>NC_088170.1:17313002-17923419 GCF_028769735.1 Zonotrichia leucophrys gambelii | reverse complement strand
CTCAGCCTTTCCTCATAGCAGAGGTGCTCCAAGGGTCTGAACACCTACAGGTGACAATAACCAAATTATGTGTGTTCCCCTGCCCAAGGTTAAAAGCAACTGTAGAGACCAAAATCAAAGTTCAGACAAAATCCAGTTCATTTAGGAATTCCCATGACATTAACAAACTAAAACTGTGTGTGTCCCTAATTAATGACCTTACAAATGCCTTCCACATGGTTCAGCTAAAGCTACATTGATCCACACTGGCTGGACTAATTCTTATATGTACCAAGATGTTTGGGCATTCAGTTCAGGATGAATTAGGAGATGTGGGGTTTTAAGAGTTAGACAACAGTGATTAAGGGATTAAGCCTGACATTTCTTATCAGTGCTCCTTCTGAGAGATGAGGCAACAGGAGTTGTGTTTTGGGTAGCTCAGGTTGGTCACTCTGGAGAAAAAATATTAATTACACAGTTTAGCATGAAACTTTGCTGATGCATATGGTGATGAGCATCAGGAAGAAACATCCTCTGTGTCCTCCAGGAGCCCCTGGGATTACAAAATGTTTACTGACAGCAACAGAGACAAACTATTGTGGGAAAAAGGCTGAAGAGCCAAGAAACCACTCACACAGCAGCACTGCTGTCTGCACAAGAGCTCACAGGGGAAGCTGCGCCCAACACCAGCGAAGGGAAGCTGGTCTTGGGGTGTTTAAGGCTGTTTTGCCTTTTTACCCTTTAAGAAAAGCCAAGGTTTCTGAGCAGCCTGGAAATCAGGTCACAAAAGTGTGACCTATCCCCTGAGTGATCCCCCAGCTCACCTGTGTAAAACTTTGTGTCAGATTCCAGTTCAAAGACGCTTTTGGTCTGTGAATCAAAGTGAAGCCATAGTCCAACTGCAAGCACTGCTGTTCCTGCAAGCTGTAAGAACAAGGAAGGCTTGTTAAATGACACCAACTAATCCACCTGGCTTTGCATGGTAACAAAATCAGAAACAAACACAGGATACAGCTTTTATTTAAAGAGAAGGTAACAAAGGACAAGCTTAAAAGCATGGGAATACCAATGCATGAACAAAGTCCCAGACATGAGGCACCTTGTTGACAGAGGCATTTACATAATATAAACACCAATGCCACAGGAGATCAATGTCATTCTTGTTCCTTTCTGAAAATATCCACGGTTTAGCCAAGTGTCAGTATTTTCACTGATCCTTACACACATTGTTTTATTCTGGGTGGATGCAGACATTGCATGGCTTAGTGACCTTAAAGCTTCATACTGAAGAGCAAGTGTATCACAAGGAAAAGTGCCTTGTAAGGCCAGCCAGAAGTTTTAGTGTATTAAATAGACTGCTGAGAGTTCAGTCCACCATAGAAGGGAGTTCAAGAAGAGTGCCATTCTTGCCAAACATGATAAAACCAACCCATTAAATGACCACGCTGACAGGAATAAGAAAATCCCAGCTGCAGCAGTAGAACGCTGCTGATCTGGAGCAATACAATAGAATTTTAGTTAATGTTTAGTTTAATTTCATTATCATCTCTGGCTGTATGCCTTCAGGTTCCTCTTAATATTGGTGCCTGTGTTTGCAGCAAGTCACTTTGTGTATAAATTAGCCTCTGGATGAAACATCTGGCAAAAGCCACAGGAAGTGTTGCAAAAAAGAGGGCATTGCACTCTGGTAAGGCCAATGGCAACAGTTTGCTTGGAAGAGACTGAATCCTCCTTTAAAAAGAAAAGAAATGGGGTTTTCTTGCATGTAAAAAAATGAAGAAACCAGGACAAAGTATAAAGCTGGAGTGTGCTTCTCAGCTCTTCCTTTGAAGACCATTGAACTATTAAAAAAAGCTCTACAAAGTGAGATGAGGACAGAAATCCCAAACATTGCAGCAGACATTAAAATTTTAAACTTAAGAGTGAGCAATAGGTTTATTAAGTCCGGTGCTTTGGTCAGGCAAAGCACACATGAAAAGCAAAAATAAAATCCCAACAAGGCCCTTGCAGAAAGAAACAACATTCCTGATTTACCTCTAAGAAACTGGGAATTGTTAATTAATGGCATTTTTTTAGTGGGAATATGGGCAGTGTTCCCTTGGTGAGCACCCAAGGATACAACAACCCTACTACACCAAGCCCACCTGAGAGGTGGTAGCCCAAAAGCCCCTTCTCCCTGCTGTGGAAGAGTTCCTGCTCACAGACAGCCCCAGCTTTCCTAAACCAGCTTTTCCTGTACAGCAGGAACCCAAGTGCCAGGCCGGCCTCCAAGAGGAGCTGCAGGGCTATACCTGGGAAAACAGATCAAGTGACACACAACTCAGAGAGCCAAACCCACCTGGAGGATTCCAGACCTAAGCAAAAGGCTTTTGTTGGTGTTTCTGGTGCTTACTCCAAAGGCACACCTGCTTGCCTTGCTAGGGCTACCCTGACAATATGATTAAGCTATGCTAGAGCACCTTTGTGACACAGAATGCCAAACAGTGTCATTATTTCAATTTCTTGTGCCACAGCTGCACCCTGAGGGGAGGGAGAGGTGCAAAGGGGAGCTGACAGAGAGAAGGGTTGCTGCCCTCCTGGCTGCAGCATCACTTCAAAAAGCCTTTGCCACCTCATCTCACCCCAGTGCTTCAGTTCAAACATCAGAAAGGCTTTAGTGATGGAAAAAACTCTTTGAGACTGCTGTTAAGTCATCCAGTATTTAATAACACTCTGCTTGAGGGTCCCTTTACTGGTCATCCAGCAGTTGTCAGCTTTTATAGCTGATCCAGATCCCCATCATTAGAAGAAGCCTAGAGCCTCTGCTGGTTTTGCTAGGAACTCACAAATTGTGAAGCCACAAGCCTGAACATCCAGCTCTTCTCACCTACCAAATTTATTTACAGTTTGACAAGTTCCAGTGCTTGAATAGAGAGTTCTGCAAATGGAGCAGGGCACAGAAAAGGACTGTAAAACTAAAGAAACTCTTAAACCACAATGTAGCCATGCAGATAATCTTAAAATTCCAAGCAAAGTAGAAGGTTCAGTTAATGCCCTCCAGAAAAAAAAACCTGGTCTGTTCACATTGGGCAGAGATGATGTACCTAATATAGGTCCTTTCAAAACACAATTTTAACTCTTCCCCACCACGCCATAGAGGTACATGGCATGTTTTCTCCTTGGAAAAGCAGTCACTTAATCACAGAAAGACTAAGAAGGTGCCAGGGAGACCTGAGACTTACAGGATCACAGAACAGTGATAACACTTTATGCCAGTGAACTACTGCACAGCACTAAAAAATGGGATAGAATTACACAGACTGATAATTCTCTGCATGGTGGATTAGAAATAAAATGCAGCTCCTTCATGCAAGAAGAAGAGACTTTCTGTCTCAGTTTCTTAAGGAAAGCAGACATGTTCTCAGTTTGTGCTCTTCCTACTCAGACTGACCACTGAACTAAAAAAAAAAAGCAGTTTTGGAGCAGAAGGCAAGAAACTTGCAGCTTCAAGTTTCCATCAAAACAAGGGAGAAACGAGGACACAGCAACACCAGCCTCTGAGGAAAAGCACAGCCCCATCGGCACTTGCCAGCACTGCTGGCCAGTGTGGCACACTAGAGGCTGAGGCACAGTCACTCACACTACGGCAACAAGATGGGATCCGTGCAGGAATGGTTTGGGAGCTGTGTTTTTCCTTCCTGGGAAAGGGGTGCAAAGCCCCCAGCTTCAGCTGCGTGGAAGCAGATCACCAGACAATCTAATTGTTAGGTTTTTGCTTGGTAATCCAAGGGGATTCCCCATCTAACAGATCTATTTTGACACAGGGAGTTGAGCAATACTGTGCGTTTCTAAGTAGCTCTATCCTGCACTGAAAGAGAAATTAAGCAGGAAGAGAACACCACTGTATTCCTGAAAGTAATCAATTTTGTCTGGTTTCACACACACAAAGAAGAGTGTGCTTATCAGACAGGTAAGTAGTATGTTTTTATAGTGACAACTACAGCAAAAAGAGCTCAGAAGACAGAGTTGGATTTTTTTTTTCCCAATCTGGCCAAAACGTGAAGTTAAAGGGATACTGCTCACTCGCTGTTTTGGAGAAGTTTGTGGCAGTGATCTTCCAGTAATGGCATGTCCTGGCACAATTACACTACTGACTTCCCCGCTCCAGCAAACCAGGCTTCCTTGTTTTCGCTAACCACTACTCCGAGCTCATTCCTGCTCCGCTCGGATGTTCCACGGCTGCAACAATGATAAAACTACCTGGCCACTCCTCTCCTAGCCCTGTGGAGGCTTGTCAGGTTGTTTTTTTTTTTCATTACATGCAAACACACCCCCTTTGCTCCTAAAGCTCGCTCCTGCATACAGCTTTCTGTCTGTTACAACGGGAAAACCAGCTTTTTTGGTCTATCTTCCTTACTGACATAGCCCTGCACATTCTCTAGTGAGCCTTCTGTGCAGGACTTCCCTCCTCTCATCCATCCCACTGCTCTGGGGCATCCCCCTTGCTTGGCCTCTGGTACATCGAAGGGTGTGTCCCAGCCTTTCCTGTGAGAAGAGATAACTGAGAAAGGACCTGAACCAGTCAGGATACACTTGAGATGAGAAAACCTGTGTATCCTGGAGGCAGCAGCCACACAGAACACTCTGCCTTCCTCCCCTCATCATTCCTGGCTAAACTGAGCATGAGTTTGGACTGTGCCACAGCACTGACCACTACCAAACAATTCCCAGAGGATTTCTGCCCCGCTCGGACTCCTGAGGTTTGGCAGATATGGCCCCCCAGCAGAAGGCTGGGGGGGCAAAAGGGGGCAAAAGGGGGGCTTTGCCCTTTTTCCATTTTTCACACCTTTAGGCCAAGTTTACATACAACTTCTACCAAGCTCATGGCATTACCTCCAGCATAAGGTATGTCATAATGTGAAAATAAAGAAGTCAGTCAGAAAGAAATACTATCAGTGTTGTCAGCTAAATATGGTATCTAACAGAACCTTTTCTTGAAGTAAAAAGGTATGTCAGGCTCAACACTACTGTTCCATATATAGGTTTACACCCAGATGTGACAAGAAGGAATTAAAAAGTCACCACCTTCACTTGATAAACACTTGAACTTTCAGCTAAAAATCAGGTTGCATAAGAATTTACTTCTCACTGTTTTAGACTGAACTAAGAAAGCCAGAACTAGATCTATAATGGTGCAAAGTACGGGCAAAGAAATCGAGAACATTATGAGTAGTAATGAACCGTTTCTATCCTTTTACTGGCTAGTACTCCATAAATAAACCCCCATAAACAGTAACTACAAGTGAAGCTCAATACCACTCTAAACCCTCAATTACAGAATTAGTGTTATCCACAACAGCACAGGTTTTCAGAGTTTTGAAACAGCTCCTTAACACTTGTGCTATGTGGGCTTGCAGTTATACAAGAAACTGCAGTTATTTTCAAACTAGTTTGGAAAATAGTGGATTGGAAAGGAAGTATTTTCTTTCTGCTTAGCTAGTTTCAAAAATGTTGTGGCCTATGTTAATGCCACAGCACCTTTTGCAATAAAATGGTCCTCCAGTACAGTACGAGAAGCATTAGAAAATTCCTGAACCACTGCCAAGACTAGTGTCCATTTCATACAAGTTCCTATTCAGAGGCCAGTCTACTATATTTGCAATTAGAATAGCAAATAGGAGCCAGGAGTGGTGGAACTCTAAGTATCTTCACATCAGATTTCTCAAGGCAACATACTCCAAACTCCATTCCTGACTTCACAGAACTTACCAGAGTCAATACACAGTGAGCTGAGTCCAAGCAGCATTAGATTCTCACATTGTAGCCAGCAACTGCATCAGCTCATTAGAGAAAGCAAAAGCAACTAATTTCTGAGTTTTTCATATGTGCCTGCATATATACATACTAACAGACACATGCATATTTCTCTGCCCATCCTGCAAATCCTCTGCTGGAGGAGGAAAGATCCTCTGAATTGCTGTTCTTAGTGCACAAAGGCAGCTGAGATTATGGCTCAGAAAGTCACAGGTATCTTCAAACTACAGAAGGAAAAGGGCTCTCCAGGCGTAATTCTGCTCATCTTACTTTAGCAGGTACTATCACACAAAAATGCATTTATTCATAAACCAACATGGCACTCTGGAGAGTGGGAAGTCAGGACAAGAGAACTCCCCAATAATGGAAAGGAGCAAGAAAATGACTGCTCAAAACTTCAACATGAACTCTGCCTCTGTGCTATACCACTTGCTTGCCTAAAATACATTAAACCATAAATATTAGCAGCAGATGTCTTCATATTCCACAAAATCTACAAGGGGAAAACCCAGCCTTGAAATTTAACAATGCAAGGCCTTGCTTTTGTTCAGCAGCAGGAAGCCAGTCAGAGAACAGGCAGGCACTTGCCTGGTGTGATCGAAGTTGCCCAGAAGCCCACAGTTTTCCTAGGAAAAGACTTCATGACCAGGACCAACAAGCCTGAGCAAACCCAGGGAGTTAAAGGAGCACAGCTAAAGGCAGTCACTCAGTACACAACTCAAGGCAATCCAGCATTGCTCACACTAAAGTTGGTCCAACGCAACTCTGCTAAGACACCTCCACTACTCAGGTTTAAGGAACAAAATGTGTTGTTTCCATTGACTTCTTGCCAAGCTCAAGCCAGCCTGGTGGAAAAAAAAATTAGTTCAAAATTTTGTTGACACCTCCCTCCCACACCCCCAAACAGCCCCCAAACTTGTATTATTAGAAAGCAGACCGTCAAGGATGCCAGGGCTAGCACTGGCCATGCCAAGACAGCAGAGCTGTCTGCAAACCTATGTGCAAGAACATCAGCCCCAGATAGGACAGCGCAATAGCAGCAAGGAGCCTGGTGCCTGCTGCAGTCATCCCAAGAGAAAACACAGCCATCTCTACTTCCTACACCTCAGAGAGGAGAATGAACCCCAAAACTTACAGATCCATGCTTAACTGGTCTTGGTGCAAACATCCAAAAGTGTCCTCGTCCTTCCATTAAGGCCACAAGCATGTTTTAAGCCAAACTCTGAAGCCCCAAAAGTTTCAGATAATACCACGTTAGTATCCAGCCTTCCCAGCTGGAGAAAGGCCATCAGATTAATCAAGCACAAGATCCTCAGGAAGGGTTAAGAGAACAGGACAGAAGGTAGCATTTCCCAGGACCAACCTCCTAGACTACATGTTGAGCACTTATGCCAAGACACAGCACCTTGAGAGAAGAAAAATTAACAAAGGGCTGCTGAACTCCATGTTAGCAGGTTGGACTACATTATCTTAAAGGTCTTTTCCAACCTAATTCATTCTGAGATTAGCCAGTTATCCCTTGACCAACCTATTTGTCAACATCTGCTAAGGAGAAGGTATTACCACTGTACCCGCTTTTCTTCTGAAAAGGTCGTCTTTCCTGGCTAAATATTCCACAGCTCTTGCTCACTGCCTCTTTCAATACAGTCAGGCCCTACCTACTGCCTAGACAAATCATGATTCTAAGGATCTCTAGAACATTTCCATGCTGAAGATAAGAGTTGCTGATGACAGTAACCCTCCTCTTTCTTTCCCAAACATTATCAAGTTCCACTATGATCCTCTCAAGACAGGCAGACGACCAGAGCAGCCTGCAGCACTGTGGAACACCAGCATGCGATGGATTTTAGGAGTTTTACACACCATATTCCATCTTCTCTTCTTCATTTCTGAAGCTGGTTTCGCTCTGTTGACACTCAGCACTCACCTGGTGTTTTTGTAAAGCCATCATAGATTCTTTTCTCCCAAGGCTTCACTGCTCCACGGCAGCAGCTGCCTCTGAATAATTTAATTCCTATCTCCAGGCAGCTTCCTGCTGGTGCCTCCCATGGGAATTACCTGATGCCTGACTTTGGAGAGTCTCGCTGTGTCACACACCCTGCTGTGTCAGCAGGCAGCCATCACCTCCATCACCCTGTACAATGGGTGCCAGCCAGCACCCCAGCAGTACCCCCTGTGCTCCTCCAGATGAGGTGGGGCTATACTGACCATCACAGAGTTTGTACCAGGACCACTGCTTCTCTCTGCAACAGCAGAGCTGTATCTCACCACAGCCCTGCCCCCACTCCGACAGCCATCTCATTCTTGCCAGGATCTTACTCCAGGACTGACTGGTTTTCACAAGAGGCCTGAGATTTCCAGAGAACATTGAACAAGTGAACCAACACCAACCAGTCCTTGCCTTCTCCAGCATTCAGGCTTTTAAAGGCTCCAAGGCAGCAGCTTCATGAAGTCTGACTTCCCCTTGCAGTAGCCAATGTCCCACCTATACATGTACACCAGCTTTTAAAGAATCTTCTCCTTGGCTCTTTCCAGATACTCCATATGTGCTACTCTCTGGGTATCCCAGACTACCATAAAGCAAAAGCCCAGCCTCCAATTCACTGCATTCCAGCCCTCCAGCACAGAGAAGGGATGGAGAGGGGAGTTACCTAATCACAACTCACTTAAGAGTTCTGAAGTGTTTTGTGACTTTAGAGAATTGTTAATCAAACATTTGCTGCTCCTCTTGTTCCACCTCCTTTGCATCAAGCGGTCAGTTCAAGCCTGTGCAGAATTCAGAGTCAAAGAGAGCTTATGGCACAGAACTCTGTTAAAATCTTCCCCAGTAAAATAAAGTCCTGCTGAACTTGGCTCCCAAAACTTTTATTCCTGGAGCTGTTACTGCCTGGAAGGACTCCCTGAGAAACTCCCTTTTCATCATGTGTCTGAAGAGTGGTATGTTACTTGGGTTTGCTTTTGCAAATTACTCCTAAAGCTTTCCTTTGGCTGATGTTATTGTTATTTTATTAGGCTCACCAGCATTTATGAACTTTTATCTCCTTCCTTTGGATACAGCTTCAACTTTGAGGGTTTCTCTTTTTATTTCAGTAACTTCCTTTACCAAGCTGTATGAGCCTTTCTGCTTCCTCTTACCCTTGTTCAAGCCTCAATGGAAACAAATACATTCCACCTAATGCAGCATCCATAGCCATCTGCAGGTTTGGTGCAGACCCGAAATTCCTGACCTATCTTTTTGAGGCAACTTATTTCAAAAAAAGGAAGTACAGAATTGCACTTGGGCACAGCAAATTTTGTCAACATACTTCCATTACTTCACAGACTTTTCACATCTGCAAAGCCATAGAAAACCATTAGAGCCTTTCTTCTTATTAGGGTGGTACTTGCCTTTTAACGTGGCAGACCCAGAACACCTTTCTTTTTATGCTGTTCAGTGTGGAAGACCCAGCTACTTTATTCCTCCATAGAGGACACAAGGTTTGCTAACACTGTACCCCCTAAACACCCTTCCAACTGTTTTCAGCAGGCCACAATGACATGTGGTGGCCCCCCTAAGCCAAGGACCACTCCAGTCCTTGAGTGAGTCCACTCCACAGAACACATTTATCTGTGGCTGAGCCAAGCTGCTTGCATTTCACTGCCTCCTGGGGCCTCCAGACACTTACTGGGATCTCCAAAATGCATTTATTTATCTCCCTTTAATTTTTTTTCTTCCTCTTCTCTCTCCCACATCCTAGCTTGATACTGCCAGCCTCAGGAAGCCAACTTGAAAAGCCATCATCTCTCAGCTCCTCTGGACAGCAGCACCACTCTTCCATCCACTGTCACCAATACAATTCTGTACTCACGAGCATCCCTAAAGGTAGGAGCCTCAGCACTTTATAACCATGACACTCCCAAGCAACAGGTACATCCCCAGCTAAACAAAACTCCTCTCCCTATTCTCAGCCTATCCCCAGACAAGGTAGTGAAGCTCAGGTTAAGAGCTTCTTTGAGGCAATGCTGTTGTCCCAAGAATTTTTGTCCCATAAAATACTCTGCAGAAAGTCTGCAGCTTTGAAATAAACAAACAAGCACAAGGCAAACCATGAGTACTTCAGTCTCTTTTAACAAGAAGTTTAGAAACTCACTGACTGTAAGTTTCAGAGAGCGTTTTATTAGGCTTTTCCTTCTGACCAGCTCTAACCCTGCAAATGCGACAGCTCTGCTCACGGTCCGGCGAGTCCCGGGTGGCAACACAGCTTTCCTGGGTCAAGTTCTGCACAACGTTCCTCAGCTAGAACCCATCTGTGTATTCTCAACTCTGCTGCAACCCATTTCGACATTGAGACATCCCGAGCACTTTACCCATTAACATGGCAACTTCCACTCGTCCCACACAGGCAGTGCTGCGACTGACTCCAGACGCGGCTTCCCGCCGCTCCAACTTCACACCGCCACATCACAGTCACACACGCACTCCTGCACCGTGGCAAACAGCCCAGAGAAAACCCAGCTTTTTGAACCATACACTTTGCTCCTATCCATCAGGCACACAAACAGCTCCCATAGTACTTTTCCATGCATGAGCCGGCGCTAAACCTAGGTGCCCACGCCCCGAAGTGCTAGAGGACAGTCCAAACCTCTCGGCTCAGCCTTTCTCACGTTGCCTATCCAACAAGGCGTAGTAGGGCCAGTAAGCACACCGGAGACGCGATCTCAAGGGGTGCCGGTCTGCTCCGACAGATTAAACCCGAAGGGAAGCCACAGCACCCACCAACGTGAGGAGTTCACACACACGACAACCACAGGTTTGCAAGGAACCGGCTCAACCCGGGCACAGCCCAAGCACCGGGAAAGCCAACAGGGAGCCCGGCCGGCACACAGAGTTTTAGGGCGAGGATTGTGTGAAGTGCTGGGGGATATTCAGTGGGGGCGGGCTATCCACAAACCCAGCACCTTCTCCCCGCCTGATGATAAACCCCAAAAACGTGGGAAAAAAAGCGATGAGCACCCGGGCACACGCCTCTCTCCTTCGGGGGGGGGGGGGGGGGGGGGGGGGGCGGGCAGCAAGTGGAGGAAACAACCAAAACCAGGCATCAGAAAAGCAAACAAAACGCGGCTCCTGGCCCTTCCCCTCCCCTCCATCCCCGTCCCGCGGGCTCCCCGCCTGGCAGCGCGGGGGACACAGCCCAGGGGGCCTCACCCAGAAGATGAAGTTGAAGCCGAAGAGGAGGTACTTGATGCACTTGGTGCCTCCTTTGACGGGCATGGTGGCGGCTATAGACACAGCAACCAGGCCCCCAAGCTCCGACGCCGCTCCTTAAATGCGGCCCTGCCCGGGCGTCTCGGGGACTTCCCCGCTCGCCCCCGGGGCCGCCCCCGGCCCCGCCCCGCACCTGCGGTCGCCCTGCTCCGCCCCAGGCCGGGCGGGCTCCCAGCGCTCCAGCAGCGCCTCACGGGGCCGGGCACGGCCACCCTTGGGGCTCCGAGTGTCCCGGCATGGAGGGGCAGCACGAGGAACGTCAGAATCCTGCTCCCTGCCCTGCACGGCGCCGCCTCAGCAATCCCACCCTGTGCCTGGAGCGTTGTCCAAACGCTCCTGGAGCTCTGGCAGGGTTGGGGTGGTGACCACTTCCCTGGGAAGCCTGTTCAGTGCTCGAGTACCCTCTGGGTGAAAACCTTCGTCCTAATATCTGGTCAACCCCCTCACTCCAACCCGACCTGCTCTTGCATAGATCTCAGAATCCTTAGGATTGGAAGAGACATCTGGAGATCATCCAGTCCAACCCACCTGCCAAGGCAGGGTCACCAATAGCAGGTGATGCAGGAATGTTTCCAGATGGGTTTGGAATGTCTCCAGAGAGGGAGAATCCACGCAACCTCCCTTGGGCAGCCTGTTGCAGTGCTCTGCCATCCTTACCATATAGAAATTCTTCCTTGTGTTGTGGTGAAACTTCTGGTTTTGGTTTATGACTATTGCTCCCTGTCCTGTAGCTGGGCACCACAGAAGAGAGTCATCATCTGTGGCACCATCCTCTTGACACCTGCTTTGAGATATTTATATGCATTAATGAGATCCCCTTTCTAGCTCCTCTAATTAATCAGGCCCAGCTCCCACAGAGATGCTCCAGAACCCTCATCACCTTTGTTGCCTCTGTTGGATGTTTAGTTTAAAATGAATACATCAGTCTAGCTTAAATGGGTGTTTTCTCACACAAGATAAACTTACAGCATAGTTTAATTCCTGTAATCTTCTGAGCCTTTTAGCTCAGGGATGAAAATTGAGGGCTTGTACCTTAATTTCCTACTGTGGGACTAGAAATTAATCAGGTATCAAGAGTCAAAAAATATCCAAGCAGAACAGTAGAAACAGACAAGCCATGCTGAAATACAAATAAAAACATATTGGAGTTTTTGTTTCCAAAATAAATAAGATGCAGCACATTCCAGAAGCAATATGGAGGGGGAGCCGCTGGCTTGAGCAGTGGCTTCCCAGAGGAGGTTACAAAACAGGAACACCTTTCCTATAAAATAAAGGGAAGTAGAGGGGTGGAGGCTAGCCACCAATATAGATCCAGCAAGGATGGAATTAACAAATGCATGTGACTACATTCTTGTGGTAACTGGAAACTGAGCAAGGGGAGGTCTTGTGTCTCAGTCTTGAGCTTGGACTGGTTTTCTCTGTGACTTTTGGGTTGGTTTTCTTTTGTCACTTTGGCATTAGGAATTTATGCTTTTAGTTAGCATCAGTATTATGGCTTCCCTTAAGTTTCGAAAATTAAGGATCACAGAAGAACTTTGGATAACTCCCCTCCCACCTTTGCATTATTAAGCATTTTATGCTTATACTACATTAAAGCAACTCTCATTAAAATTCACGGGCAGTAACCTTTTGATCAGAGGCAAGAAATGGACCTGTTCAACAAAAACCTCCAGTGAGTTTGTAAAAAATTAAACACTCCCCATTCATCTGGCAAAATTAAGTTATGAGGAAGTGAAATGCATTTGTACATCTTTAGTATTCTTGAGAATATGGAAGGAAAATAATGCTGTGGCTTTTTTTTTTTTTCATTCCATATGAAGGATCTGGAGAGAACATTTATGTTTCACTCTTCCAGGGTGTGACAATCTCATAGATGCAATTCTCTGACCACACCCGAACTTCTCTGACTAGTGGAATGAGATAGTAATCAACTAAATTTTTGCATAATAGAAATCACTAATGGAAATTCATGACCCTTTTAGAAATACTTCAAACTGATTTATTATTTTGAAACTTTGTATTTCCATGGGATAATAGGCATTTTGCATGAAATATTTATTATCTGACTTAAAATTGCCCCGGGTGGTTAAAGTGTTATTTTGTCCTACTGGCACAAAGAAAAGCAAATTCAGGCTATTGCTGATAAAAAGAAATCAGTGTTTACCAAAACCCTTTTAAAATTACACTTTTAATAATCGAGACACAGCATTAACTATCTCTAGAGCTTTTCTCTACAGGTAGGCTGAGTTATTTTATCCTGCTTAAATGTGAAACTGAATGTCATGTTTGAGCCAATAGTGAAGAGGAGAAGCATTTGCTTGTCACCAGGAAAGATGAAAGATTTTCTTCTCAGACTGCACAATCCAAAAGACCCTGATCCTTTGATTAATATAGGAAGGCAAAGGAGAGTAGGGGTTTCTCTCCTGACTGTATTAAAGGATGGTGGGATTCTCTGGCAAGAACTGCAGAATTTCTTGCCTCCTTGACCTCTTTTCCCCATATCATTACCTTTAGAACATGTGGAAGGACTAGTGTCAGCTGGCTTGAGACCTTCAGCCTTCTTTGCATAAAAAATTCCAAGTCTTTTAAAAGGTTTCAGCTCCCTTAAAAAGCCAGGCATAAATGGTTGGAACTGCAGAGAGAGAAAGTACAAAGCTTTCCCCACCAAAGGACGGGGATTAATAGATTTCTTGAGTGTCAGTTAATGGAGAAATATAATAACAACATGTTGTTTTTTGTAGAGAAATAACATCTTTGACTGTACAAGCCAGACACAAGAGAAAAAACCTAAAGGTTGTTTTGCTTGCATTTTAGCTTCAGTAATTGGTTTTTTAGCAGTGACTGATGCTGGGCTGTATCTGTCTATCTGGTGAAGAGTGGGGCTGTACAAACACATCACTTCTCTGCTGTCAGGGAGTTTGGGATGGCTTTTGAGAGGAAAGAAGAATGGGAAGTCACAGACCCTATGCTGATGTCATCTGGATCATTCTAAACTCTTGAGCTTGTCCATGGAACATAACACAAAGTGCCTTACTTCTGGTCTCACCTTTCCAAACAAACTTTAAGGTACTGTGGTTCAACATGGCAATATTTTGGAATGGTGATGGGTGAGTGGTTCCTTCCACATCTGGGGCTGTGAGGGAGAGGCTGGTCTTGAAGCAGGAGAGTCAAGATTGGCATTCCATTGCAAAATGGAATGAGTCACTGCAAAAATGACTCACAGGGTCACTTATGCTGATAACGCTATGTGGAAAGCTCTGGCCTTTTTTCCAGGGCTGGTAGAAGTGTGTTTGGTGTTTGGTATCCATAGCAGATAGATTCTGGAAGAACTCATGCCAGGAGTAAATCTGTGCATCCTGGAAGTGTGTCTGCTTTCTGCCATGAGAGAAAGGCTTTGAAGAAACCCCAAAACTCCAGGGGACTTCACGAGAAATTAGGTCTTCTGCTATAACTGGAGTGAAAACCCAAAACCAGACTTCATAATTTTCCTTGTTTTTAAAGCACCTTCTTTTTAAACTTTTAAAACCTTTTTGGTTTTTTTAACTGAGATTTGAACAAGTTAAGAAGTGATTTGGGCACATCCTTGCAAATATTTGGCATAAGACATTTGTGTATGATGCATGAGTAGTGATAATGTCAAGAGAGCAACTGGAAAATCTCAATATGAACTTAGGAACCCATACAAAATTGTTTCATAATCAGTTATCATTTTACTGGAAAATCTCAATTTGAACTTAAGAACCTTTATGAAATTGCTTTGTAATCAGTTATAATTTTAAAATTTTGAGATAAAATGCATGGGATAATTTCCAAAAACTCCACAAATCACCCATTCAAAATAATTCAGACATCCTTACTATTACCAATGATGAAAGTAGACTCCTTCAGCAAGGAAGGGTGATAAAAGGATGGAACCAGGCTCTGCTTGGTGATGCTGGACAATAGGACAAGAGGGAATGGTCAGGAATTGATGCCCAGAAAGTTCCACTGGGACAGGAGGCAGGACTTCTCTGTGCAGTGACCAAGCACTGAACAGATTGTCCAGAGAGTGGAGTGTGGAGTCTCCTCACTGGGGATACTCCAGACCCCTCTGGACACAATCCTATGCCCTGTGCTCTGGGATGGCCCTGCTGGAGCAGGGAGGTGAGGCTAGATAAGTCACTGTGGTCCCTTCCAGCCTGGCCCATTCTGGGATATGGGATATGTCACCATTACTTAGGGAGAAGGAAACACACTTGCTTTTTTAATTGTTGTGAAATCCAAAAAATAGTCTGGATGCCCCTTAATTTTTCACAGCAGCAGTTTGACATCTCTGGACGTGTAGCCCATGGCTTAACTCCTTTTCAAGTTAAATTACTATTTAAGCCCCTCATGCATAGCATTAGTACCTGGGGTCAGTGTGAGAGCAAGCTTGTGACTGGAGGACGGGGGACCAAAGCTTTACCAAACAAATGCCGCAACTATGGAAGATTGCAAAATGCCTGTTTGGAAATCATGGCTGTAACATATGTGCAGCTCCAAGGGTGATTCATCTAACTGCTATGTTGATGTCTGCATGTGTCAGACCTTTCTGTTTGGGTGAAGTTATTTTAGGAGTAGGGTTACAGGAGTGGGGCCACAGGCTGTGGCTGCTGTCGAGGGAGGTGCTGGCAGGTTAGTCAGGTTCTTGTGCACTGGGCCCCATGATGTAACACATCTCCCTTGCCACAATACAGCACTGTGATGTGTGTGGGGATTTAGGGCAAACCTTTTTAGGTGGCAGATTAAAAATCAGGTATGTGAGGCTCAGCTATGATTGTTGCGGAAAAATAATCCTGATTTTTCTAGCACATGTGAGAGAGAAATACAGGCAGCATCAGAAGAGAGTGAGATGGCTTTAGGACTGTGTCTGACAGACAAGAAAGCCACCTGGAACAGTCTTAATAGTCTCTCTAGACGCTTCTATTTCCCTCTTCAAAGGAATAGAATAGAATAGAATAGAATAGAATAGAATAGAATAGAATAGAATAGAACAGAATAGAATATTTCATTTACAAGGGACATACAACAACCATCTGGTCTGAGCACTTCAGGGCTAACCAAAAATTAAAGGATGGTATTAAGGGTACTGTCCAAATACCTCCTAAACATGATTAGTAACAATGGTCTCAAATCTGAAAATATTTCTGGTCTTTGTTCTGTTCCAGCCAGAGGTAGATTTCAAGGTGTTTTCCTCAAATTCTCCTGGCAGTCCCAGTTTCATGGATACATAGAGCACAGGTTAGGGGGTTCTCAGGCTGTTCTTCCCAGTGCTGTCAGGTGGATGACTAGGAAATTGTCAAGATATTATTTTTAATCAGATTCATGGTTCCATTAAGAATTTTACAATTTAAATTTCTGGTGCAAAGTAATCTGAACACTCTGGCAGAGTCTCAATTAACTGTATTATAAATCCTTCTGTATGTATAAGTATAAATATTTTTCATACCTAGCTAGAAACATTAGTTATGGAACTGAGCTTTGAAATTCTGGAAATTTCAAAATGAAATTCTGAGTTACCTTTCAGTCAATTTAAGAAAGCAGGAAAAGTAATGATGTTCAACAATGGAGAAAGGGGGAATGTTTCCCCCCCATTTTTCAGTTATCCGGAAGTGTTTCAGGACATTTTTCCTCCTGCCCTCTCAGAGTGAAAATAAGCTTTCTTTATGCAAGTGCCAAGAACTAAAAAATTATCCAAAACTCCAAGAAGTCATACGTGAAAATGAAAAAAAAAAACAAACAAACTACTAGATGCTTTTCAATTTTAGCAGTAATGGTTTAATATTAGGATCTGTTTTGGTACACAAAAAAGCTTCTTAACTCTGTCCTTTCTGAAAATTAGAAGGACTTTATTATTTAGTGGCTATTTTAGATAAGCTGTCGCAGAGTAACCTCCTCCCTGTCTGCAAGGGAGAGGATTTTATTTCTGGGTAACCAAACGGCACTTGCAGGTGAAGTCAAATAATTTTTAATTCTGAACCAGCACTCATCTGAGGGAGCTGATCTAAACATATATTCCAACACAGGTCTAATTATGTTGGACTAGATAAGGTTGATTCTGCTTTCTGGGTTTGTTTTCAACTTCATTTTCCAAACATGGATTTGGTTTTAAACTTGCTCTTAAACTCACTCTTTGGTAATTAAAGCAGCTATGCATGGTCTAAAGTGTGCGGATTTAAAAATAGTTGCTTGTAGGATTGAACTTTTGTTTTTTATTCTATTGAATTTTTTTTCTTATTCCTTACCCTCCACACTCCAATTTAGTTCTTAAATTCTTCTTGGTGGTTTTCCTTTTCTCCCTTCAGTTTCTTCTAACTGTTTTGAGAACTGAGGAGGAAATATTGCTGAATAGAACTTGCAGTAATGAATATTGTTCCTTTGAAGCTGTCAGTTCTTAAGATGTCATGTGAGGTCTCTAAGAAAAAAAAGTTGTATGGAACGATATTTCAAAATGAACTATTTTTTGCCATTCTAGTGAGGTCATTGACATTAATAGCTTCTGTGAGATGGTCAAATGAGCAAGAATAGGGTTTCCACATATTTCTGGTTACAGACTCTTTGTGTCCTCGTGAGGTCTCTGGTCATTTCCTGCTGATCACACCACAGATTACTCCATAGTTTGGGAAGCCTGTGAAAAATCACTTCCCCTTTTCACCAGGTTCTCTTTTTTTAGTTCATAAAATTTTTTCTGCAGACCTGGAACGATGTTCAGGATTTGCAGGTGGGAACTGCTGCTTTAGATCACAGTGGATGGGTCATCCCAGCTGATGTCACAGGAGGCCTGTTGTTGTTATCAATAAGAAAACTGATAACAGCTTTAATTGCCACTGGTATTGGGCTGCATCTTATCTTTTAATGAAGGGAGGCTTCTAACCATCTCACCTATTTTACATGCTGAAAATCAGCTGACAAAGTGTGCTTTTTGTGGGCCCATCTTTTAAAGTGTAGGTGAGCATTCATCTCTGAAATTACCAGGAGGTAGTTGAGTATCTTCTCAAGATTTGGTGAATAATGCCAATGTCATACATTGTTGCCATCTTTACATTTGTTTGTTTCTAATGCTGTCAGAGTGGAGGGCAAAGTGTAGTGGGCAGGCCTCCAGTGAGTATATGCAACATGTTATGAAATTTATTTCACCCCAGCTGCTATGGAAAGCATGGTGCCTTTGCTGCTCTCAGCACTTTGGAACCTTTGAGCAATCACAATTGCTGTTGTCAAATGTAAATCAGATGGGAAGCTCTTGAAGGAGACTTTGCACAGGTGATGGATGTGATCTTGCCTGTTGAAATCCATCTGCTTTGATTCTTTTGCTGCCTGTGCTTCCTTGGGCATTTATTTTTTTATTTCAGGGATGGAAACAGAGAAATATAGATCATCAAGTCCTGCTTGAGGCAAACCAATCTGTGTCTTCCAGAACATAAGGGAGAAATAAGACTGCTACAATCAATCTGTGATTGTGATTTACAACACTTTACAAATATTGTAAAATGGAAACAATTCTCACCTTTCCTGGAAAAATCTTAAGAGTTCAGCGAATGACATGGAAAAGGAATATATTGTGTACTGGGGCTGCTCTTTAGAATAGGTAAAAGGTATAAAAGCCAAGATGGGGAAACTTTGGATGTTGTGATTCAGTTTAGACAAGGGAGGTCACACCAAATTTGAGCTGATTGCTCAGTGTTCTGTCAGTGAATGTATTTTCATTAAATCCAGCAACTAAGCAAAATATTCAAGAAGGAACAGGTTGCTGAACATGTTTTCCCTTTTCCCTATGATACCTTCAGGGGTGAGGTAACATCCTCTCCTCAAAGACAAGATATAATGGGTAAAGTAAATATCTTTATAGTAAACATGTTTATAGGAAAGTAAACATATTTACTACTTACAATATTTACATATTTATAAACATGTTTACTAAAGCTTACAATTATTCTCATATGTTTCTTGTTATGAATCACACTGCCTTGAAATAATGGACACACTTCTCCAAGTGCTTCAAATCACTGTTAATTAACTGATGATTAGTTAAACCTTCCTGAAGGGAGCTGGGACCGTACATGCCCTGTGGTATGCCTTAGAAGGTTTGTTTTCATGGGAAGGTTTTCAGAGACTAAGGGATATTTCTAAAGCTTTGGCATTGTGCTTCTTCCTCTCTCAACTTCAGCTTGAATTATGTTAAACTGAAAATCTTTCTGTAAAGGCTATTGCTCTACTTATGTTCTATGCTGGCATAGCATGAGTAACTTTCTTATTGAGGAGTAAAACTATTGGACTTTTGATTGTTTGGTGAACCCATAGGTGGGTTTAAATTTGGTACTAATAACTGCAGTGCCACAACCTCCTTTATTAGACCTCTGATGAAACTAGTGGATAAAAACAAGGTTCAAGATAAGGCATAATTGAAGATCATCCCTTTTATAACTATCAAATGAAGTAAGGGCTAAAAGCCTCCTTAGAAATACTATGCGCATTTTTGGATTTTTTTTTTCACTTTTGCAAGGAGGCAGCCTTGCATTCTCTAAGTCTGAAGTTTTGTTTATTTTCTTATTTTAAATATTTTAAAAAATATTTTCTGGTATAAATCACCACCTGAGAAGTTAGAGGTTGTAAATAAGCATCATTATATTATTTTGGTTATTTTTGCATTTACACAGTTAAAATCCTTTGGGTTTGATTTAAGAAGTCATCTTGTTCAGCTCACTACTAAATTTGAAATTATATTTATACTATGCATAACTATAATACTGAGGGGGAAAGATGTCAATAATTAGTATAAGTGATGCAGGGGGGATTAATTTCCTCTTCAGAAATCCTTTGAAATAGCTGAAGGTGTGACCTTCTCAGAGCTAGAGTAGGTATTCTTATTTTCTAAAAATATTTTAGCTGCTTTGATAAAATCTGTGAAAACCCCTTCTGGAGGAAGGAGGGATAGCCTCATCAGATCACAGAGGAGATAAAGGTTTGAAATAAAATAAACCCAGACCTGAGGAAAAAGAAAAATATAGGAGCAGTAGACCTTTCAGAGAGTCTTGGGAAAAAAAGGAGTGGAATTTTTAACTCTGACAACCAAGTCTTCAAATGCTAGTAGACAGAGGCAGACTGTGAGGCGTGTCTCAAAACGGGCATGTGGTTCTAGTCTATTAATGGCTCCAAAACTTCAAGAAATGCTGAGTAGTAAGTCACCATTCCAATAGAATACTGTGATCCTACTTGTCTGGGGGCTTTGTGTGGTTCCTTGTGAGTACATTGATATTAGATTTTCATAAGACAAATCAACTTGTTCCTGAAAATTGAAAGTAACCTATTGTATATCTGAACCTGGACACACCTGTACACAAAACAAACCTCAGTTCTGCCTGTCTAGGTATGGTCTTCAATATGGTGTAAAACCTGATATGTCTAGTTGATATTAAGTCTGGATGCAGGTCTTGTATAAATACTGTGGATTTCTGATAATTTTTTTTTTTTTTTTTTAGTGATTTAACTGGTACCTTCCATTACTTGCATGAAAGCTTGTTGCCATGAAGGTAACCAGTGTTTGCTGTGACTCATCACAGAAACTTGAGGAATGTTTGGCTGGAATTTCTAACCTGCCAGCTCTATATAAAGCAAGAAAGGATTTATTTTGTTCAGTTACAGAGTTTGGTATTGACTTTAGGCTGTAGTGCTCAGATGTCCTCAAATGACAGGGTTTTGCTCTCATTAAAAATAAAGGTCTCTTAACAATGCTTAGCAATGACTCAGGTGTGTGGATATCTCAATTTAAGTTTCTATACTTGGAATTAAGGGCTTTACTGGAATTGCGAAGCTCGAAGATTCTGCCAAGTATCTTTATTCAGAAGCAAATAATAGAAAATAATCTGAAAAAGGTGTTTGATTTTCTTTAATATTACCTTTGTGAATTTAGCAATCATAAAAGGTAGTGGAGACACAGGAATGGGAATAGATCAGAAACCAATGGAGTGTGGCATGAGTTGTAACAATGGATTTACTGTGGTTCCACCTTGAAATTAAGAGACCTGCAGAATGGGACTCTTTGACCTGGCATGGATATCCTGATGCCTATCACATGCCAGGAGTAGGCATATTCCCTGTGGGTATGGCTTGAGTTTGCAGTTTAGGGCATAGCAGTTGTCACTCTGCCTGAAACTGTCATTTCCTCAGTATTTCACTCTCAATTCTTTGAATGGGAAGGATGAGAGACATAGCTTTTTTTTTCATGTAGCCTCAGCACCCTCCTTGCTCTAATTTCTCATTAGAGCTGCTGGTTTATCCCTTTTTTCTCTATGAAGTTCTGTTATCCCTGCTTTACACTCCTCTTGGCTAAACCACAAACTTTCTATTTCCACAGCAGGGCTTTAATTCGTTCTTTAACTTTCTGGGTGGAGGAGGGAAGTCTTTTGAAAAGAATACGGGAAGACTTCATGCAAAAGGCTGGGTTCATAATTCAGCATTATCCTGGAGCACACTAGGATAGTCAGCAAGTATGTGATATTGAAGATTTGCCAGATACTAGAGCTCTGGATGACTGGAATATATTCTTCAGAAGGCTGTGAGATCTGACTACAGAGCTATTCTTTTCTAACCCCAGAACTAACAAATGTGTCAAAGCTGGGTTTTCCACTCTCAGCTGCCACTTGGAAGCAAAACCTCTAGGAAAGTCCCACATCCTATTTGAGTACCTGGATTAGAAATGCATATTTTAAAAAGTCTCCACATGTAATTCAAATTACATTAATGTAATTCGTAATTTTTGCATCTAAATGTATGTTGTTCAAGTACTTGATCCAACTGGGCTCAAGCCTGGAGTTAGATGATTTAAAAAACCCACTGACAATGATGTGATATCTGTGATGGATTTTATTAGTAGATTTTTTTGCCATTTAATATGTTCTGGTCCTTTCCAAGTCAGGGGCCATGCACCTAAATGGGGGCAGCTCTTTGCCTTGCCCTGGCTGCTGTGTAATGGGTCAGGAATTGGTGGGGAATGGAGAGAGGGAATTGTGCTTTCTGAGGAGCTTCAAGCCTGGGGTGGGTGACTTTCTATTTCTTAGGTGTCCAGCTTGAGATAATTGGTTAAGAAAGCGAGGCTATTTCAATCCTCAGATGTTTATGCATGTAATTTCACAAAGTGCCTCTATATGGAACACCCCTCCACCAGTTTCTCCAAGGAATGTGTGGAGAACTTGCAGCTAAACTGAGGTGTGGGAGACAGCCATGGAGAAGATGAACCTGGAATGCCATGGGAGGACACTACTGTTTAAGTTAGGGCAAGAGACCGGCACAATTCCCCATGGTTCCTTGCTTGTTAATGTGCTGTGTCAATTGACTGCTGTTCGTCCCCCAGTTCCAGAAAGTTCTGTACTCCCCATTCCTCCATTGGCTTTCCCTGAGAGACTCCTCCCATTCTGCTCCCCCATTGGCATGTCCTGTGTCACCCCACCTTAACTCCACCCCACCCCTGACTCCCTTCCCCATTGGATAATTTGTACCCTGACCTCTCCTACCTTCCCCAGTTATATAGCCCGGCCTCACTCCTGCTCCTGGCTCTTTGCCCCTGGTTTCCATTCAGCTGAGGTTAGGTTCCTGCTTGCTTCTGCTTCTCTCGTCACCCAGACCCCACTTGGACCTTTGGGTCTTCCCTTGATAAACCCTGCTGGATCTGCCATGCGAGGAGTCTTCTAGTTTTCTCTGGTGAGGCTTTGATTACACCATCCAGCCTCAGGCATCTGGTGGGCTGAGGGAGTTGTCAAGGCAGCCCGAAGTGGAGATGCTTCTGGTGTTACCAGCACCCTGACAGCACCTGCCTGGGGAAGCTACTCTGGCCACCCACAGCTGGCACCCGAACAGAGACTCTGGGCAGTTGTCCAGTCCTGCAGAGCATATCCTGAGAGTCCATGGATCTGTGATTTCAGATTGTCAGGAAAAAAGCGCCGTTTGGGACCAGCTCCAGGAGGATCTTTTTCCTTTGTTTTGTGAGGACTATTGCTCCTGGCCTGTCAGCACCCCTTTATTTTTTTTGAGTGAAGACTGCAGCTTCAGGGGAAGCTTCCAGAAGCCAAAGGACCGACCAGAGCCCACCAGCCCCTCCGAGGCATCTTCCTTTCGCCTGTGTGTGCCTTTGATTGGTGAGTGCTTGCAGTGAAGGCTGCCAGGTGCCTGGGGGAGGGCACCAGACATAGGCTCATCCTTTTAAGTTATTTCTTTTGTCTCGTGGGGTTTTGGGGAAAGATGGTTAATCGTCTGTCCCTGTCCCAGTGAGAGTTTTATGTCCAAGTTAAAGCTACCCTGGTTTTGGGAAATGTTTCTTTTTTAAAGAGGGACCTTAAATCTTTTGTTCACTTTTTGTTTGAACATTTTCCTGGTATTACTCGGGATGTAGTTTCTTCGGTTTCATTTTGGGGTAACGTTGGGTGAATCATTGATTATATACAAGTTAAGGGGAATTATGAAGTGGGCAAGTTTATACTATTTTAGATTCAATTCTTAAGTTAGTAAATCTAAGCAGGAGCACAGGGTCCCCGTTTCTCCTTTCCCATGTTCCTCCCTCCCCGATCCTAACCCTGCTTCCCTTGTGAGTGGGATGGGAGCCAGAACCTGCCCACAGGCACAGGGTTGTCACCTACTTCTGCTGCCTCCTGCGCCACTCTGTCCCTCTGTTGTGCTGGACCTGGCCACTCCAGCCCTAGCCCTGTCCACTCCCTTGTCCATAACTCCCTGATTCCCAGTTTGATCCCCAGTTCTAAAAATGTTAATAGTGAAGTACAAAACAGTGCCGGCCACGTGGTTGAGTGCCCAGATTGTCCTCCACAAAATGGTGTCTCTCCTCCTTCACCCCCTTGCATCCCTGCCCCTCCATCTCCCATCCATCATGCACCGAGCCCCACCCCTGAACTGGGTCCCTCTCCTTTGCTTGTGAATGCATTGATGGTGTTCCTGTTGGGACCCACCCCTTCTGTTCCTCCCACCACACCCTCAGGTGAGCCTCCTATAGGCTGTGCTGGCTTCCAGAAAGGCCACACCCCAGTAGGTGAATCAGGCCTACCACCAAGCCCTGCCCCTCCCTCTCCAGCCTCTTCCGGTTCTTGCACCACTGGAACTGGAAGTAGGCCTGGCTGGAAGCAGGCCATCTTGCTCTGCCAGGACCCAAGTCACCAGCTCCTGCCGGTCAGTTAGAGACTCTGTGCCCTAGCTTGCCTGGTCACATCCTCCAAGGAGGACGAGAACGGTAGCACCCCCGGCAGCACCATCAGACTGGGAGGAAGCTGGACGTGAATCAGGGAGGAAGCCTTACGGGAGGGTGATTTGGGTTTAATGCAGGATCTTGATTGTTTTGCAGCACCAGTCATTGTAAAAACGAGGGAGGGAACTGCGATGAGAGCAAATTCCTTACGCCGAGGTGAAAGAATTGAGAAAGGCAGCCAAAGATTATGACCACAACTCACCTTATTTTAAAAATGTTTTGGACTTAACTTTTACTAGATACGTCTTATTCTCTCATGACTTATGATATATTGCCACTGCATTACTCTCTCCCACTGAAATTTTATTAAGGGAGATGCAATGGAAAAAGCTGTTAAAGCCCATACTTTCCAAATATGATATAAGTGTTGTGCTAGGAGAAGGGGAAGAAAGCCTTGAGGCCTTATCAGGGGAGGGAGAGTTCTCCAGACCAGAAGACCAGGTCATGCTACCCGCAGATGTTCTAGATGATATCAAAGCTGCCTCAAAGACTGCTCTTTTAAAGATCTCTGATGGAACTACCACCCTCCAGAACTTTTCTTCAATCTACCAGGGGATTGGAGAGACATTCATTAAGTTTGTTGACCACTTCCAAGAGACCATTGAGCGTCAAATTGATAATGTTGAGGCCAGGGATGAGCTCTTGAGGAAAATGGTCATGACCAATGCCAATTAGAAACAAAAAAGATCCTCAGAGCTCTTCCTCAAGAGCCCGAGCCAACCATCCCCCAGATGGTTGATGGTCACACTAAGGCCTCCTCTCTTGAACAGCTTTGGCATTGGTTGTCAGTAAAGGAGTGGGGGAGGAAATCTTGAACGTAAACAATGTCAAGTGTTTTAACTGTGGCCAATTAGGCCACTTCCAAGCTAACTAACTGCCCTCAGTTGTCCCCCAGATGCTTTAATCAAACGTATATGCCTTCTCCAAGAATGCCTGGAAATTATCAGCACCCACACCGTCCAGGAAATGGATGGCAGAGTGCGAGGCGGCCCTGTGCAGAGACACCAAATAGCAAGCTGTATCGCCAAAGTCTCCCAGCCATCCATGAGACCCAATTTCCATATGGCTCATTTTCCCAGCATCAGAGCCATGAAGAGGGACTCAGGTTCTTCAGGAGAACCGGCAACCTGAACCAAGACACTTGTTGGATTTTATATAGCTCCATCCATTTGCTATTCACTGATGAGGACCTGGTAAGGGTCTCTGCAGGATACTTGGGTCCCCCTCACCACGATCGCATCACCACCGTGCTCCTCCACAGAGACACTTGTCATACACCAGAAAAACTTACCATCCTCCCTGAAGTGGTAATTACTGATCCTGGGAATGAAATCATGGTTACAATAAAATGTTATGACTCCTCCTATACTCTGTTCAAAAGGTCCCCCTTTGCCCAAACGTATATCCTATCTGGACATGACTATTTAGATGATGATGTTGACTTTAATGTTTGTTTGTCAAAGAGTTTCACTCATTTCTTTTGTTATTTCCCAAAAAGGAAGATCCATTGAACTGAACATGATGGCAGACAGTGGCACGGATGTCACTGTCCTTCCCAAGACAGAGTGGCTTCGTGACTGGGAGTTGGTGTCCCCTTGTGGCACAATTTCTGGAATTGAGGGAGCTGTCAATTATTTGAGAAGCAAATACCTGGTGCATGGAGGGGCCCGAGGGGCAGATTGCCACCACTTGGCCTTTTGTTGTTTCCTCTGACATTAAATTGCTCGGTAGGGATGTTTTGTCCCAGTGGGTGGCCCACCTTGATATCCCCAGCCCTCAATGGGATTTTTAGTATGAGCCACTGCTGTGGTAGATAGGGTCAGGCGTTCGGAAGATCTCGTGATGTTACAGGAAGACAGGGCCCCTGTTCCCTTAGATAAGAAAATTAACATAGGAACGCAGCCCCCTAAACCAGATGCCAGTAATTTTCCATTCCTACCCAGTAAATTTCCACCCCTTACTAACCATAGATGGTAAAAGATAGACCCCCTATGACGTAGAGAAACCCTAGATTATAAAACCCCACGAGAAGAGATAATAAAGGCCTTTGACTGTCCACCATGTTGGTGTCTGTGTGTTTCTTAGGCCTGAGCGACCCTGAAGAGTGGGTCGCTGTGCAGTCCCTCTAAACCAGGTCGCCTTTGCCTTGTATCAGAAGGCAACATTATGGTGCCGAAACCGGGGAAAGCACCCGGGGAACAGGAATTCGCCTGGACAGAGGGCGGCGGCTGCGCAGCTGGCCTAGTGCAGCAGGAGGTTACCTCCGGACCAGTGTGGACCATGGAATCCACAGCGAAGGTCGTAAGTCAGGCTCATGAGCAAGGGGGAATTAAATGTGAGCTCAGGAATTCTAATCTTGCTATTGCAAGGCTCCTAGAGTTGGGGATGATCGAACGTCCAGTAAATATATTATATTCGGAAGTGTGGGAGAAGCGCACTGCCGCCCTAGCAGAGGATACTAAGTCCTCAGGCAGTGGTAAAAGCCTCAAAGCGTGGGGGAAAGTAGAAGAGGCCCTACGCAAGGCATTAGAAGAACGGGAGACACGGAAAGCCGTGCGTATATGTTTATTAGTTGCACTAAAGCGGGGGGCAGGGGCCGCGACACACACTGCTTCTGAGAGCGATCGGATTGAATGCGGGAATATGTGGGGGCCGGGCGCGTTCCACCCCTTCCCGAGCCCGAGCCCAGACCCCCAGGGGACCCCCCGACCGTCTCGCGGAGCCCGCCGGGTCCCAGCCCCACCGCGGAACCTTCCGAAAAATGCGTGGTTTCTCTATCCGTCCCTTCCCCGCCGGTCGCTGACCCGGTGCAGGAGGCAGAGCAGCGCACATGATCCTTTTGGCAGGGACTCGTGGAGGAGGCGCGGAACGCGGCCGACCCCGCCGGGGCCGTCAAGGACTCGCCCCCCCCCCCATATTCGTTTGAAAATGGCACCGAAGCACATGGCGAGGGTGGAAGTAAGGAGGCGGGGGGCAGAAATGCAGTCAGCCTGCTTGACAACGCATGCGCGGGCGAGCGGGGAGAAGGGGCGGCCCCCGCGGTGGAGCGTAAGACCAATCAGAGCGCTCTATTCAAATAAGGTCCTTATAGGGCAAGGACCTCCCCCAGCAGGAGGCGGGGGGAGCACAGGGGGAGGGAACGGCACCACCCCCGAAGGGAGGAGCGGGGTTGAAGCCGCACAAAACGGCACAGAGTGCCGGAAATGCGCCGGCAGTCAGCTTCCGCTTCAGAGTCAAGTAACAGCTGCTCAGACAGCTCAGTAGAGCTGACCGAGCCGGGCTGGGACTCGGAAACCGAGAAAGCAGAATTAATACGGTTTCAAGCGAAACCGAATAAAGCTTTAAACAATATCGGGAAACAATCGCAACACAAACTCACCGATTGGGGAAAAATAAAAGCAGCTTGTGGGAACTGGGCACTGGCAGCCTCCATGCACGCTTTCCCGGCAAAGGTTGCCGGAGCACAGGGGCACCAACAAAGGGCATATACTCCAGTTAACCCAAAAGAAGCTGAAACGATATCAGAAAAAGGGGTCAATTTAGCTGTAGTACCTAACGATCTGCTCTCTTTTGATATTATGCAAATAAGCCGCATGCTTTTTGATGGGGCGGGGCGGATTGTATTTAAGCAGGAGTGGCAGGACAGCCGCGTCAGCCCAGGTTTCTGGGGAAGAGCAGCAACTCAGCGAGCTGTCCCCAGCTGGCACAGCTTTCCCTGGGAGCACCCTCACTCCGAGCACGCCTGAGAGGGATCTGTAGGAGCTGCGGGAAGACACCTCAATGCAGCAGCCCAGCTACAGCAACCCCCGGGGGGGCAGGGGACCCTCATACCCTATGCCCTCACAGGGAGCAGTCAATTTTGCACCCCCGCCTACAGTGCAATGGCAGAGTGGGGCAGCACCGCCAGTAACACCCTCGCACCCCCCACCGCCACAAGCTGGATGTTGCCACAAGACCAGCAGGAGACGCCCCAGAGCGGGACTCCTGGGTAGCCTTAGCCATGAGAAGAGGGAAGGAACCCGTGATGGTGTGGGGGACATGCCGCCTTTACGGCAGTCAGGATCCACACGCCATAGGGTTTCAGTTCTGGGCGGACACGGGACCAGACTGCAGGGTTTTTTCCCACACCCTAGTCGCAGCACCATCGGCAAGCCAAGTAAGCCCGACCTTCATAACGAGCAGAATGAGACTGACGAGAATTGCGAGTTTGAGTTTCTGTTTACAGGACATGCTCATGGGACGTCCTCGTGACGCGTACATGCCCATTCCAGAGGAAAGTAACAGACCACCAAGCCGCCAAACAGCGCCCGAGAGACCAGAACGGGTGAGATCCAAGCATCAATGGTGTTTCTGTGTGATTTTGCTGTTGGAGCTTGTCGCCAGAGGACAAGCCAGCCCAGACCACTACCCCCCATCAGCCATTCAGGTGGGTCATGCGACACCTTAGTAGCAACAAGGTGCTCAGGGAAATCACCACACCGAACACCCCATCCTTCGTGCTCCGCATTACCGACCTGTTTCCAGGACAACCAAAGGTAGACCCCTATTCCCCACATGCCACACACATGTACCTATCCTACTGAAGCCCAGCCTCAAACCCAGGAAAAAGCTACTGCAATCACCCAGGGTGGGGATATTGTGGGCACTGGGGCTGCGAAACCGTAGTTACAGATGCCAGGCCGTCAGGGCCTGGGTGGGATCCACAACAGCCCAACAAATTCTTACAGTTCACCTGGGCACCCAGCAGCTGCAAAACACCCACCTTCCTCCAGGGAAGCTTTTATCGCAATCACCATAAAATCCCAAAAATTCGGAAATGCACTAGCTATAACATGATGGTTTTGCAGCCAAATCACCCTAGTTGGGCCATAGGAAGAACGTGGACAGTAGTCCTTCAAGGGTCACAAGAGAGAGTGAATGTGCGAATTATCAGGCTCCAACCGTCGGCGCCCCAAGCGGTTGGACCCAACAAAGTGATTAAAAGCGTGCCGAAAGGGAGAAACGCAACCTACCCTAAAACCTTACCCACAGGGGTCAGCAATGTCCCGACCGGCCACGCGGAAGCCTTTCAGATAGACCGCTCAGCCGGGTCGGACTCAGACCCAATCCTTCGTATGTTAGAAGCTACCTTTATATCCCTGAACGAATCCAACCCTAACCCAACCGAATCCTGTTGGCTTTGTTACGATGTCAAACCCCCCTTTTACGAAGGAGTCGCTTTAAACACTCCCTTCAGTTACTCCACAGCCGATGCCCCTCACCAGTGCAGATGGGAAACCCCTCGCAAAGGAATCACCCTGAGTCAAGTCACAGGCCAGGGCAGATGCTTTGGCAATGCTACCCTAGCTAGGTGGAGAGGCAACGTCTGCACCAAAGTTGTCAAGCCCAACAGGAAAAACAATAAGTGGGTAGTCCCATCCGCACCTGGGATGTGGGCTTGCCAGCAATCTGGAGTGAGTCCCTGTGTGTCCCTTGCCAAATCTGATGACTCTAACGACTTTTGTGTCCAAGTTCTGATTGTCCCTAGGGTCCTGTACCACTCAGACAAAGAAGTGTACCACCTTTTTGAGGAACCCAGCCGGCTCCACAAAAGAGAAATAATAACAGGTGTAACTATCGCGATGTTGCTCGGTTTAGGAGCAGCAGGAACTGCCACAGGTGTCTCAGCCCTAGCGACACAGCACCAAGGACTTTCCCAGCTGCAAATGACAATCGATGAGGACCTGCAAAGGATCGAGAAATCCATTTCCTTCCTAGGGAAGTCAGTCTCCTCTCTCTCGGAAGTGGTCTTGCAGAACAGGCGAGGTCTGGATCTCCTGTTCATGCAGCAAGGAGGCCTGTGTGCCACCTTGAGAGAGGAGTGCTGCTTCTGTGTGGACCACACAGGAGTCGTAAGAGACTCCATGGTGGAACTCCGAAACAGACTGGCTCAGAGGCAGAAGGACAGGGAAGCCCAGCAGGGCTGGTTCGAGTCCTGGTTCAATCAATCACCATGGCTAACCACTCTGATTTCTACCCTAATAGGTCCATTGGCATTGCTGCTTCTAGCAGTTACCTTTGGACCATGCCTGCTGAACAAGCTGGTCTCATTCGTTCAGACCCGCCTAGAACGGACCAACATCCTGTTCATAGGTCGACGACAGTTGCTATGAACTCAACCAGGGAACACTGCCAGCCACAAGTCCTAAACTTGACTAGCGAAAACTTACTCAGGTTTACCAAACCCCTTTCCCTTACCAACTACAACCTTATACCTCATTTCAGTACCTATGTATATGACTACCTCATTCATTTGTGAAAAAGGAGGGGGGAGATGTGGTAGATAGGGTCAGGTGTTTGGAAGATCTTGCGATGTTACAGTAAGACAGGGCCCCTGTTCCCTTAGATAAGAAAATTAACATAGGAATGCAGCCCCCTAAACCAGATGCCAGTAATTTTCCATTCCTACCCAGTAAATTTCCACCCCTTACTAACCATAGATGGTAAAAGACAGACCCCCTATGACGTAGAGAAATCCTAGATTATAAAACCCCACGAGAAGAGATAATAAAGGTCTTTGACCGTCCACCACGTTGGTGTCTGCGTGTTTCTTAGGCCCGAGCGATCTTGAAGAGTGGGTCGCCGTGCTGTCCCTTGAAACCAGGTCACCTTTGCCTTGTATCAGAAGGCAACACATTGCAGAGTGCACCATCCCACCTCTCAACTGGAAGACCAACACACCAGTGTGGGTGGACCAGTGGGCCCTCCCAGAAGAGAAATTGACCGTGCGCCATGAATTAGTAGAAGAGCAAGTGCGCCTGGGACACCTTGTACCGTCCACTAGTCCTAGGAACACCCCGTCTTTGTTATTAAAAAACCGGGCAAAGACAAGTGGCGCCTGCTCCAAGACCTATGTAAGGTCAATGAGGTTATTGAGGACAGGAGCCCCCTACAACCTGGCCTCCCCTATCCCTCTGTGCTTCCCTGGGGTTGGCAGCTCATGATGCTTGATATCAAGGATTGCTTTTTTAACATCCCGTTGTTCCCCAGAGGTGCTCCCAGGTTCGCGTTCTCTGTCCCATCTGTCAACCATGAAGAACCCTTCAAAAGGTACTATTGGGTCACTTTGCCTCAGGGAATGAAAAATTCCCTGGTGCTTTGCCAGACTTTGTTGCACAAGTACTATCTCCAATGCATAAAATGTTTCCCGAAGCTATAATCCTATATTACGTGGACAATGTACTAATCTGTGCTTCCAGCAAGACTTAGATGCAGCACTTTCCAAGACTGTTGCAGCTGTTGAAAGTGCAGGGTTTCAGATAGCTCAGGAGAAAATCCAGCTATCAAGCCCATGGAAGTTCCTCAGGTTTTTAATAACAGGAAGGACCATCGTGTTGCCAGACTTGCAAGGGTTCCTCAGGGGTGAAGAGAGAGACGAGAATCTTGACTTCATGATCAGAAGGCTGGATTTATTATTTTATGATATAAGTTACATTAAGACTATACTAAAAGGAATAGAGAGAGAAGTTCAGAAGCTGCTATGCTAAGAATAGAAAAGGAATGAAAAACAAAGGAGCTCTCGCTGACGATGTCCCAGAGAGAGCTTGGTCTTTGATTGGCCCTTAATTGTAAACATGCAACATGGGCCAATCACAGGTGCACCTGTTGCATTCCACAGCAGCAGGTAACCATTGTTTACATTCTTTCTCTGGGGCCTCAGCCTCCCAGAAGAGGGAAAAATCCTAAAGAAAGGATTTTTCACAAAAGATGTCTGTAACACCATCGTGCCTCAAACTCTATCCATCAACGAGCACCCCCATACATTTAAGAGACATGCAACAGCTGTACGGCATCATTACGTGAATCAGACTTCTCCCGGGTCTCACCACAGAAGAACTGGCACTACTCTTCGACCTTCTGCGAGGAGATGGTGACCTAGCTTCCCCATGCTCATTAACGCTGGAGGCCTGTGAGGCTTTGGAGAGAGTCGCCAATGCCATCAAACACTGCCAGGCACACTGGATAGACTGAGGTGTCTGATTTTCTGGTTAATTGTCTCATGTATTTAATAGGTATAATGGATATGTATAGTCTGCAAGGAATATGTAGCTGTTCTGTTTGTTGTGTTATGGGTTTGTCTTTTCTTTCTTTTCTCCTTCCTTTCATTAACATCAATAGATCTGATCTCTAGTCTGGGATAAAAGGGAGGAGGGAATATCAGTCTCTCTGCAGATTATTTACTTTCTGTGCCTGGGACTAAAGCAAATATTTCTTTTATCCTATTATATTTCATTCCTAGGGTTGAATCCAGAAGTGAAAGCTTTCCCATTAGTGTGATTTGTGGTTGGTTTCTTTTCATTTCAAGGGCTCCTCAGCACAGCTAGCAGCAGCCCAATAGGTACTTTTTCACTGGTTCGAAATCCAGGTGTGCTCTTGTAATTTTAAAACTTCGCAGTTAAAATTGCAAAGAAAATATTCCCCCAAACCACCTGGAATTGTATTTGCACAGTTAGAATAATGTAACTTGCCTTCTCTTATCACAGTGATCCTAGTATTGGCCTTGAATCAGTACCAAAAAGAAATCCAGGGAAATAAATTTAAAAGTTCAAAGACATTTTTATCTTAATACATCAGCATGTGATCTGGGATTATAGCAAATACAGTTGTGCTTCAGAGCAACCTCACCCTAACACATCCTGGGCTGGCAAATTTAGTGCTGTCTAGTGAGCAAAGCTTCTGCTCAAAATTGGTACTAATAAACCTCAGGTTTAATCTGGTTCTTGCTGGACTTGGTCTCATGATGCTCCAGGGGCTTGTGCCTGTCAGAAGGGGAGTTGTCCTTGTATCTGAAGATGTGCCAAGATACTGCCCACAGCAAGACTGGTTCTGTGGCAGCAGGAGCTGCAGAAGGGTAACAACAGACTTGCTGAGGAGTAGGAAAAATGAAGAGTCAGGGAGAAAAGTCCTGGCACCTGGCAAGGGAAAGCCCTCAGAACTTGTCCCTCCTCTCTCTGCCAGTGAACACAGCTGGGCTGGAAAGCTCAGGGTGCTTGGGGCTGGCCTTCTCCTGCTCTGTCTCTGCTCTTACTCTGGTAGAAATGGTTTATTAAGGTCAGAAATGACCTGGCAGCCTCTCTAACACCAGCAAGAGAAGTTTAAATTTATTCCTGCTTCCCATAGAGCAGGATGGATTTAAAGTACCCATCTCCCCAAAAAGCAATCTCTACTCAATATTTTTTGCTTCTCAGCAGATGGCATTTAGAGCACGTTGTTAGGCCCTGGGCTTGGAGATTTCTTTAACACAGGGAAAAACTTTCTGCTGCCTATCCTTATCTTTCTGTGAACAAGGATTTTTGAAAATTGCTGTTTTGTACAGACATGCATTTTTTGAAGGGAGCTTTTCAGTATACTTCTTTAACCCAGGCTGACTATTTTGGAGTCTCTGGCTTCCTGGCAGTGACTGTGTGGGACACACAGTGCTTTGTCTTTGTGCTCCTTCTTTTCCTGTTTCTTGATCTGTTACACTCCCTCTTCTGGCTTAGTGCCACAGTTTCTGTTGTTTCCCACAGAACATCCTAGGATGTGTTAACTGGTTAAAATGGTCAAAGAGAGCAAGAATCAGGGGTCTTGGCTGGTCTGGTGATGAGGCCAGAAAGGACTTCTAGAAAATATGGTTGAGGACCATCATGTTTTCACTGCAATAGCTAACAAATGCAGTGTCCCAGAATGTTGGGGCCCAAATATGCAAAATGACCTATTTGTAAATAAGTGAGGTGGCCTTGGTAGACTCTTATCTGAGGGGCTCTTGCTGTGTTGACAAGGAGGAGGGAAGCCATCATGAACCTCTGGTGCTTAAAATCTTCTCTGAAATAGTCCCAGCTTTTGTTATTGAAGGGTGTGAAGCTGTATTTCATTCTATGGCTCCTTGGTGTCTGTAAAGTCTACCTAGGTATGAATTTGTCTTTCATCACTTGCAAAGGCTTTACTTTCCCTCCATTCCATGGGATTAAACTTGACAGGTTCAATGCATGTGGCAGAGCTCAGTTTTGACTTTGTTTTGTTCTAGGTGGCTTTTTTAAATTCCCTATGTGGTATGGTGCTGCTGCTATTTGTAAGGCAGAGTTGTGGACCCAGTCCCCACTTTAAGTGCTGCACAAACTGAAAACAGCACCAAGGTGCCAGCTCCAAATCATTTGCAGTGTATGAAAAACATGAAACAAAAATTCCTGGTAGCCAGGAGGACAACAGAAGTTAGTGAACCAATACTGTACATGTCTTTGGCAGTCCTTGCAGTCCTGTTTTGTCCTTTTGCCCTGATGAGTTGATGGTCTGAGCAGATCGCCCTGCCATGACACGTTTTAATCTTCGTCAGGATTGTTGTTGTGAGTAGTATTTGCATTTTTTGGTGCCACTGAACTGCTCAGCTCTGGTACAATTCAACAGTGACCAGATAAAACCAGACTGAGAACAGCTGGAAGCATTATTCTGTCCAGAACATCTATATCAGAGTGATCTTCATGCATGGTTGAGTGGCATTTCTAGGGAAGTTCACAAGCCTTCCTTTGTTCCCACCATGAGTCCTTCAAATGGCCTCCTTGTTCTCCTAGTACATTACTTGTTAAGCAAATTAATTGATGAGAAGGGACACTGTTTGACAGGAGCTGTGGTTCCTGAGTTGGTCAGTGGTTTTCTAGCATTATCACTGGAAAATTCTAGATTTTCAGAGGGTACAATGTGCCTGTGGCACTTTTGGTTCAGGTATAATTGCCCAGTTCCCTTATTTTTCAGCACACTGGTTGATTAGATTCCAAGGGATCTCAGGAGGCCTCCAGAACTGGGATGAAAACTTTCTGGAAATGCAAAATTATCTAATTCCTTCCCCCTCTCCCCTCACTTAGCTCAGTTATCACCAGACTGTGAAGATTTACAGGTCTAATGGGAATTTCCAGACTTCGTGCTTCTGCGCTTCTTCCTCTTTGATCAGGAGGCAGGACAGGAACTTTGCAAATCCCATGTCAGATTTTCCAGGTGAAGCACTAAAAAAAATATGTCTGTTCATGTAAAAATAGTTTTTGAAACAGTAGCAGAATTATATATCCCTTCTTTGTTTACAAACTACAGTCGGGGAAAAATCCAAACATCGACTGGTTTGTAGTGAGGCAATGCTGTGGTTACTGCTGAGTGGGTGCTTTGGTTTTCCTTTTCTGGGAACAAGATTCCCTCTTTCCCCAGGGTTGCTGAGAGAGTACATAAACCCCCACGATTTGGTCAAAAGTGGGTGAAGAATTAATATATAATAAAATGTGTATATAAATAAAGTTTAAACTCAGCTTTAAGTACATATCTTTAGGATATTTTGAATTTTACTTTCCAGTGCTGTTAATTCCTTGCTGTCAGCCAGGAGCCCAAGAGATTTGAAAGAACCTGGTCCCATATAAGGAGCTCAGCATGAATTTGAGTTCACTGCTCCAGAACCACCTTCATGGCTAAGCTCTTCCATAGTGTAGTGGCACACAGAGCTTTGGGCATAACAAAACATCATATGAAATGTTTTCTGCTGCTTAACAAATACGGCACCTGGATGCTTTTAAGTCTCTGGAGGGATTAAAGCTGTGATTTAGCAATTTTGTTGCTCCCAACACTGGGCTGATTCTTGTTGGTTCTAGTTACTGGAAATACAGGCTCCAGTGCTTTTCAGCTTTTCCTTGAGGAATGCTTTTCTTTGCTTTCCCTTCTCTGAACAGTCCTTTTTACTTTAACTCAAGTTACATATTTTAGACTGTGAAGCTACAAATAGCTGAAAGTAGTGTTAAAATATTTTAAGCTTAATTTATTTGTAAAGCCAGTAGATTCCCACACCATGCTGAGGTCTGCTTAATGATCTGTGTAATTTTTTTAGCATGACTTCCTCTCTCAAGCCTTCTTTCTGTGGTACTCCTACTGATGCTTTGGTTTGGACAGTTTTTTGTCCTGCTTGTGCAGCACTTAACATAGTGGGGCACCGGGCTGTGGGTCTTGTAGGTGTTCCTGGGGTCTAAAATGGAGGTATTATTATTTCCTCTTTATAAATGAAACTTTTTAATAAAAAAAATTAATAAAACTCCTTTTCTTTTCTCTCTATAAATAAAATGTAGTGTGGAAAGTGTTTTCATTTTGAGATTTATGCAATTGGCTCCATGCTTTTGAATCTGGAGGAAAATCAGTGTGTGTTTATGAGAATTAAGTTCCATGTTGTCTTTCAATAAACAAGATGTGACTGTGGTCCTGATTTAGAGAATTAGAAGCTATTGTTCTTTTCTGTTTTCCCAAAGAAATGACTATACTATAGTGTTTTATAATGGCTATAAAGTATTTTCAATGTTTTTTATTTACAGGGAAGTTGTTCTATTTTTGCCACCATCCTGTAGAGAGTAATTGATGGCTCTATATCTTAAAGAAGTAATTTATTTACAGAATCACAGGATAATTACGGCTGGAAGGGACCTCAGGAGATCACCCGGTCCAACCCCCCTGCCCAGGCAGGATCACCTGGAGCAAGTGATACAGGAATGCATCCAGGTGGGTTTGGAATGTCTCCAGAGAGGAAGACTCAACACCCTCCCTGAACAGCTGTTCCAGTGCTCTGCCACACCCAAGATAAGGAAATTCTCCCTCATGCTGAGGTGAAACTTGTTTTAGTTTATGTCTCAGAGTTGTAATTAAACTAGTGGCTGCTTATTACTTGCGAGTAAAAAGTTAGGAAGCAGTTTAGACACTTCTATCACTGTAATGGCTATAAAATTGTCTTTATGCAACGAGTGTTGTTGTGTTATGTCTGTATAAGCTGGACTGTTCTGTTCCCCCCTATCATGTAATGGTTCTGCCCTGGTTCTCCCTTCCCTCCCTTGTGCTGTCAGTTATCCCAACTCCTCCTCAGTTGCCTTGGAGATTAATGTACCCTTTCTCAAATCTCTCCCCGGTGCCTTGTCTATCACTCGGGGCTCCCACCTTTCTCTCTGGAACTCTCTAGAAACTTCTAACTAGAGTGTTGAGTGATTGGCTCAGGGGTCGGGGCTCCACCCTCAATTTATCCCCATTGGTGTTCTCCCAAAGTCAATAATCTGAATCCCACTCCCCTCTGAAACCCTATTTATCCAAGGACTGACTCCTCCCCCGTGTCCCTCCCTCCTTATAAGTTGTTGTAACTGCCCGGTCTTTCTCTTCGGCTGTTGGTTTCCCCTGGGATCAATAAACTTGCATTCACTACAGCTGGAGAGCGCTCTTTTCTTATTTCTGCTGACTGTAGCCATAAGCCCAGCCACGTCCTACCACAAGGAAGCGCTGCTGTCGTAGCACAGAGCGTTTGCCTTAGGTGCTGTCCCAAACCACGGAGATTGGGATAGTGCCCCTGTACTGCTAGCGGTGCTGGAAAGCTAGCCGGCGCGTCCGAGAAGGACGATCTTTCTCCAGCTGGACCGCTTCAGAGTGTGGTACCTGCTCTAGCAGTGCCTACTGTGCGTCTCTGCCTCCTGTCACCTGAGAGTGATGACATGACTTAAGATGTGATTCCTAAACCAGGGGAACCACGAGAGGAAAAAAGAGTAATACATGGAATGATGAATGCATGGGTGTCACAGCATGTTAATTAAACAGTCTGTATTAAAGTAAAATGGCTGAAGATGACTTTTGGAAACCTTTGGTGTTCATTTTCTGAAGGAAATTTGAGGGAAGATGATTTTCATGCCCAGTGTTGGAAGATGGGGTAGGAAAGAGCAGGAAAGGCACTGCAGTCACCATGGTAATCTACCAGAATACCATGTCCTAAGGGTGGGTGCATTCTCCTCTCATCCCACCAGCTTCAAATTAAACCTGACTTTTGCCATTCTGTGTATTCTGTAAAATCTGCCTTAATGTTCCTGAGATCTTTCCATATCCATGTGTGAATTTGTCCTTCCAGAAAGCCTGGCAGACTGCTGGGATCCATAGCTCAGGTGTGTAGGTGCCTTGGGGCCTGAGAATTTCTAGAACTGTTTGAACCAAAAGGATGTGAACAGAAGTAAAAAGACAATAAAATATACAGATATATTCATGCTTGCAAATATCCTCAGGCACTGTCCCTTTGAATACCGTGAGTTTTTCTGCTAAACAAGAGAAGGAGAAAGGAATATATTCCAATTACTTTTGTTTGACAAAGAAAGGAAGCCTAATTTTTAACTGGTGTTTTCTGAACAGTTTATGGTCTTGATTTTGTTATTAAAACACACAAGATCCTGTCATTTTATAGTGCTTCTAAAAATAAAATCTTTGGCCATGGGCTCATAAAATAGTAAGTTCACGGCATCTCTCAGCTTTGCGATGTTAAAAAACTAAATTTTTATTAGGATGCAGTTTTGTACAGTTCTTGTCCCATGGCAAATGGAAAAAGATTGGACTACTTGGTGCATTTTTTTTTTAAATCAAACTTGGAGAGTATTTTTAATTTTTAATGCAATTTCTATAAAGTTCCATAGTTTTAGGAACAGTCCAGTGGAGAAAGGCACACGCATTGTCCATTACCTCCAGTCTGTGAGGGGTGAGTATCTGTCTGATCGGTTGGGCCTGAAAGGTTATAGGAAATTAGGGTGACATCAGGCTGATTCCATGATCCTTGGTCCTTTCCAGCTCAGGGTATTCTATGACTCCAGTCCCTGTATTATCTGTATTGTCAACTTGCTTGATGATGTTTTGGAATTGTAGAGTATTTTGGAGAGTTTTATATTTTATTTGGATGTTAAATGTAGAGATTGAAAATTATTGTGAATGTCTCGGCCTTGTTTTTCATCTTGAAGCCTCTACACTTCACATTTCAGGAGAAAAATCTTATAAGTGCTAATCTTTGATGGTAGAAAAGAATCAAAAAGCATATGAGAGAGACAATTTATATTCTAGAATTTTAGAGTCCTTGTATTGTAGTCGATGTCTTATGATTGATATCTTCTCATGTGATTTTAGGGTATGTACTCTATACCAATACACGGGGAAAATTTCACTATCTGAGTTTTTTGCCATTTTTTTCCTCCTAGTCCTTGTGCTTATGTTGGATGACTGCAGGAAAAAAAGGATGGTGGTGGAGAATGCACACAAGACACAAATTTGTTGATCACATAATGGTGTCAATTGTTCCCAGCAGAGCAGTGAATGTTTCTGGGACTTAATTGTACTCCACAATGAGTAATATGCTCTGTCTTGTACTGAGGTAAATCAGCCTTTCAGAAGGAGAAACATGCGATTTTTGTCTCAATGATCTGCTTTTTCTTGGAGTTGGTTCTTCCTTGGCACTATAAAAATGAATGAAATAGATTTTGTATGGACATTACTTCTTTCCTTTTCAAAAGTGATTAAGATAATGCTAAAAATGTTTAAGGTAATGCAAGGAATTTCCATAGGCCAAATTTCAATCTTAAGGGACCAAGATCATTCTTCCTGATGAAGACTTTCAGAAAAGCGCTATTATTCAATGGGAAGTGGCATCTCTCTGCAGTTCAGTAGAATTCATAATTTTGATGGTGTGGTGGTTTGACCAGGAAGAAGTGGGAATTCTGGGAGGCTGTGGTCAAACCAATGGATGCTCGGAGTTTGATATTGGCACCTGGTGTGACCAGTGCGGTTTGGGCACACCTCTGAGAACACACAGGGGTTAAAAAGCAGAGCTTCGGCCCTGAGAGGCCTCTTGGGACGTCGAGGCGAAGAGGTCAGATCTCCCTCCCCTGTCCAGCCGCTGCTGCTGGGCGGGGGAGGGGCTGCCATGTGGTAGGCCTGGGCCTGGACAGAGATGGGGGTGAGAAGGCCCTCGAGGATGGAAGGGTGGAGGAGCAGCCCCAAGAGACACGGGCAGTCATTCCCCCCCCAGGAGGGAGAGAGAGAGAGAGAGTCGGCGTCTGAATGTGATAGCAGCCGGCCAAGGAGGAGAAAGGGGGGGAAGGGTGCAGGCCGGCCGGAGCAGCAGCAGCGCGTGTGGGAGTGCTCTGGGACAGATAGAGACTGGAAGTTTTAACCCCTTTCTTTCATGATTGGGGCCTTGCAAAAATGCTGATCCTCCTCGGAGCTGAATAAGAAGGGAAATAGGAGATGAGATGAGACAAGGACCTGGCCCGAAAGATGTGGAGATGATTGAGTGGAGAGAGATGATTGGAGTGGCCTTTTGGCTGGACTTTTCTTGTGGCCATGGACTCAGTTTGTTCCTGTGACACAGAGACTGCACTTGGGGGGGAAGCAGTGCCTCAGAACCAGGAGGGTTCATCGTGGGGACCCCTCGGCCCCAGGGGGTTGGAAAAATATGGGGGGGACAGATGTCCCAAAGCAGAGACTGTGCCTTTTTGGAGTGAGACAAGGCATCCTTAAAAGACAGCCCTAGAAGCAGCTCTGGTCCATGCCCAGTGGTGAGAGCACTGAGCATGGAAGGAAGATGTCGCAAGCGGCAAAAGGACTTTTCCAGGCGGTGCCGAGTGACATTGGAAGCACACGAGGTTTCAGCGTGTTTCCAGGGGAAGCCTATGGTGCAAGAAGGACTCCTCTTCATGGACTGAAGTTTGAGTATACTAAAGGGCGGTGCCAGGCTGGGCAGTTGGCGATTTGGGAGAATGTATTGGATTGGGAAATTCTGGTAGTGCGGAGGAGGAAAGTGTTTTTTGTAAGGTTTTCAATTTTTTTTTCTTTTCCTTATAGTTTTTTCCTATTTTCCTGTAGTTTAGGTAATAAAGTGTTCTTTATGTTTAAGCTGGAGCCTGTTTTGCTTATTCCTGGTCACATCTCACAGCAGACACCAGGGTGAGGGCATTTTCATGGGGCACTGGCTCTGTGCCAGGCTCAAACCATGACAGATGGGTTTATGAAAAACACAGTGTATAACACAACTTACAGCTCTTTAGTGAAATCACAACTTTGGCAAATTGTATTGATACAATCATGCATGCCTTAGGTGCCTAAAGATTTGAGATTTAAGATTTGACATACCATCACTTAGGTGAGTAGAAAACACACCAACAACTGAGCGCTCATCACATTGATTATATGTTGCCAAATTATGATTTATGCTTCTGTTTTGTTTCTGATTATTGATAGTATCCATCCCTGTCTTGTGCTATTTAAACTGCTGAAGTGGTAGGAGATGCTGGTGAAGGGAGGAAGGGATATGGATGATGCTGCATTCTAGCAATAGCAACAGTGTTAAATATCTAAACCTGGCCCTAGCTCTGGTATCTGCAGTTAGAGATGAGCTGTGAAAACCACAAAAAGTGGAGAGAAATGCACTTTAGAGAGGCAACCTGGAAGCTCAGTTCATTGAACTTAAACAGGGCGTGGTGGAGAATTGTCTTGAACTCATTATCCAGGAAGGGATGAAGAGAAAACCCGGTAATAGATGTTTCTTAAATTTCTATTAAGGTGCTGTCTGAAGCTTAGGCTAGCAGAAAACCGAGTTAGAGTGAGTGTTTTTAACATGGTGTGGCTTTAATTGTCAGAACAGTTTGCTAACAGTTGTGTTGAATTTTTAAATGAACTCCTGGTGCTGTTCTTGTTTGAAAAATACTTAATTTGGGACAAACCTACAGGGGTCAACCTTGAACACAGAAGCTCCACCTGGCTCCTGAGTTGGGCATTTTATAACAGTTGCGACCCTGGAAGAAAACCTGTGTCTTAATTAGTAAATCTCCCAGGGCCCTAGACCCGCCCTATGTGTGGAGCAGAGAATGTCAATTAATTTATCCTTGCTTACATGCTTGTGATGCAAATACACAAAGTATTGTTTCTGCCTTTCTGCACGAAGGGGAGAGGGGTGAAATTGCTTCTCAAAGCAACAGCACGGGGTATGTGTTTGCTCCCTTCTGTAATGGCAAAGCCTTGCTTTGCAAAATAACCAGTCAGGCATTTTAATTCTCATCTGGGAAACTGTTGCTCTTGTTTCAGTTGCCAAAACTGCTGAAATTCTGGGTTCATTTGGATGATCAGTTGTGATTTAGGATTAGAATCACAGGCACTTACAAGATGGATGATTCAAAATCAGAACTTTGGTTTTGTTTTGTAAGAACACACATGAGAGAGAACACTTCCCTCCTGTATTTATTTTCACCGGTCTCCCCACACTAAGAGGATATTTCCTGTTTTTTGGCTGTTCCTGTTTATTTTTCCTCCTTTCTTACTATATTAATATTTTTCTGTCAGGACAAATTTATTTAGTGGATATATGCAGGTGGGTGTAGGTATTGGTGTATATCTGCACATGCATGCTTTCATCAGGGTTGATTAAACCTCAGATTAAAAATTAAAAGACCTACTGAAGACATTTTTCTTATTTGAGATTTGGAGATCTCTCTGTGTATCTGAGGGTGACTGGCTCATTTAGTAATTAATTATTCTACTAAATCTACAGTCACCAGGCAAATTGTTACTGCAGCTGTTTTACAGACCTGCAGCCCAGAAGTGTTGGGCTATAGCGTTTTATAATGGCATTATTTACATGGTTTCAGCTAAAGACATTTCAGCATTTGGACAAATTTAATCCCAAGAGGAGGGATGAACTGCTTTTAAAGCACGGAGTTGGAAAACTGACTTGATATCACACTGCATAATACAGGCTCTCATTTTCTCATATTAATGGAAGAACTCCTTTGCGTTTTATGTTTTGTTTGCTTTTTCTTTTTTTTTTTTTCTTCAGCAGCCTGATGGTGATTTTGTGGTGGTGGAGTGGTTGGTGTTTGATGTCAGTGCTGATGTTAAATTATGACAAAGATGCTGAAATGTTTTGCTGTCTCCAGAACAGGCTCCAGATTCTCTCACAGGGTAATTGTGAATAACATACATGTATGGGGTACCCTGCTTACAAAATCTTGTGCCTATAAAAACACCGTGTAAACCAATAAGATTATAGACTTAACTAGTTGGGAGTGTGGGGGGGTGGGGAATAGGAAAACACCATTCCAGGGGTGGGGGAGGAAATCGTTGAACTGGCCTTGGCTGGCTCTTTGTATGCAGGGAATTTCAGCCCTGGGTGGAGGTACAAGACATTAACAAGCAAAAGAGAGAGAGAAGTGACCGCCTGTCTTCAAGCTCTTCCAGGAGGCGGCTGGAAGTGGCCGATGTTGTTCTGCCCTAGGAGCACACGCCCTTCCCGGGAATGCCGCGTAGTTGCCGTGTCGGGCGGGTCTCAGCGCGGTGATACCTCAAATAAGGAAAAAATCGCCCACAGACCTGGCGAAAAATCATCTTCACCCCCTGCCCTTCTGTTTAACTTCTGGCGGCTCTTTGTAATGTAATGCAAATGTGTGAGGCTTTTGGCTCTTCAGCCAGCACAGTAGTGCAGCTGACCTCAGCATTGCAGTACTAGCTGGCACCAGCTGAAAATTACGTTGTGCAGCTCTAGTGTCCTTATTCCCTGCATATAGAGGCGGGGTATTTTGCTTTGATGTGATCCTGCAGACCGCAGGGCTTGCGGGATGCACCTTGGCTCATAAACCCCAGGTCGGGATGCCACCTGGCAGGTTTGGAGCCTGAAGAGCAGCAGCCAATAGCATCGCTTCACCCGCTGCAGCCTGTGGTCCTTACGACTCGGCTAACTCCAGTCATAACCACAGGAAGGGCTGTGAAATTGAAAATCCCGTGAGTTTACCCCCAGGAAAGGACTTAAATTGGATTATAAAAAGGATTATCTCGGATAAAGCCCTTCCCTGACCAGTCAGGAGGGAGAGTGTTCAAGTGTTGGCTTTGTCGAGTGAACTTCCCAACCTGTGGAAGGATGTCCGGAGGCTGGGGGCTTTCAAATGCAAAGTGAGGGTCGTTAGTGCCTCCCATCCACTCTGAGGGGTGTCTTTCTTTAAACTATGATCGTTAGCTGTGCCAGGAAAAGGAACTGAGCACTGATGACCCCTAAAATGCACTAAAGCCCCTGCAATTCATAGGAACCCCCCCCCCTTTCCTTTCTTGGTTTGTTTTTTGGGTTTTTTCCCCCTTTCCTGTTTTGGGGTTTTTTGGTTTTTTTGGGGTTTTTTTTGGCGTTTTTTTTCCCCCGTCTCCTGGTCCTTTTGCTTTGTTTCACTGTTGGATAGGTAATGGGAAGTTAATTTGAATCTCACTTGCGGAAAAACACTGGAACATATCTTCTTGCAGACTGGGATAGGATAAAGAAAGGTGTCTAGTTGATTTTATTTTATTTGGGTGTTTTTTGTTGGTTTGTTTTTTGGATTTCTTTTTGACCAAAAAGCAGGATTCTGGTGGCTAGCAGCAGTTGCTTAGGAAAGGAGAAGTCAGAAATGAAGTGTAACATTAAAGGACGGGATTTCTGCTTCTAACACACAGCAGGGTAAAGACTTTCTAAACCAAAAGCTGCCTTTGATTCAGCACTTGATCCCTGAGATTTGGTCCCTGTGATGCAGGGGCCCTTTGTTAGTTTGACTCCTTCTTGACACAGTGACCTGTGCTGATACCTTCCAGTTATGTGCATTAAATGCAACAACCCCCTGAAGATTTCACTGCTTGCTCCCAGCCTTTACCCTGGGAGAAGAGAGGAGCACTGATTTCCTACCTTCTCTGTACTACTTGTAATAGGACACACAAGGACCTTCTATAATTCCTCTGACTTTCCAAGACTGGAATTTTTCTCTGCTCACAGAGAAGTTGCTTCTTACCTCATCATAATTTTATCTTTTCTCTTTCTGTCCTTTCCTACATTTCTGAGTGCACCTTCCTTCATTTGACTTTTTGTGTGGCATTAGAGGATGTGGCATTTGGTGTTTCTATTTATTCCAGATGCCGGGAACACTTTTGTTAGGTCTCATAAAATCAATCAGTGCAGTTGCCTGCAGAAATTAAGTGATTCTCATGCAAACTGACTTTGCCCAGGATAGAATTGTTCAATTCAAACATACTTGTAGCAGGGCTAGGACTTGTTGCATGCCGCCTTCTATTTGAACAAAGCAATGAAAAACAGTATTATGGATAATTTTTCTCAGAAGTCCTTCCTGTGCTGTTTATGAGAATGTACTATAGATGTTTTTTTTGGCACCACTTCATAGCTGTTTCTATATTTTCTCCCATGTCTCAGGTGTATTGTCTGGAAAATTACATGTGAGAAATACCCAAGCATCACTAAGCTTTGTGTTTGAGCATTGTACAATATCAGTCAATAAATGCACTCACTAATTACCATTTCCTTATTTTTGGGGGGAGAAAAAAGAGACAGGATGAAAAAGGGAAGTTTATTCCTTATGTGTCTATCTCAATAAATTCTGTTTGTTATGTTCCCCAAGGTCATTAACACACTTAAGAAGTGTCACAAGGTCTGAGTTTATCTGACCACTGTTCTTATTTTTAAGGAATTTTCCCAGGTAATCTCAGACTACCTTCCTTATGTGCCAAGCAAAAAAAGCCCTGCTGGATTTAGATCTGCAAGAGGAAGTTGCTAAATGAAATTTAGCATTTGTTCAGGAAATGAAAGGATTAGAACTGAGAAGATGTTAAGAGACCATGGTCATAGAAGATCTGATTCCCCCTATCCTGAGTAGTGCTGGCATTCAAATAAGGAAAGGTTTAGGGAACATCTGTCTGTGATCACTCATGTTCATGCTCTCAGGGCTAGGAAGGACCTGCTGAGATGTGGCAGCTGGATCCAAGAAGAGAAAACAATTCCCAGTCAGTGCAGTGTGTTGCCTCCTAAGGCGTTTGTTGATCCTAGAAGTTATTGAAAATGTTAGGAATGGGACATGGAAAGTCAAGTGAGACTTGACAAACTCTGGTTTTTGTTTTTGCTCAGTGCTGTACATATGCCCATAGATTTGGTGCCCACTCTGCAAACAAGTCAGAGCAGGATGTGCTGTTCCAGAGGAACTTTTCAAGGAGCAAATGTGTTGCTCTGATTGAAGGTGGCAAAATTTGAGTATTTTTTCACCTAGACAATAAATTCAGGGCTCTGAATTAGAGTCCTGAATTAGTTAAATTACCAGCTCTGTATTTTTCTTTATCCTTCAAGGCAGTTGTTTAGGAAAAAAATGCTTAATGGTTCTGCGGCCTTTGAGGTGGGGAGCATCCAACTATTCCCTTTGAATAATGTCCTGTCAAATAAATATGCTGCCTGTTGGCTCAACCAGTGGGATTTGTCACACATATGCATGTGAAATGTATTTCAGAGATTTTATCTGTCAGTTTTTAAAACTATTTCCCCTCATTGTACCTTCCTGGCAATTAAGAATGCCTGATTTCCACAACAGCAATTTCATCTATTGTCTTGAGAATCAGGCGGATGTGACGTCTGCATTTTTATCTTTCCTCTTAAATGAACAAGAGTTCCTAGCTTGTACAAAAACAAGAGATTTCAGACCAAAGTCATTCCAAGTCAGTCTTGACTTCTGAAGCACCAGGGGAACAATGATGTAGGCTAGAGGTGGAAACTGGAGGAGTTTTTTGCTCATGTGCAAGAGGAGTCTCATGCAGAAGAAGGTACATTCATTTCTAATTAAGCCAGTGATAAAACTGTAGATAGTTTTATACTGGCAGATCTTACTGGATTGTATTGTGATTTGTTAGTGGCACCTGCTCCGTTAGAATTGGGGGAAACTCCATCTGCAGTTCAGAACAGAGTGGGAGGTGGATGGGGACTGATGGGAAGGGATTTATACCTTGCCTTTTTTCTCTGCCTGCTTTGTAAAACAAAAGGGTTGACAAAGATCAGTAATATCTGATTCACCACAATAACTGCATGCACTTGCATGCACCAAAAATACAGTAGCGAGTGTATATTCTGAGAATAATGATGCTTACTGTTTCCTTCACTATTCTTTTTAGTGGTTTTCCCACACAGTTAGTACTTCTGAGCTGTCTGCAGCCTTATGTCAGTTTTAGATTTGCAGCATTATGAGTTATAGATCTTTCTTTTTCTTTCTTGTATGAGTCAAACTCAGTGTTTATTTATCTGACTGAGAGTTGGACCTACATAACTAACAGCAATAAGAAGTGTGTGTCTATACCTGATATCTCAATTTGTCTTTGCAAAATGCATTCTAGTCTTTAATTGGATGGTTACTTTAGGAAAAGGTGTGTCTAGTCTTCTGGCATTAATATTTTAACTTTAGTATATTTAAGCTTCTCTAGTTGCTTATATGATTACTGAAATTAATTCCCTTAGATAGAGCTCCCTGCAGCTTTCATACTTAACAGTTGATGTTTTGCCACTGAACCCATGTAGTTCACAATCTGCATGACCCTCCTATCCTATTATTAATTATTATTTTTAAAGGCCTGGTCATCCTGGACATAGTTTATAGACATACGGAAAACAAAGACTGACGTTCTGGTGCTAGAACATAGGAGGAGGCAATGCTAAAACTGATTTTGTTGAATGAAAATTTTCACCCTTGGTCTCTAATCTCTGCACGATTTCCTTCCTTTCCTTCTTGCCCTTTATCTCAAGCCTGTTATCACCCTGAAATCAGCGGATTATGTGGTTACAATGGTGTGCCAACAAACCTGCTGGCTCCTATGTTCTTTCTTTCCCTTTGTGGATGTTTGGGCAGAGTGCAAATCTTGTGCTGCAGAGGGGACTTCTACTGGAGCCAGCTTGGCTGAGCCAGTCTGGGGTGCATCTTCACATCAGGCTGGCTGAGAAATAATGTTGTGCGTTGAAGGGCTTTGTGTACAGAGTGTTAGCTGAGGGAAATTGGGATATGTGTCTGTGTTGGGTTGCATTTCCCATGGAGGTAACTGACTTCCATGCTATGAGAAGTGAAAATGCAGGCAAAGAGTAACTGATAACTCATCTAGATTATCTAGTTAAATCAGGATGGAGGGCAGCTGAATTATCCCAACTGTCTGCATGGATTATGGCTTTCTGAAATGTTGCAGAGCCTCAACAATAATTTTCCTTATAAAGAAAGGATAGAAAGTGATGAGGAGTTATGAAACAGGCTATGTCTCAAACAAAGAATATTCTAAGCTGTCTCTTTGATTTTTAACAGATGCTCCTCTTGACAGTGCTGCAAACAAACCTACTGCTGGGCACTGTAATCACAGGTAAGAAAACAGGTTTGGATTAGAATATATTTTCACTATTTTTTGTGAGATACGAGCCTCCCTTCCCCTTTTTGAACTGACTCAGGGATTATTCTCACCATGCTGAAGGCATCAGTAGTCATTCCTTTTGTCTGTTTACCTCGAAACAGGCACTGTGTTGAGTCCCAAACATTCCCTGAAGTCAGGAATGTTTGACTGAACAAGATATAGGGCTTTCCTAGTGCCTTATAGGCTTTAGTGGGGTTGTAGGCACGCACAAATGAACACATGGCATTCCTCAAAGCATCAGAACTTACATTACTCATGCAAGGTTTGGGCTGGTGGAAATAAAAAAGAAAAGGCATTTCAGTAATGCATATAATAATAACTAAAAACAACTGTGATCATATGGACTGTCATGCCAAGCTTACCGTCTGCCTGGAAGACACCAGGACACCAGTGGGGATAAATTCCAGCAGAGAAATTCCTGAACTGCATGATTGCTTTAAATTGCAGGTTAATGTTGTGTTTTGATACTCAGGGTTATCAGGGGCTTCACCTCAGGAGTCATCAGTTGCCCGTTGCAGCCTTTTTGGGAATGATCACATCAAAACGTTTGATGGTTCCTTGTACAATTTTGCTGGGTACTGCAGCTACCTCCTTGCTGGGGACTGTCACAAGCACTCCTTCACCCTCTTAGGTGAGTCTGAACTGGGGTCCATCACTGGAAAAAAAAAAAAAGTTCCCCTTTATCAGATAGGATGGACCACTTCATAAAAAGTGGTCTTGGTTGGGTTTTTTTTGTTTGTCTGTGGTTTGTATTGGGGTTTTTTGGGCTTGTTTTGGAAAGTGGGATTACTTCCTGGGCTTCTGTTATCCTTTGGTAATGTAGCTCATCCATAAATAAGCTGCTAAGAAGCAGGGATTTTCTTACCACTCCTACTAAAAAGAAGACCTTTACTAATTTTGTGTTTTTCAGGGAGATGTGGCTGAGTTAAAGCTGAGTCCAGGAATGAGAGCTATACAACCCTTTAGAACAAATTTTATCTGTATTCTAAACCACACCAGTAAGAAAAATCCCGCCTTCTAGGACAGAAGGCCTTGGAATTAGCATAGACCTCTGCAGAGTTATTCTTGGGCATAGAAGTGATGATATATGTACCAAAACTGTATGTAACTTTCATACCAACTGCTTTGGTAGATGTTTTTATATTCAGTAGTAACTGTTTTGTGTTGGTCATAGTTTAAAATAGGTTTTTACTGGCCAAAAATTGTCTTCCTGAGTCCCAGAACTAAGAGTATTTGGTTGTGTTTCATCTCCTCAGGTGATTACCAGGATGGGGACAAAATTGGTTTCTCTATGTATCTTGGAGAATATTTCAGTCTTCGCCTCTCTTTAGATGGAGTTGTGATGCAGGAAGAAAAAAGGTACCTCTAGGAACTATTATTCTAGCAGAAAACAACCTGATGGGTTTTGTGTATCACATGCTGAGAATTTCCTGTTTTTTTCTCCACAGGGTTTCCATACCTTTTGCCTCCAATGGTATATTTATAGAGAAGGAGGCAGGTTATTATAAAATATCCAGTGATGAGCATGGCTTTGTGGTGAAGACTGATGCCAGTGGAAACATTCAGATACTCCTTCAAGAAAAGCACTATAATAAGACCTGTGGATTGTGTGGCAATTTTAATAAATTCCTTGAGGATGACTTCAGAACTCGGGAAGGTAAGGTTACCACTAACTGATTGTATGTTAATGGAAGCTCTGCACACTTTTCCTGATTCAACAAAGATGTTGCTGATCCAGCAAAAATGTTTCTACAGAACGTGTCAGATACCTCAAGTTGATGTGTTGAAAAGCTAAGTCCTTTCATCTTCCATTCTCCTGAAAGGAAATGGCAGTCACATCTCATTCCTGAGAAAAGACCAGGCATCTGAACGTAGCATGTTTAGAAACCTGGAAACTTTCAAATGCAAAGATAAAGCTACAGGTTAATTCATGTGGAGAGACTGGCTAGAAAAAGACCCAATAAAAAAGCAGTGTGAAATACCCATTGATTCAATATCTAATTTTTCATGAATTAGCCAAGAAGTAATAAGAATAGATAGTGTAAGAATAGAAAGGTTCAACAGCAGAAGATTAAATTCCTGCTGCTTGCAGGTTTGCCATGGGATGCTGTTCTATAAAGGTGTGACCTTTTAATGACATTTCGCCACCTATAAGGGCTGTTGGATAGGCGGGTACACCTTGTATCACAGCAGTTCCTGGTGAGAATGAGGAGCAAGACCACCTTTGCTGCTCAGTACACCTTTGTGTGAAGACTCAGAGTTTCTGGAAAGTCCTGAATGAGACTTTGAAGGATTGGTCTTGATTTGTGGTATTTCAGAGTGTCTTTTAATTCTGAATGCTTACCTGAAGAGGAGAGGTTTGAAGTTAGTTCATACATTGATATATTAGATTGATAACAGGAAGTGTGTATTAAAAATAAATGATAGTGAAGTGAAGATAGGGAGACAAAGCAGCTTGGAAAGGAGCCTGGCAGTGCTCCAGAGATGTGTCCTACTGGCACTCAGGCTACACAAGCATAACTTCAGTGTACAGAAAAAAAAAGAGATCTTATGGTGTGTTAAAATGATTAATCTGTCCTTCAGCAACGTAAATAATAAGAAACAAACTCTGGTCACAAAACTGCTTGCCATGGCTTGGATCCCTTGATGTCTGAATGAGATGAGATAGGAAGTTTATGGCTTTTTCTTGAGACAGTAGTAGTAAGGCCCCCAGAAAAAGCAGAAGTAAAAAATGAGACTGTAATGCTTTGGATTTTTCAAATGTAGAAAAGGCCCCTCTGCTGCTCATGTTTAAATGTGTTTCATGCTGTATTTGTTTTACATGCTGGAGGCTGTATCTTCCCTCTTAAAAAAAACCAGTCCATTCACAGCCACAGATTTTGGAATGTAATAAAGTCCATGACAGGGTTTCTGCTTGGAGGAGCCATAAAATAACAGAGGTGACAGAGAAAATGTGTTTTCTGCGTCTCTTACAGAAGTCAGGGATCTCCTTCTGTTTATCCACCTGTGTAGATACACAGATCTGTGGTTTTAGCCTGAAGAATAGAACTGTGTGTCAGCAATTCTGCCAGTTTTTCCAGTGATACAAAAGACCTTTCATTTAAACCAATTTAGAAGGAATTAGGATGAATTATGTTTGAATTTGTTGTATCAGTGAGGGATGTCACTACACACATGCACTGTTTGTTTCCTTGGCAGCTCTGCTGGTTCACTGGAGCGTTTCTTAACTTGCTTCAGGCAAATCAGTCATGGAATAATTCAGATCCCTTTTTTTTTTGTTTGCTTTGTCATATACTGTTGAATCTAGCTTCCAGGTAGGGGGCAACACAAACAGCTGGGAGAAGTAATATTTTTTGAACAGAAAAAGTAGGCAGCCTCTTGGGAGCCTGTGAAGCATTTCACCCTTTTCTTTTCACTAAAGTTTTTAGTTGTTCTCCTTTCAGGCTGATTAGTTCTCCCAAAGGTCAGCCTATCCCAGGATGTGAGCTTGGTGTAACTACATAGTGATCTGAGGGCAGTGAAGGGTTACCTTAAGGTTGCCAGCAGGCTGAACTGTCCTGTTGGTGTGTCCATTGCTTCCTGTTAAAACCTGGAATTTATCAGACTGGGGCCTCAGTTGAAAGGGACCTAGCAAGTTGAAAGGATCAGCAAGTCCTGGCCCTGTACAGGACACCCCAACAATCCCACTGTGTTGTCCAAATGCATCTTGAGCTCTGGCAGCCTTGGGGCTGTGATGATTTCCCAGGGGAGCCTGTTCAGTGCCCCACCACCCTGCAGGGGAAGAGCCTTTTCCCAAAGTTGCAGACTCACTGTCCTTCAGACAGGTTGGGGTGCTGAGTCACTGCCAGTGACACGGTTCCTACAATAGCTCATCCTGTGGAGAAGTGCTCATGTCCTGTTCAGACTGGCAGAAAACATTGACTTTATTCTATGGGCTTGCTTGTTTATTGGATATGGAAACAAAACCAAGCCTAACCTTGAGACTTTGTTTTCACAATTTAAGCATAACTAAAATATAAAAAGAAATGTCTCAGAAGCTTTCTAGGGTTTTTGTTTGGTCTTTTGTCTGTTTTTTCTCCTAGACCCTAATGAAAGGTTTCCTCTCTGCTCTTTCTTGCCAGATAAGGTCTGGTCCTTTATGGCCATTCTGTGAAGGCTTCTAAGACTTGCCAGTTGATCAGGCTCTGCTTTCTGACCTCAGCATGCACTTCTAACTGGTTGACAGCCTTTGCTCATATCAGAAAAATGAGGCTGAGTTCTTTCTAGATGCTCAGATATCTATTTGGCCACCTTTAGCCCATGTGCTTGATTCAGGGTCTGGGATTGAAGTTAGACCTTTCTGTTGTGAGGAATGTGGCTGCATCACTAGGCTGTAGGGTTCTGGAGGGGGTTCTTTCCCTCTCTAGTTCAGTATTACTGATTTTACATTCATTGTAACAAACTGGAGAGGGCAGGAAAGATTTTATAGCCCATGACTTTTTTATTTCATATCAATTTGATGCAAGGTATGAATCAAATTTTGGGCAACCTTACCAATAGTTTTGCCTGTCAGAATAATGTAAAACTGTGTTTAAAAAGCCCCAAAAACAACAAACAAAAAACCCCACCCTCATTCCTCCCCTGAAATAGCTTGATAAATAACCAACATGTGAAAATTGGTTATTTACCAACTGAGACTCTATTTATCAATTAAGACTTACAGGACTGTAGTGTCTTGACCAAATTTCTGCATTTATTTTTATGGATGAATTAACAGAGCCTGAGAGAGTTATCTGATGGGCTTGTGGCCATTTGGAAAATCTGCAGGAGGTCCAGGGAAGGAGGTCAGGGTTCCGTGCCTGGAGCATGAGGTGGTTATTCCTGATGCTTTGCTTGCCTGATCATCAGTGTCAAAGTAAACAAGCTGGTGCCAGTTTCAGATTTCAGAAAGAACTGATGATTGGAGGCTCAGATAATCATAGTGAACAAGGATTTTGCTGCGAAGAGTGGCCATCACTGATCTGAAAATCGTTCTGAAGGGAGACAGACGTGAGGGCAGCAATCGGAGCGCTAAAGACATAGTCCAGCAGGACACTCCTGGAGATCCTGCCTGCTGCTCAGGCGGTAGGGGAGTGGCCCTCTCCTCAAACCTCTGCAAGGTCACAGGTGTTGTGATGTGTCTGGGATGTTAGGAGCAGGTGGGATTTGTGTTATCTTTATTATCTGCCTCCTGAACCCATCTTGCATGCTGAAAGGAGATTCCACCCTAGCTGGCTCCCTGAGGGTCTTGGCTTTTGAGCAGCAAGTTTACCTGTCGGGATCTGTACTGTGATCCATATCAGGCATCTGATCATCCCCTCTTGAAGCACTTCTGTCCAAATCCTTTGTTTTCCATTATGTTTTGTGACAACATCTGTTTTCAACATATTTCCTGCAAGTCTTAGGCAAAACCAGTGCTTTAGCCAGAGTCCCACCCAGGCTGCAGGAGGGCTTCTGGGTGTTGGGCTCTGATGGGCCCCATGAGGGAGTTGTTTAGTTGTTTCTGCAGAATCTTGGGTGCTTCCAGGAAGAAGAAATGACCACAGAAAGGACAGGCGGCAAAACAAAACTCTGCTGTGCAAGAGATGAGGGTAGTCCTGCTGTATGGTGGGATTGCAGTGCACATTGTGTTGACAGCATCACCCAACTGGTTAAGCCCACTTAACCCCAAGATTATTTTTTAGGCTGTTGTGTTGTCCCTTCCACTGCCTTTCCTCTTCTCCCTTCTCAAGTTGCTCAGCAGAAGGAAATGGAGGTGTCAGGTGGGAAAGGTCAGGGGTGTTGGCAGCTGCTCTTCCCTCTACCCATAGCAGTAAAATGTGCTAGGGATATTTCTCCCTCCCCATTTTTCTTCCTGAAGCCTCATCAAATAAGTGAAGTATTTAGGTTGGAAAAGACATTCAGGATTATTGACTCCAACTTTTGAGAGATCCCCACCTTGTCAACTAAACCACAGCACTGAGTGCCCCGTCCAGTCATTTCTTGAGCACTTACAGGGGTGGTGACTCCACCACCCTGCTCAGCAGCCTGTTCCAATGCTTGACAATCCTCTCCATGAAGAAATTCTTCCTGGTGTCCAACCTGAACCTCCCCTGGTAGAGCTTGAGGCCATTTCTTCTCATCCTGTCCCTTGTTCTCTGGAAGCAAGGGAAGAGCCTGATCCCCCCCAGCTGTCCCCTCCTGTCAGGGAGTTGTGCAGAGCCAAAAGGCCCTCCTGAGCCTCCTTTTCTCCAGGCTGGGCCCCTCAGCTGCTCCTCACATGACTGGCTCTCCAAACCCTTCACTTACTTAAAGTGTGAGTCATTGAATACAGCAAACAAAGAAGTATAATCACATAATGCAAATGTTGCGTAAAAGAACTGCATAAGAGGTATACATTTACAAGCATTGCAAGAAGGAAAAGAAAAGAGAAAAGAGAAAAGAAAAGAAAAAAGAAAAGAAAAGAAAAGAAAAGAAAAGAAAAGAAAAGAAAAGAAAAGAAAAGAAAAGAAAAGAAAAGGAGAAAAGAAAAAAGAAAGTGGAAGGAAGGAAGGAAGGAAGGAAGGAAGGAAGGAAGGAAGGAAGGAAGGAAGGAAGGAATTATTGAAAGGAGAGAAATGAAAAAACAAGTGACCAATATTTTAGGGCCAACAGTTGTCCTGACCTTCAAACATTAGCCTGTGAGTGACGGAGCCTCTGGGGGTAGCTGCCAGCAGGAATCCTGGCATGGATGTGCATCCAGGGCTGGAGAAACACTGCTTCAGAGCAGAACCCAGCTCCTGTTACACACCTGCTAGGGAAAGGCTGCCTTACTGCAAACAAAAGGGAATCTGGCACCTTGCTTCTCGTCTGGCCAGCTTGCATTGCTGCTTTAATGTTTATAATATGTGGTAAACTAAAGGGTTGTGTCCTTCTTATTGCTGCATTTCTTTCCTTGTTTCAAGTCTTGGCTGCATAGATGACAATTTTGTGTCTTTTATCCCCTTTCCCTGGGAGTTCTTTGCTCTCTGCTGTGGGCCTGATACATGCTACCTTTAAAAGCCCCTAATTTCTAGTTTACAAAAAAGTCTGCAGGTCTTAATACCTCTGCCTTAGCATTCTCAGTGCAGTTTTCATCATAGTTTAGGAAGAGTGGTCTGTATATTCCTTATGTTTGCACTAAACAGGGAGCTCAATGGAATCTTTATTATCTATATGTGTATATTATTAAATAGTCTATAGTATACTTGGGAAGAATTTCTTTTGATTTCTTTTGGTTTTCAGATACAGCCAGGTTTGTATTTCAATATATATCCTTTGCATAAGGTCTTGGGAATGCACTAACACTGGCAGTTGATATTCTCATGGGCATCACAATGGGGTTAAAAAAAAAAAAATTAAAAAAAATTTAAAAAGGGTTGCAAAATTGTCTAGTAGCAGGTACCCATAATAGGAAGCCAGAGATAGTCCTGGAACCAGCAAGGTCATGGGTGGCAAAAGAGGCTGGAGGAAGTATTCCTTCTCTGGGAGGATCCCCCTTCTCAGAAGGATGGAGCAAGAGCAGTAGAGAAGTGGTTTGCATCTCCTGGGAAGTCACAGTCATACTAACTCATTCAGCTTTGCTTTTATGCAAAATTGATGCAAATTTTGGTAAGCCTGGGCCAGGAGATGCTTGTCCTGGGACAGAGGAGCATGTTTCAGGACATCTTACCCAGGAAGACGATGGGCCCAAACAATGATGGTGCATGTTAAGCTTCTTTACATACAAGATTTAGTTTTGGACAGGAGAAAAATCAAAGTTAGCTGGGATTAAGAGTGCTAATGATTTATTCAGTTAGGGAAAGCAGATGGTTTTGTTTGTCTCTCTAATATGTTTTCTGTTTTATTGACAACTTTTAAGTGGTAAGAAGATGTACAGGCATGCTTTGGCTCCTGCAGATTGTAGCTGACCAGCAGCAACTCCTACTGTGTTCATGCAGGTGTGAGGGAGGTGGGAGCTGCCTTCTGCAGGCTTTAGTCTGTCCTTGAGCGCAGAGACGCCCTTAGCAGAACAAAATCCGTATCACTGATCATGGCTTTCCTACAGTCTGTTTGGAATAAAAATCTATTTGATACAACAGTTTATATTTTTAAAGAGAACTTTCATCAGACTATCACCTCAACAGCAGTCAATAATGCCCACTTGTTGCTAAAACCCCTCAAACAGCATGTTGCTTCTCCTTTTCTTCATTCCCAGGGACCCTGGTGGGGAACAGTTACGATTTTGCCAACTCCTGGGCTTTGCACAGTGAAAACAAGCACTGCAAGAGAGTACAGACTCCGAGCAACACCTGCAACATTTCATCTGATATGGCAGAGAAGGTTGGTGCTGCAAGATGGCATTCTGGTTTCAGTCCTCCCCTACTTGAAGGGCAACTTGCCTGCCCTTTGGCAGAAGAAGAGAAATCACAGAATATTCTGATTTGGAAGGGACTCACAAAGATCACTGAGTCCAACTCCTGGCCCTGCACAGGACAGCCCCAAAGTCCCACTCTGTGCCTGAGAGCATTGTCCAAATGCTACTGGAGCTCAGGCAGCCTTGGGGCTGTGACCATTCCCTGGAGAGCATTTTCAGTGCCCCAGCACCCTCTGGGGGAAGAACCTTTAATGATATCCAACCTAAACCTGTTATCTATCTATCTAATCTACCTACCTACCTACCTATCTACCTATAACCACCTTCCCCTTTCCCCCACCCCAAACATTAAATAGACAAACAAAGAAAACATCAGCTTGTTTGAGGCTGAAGTGTAAGTCTACTGCCAAAGAAATGATGATGTTACTTGGGAAAGGTGTGTTTCAGTGATTCCTGCAGAATGAAGAATTAGTTAATTCCCTTTCTGATTGTGCCAGCAGGGAAGCATCAGTTCTGAAGCCTCTGTGGGCACTGCCTCCCCCAATGGTATTTGTGAATTTGTTGCAGTTTATATACTTGGGAGTCAGCAGAGGAGAGGGATGCTCCAGCCAGGCTGTTTTTGACAGAGGAGATGTTTTCTGTTGGTGTTCCAAAAGCTCTGTGTCACTAGGGTATTTCCCTTCCCAGCAGGAAGTTCTTTCAGCTATGTGTACACATAGTAGTGCTGATTTAGTGAAGAAACACATAATTGTTTGCCTTGGCCAACTCTGTGACCCCTTTTGCTGCATCAACCTTTTTCTTCTTGTCTTTTATAAGTACAAACATGCTTCTTGTTTCCCTTAGACAGGGTGTGGATGCAGGCAGATGGTCACCAGCTCAGGGAAGAAAGTACCTTTGAATGTTTACTGAATATTATGACTGTTGTGGTAAATTGAGCCTTCATCCCTTGAGGGGTTACAACTGATTCCATGTACTTTGTTGTAAATCAAAATGATTTACCAGAGTAATTGAGGCCGAAATGTAGTTGTGAGTTTCTCACTATTCAATTCCTGCAGACAGGTATTTGCTAAACTAGACACAAACAGTTTCTCAAGTGTAGTAGTACTTCCTGGAATATATCTGCTCTCCAGCTAACCTAGGTGCTGGTTTCCTAGCTACCTGGAAAAGGCCAACTAAGAGTTGGACAAGTTGCAACGTTCTGACTCTATACTTCCATTAAGCTTTTGGATGGGGATGCTTCAGTTATGTTATGAAATTCAGTGAAGGATGCTTGTGCTCCTCAGCACTTAAGCCTCACTACCTGCAAAACTGGCTGAGGAACTATGGTAGTGGTTTCAGGCTGGAAATCTCCAGCTGATGTTTCTTGCTTGGGCAGAGATGGTGTGTGGGGGGGGTGTGAACAATTTGGATTGTTCTGCCTGGAGAAGAGAAGGCTTTGGGGTGACCTCATTGTGGCCTTCCAGTGCCTGAAGGGAACCTACAAGAAAGATAGAGAGAGAGACTCTTGACAAGACTCTTGCCAAGGAGTGACAGGATGAGGGGGAATGGCTTCACACTGACAGAGAGCAGGTTTAGATTGGATATCAGGAGGAAATTCTTCCCTGTGAGGATTGGGAGGCCCTGGCACAGGTTTCTCAGAGCAGCTGGAGCTGCCCCATCTTTGGCAGTGTCCAAGGCCAGGTTGGATGGGGCTCTGAGTAACCTGGGATAGTGGAAGTTGTCCCTGCCCATGGCAGAGGTGTGGACCTATGTGATCATTAAGGTCCCTTCCAACCCAAACCATTTTATGATTCTTTAAACCTGGTTACAGCTCTAGAGACTGCTTCTTGTGACTGGTTGTGGTCCCTGGAATTTAATCTGTTCAGGCAAGTTTAGAAAGTGTCAACATTGCAGCTGAGGCTGGGGAGTGGCATGCAGGGTGAAATCCAGTCTGTTGGTCAAGTACAACTAATTTGGATTTTATACAGATACTATTAAATATTGATGCTTTGTTGATAAAGTTATCTTTCACACAAACAGAATGAAATTATATTCTCTCTAATGTGAGTTCATAAGCTCACAGCATTAAACATTGCCTTAATTTATTTATTGTGCAAGAATAAACACAGCACTATTAACAGAAGACCAGCCAAACAAGTGCCTGCTGAAGAATGTAGGGCTTTTTAATAGTGTGCTTTGTTTTTGCTTGCCTCAGCTTCAGGAATGTAAATCTCCTTGGTCTCCCTGCCAGGCAGTCAGCTGTTAGGTGAGGGAAACAAAAGCTCTGCTTCAAGGCACTCCTCCCACCCCAGTGCCCCCACACTGGGTGGGTCTGTGGTTTTCTTTACCCTCTCTGTTTCCCCCCTCCCTGGCCAATAGCATCCTTGGAGAGATGGCTTCTGGCTTCTTTCAGCAGGAATTGTAATGACAGTATGAAGGGAAATGGATTCACACTTGCAGAGAGCAGGTTTAGATTGGATATTAAGAAGAAATTCTTTGTTGTGAGGGTGGTGAGGCCCTAGCAAAAGTTGCCCAGAGAAGCTGTGGCTGCCCCATCCATGGCAGTGTTCCAGGCCAAGTTGTATGGAGCTCTGAGCAACCTGGGATAGTGGAAGGTGTCCCTGCCCATGGCAGGGGGGTTGGAATGAGATGATCTTTAAGATCGCTTCTAACCCAAACCATTGTATGATTCTGTGCAGTGGAATCATGATTCTTTAAACCTAAACAGAAAGCCATGCTGTTCTTTTATCTTTAAATCCTAAAAATGTTAAATATTTTTTTGGAAGTTTCTGTCTTGTTGTCTTGTTTGGAAGTTTCTGTCTTCTTTCTGTTTTGTCTCAGAGCTGACACAGCTCTGTGTGTCAGCTGAGAAGTCTTGAACCACCTCACACTCTTATCCCACTATTGCCAGGGCCTTTCCCTGCTCTCCACCTCTAAAACATACACATACTTAGTGTGATTAGCTGCCTTGCCTCAGGACCAGAGACCATTCCAAACTGGGCAGTGTTGGAGGGAGGAAGAAAGCCTTCCTACCATGCCCTGCCCTCTGCAGCTGATGTTTAGTTACCCAAAAGGAGCCTCACTGTATTATCTGATCTTTTTTTCACTGGTTTAGGCTGTTCAACAAAGTACTGCAATTTAACAGGCTCTAAGATGACCAACAGCATGGGTAACGTGGATCTGAAAGTATAAATGGGTGATCTGGAAAAGGATGGCAACAAGGCAGCTTTGGAAACAAAAATGTGTATGGTTTAAAGCATTGCAATTGATCATGGTGTTCTTATACGTTACCTTTATTTTGTAGATTTCACCTCTAATAGAAATGGTGTGTGGTGGCCAGAGGTCACTGTATTATTCACTTTTTTCTTCTCTAATTAGGAAATGATACCTCTTGTATGTTAGATGTGAAAATTATTGAAATTAAAAGCTTTTGCTGAAATTCAGCTCTTACTGCAGTTGGTAAAAAACAGGTCCCCCATTATCCCATGGAATACTTCCATATTAATAAAGAAATAGCATTATTCCCAGATCTGAAAACAGTAGAAATATTCAGCTTTGGACCATAATTCATCATGGCTGAGGTCAGAGGCAGGTCCAGCAAAGGTCCAGAGGTCCAGCCCTGTCCCTGAATGTGTTCAAGGCCAGGTTAGATGGAGCTTGGAGCAACCTGGTCTAGTGAAGGATGTTCCTGCCCAGGGCAGGGGATTGGACAAGAGGATCTTTAATGTCCCTTCCAACCCAAATCATTCTACACAATATAATAATATACTACATGGGTGAAAATGAGGCCCAGTATATCTAAAATATAATTTTTCTTCATCAGAATAATCAGCATTCAAGGGAAGTGATTTCTTTCAGTTTTTACCTAGTCTGCTCAAACATACAGCCAGTGTTTGGTGTATTAAACATATTGGGTTTGGATGCTTTTAATGTGAAAATGTGGGAGGCTAAATCTTTCTCCATGAAATATATTCCTGAGTGTTCTGGAGAATCCATATGTGTATCGCATACCATTGGGTTTAAATTCAAGGGAACAAGAGGGTGTCTTTGATTTCTTCTGTTATTTGTTAGGTTCTCTCTTTAATGGTAATTGTTAAGCAGTGGACAAATGCAGTTCATGCAGCAGCAGAAGGAAATGCTACAGAAATGGAAAGAATGTACAGAATTCCACCTCCAGCTCTGTGTGGTGGGCCTGGGACAGAAGGAAGGTCAGCAAGTTTTGTGGTTACTGAGGATTGCCAGTGCCAGGACCCCGCCAACCTATTTAAAGAAACATTTAAAATAGGACTAGTGCAGAAGGGAAGGGAGAAATTTTACAACCTTCACCTGCATTTCAGATACTGCAGTCAGTCCTGCTAACCTGTGTTTTAAGCCTGAAGCTTCACTCTCCAGTCTGGTGGGTTTAAATACTTTGTGTAGAGTAGCTTCCATGAGCAGGAATGTTACAGCAGTGGCTGAGGGTGCCAAATATCTAATACCACTGTCCTCTAAACTAAAGAATAAGGGCCACTCTTAGTCCAGTCTGGCCAGTGAGTTTTAAAGAAAGGAAGGAATGAAAAGAAAAATGATTTGCAGAATGGTTAGAGTTGGAAGGGGTCATTGAGTCCAATTCCCTCATTCCAACAGGGCCATCCTAGGTGCCATCCTCACATTTTGAATATCTCCAGGGTGATGGTTACATACCCTGTTTTTGACCACCCTCATGGGGAAATGTTTTGGTTTTGTATCTATTCGGATTTACCCATATTTCAGCTTATTTGTCATGATAATTGAGATATGTTTGAAAGATGGGAAAATTCCAGCTATAACTTTTTGCCTAAAGTCACTGGAAAACCTGATGAAATTTGAATGGCAAGAAAATCTTTACACAGAGAAAAGGAATTGTTTATTGCTTTTCAACATATATCACTTGGTTTCTAGATAATCAGCTGGAGCTCAGCATAGCCTTTAGCTTTGCTGTTAGTGAACAAATCCAAGACCAAAGAACTAGAGGAAAATAAAAATGGGTTAGTCTTTTTGGTGTGTAATCTCCTTTGTTTTTTAAGTCACTTTTCCATCTAAAATGTTCCTTTTAGTGGAATATACAGTCTGAGTTTTGCTGTTTGAGTTGTATTACCTTGAGAAACTTCACTAGCTCAGCCCCTAAACAGGATTGTTGCATACACTGGTTTTCTACTGCACTTGATACCATCTGGATAAAGGCTTTGATCCAGGAGTTGCTGTACTGCTCATCCTCTGAATGGCTCTGAGCTCACTTTTGATTTTATCAGTTTCATCTCCGAGCCCTGCTTTAATAGCTTTCTTGGCTGCTTCTGTTGTTGTTACTTCCACCCTTAGGGCATCTTTTCAGCTCTTCTGTACTTGTGTGAGTCTTAGAGCAGCACCAACCACCATTTATGTAGTTCTTGCTCCCGCCTGCTTCTAGTGTCTTTTTTTTTTTTTCCCCATCTGGTTCAACATGGTGGGTGCTGTCTGGGGATCAGAATTATCCGAGGCTGGAGCTGAATTTCTGATTTTCACCATGTCCAGCTCTCATGTTTTAAGTTCCCCGAGTCCTTTCCCAGAAAGCTCAAAACTTCTTTGCATATGTGGTTGTTCCCTGAGTCCTTTGCTAAACTTGGAATACATTCCCAACAGAGTTCACATTTCTGGTTGGTTTGTTTTTGTAAGCAAGAAATTCTGTCTAGGCTCAGACATGTACTAGCTTGAGCTGATCACCTGAACAAAACACCGTTTAGACAAAATAAAAAGGTATTTTCTATTCAGCAGTTTTCCTATACAGGCACCATAGCTGCCATTCAGAGAAAACATCTTGATTTTTTTATTTTGGGTTTTTTTATCTACATTTTTCATCTCCCAGAAAATGAGATGCTTTTTAATTAATATTAATTTTTTTTTTACACAGCAGCTTGTATGTGCTGTCACCTCAGGTACGTGTTAAGTTTTTTAGAAGTAATGAATTGTAACTGTGAACCACTATGAAGAATACGCCCTCTTCTCTAACCACTGAGTATAACACCTAAAAAATACACCATGGTTTACATTTGCTTACATAAAACACTGACAAATAAGTAGAAGAAAGTTATGTTCCAACTCTTTGTTGTGCTGGAGTTGTATCAGAAAATTGTTTTTTCACTTAGCTAAACTCAGTGCCATCCTTTCAGAAAGTTGCGCTGAAGACCTCAGACTCATTGAACTGTGACATAATATGCACAAAAGAGTTTATGTGGGAGTCTCCCCTGGAGAATTTAACCATACTCCACATTTTCCTAAGGTTTTGTTCTACATACAGTTAAGTTTCCTCTCAGGTTTCTGCTGTCTGAAAGAAGAGGTCTCGATACCTCCTCCTATCTCCCTGTGCTGTCCTTCCCTCACACTGGCTCTCACCATGCTGATTTAACTCAGGAGAAGAGCAGAACAAATTGCTTTTTTTCCCTGGGCTATTGTTCTCCGATTTATCTGAGCTAAATTGACCTGTTGAGCTTTGGACAAGCCAGCAGGAGCGATGGGAATCTGTGGCCAGAAGTGGAAAACAAATTTCATTCCTGGGATTTCAGTCAGACTCAGTCTTTCCTTCTGACACCTGCTCTGGCCACTTGTTATCCAAAAGATTGTCTGGTTGTTTTTCTTCCTACCTACCTTAGTTCCCCTCTGTTGCTGTGTGACTTTCCTGGGAATCCAGGCACAATCCAGTCCTTTTCTGGGAAGCCAAAGGAAGTAGAATGCCTCTATCCTTTTGCTAACTGACTCACTGACTGACTGACTGATGTGTTTCTGTGTGAAACATCCCTTATGCGATGCTCCATTTTATAATAATCAGTATATTAATGTATCCATGCATGTAGTGAATAAATGGGTAGAGCTCGCTCTTAAATAAGATCTGTGATGCTGTTAACAACAGTGGTGACGATGTGTTTGGAAAAATTGAGTTTTCCCATCTTCCTGAGACTACAGGAAGTAATTTTGTTCCCTTTTCTCTCTCTCTGTCCCTTTGCTCCTCACTTCTCGCGCAGGGCATCCTGGAAACTTGCCAGCTGCTGAGCACATCGCTGACCTTCTCCCGGTGCCACCATCGAGTGGATCCTGAGCCGTACATCAGCCTCTGTGAAAGAGACATCTGTGCCTGTCCCCAGGGCGTGGACTGTCACTGCCCTGCCTTCCTAGAGTATGCCAGGAGCTGCGCTCACGAAGGAGTCATTTTGGAGGGGTGGCCTGAAGAGAGCTCGTGCAGTAAGCTGGCAGATTTATTCCTAGGCTGCTCATCCCCAATAGGATTGTGCCTGTCTTGCAGATTTTTGTCCTGCAACTAAAAGCAGCTGGTGTATTTTAGGAGGTTGGTTCATTTATAGGAAGTGCCTTTGCTCACTTCCCCCTTTCAGCTCTCCATCACCCATCTTTTTCTAGAAGTTCTTGTCCCTAATGCAGTATTTTTTGAACAGTTTATAAAGAAGATCCTGAGCTGTTACATGTCCCACCATAGTGTACACAGTCAGTGAAGACTTATTTGATACACAAACATATAGACTAGGATGTTTAGATGCTATTTTACATATGGTTCAGATGTATAACATTTTCCAGCCCGTATTTTAAGTCAGCATCTTTGTGAAATGCACTCTAACGTTTTTGCATAAAGACAATTGTTTCACCCTTTATTTGCTTGAATCAATTGCCTTGAAATTGAGATGTTGCCTTTTCTAATCTAATTTTTGTCTAGTTTAGTGATCCTGATTGCATCTTGAACTGCTGCCTTTATTAGCCCAATTTTGCTGAGTTCAGAGGTCCTGATTGCATCTGTGCTGAGGTTTTGCAACAGGGAAGTGCATACGCTGACTGAGATGGATTGTATTTATAGAGGAAAAGTCATGTTTCCACCTACTGCTGAGAACTGTGGTTTAATAGAGAGAATTAAATAAATAATTTTAACAATCAACTAATATCATGTTCTCAGTGCTTTTTCTCATGTTTTTTTGTTATGAGAAAGGACATTTTCCTTGGGATGTTTGTGTAAATTGACTACATGGGGTAAACTGTCTGATTTGTACTGATAACACCTTGTTCTCTGGTAAAGATATTCTGCTATTGGCCACTGAAGAAATCTGTGCCTTCAGACTGTGGTTAGGGCAGCAAGATGCTGCCAGCCACTTGTTCTAGGAATTGTACAGTCTGAGTTCTAGCAGTAATTTACTACCTTTCCATTGGGACATAAAAGCTCATCTCCTTGCTCAGGGTGTAAGCCAGGTAACCCATTTTTGCTGGGGCTCTTTGTAAGTCTGATTAAAAGCCACAACTGAAATGAGCCTTTCTATAATCCCAGGAGCTTTGGAGCTCATTTCTAACCCTTGAATTCACGAGCTGCACTTTGGTGTTTTTCCTCTGAGTCAGGAAAGAGGGAAGTGTCCAACTGCCACAGCGGGAGCTTAATTTTCTATCACCCTTCATCTGTGCTATGGTGCTTTCTCAGGAGATGATGATGATGATGGAGATATGGAATACTCTGCTGTGTGGGAAGGGCTCTAGTGCTGGGCACACTGTGCCAAGTGTCAGTTGGTGCCCAAGCCCAGGGCACCCAGGGCAAGATCACTCCTTCGTTACCCTCCCACCACTTCAGCAGAAGATTGGCTGGGAAAGGGCAGTCTCCAACTTTTTCTTGCCACTTCATGCCCCTGCAGAATTGTAGGACATGGTGTGTGTATGCATTGAAGAGAAGGAATGCCTGTAATAATGTGTTTGCGTAGTGGCCTGGCCTAGATAATGGCAGCAGTGGAGATACCAGGCACGGGTGTTATCCTGAACTGGTGGTTCTCTGGAAGAAGGAGGATGGGATTTCAGAGTTTTAACTGTCTCCTGGTTCTCCCTGGAAACACCAAACAGGATAATTTCACAAATGAGTAGAGTAAGTGCATGGCTTAAAGGTGCAAAACAGCCACGTCTGTCCAAATTGCTTAGATATTATTGCAAAACTTCTCCCTGGGTTTATTATTCTTAATGCACTTGGGTTTAGTTATTAAGACTCAATTTATTAGAAAGCAAGTTGGCTTTAACCTCTGAGTATTTACTATGCTACCTGACAGATGATATTGCAGCAAATTGAAAATCAAATATTTCTAAAATGTTCTGCTTCTGAAAAAGAAATAATCATTTGGAAGCTGACATGACATTTTTGTCTCTGTAGTTCAGCCCTTGATAATGAAAGGATTTGTTGGTTTAATAGTTACTGAGGAATTTGCATTTCTAATTTCTTTTAATTGTTTCAGGGCCAAGGTGTCCAGTTGGCATGGAATATAAGGAGTGTGTATCCCCATGTGCCAAAACCTGCCAGAGTCTGAATATCAATGAAGTGTGTCATGGACAATGTGTTGATGGCTGCAGCTGCCCTGGTAATTTATTTACTGGGTTATTTACAGAGAAAAATTTGGCAGTCAAGCTACTATTTTATTAGAAGAAAGAAAGCTGTGTCTTCCCTTAAATTTTCTTGAAATCAGAAACACTTTTATTTTCTGGGACTATGCCCTAGAATAATCCATTTTCTGTAGCGCCTGTATGCTCACTCCATGAAAGGGCCATTTTTCAGGGCCAACTAAAAAGTAAATGTTTCTGTGAAAATCAGTACTAACTAATATTCCAAGATTGCCTTTTTTTCTTGGTGACAGACTGCTTGCCTTTGATGTACTCCTGAATTGCTTGGGTTAGAGGCAAATACAGTTAGGGGAAGAAACGGCAGAGAATGCACTGAAGGAATTTCTTGCAGAAAAACAGTACATGTAGAGCTTGCACTGCAAATTCAAAGTTCTTCATGATTTAAGTGAATAATTTAATTTATTATTGAATCTTCCATGCAGGAGATTTGATTGGGTTAAAGGGAGCAGCCCAGCTACACCAATTTTCTATTTCTGTCTGTTGTACTTAAAACAACTGCAGGAGGAGAGCTTTGTTCCTGGCTCCAAAGCTCCATATACTTCCATTTGTAGCTAGTTTGGTGGTTTTTTTTTTCTTTTTTTGGTTGTTCACTGAGTGCTTTGTTTGTTTTGAATAGGACTATCTCTGCATTTCAGCCTGTCTAGGCTTTGTAAATGCACACAGGTGTTAGCGTCGCCTTGCACAAGATGCCAGGTGTGACAGAGGTTTGCAGAGCTTTGCTTTCCAAAACAAGGCAATAATGACAATGTCAGCCTCGTTTGAGGAGTTTGGTAGTTTCCCATTCAGCTGCCAGTCTCTTCCTTGCTGGGGGTTCAGAAGTGTGGCAGGACCTGCAAAGGTGACAGGTGATGTAACCAGACTCTGGAGATTATTTTGTTGTGAAGGATCCAGCTACTGTATTTGTGAAGGATCCAGCTAATGTATTTGTGTAGTCCTGGAAGTGTTGGAGAAAGCTGAAGGAGCTTAATTAATCCTCCGGCTGCACAAGCGCTCTTGCTGTACTTTTCCTTTGGTAGATGCATTGGTCTGTTCAGCATGGAAAAGGTCTAAGGAGAGAGGAACTGAGAGGTGGAGAAGCAGGAACTCCACAGAAAGGGTAAAGGGCATGAGAATAACAATCAGCAGTTCAAAACTTTTACTGGAGTTTGATAGAAAACCAGGAGGATCTGACAGATGACTAGAGGGATTTTTGATGAGGATTCTACCTTCACTTAGCTTCCCTCCAGTGTTCCAAGGGCAAACAGGATCTGAAGTATGTTTGACAAATGTCTTCCTTATTTTTTTATTTTTCCCCTCTGTTAAATGCCCCTCATGGTTACATGAATTGCTGTAAATGGAATTACTCTTGCCAGGAAAAAAAACAGGCATTCTGTTTTCCTTGTGTTCTCTGGAGAGCCACAGCACTCTTAAATGCTCAGATCTTGTTGTGATTCTCTCTCACTGGAAGGATTTTCTCAACAGCCAAGATCTTTCCAGGCAGCTCTATAGGAAGAACAGGAGAAAGGAGACTTATCTGGGTCTTGGGATCAGTGATGACTGCTGCTGCCAGGGAAAGGAGCCAAAATCTCTGCAGGCAATTGGAAGGAGTCACTCAAAGAAAAGGCACAGGGGTGTTCAAGAAAACAAATGTTTTGCCACAGCAGCTCTTTTGAAAATGGCGGAATATCAACTCTCTCTCAATATAGGGGTTGAATAGAAAGCACTATAAACTAGCAATAGAAGCAAGGACAAGTTTCTACCTTAGAATAACCTTGTAACTCCTTTGTGCCTCTGTTTATCCTTAGAGTACAAAGAGCTCTCTCTATAGAACAGGTAATTATAGCTGTGTAATATAGAAACCTCAGCAGCTGGACTCAAGTTGGGAAGCTGGCCCTTTTGCTTTTTGCCTCTGCAGATGTTCAGCAGTGGCTTCTTTCTCTCAGACTCTGCTAAGAGTCTGAGACTTTCTTAAGTCTTTGCTAGACTTAAATGGTGTCCAAATTTGTTTCTTCATTTCTCACTTTGCCTCATCTTTGATTCTCTTATGATGAATACAAGACCTTCTGTGGACACCCTTTACTGCAGCCAGTGAAGTTCATGGTTTTTCCAACAGTCAAGTCCCAGGCCAACTTTTATCAATTTTGATTGTGCTCCTTGTGTTTAATTTGTCTATGTCCCAACATGTGTTCTGGACCTGCGGATGTGCTAAGCAAGGAGCTTTTCTGGGAGCAGCAGGAATGCTTTGTTCAGCAGGTCTGAGGGAGTGGCAGCACCAGAAGGGAAGCAGACACCTGCCCTTGTGAGGCTTTTTGGCAAGCCTCATTCCTTTTTATTGTTGTTTATGACTAAGTATGGATAATAATGCATATGAAGTCTTGGCGAAGTCTATGAAGAACAACAAAATCTAATTGTATTTATGTTTCTGTCCCTGTGTGTGTGATATGGGTGTCTGACCTATCCAGAAGGGCTGCTCCTTGATGGTGACCACTGCATTGAAAGCTCTGACTGCTCCTGCATCCACTCTGGAAAACATTATCCTCCTGGCTTCACCATCTCCCAGGACTGCAACTCATGGTAAACCCTGTGCTGCTCTGGTGTGGTTGCTGTAGATAAGTACTGCACACCGGTCAGTGACTGCTTTGCATTATCTTTCTAGAAATCTCTCTACCTTTAAAAAATTTCCTTTCACTGGCAAAGGGCTTGCTCTCTTACTGGAATTCCTAGCCCCTTCCAAGAAGTGAGCTGTTCACAAAGGCAAAATCAGCTCTGTTTTTAAAGGGAGATTTGATCTGATAGAACAACATGAAGGTCACTCCTTCAAAGAGCAGAGAACTACCTGTTTCCTGTGGATAAGCCAGACCAGCAGGTTCCCATGTCTGGATAGTGTCAACGGTGGTGTCTTTTGTTTTGACTTCCTAAGTGTATTTAACCTCTAAACCCCATTTCTTTCCAAGAGGAGTTAGCCTAAGGCATGTCCTTGGAAATTATTACAGGGCTAATGAGTCTTCCTAGCATGGCCCACAATTTTTCTTTCACTCCTGAGTACCCAACTGGAGGGAAAAAACAGCACTTTAAAGAAAGGAAGAGGAATTAGTCACATATTCCTGATCTGGTTTTGTGTTCAGTGTGGACATATTTGTGCAAGGTGTTTAAACAACTGTTTACTCAGAAGTTTCCAATTGGAGCACAGAAGGAGGAGGACTCAATGAAGGCCATAACATGCAGAAGAAAGGTGGTCTGTGCATCATCCCTGTTAATCAGCAGCTATTCATTACCTGCACTACATGTCCCAGAACACAAGCCATAACCATGACATTAGCATTTTATCTTTTTCCGTGCAGTCCTCTGCAGCTTTGAGCTTGACCACATTGTTCAGCCTTAGTGCTCTTGGGAGATGAGTGTAACCTGACAGGCTGGGTTTTGTATTGCTTGTGTTTTGTTACTGCTTTCTATTTTTCAAACTTGATGCTTCTGTGGAGAACGTCATTCCGTTGACTCTGCATTTAACATCCTCAATAATCTGCCTCCCCACAAATGGTTTTCAGGGGCTGGGATAATTAAAGAAATGAGAAGAATATAGTAGCTCTTGAAACAAGGAGTGCAGAGGGGGTTGTGGAAGACACTGGAGTTGATCACAGCGGGGGAGTTTGATGTAAGAAGAAGTAAAGGGGAATAGATTTGTTTAAGGGCTAATGAGGCAATTTTCACTGCCTAATAAAGATGGGCTGTAAAGAAGATGGGGTCAAACTCTTCTCAGAGGCAAACAGCAAAACATTGTGAAGCAATGGACACAAGCTGAAAAGGAAATTCTGTTTTGACACAAAGAAAAATTCTTCTCCCTTCTCCAGTGCTGCACTGGGACAGCTGCTCAGTGAGGCTGTGGGACCTCATCTTGGATATTTCTAAACTCAAATGGGAAAGGTCCTCACCCACCTAATCTAGCTTTGACATTGCTTTCTCTGAGTTGGGGATTGTAGTAAATTATTTTCCTAGAAGTCCCTTCAAACATTTTTACCCCTGTGATTCTGTTGTATTGATAGATATACCTTGAGAACTGCATTGAACTCATTCCACATTAGTGGAATATAGATGAAAATTCCATTAAACACAGAGCTTTGACAAGGAAACCCAGAAATCCTTGAGTTCTGCCACCATACCTATTCATATTATCAGCAGTTGCTGTCATATGATGAGAAGAAGGGATGACTACATTAAAAAATGAAGTTATAGGAGATGGAAGGAATGTTGGGGACTGATCTAACTTCCCTAGGACAGACGACCATTTTCAGTTTTCTGGGAAAAATGTGCAACAGAATATTTATATTCATGTACTCTTAATTAACTTGCTAGTATCTCTTTCCTAGCATTTGTCGACGTGGCATGTGGATCTGCAGCAATGGGGAATGCCCAGGTATGTTGGCTTCACTCTTTTCAGGTTTTGACAAATAAGCCTTGCCTATGTCCCTCCCACTCATGCCCCACTTAGGTATTTTTTTTTACTCAAAAAAGCAAATCTTTGTTCTTCCTTGCTCGATCCAGTACAATCCAGTTGGGATCCTACTTTTAAGTTCTTCTCCTGAGACAAGTCAGACATTGCTCTGTGTGGTTTATGTGTAGCAATGAAAAATCCTGTTTGGTGGGAAGGCCGGTTCCTGCTTTGATTACTTAGTTTGCCAGTTATAAGTGTCTGTATGTTCAGAGGATTGGCTTGCAGGTAGAGGAACACTCCTGGCTTTCTTTGACCATGTACAATTTCTCATTGTACCTTACTGACCATGACAATTCCCTCATGGTCATGTTGTGGGTGAAGGAGGCACAGTCCCAGGGAGAAAATGGCTGCCCTGCCTTCCATGGGTGCTGGCAGATTGGAGAGGCAGCTCTGCAGATGCAGACGGGGGTTATGGCTGGACAGGAAAACAGCAGATTTGCGGGCTTTGGTGGTTTTTTGTTGAGAGGAGACTGTGCAACCCTCACAAGTTAGGGAAATTGCAACAATCTTAGGGTGTTCTATCAAAAAAGTCTGTCATTTTTTGGTAACATGAAACTTGCTTAACCTATCAATGGTCCTTTTCCTCCTGCTTTAGAACAAAAGAGCACTTCCCCCAAAGTATCAACACTTAAGGAAGAGGATGGGGGGTGGTGTATGTAAATATTCAAAATGGAGATGACATTTTTAGTGAGCTGTCTCCTGTGCTTGTTCATTAAGGATCTCTTCAAGTGCAGAGAATCTCACTGTCTAAAACACAGCTTCAAGGACACAGCCCAGGCTGATTAATTACATCTTTTAGCTAATGGGCAGCAGCATGATTACAAACAAGAAATAGGTGCTTTTGTAACTTCAGTTTTTCCTTAGGTTCTAGCTTTTAATGTCCTTGCTCTCCGGACTGTGATGAATATGGGCCAAATTTTTATCCTTAACTCCAGCCACATTTTCTTCATAGTGATTATAGAAGTGAAGATAAATCTGATATTGAGGCTTGCAAACAGATGTTGATCTCCAGCTCTGTGCAAGAGGCAATATAGCATTGCAGCCTTTTCCTGAATTGGGAAGCTGTCCCAAATGAGCAGAAGTGGAAAGAAAAGCAGCTTATTTTTGTACCTTCTGCCAATATATCTAAATCAGTTTTCTACTAGGCTTGTTCAAGACTGAGTGTTGTATACCTGCAGCTGTTGTACGTGTGCCTGCTAAAAACTCTATAAACTGTACTGAGGGCAGCAGCCAAATTTATATTGTTACCTGTGCTATTTGTCTCTACTTGAAGTAATATTGCAGCATATTTTCATTGTTGGTTAGTTACCACAAATATTTCTAAAATCATATGTCCAGAAAATTTATATAGTTACTTGTATAAACTTTAGGTAGTTCTGTTTTTCTTTTGATCCACTTTTTTTTTATCAGGAAAGATTGCTTTCATATTGTGGGAGTGAATTGCCCAGCTTTAAAGTTGGTGATAAGGTGAATCCAAAGCTGAAGCTGGCTGGCACTACCAAGAGGCTTTCAAGCTGATATCATAACGGAAATAATTATGAAGGCAGAAGTTTCAGGAAATTTCATGGGATGCATTATATCAAATGGTGTAGACAGAGGGATTCATAAGTAAAGACTTGGCCACAGAAAAGAAAATTCCCTTTCAGGAGCAGTGCCACAGGCTGGGACTTGTCTTAGATAGCAGTCCTCAGTTCTCTGTGCCTCAAACCTGTCCTCGTTTCCTTGTTGCAGAGAATGCCCTGAAAATCAAACTCCAAGGGATGACAAATATCCAGGAGATGCTGGACTTCTCTTAGGGTGAATCAGAGCTGTGTAAGGCTGGGAATCCTCAGGATCTGTACTTTAGCATCAGCTGGTTTAAGATAGTAAACACTAAATAATATGCTGAAGAGGGAAAATTCCACAAGATGTTTATTAGACAGATCTTCTGTGGGACTTAAAGGCAGCGAAGAGAGAATAACTCATAGAGCTCACCTACCAGCTTGTAACATTTAACCCTTCTCCAACCTTTGGCTGGTGATGGCCAATGTATGCCCAGAACTTGTATTTTGTTCTGGGTGAGGAAGTGGCTGCCCACCTTATTTGCCATGGGATCGTCTGTAAGTGTGATGGTCTTCTCATATGGAAGATTTTCTTTGCAAGCTCTGTGGAGTTGGAGCCTTTCCATGTGTTTGCATGATGCGACACTAAATCCCAGCTGTGGTATTGGGATACTGCCTTCCTGGAAATGAAAAGCCACAACTTACCAAAACACCTTCAAATGTTGATATGTTTAAATAGCTCCTTTTTCTAGCAGAAAGATGGTCCAGCCAGGCTTTCCCATTATTCTGTGAGGACTTTAGATGTAGCTATTGTAACTATAGAATGATTTTTAACTTTCTATTAGTTGATGTGATGGTTCAGGGTAAAGTCCAACATAAATTTTACCCTTGGAAGGACTCACACAGACATCATCTTCCAGCTCTTCATTCTCATAAAGTATTTTATACTAAAATAACATATTGGCATTTAAGGCATCCCAAGAAAAGAATATAGGCTTTTCCATAGGCACAAATTTCAGCTCTTGACTGCAGTTTATTCTGTGTTTCCCAGCTGTTGTTGGTTCCTCTGTTACTACTGGTAATATCTTATGGAAATAAACAGTGAGATAAGGATCTTGCTGGTGCTTTCTGGTCTGTGTGGCGTTCAGGCCTTGTACAACCTGTTCCACCAGGGCTGCTCTTCCCCCTCAGAGACTTGTGAAGGCTGAGCAGGATTTTGCTTGAATCTGGCACTGGGATGATTAATGGCTTTTTGCTTTTTCTAGGGGAATGCTCTGTCACCGGCCAGTCCCATTTCAAAAGCTTTGACAACAAGTATTTCACCTTTAGTGGGATTTGCCAGTACTTATTTGCCAAGGATTGTGTGGGAAATTCCTTCTCTGTGATCATCGATACGGTGCAGGTAACAGCAAGCCTCGGCTGGTGCCTCTGCGCATGCTCTTGAGAGTGGGGGCGGGGCTGTGGGACTATGACATGAATTGCAGATGCACAGGCTTACACAAGTAATTTCCCTATAACATAAATGGTTTAAATAACAGATGCAGTCTTTCTCCTTAGTTAATAAGTATTTTGCTTCTCCTCACCACCATTCCCAGGAGCCTGCCTGGGGATGGAGACTCATGATGATGTTTGGAGAATGGGCCCTCACTCTTTGCCGGCTGAACAAACAAACAGAGGCGAGAGTGCACTCCTTGCCAGGCACCCTGGCTGCTGGTGCTTCCCTAATGCCTGTGGGGAAAGGACATTTCCTTGGGCACCAAGCAGGGTGCACTGGCGGAGCAGTGCCTTGCTTTGTTTCCCATTTAGTCAGATTGGCTGGTGATTTTTCTTTGTACTCAGACAGCAGCTCCTGACTCTTTGCTGCCTCCCCTGATGGATGTGTGAGAGGCAGCTGCAGAGAGGCAGGAAAGGGAGCCAGACCAGTGCAGGGAGGGATGGAGACCCTGAAGGGGGATGTCACAGGGAGGTTTACACAGTTGTGAAATAAATTGACCAGTTGTTCTTGAGAAAAGGTGAACAAACCTAGAGACTGAAAAGGACCCTGAGGCAAGGAGAGGGGAAGAAAGGTGACAGGGACAGTGGAACTGAAGCCAGGGAGAGGTGCAATGGAGACAGGAGACTGACAGGAGGGAAGGGGAGATCAGTATCCAGCAGCAACCAGGGAAGTTGCAGGCTTTGGAGAAATGGGCTGTGACAGTTCTCCATACCATCTGCGTCTGTCTCCTGCATTAGAGAGCTCTGATAGCCATCAGTGCTTGGGAACCTGCAGGACAGGTTTCCACTGAAACTTCCCTTTTGAAACCAGGGAGGAGACATGGGGCCCCTGCAATCCCTGTTCCTCATGTAGGTATCCCGAAGCCGGGAAAACAAACACCTCAGGAGTCTTGGATAATGTGAACTAGGTGGCTTTTTTTGCCAGGCTGTGTGGGTCAGATGTCCTTCCTGCTCCTGCCACAGCTCTGGGGCTGGTCACTGCCAGGGGTCTGGTGGAACACCCACAGATCCTTTTCCAAGTTCTGAGATGGGGAGCTCAGCCCTGGTGCATGATTAGTGGGATAACAGAAGGAGGGCTGTCAGCTTGCTGTTTGTAGGATGCAGAAACCAGATCTATAAAACCAGTGTGACACTCAACACCTTTCAAATTAGATGCCAAAATGCCTTCTGGTACTAAGTCACCAAGAAAGTGAAAACCTGATGTTTGAGGCGGATTTTCCCTTCTCTGCAGTGTGCAGATGATCCTGATGCCGTGTGCACTCGCTCAGCTTCTGTCCGGATCCGGGATATGGACAACAGTATCATTAAAATGAAACATGGAGGAGGAGTTTCACTGAATGGACAGGACATACAGATCCCTTCACAGCAAGGTGTGTTCACATGGGCTGACTCTGGCCAGCCACTGAAAGCCTCCTGCTTAGTAGTGGTTTTAGACATGCCTTAGCCCAGCTTAATCAAAGAGTGTTTTCAATGCCAAACTCTTTTGCAGTGTCTTCTAGAAGCTCTGTCATTTCAGCTTCTCTCCATGAAGCAGACAAATCTTGCCTTGGCTCCTCTAAAATCAGAAGAATTAAGCTCGTCTGCACTTGTGAGATTTGTGAAAATCACTGTTGGTCTATTCTTTTTTGAAATTATTATTTTTCAACAGAAGCTTGAAATCATGGAATCACAGAATTATTTGGTTTGGACCTTAAAGATCATCTGGTTCAACCCCCCTGCCTTGGCCAAGACACCTTCCACTATCCCAGGTTGCTCTGAGCCCCATCCAGCCTGGCCTTGGCTGCTTCCAGGGATGGGGCAGCCACAGCTGCTCTGGGCAACCTGTGCCAGGGCCTCAGCAACCTCACAGGGAACAATTTCTTCCCAATATCCAATCTAAACCTGCTCTCTGTCAATGTAAAGCCATTCCCTCTTGTCCTGTCACTACATCTTGTAAAAGCTCACTAGCACCCTGTGGTTGTCTTCAGGTGCTCTCCGTGTCCAGCGTGTGGTGAGGAGTTCAGTTCGCCTCACGTATGGGGATGATCTGCAGATTGACTGGGATGGTCATGGACAACTCCTAGTGAAGGTAGTTTTTCTGGTTTTTTTTCTGCCTGTTTGCCCCCTCTCTCGTTCCACCCAAATATGTACAAAGATTTTCTTGTCTGAAGTCAGAAATTGCTTTTTGTTGCATGTTAGGAATTCCTCTCTCTTTTGCTACTCCCAGAGTAATATACAGGTTCTTTTGTATTCCAGAAACAAACACTTCATCTTAGAGCAGCTTGGTAGCTTTTTTCTCCTTCCCCCCCCTTTTTTTTTTGATGTGTGTGTAATGACAGCCGTTACTAACCATGAACAGTTTTGTGTTTTGTTCAGCAGATATCCTCCAAACTGGAGTTTTGTTTTTGTTTGCTTTGACTGCCTTGTCTAAACGAACAGATGTGAATGACTTAAAATAAGGGAAGGAAAGGCCCCCAGAGACACTGTTACTCATATTTTCCAGGAAATAGAAATCAGCTCATAGATGTGTTGTGGTCTCCTTCTACTGTGAGGAGTATTTTAAGTCAGCCTTGATTAACAATTAGGTTTTGTTGGTGCTGCAGAGACAGCAGTTTAGAAAAATTGAGCTAAGTTTAAAAGAAATGATCTGTAAGGAAGTGTAACCACAGCCCTGTTGCCTTTGAATTCCCCTTTTAGTAGGAGTCTGCTCACTGAGAGGAGTCTTGCCAAGAAAACCAGTTTTCCTGAGATTTTCTGCCAAGTGGTAAATGCTGTCCTCCTTGAACCATGGTGTTGCTTTTGCATTCTCCTTCCCTGCCCCAAAATCTGGCTTAAATGTCGTGTCTGGCACAGCACCAAGGGTTAGGAAAGCCAGTTCAGAACTGAGTTCAAGAGGTGAAAAGAAAACAGATAAGAAAGGTCTGGAATAATTTTAGAAAGCATCTGTGGGTTTGTGGTTGTTGTCTTGATTTGACCTGTATCTCTGTGCTCTGAGGGGCCTAAAAGTTCTTTTGGGGCTTACAATAATTCACTTCAGTCCCTTAGCACATCTCAGGAGTTTTGGCTTTCCTCAGTATTCAAAATATTTTTCTCCCTGGTCAGAGAGCCATATAACTGGACAGATTTTTTGTCCCATTGAAAACAAACCTAATTTTCTGCTCCAGATCATCTACCTATAAAAGCAGTGGAAGTTTCTCCAGTTGTCTGCTCCTTCCCTTGCTGGGCATCTAAAGCATCTCTTTAATTGCTTTTGGAGAGTTATTTTATACTGGATTTGGAGATTGACCTCTTGCCAAGTATTGCTGATAATAATTGGAGGAAGTGATACACTTCCATTACCTTGTTCTGGCACAAATTCTTCCTGTGTTCCTCAAGAAGGCTCTCCTTTCTGTAACTGCCTGATATTTGTGATTTGACCTTCCACTCCAAAATACTGCACAATTTGGACTTGTGAGTCACTGCTCCATCTGGAGAGCACGTGAAAGAGCAGTAATACTCTTAGTAGTAAGAATATTTATTCTCTAATTGTTCTTTTTGATGTTCCATATTTATTCTGTGACCCCTGTGTTTGAATGCTGGGTAGTATTAGGTTATGTTTTGGAGGATGCTTTTTATTTTTATTTATACAGAAAAACTGTTTTATTTGAAAAATGTGGATTTTTATAACTTTTTTTTTTTTTTGTTTCACTGGTTACTCCTGCAAGCCTGCCTAAACTCGCACTCAGCTGCATGAATAGAGAGGGCTGATGTAGCATCAGAGCTCCTGTGTTTGTAATGTAACTGTAATGTGGTGTTTGTAATGTACCTGAGCTTTACTCCTAACAGAAACTGTCAGTTCATACTAAAATAAAAGGTATTGGTGCCTTTGTGATGCAGGTGTTGCTTAGGAGATTTCTCCCTGTTTACCTCTAGGTTTAGGGTTATCTTTCAGATGCTCCTTGATTTGCAGCAGGAATAAAACAGGTGAAAAGTGCACCTGCTCTGTGGATTGTTGGAAATTCTGGTTTTAGTCTGCTTGAAGTTCCTCTGGGCAGCAGGAAGCTCTAATATGAAGTAGCTTTAGGGGGTATTAGTTTATTTTTCCTTCATCATTCAATTTTCCTTTAAAATGTGAAATTCTCCCAGGTGCCATTGGAATTGCATTTAAAAAAATACAGCCCCCACTTTTGCCCTGCTCATTTATATGAATGAACAGTGAGAACAAGGAAAGACTAAACTGGACTGCTGATCAAGGCATAAAAATAAGCTATTTTTCTCTTAGTCGCCCTCTGAAATTCACTGTACTATGTAAAAATTGTCCTGCAGCTACTAATAGTAGCAATTCTGTTAGAAGTTTGAAAATACAGTACAATGGCATTGTGTCTGTAGCATTTTGCTTTGTGTTCGAGAATTTTCTGGACTATTCAGTTGTGTATGGCTCATTCCTTAAAAAAATCTTCCTCTACAGTGGTAACCTGTTCTAGAAGATGACCAGGCAAATGTTGTGTTCCTTAGGTGTCCCCAGTCTACTCCAAAAGGATGTGTGGGCTGTGTGGAAATTATGATGGGAACCAAGGGGATGATTTTCTTACACCTTCTGGCATGGTGGAATCCCTTCTGGAAGACTTTGGAAATTCCTGGAAGCTCAATGCTGACTGCCAGGACTTGTTAAAACAAGACAGTGACCCCTGCAACCTCAATCCTCATTTAGGTACTGAACTCTATTCAAGATTAACATGTGCAACAAATGGTGATCTTCCATTTACACAAAAAAGGAAAATAAAGAGAAGAACCTGATGTTGCTTACATTACCACCAGGGTGGCTGCAATATATATTTTTAAAAACCCAATAAACAACAGCAACAAAAAAAAACCTCACACAGAGAGACTTGTATTGATGCAGGTCTCATAAGGAAAACATAGTATTTTGTGAAAATTGAAAGCAAAAACTAGTTTAATTTTGCAAATATAAAAAAGGCAGCAGAAAGCAAAGGCCCTGTAAAGGGAATTACAGCACCAGAAATAGTGCTAACGGAATATAAAAGCATTGCTTTTCCTTGATTTGTTTTACTCTTGAGACATTATTCTTTCAGTGGAGCTCATGATGTATGAGCTATGGTGCTATCTGTGCCTGCCTGATCCTATTTTATTCTTGTGGGGTTTGTTTGGTTATTTTTTCTTTTATAAAAGGAAGAGAAAATGCTTACTGTGGCTCCTCTGGCTTTCCTTAAAGCCACGTTGATTGACTGATTCAGTATGAGCATGTAATTTTTCTCTTTTTAGCCAAATATGCTGAGGATTCCTGCTCAGTTCTGATGTCTCCTGCCTTTGAACCTTGTCACTATGTAGTGAGTCCCACTCCCTATGTGAAGAACTGTCGCTTTGATGTTTGCTCCTGCTCCAGTGGCAAGGATTGCCTGTGCTCTGCCATTGCTAATTATGCAGCAGCCTGTGCCAGGAAAAGCATCCTGGTGGAGTGGAGACAACCTGACTTCTGCCGTAAGTGCACTGCTACTCAAACGCACTTATTGTCATCCTCCTGAAGGAATTTTTCTAGCAATGTTGTGTGAAAGATTTAGAATGAGATGCCAGATTTTCCTTATGGCAAATGATGAGAGTAAATCTTTCCTTCACACTGATAAGGATGCAAAAGGTGTTACCAGGGACTGCTCAGCACTGGGGGAGAGAAGTGTTGATCTGAGACAGCTCCACAGAACTTTTTCCTGGATTTCCATTTTCACCTACTCACCTGGAAACTTTCTGAATGTCCTAGGCTAGGAATCTCCCAAGTGATTTGTAGTAATCCATGAACTGCCTTTTTTTGAGGCCCAAGCTTCCCAGGTCCTGACCCCATCAATGACTCCTGAGCGTGGCGTTATGGAGGAAGCACAAAAGGGCAGGACAAACTTGTATCAGAAAAGAATTTTGGCAGTCTTGTGGCATCACCCCTACTCACAGAAAGGCTAAATTACTGTTGATTGCCTGAGGTTTTGGCCAGAAAAATTTTGAATATCTCCAAAAAATTGAGGTACCACAGCCTCTCTGACATCTTTCTCTCTCTTATCCAGGACAAGATTAATAGCCAAACTGCCAAGAAGCTGGAGCAGAACACTCCAACACCTTTCATTTCTTTTATTTCTCTCTTAGGTCAATGTGGTAGGAAAAAATCCATTGTCATGTAATTTTGATTGAGCACAGACATATTTTCCCATAAATATTTGTGAAGTGAATGTTTTTCCATTTTCCTGAGCAACTTTGTTATAAAGGAAAGAAGACAATTGAAAAATCTGGGGGAAAGCGTGTGGGCTTGGCAGCTCTCCAGATTTGTTCTCTTACATTTACCCAAGCAGAGGGTGGGAAAAACATTTATAAACTGAGTGTGTAGAAAGTGGAAAAGAGAGAGGTCTCTGGCCTTTGACCTGGTAGGGTCTGCAAGGTCAGTAACCACAACTTTTGCGGGCTGTGGAGTGCTTGCTGCTAATGAGAACAAACCCAGTTTATATTAAACTGCTGCATGGTTTTATAATATTTTGCCTAGTTTATGTAAATGTTCAGGTAGTGGAACAGTAATGTAATAAAAATCCTTTCAGAACTCTGCAGATCTGGAGGCTGAAAGAAAGAGGAGTGATAATGCCCCATTGCTCTTTCTGTAATTGAACAAGTTAATTTTCACAATTAATCTTTAATAGTGCAGAGCTGCTTCTTCCTTTCTGTACATTACAGAGAGCTTTGTACTCGCACAAAGTGACAATTTCCCTGATTGCAGATCCATCAGCCCCCATTAAATAATCGTAGTGCCCTAGACATCTCCTGACACATGAGGGAGAGCAGTCTCTGTTTCTTAACGGGTTTGAGATGTGAATGTGCAGGTTGTGTAATTTGTGCTGGTGGCCCAATGCACTGGATATGTCTTGCACCCCTACCTTCATCCCCAGAGATTTGGTTTCTTGGGAAATGACTTGACAGAACCAGTTTGCTTGATTTGGAGTGGATAAGTATCAGGGAGCAAAGTCATTAGTGTAGCGCAGCATTTCTGTTCTGTGTCAAGCTAACAAGTGCATTCAGCTCCCCTATCTTTGACATTATTTTAGTTGCAGTTTGATTATTTAAGACCTGACTCATACCCTGGTAACCCACTCTGAATAAGCACCAAGCCAATCCCTTCATGCTGGAAGGGAGAAGCAGACAGGCCACACTGTGAAGGGCTGTGTCTCTCGTGCAGCTGCATGTAAAAAATTGGTTAAAACCCAGGCTGAATGGCTGGGCTGAGAGAGTGGTGGTGAATGGAGTTAAACCCAGCTGGGGGCTGGTCACCAGTGGTGTTCCCCAGGGCTCAGTAGTTGGGCCAGTTTTATTTAATATTTTAATCAAGGATCTAGGTGAGGGGTCGAGTGCATCCTCAGTAAATTCATGGACAGCACCCAGCTGGGTGGAGTGTTGATCTGCTGGAAGGCAGGAAGGCTTTGCAGAAAGATCTGGACAGGCAGGATCCATGGGCCCAGGCCAGTGCTCTGAGATTCCACAACGCCAAGGGCCCCGTCCTGCCTTGGGTCACACCAACCCCCTGCAGCTCCAGGCTGGGGCAGAGGGGCTGGAAAGATGGGAAAGGCCCTGGGGGTGCTGGGGACAGCGGCTGGACAGGAGCCAGGCGTGCCCAGGGGGGCAGGAGGCCAATGGTGCCAGCCATGATGTGGCAGCAGGGCCAGGGCAGTGACTGTCCCCTGGGCTGGCACTGCTGGGGCCATACCTCAGATCCTGGAGTATTTCTGGGCCTGTCACTACAAGAAAGACATTGAGGAGATGGAGCCTGTCCAGCAAAGGGGATGGAGCTGAAGAAAGTTCTGGAGCACAAATATGATGAGGAGGAGCTGAGGTGGGGCTAAGCCTGGAGAAAAGGAGGCTCACGGGAGACCTTTTCACTCTCTAGAACTCTGACAGGAGGGTGCAGCCAGGTGGGGGTTGGGGTCTGCTCCCAGGGAACAAGGGACAAGAGGAGAGGAAATGGCCTCAGGTTTCACAGATTCAGATTAGGTTTCATGTAAACATTCTTCATGGAAATTGTTATCAAGCACCAGCACAGGCCACCCAGAGAAGTTGTTGAATCACCATGCCTTGAGGTATTTGCAAGCCACATGGATTTGGCACTTAGGGACATGCTTTAGTGGTGGACTTGGCAGTGTGAGGTTAATGGCTGTATTCAGTTATCTTACGGTTTTTTCCAACCCATACATTCTATGTTTACCTGTCCCATGTGTGTATTGTTCTGTGGCACAGGGGAATCCATCAGCAGGTCCCTAGATCTTCCTTCAGATTTTAGGACATGTTGCTAATCCCATCATGTTCCTTAATGTGGTAGTGCTGGGGCGGTTGGTGGCTTTGCATGCCTTCTGTAAGAGAATTTGTATAGGATAAATCTAAGAGTGCTGGAGTAGGGAATTAAGGACAGGCTCTGAGCAGCATATGAGAATGGCTACAGGGCATGCTGGGCCTCAGCATGGTAGAGAAGCTGTGGTAAATCTAGTTTTGGCAGGGTCTACCTTCACTCAGAGGTGGCAACGTTTTCACCTTGTGTTACTTGAGGAACTGGCTATGATTTGTCTCTTTCACTCTGATTTCAAAACCTGCCCCTATGAGCTGCATGAGCTGTTGGATGCAAAGACGTTTTTCCAATGCTTTCCCACTGTTTCTCATCTTATTCCTGGGATAGGCTGTGCTTTGAGCACAGCATTTAGCTGTTTTGTTTTTATAGAAGCCATCCACAGGGACTAGATGCATCTTGCCTTTTCTCTAATTTTCCTGTCAATAATGGGATTTTTTTAGTGGCAGTGTATTACACAGTACAGACATCAGGCCTTTCCCAGGTCGCTTGTCTTGCCTTTTTGTAGTTAAAAACAAATGTTGCTGGGAAGGGATAGAGCAGTGTATTGGGATGTGGAGTGTAAGAATGGCATTTGGAAGCATAACTGGAAAAACAGGGGATGTTCAAAAAATTTTAGGAGGTACATGGGCAAGGAAAATCATAGAATGGTTTGGGTTGAAAGGGACCTTAAAGATCATCTTGTTCCAAGGGACACCTTCCACTAGACCAGGTTTTTCCAAGTCCCTTTCAGCCTGTCCCTGAACACTTCCAGGGATGGGTCAGCCACACCTTGTCTGGACAACCACCGCCAGAGCTTCAGCACCCTCACAAGGACAAATTTCTTCCTAATATCTAATTGAAACTTGCTCTCTTTCACATTGATCACTTTGAAGTCATTCCCACACATGGATTACAAAGGTTTATCTAAGAAAGGAATCTACTGCAAAGTTGTCCCGTGGATAGGGAGTTACAACTGACTAGAAAGTAGGGCAGGATTCTGGGCTCATTTATCTCATCCTTTTTTTGAATCTTGAAACTCATAAACTGATGTACCCATCTGAAACCTGCCAAACCAGTTCCATGTTTCCAGAGGTTCATGTGTAACAAATAGTACTTTTGGCTGAGGCCCCATGGTTCTCCTGCTGGGATGTGCCTTTAATAATGAAAGTTATTTTTAAAATGATCCTCAGCCGTGGGCTGTGCCTGTTCAGGGTTTGATCTACTGCAAAGATCAGGTTTATGTAAGTCAGAAGCACATTTTTGTGAATGCTGCCAAAAATTCCTGTAACAGTGAATGAGTCTATCTTCTGTTTTGTCCTGAATTAGGAAGCATTTGCTGTATTGATGAGCGCACATTTCTTGGACTGTGCTGTGAAAGGTACATTAAGCAGTTTGGGCACCGGTCCCAGATTTGGGAGATTTTTGCTCTTAAGAGGGGTTCAAGTCACCTTAGATATTTCTGGGCTGGATTTTCAGTTTAGGGTGTTATACTACTATGTATGGGGCTGCAGGGGCCTCAAGAGAAGCTGGTGCAACCATGTCTCTCTCCAGTAGGCAGGAATAATTCTTCATTTCAGAGGAGTTTTGTGAAGGTGACCATGAGTCACTGGTCAGTACATAGGCCTTGCTTTGCTAGTCCAGCGAACCCCTGGCTGAAGCTGCAGGACTATCCTGTTATTCCATGGCTGCCAGAGTTCCCAGGGATGTGAGCTAGAAGAGAGTAGGGATTATCACATCATTCTGCAGGAATTACAAGGGGAAGGGCTTTCTCTCTAACCCTTTGATCTTGGTTTCAGCAAGGTACAAATGTGCCAACGTTGTTCCTCATAACCTTACAACTGTTTGCTGTGGAAGGTTGCTACAAACTACAGTGTAACCCCTGGTTATCAGGAGGCCTGTTAAATTCAAACTCTTGATAAAACAGGCTCGTGTCCTATCTTCTGCAATGTGTTGTCATAGCTGCCACCTCGTGCTGATGCTGATATGTGCAGAGGTGAATGCCTCAAAATCGGCCCTGTAGAAGTGGCAGTTTTAAAAATGAAGAAGCCAAAATGGCTACAAAGGCCATAATTAGTCTCCATATGAAAGAGATAATAATCGAAAGTTGTTAGTATCAAGGTTTGGCTCCGTGATTGCTAAATTACTTCATTATTTGCACTTGTTTTCATAGAAACCACAGAGTGCTTCTGGGATGTGAGGCTGTTGTGTATTGCTGCACTCCTGTTTACTAAAGCGAAAAAATGCTTTTCTACTACTTTTCTACTTATTTTGACCAAATAGTCCCTAAATATGTTGCAAAGGACAAGAGGTGTGAATGTGTAGATGACACTTGTAATGCTCTTAATGCATGGGATCATGGAATAGTTTGAGCTGGAAGGGACCCAAACATGTCATTCCAACGGACCGTGTCATTCCAACCCCCTGCCATGGGCAGGGACACTTTCCACTAGCCCAGGTTTTTCCAAGGCCCATCCAGCCTGGCCTTGGACACTTCCAGGGATGGAGCAGCCACAGCTTCTCTGGGCAACCTGTGCCAGGGCCTCAGCACACTCACTGGGAAGAATTCCTTCCTAGGATCCAGTCTAAACCTGCTCTCTGTCAGTGTGAAGCCATTCCCCCTTGTTCTGTCACTCCAGGCCCTTGCCAAGAGTGTCTCTCCATCTTTTTTATAGGTTCCCTTCAGGGGAGCTTCAGTTAGGTTATCCTGACTGTGATCCAGATAATAACAGAGGTTGGACAGAGTGTGTGTTTCATGTTCTGGGCAAAATTCTGTGGCTAGATTTCCATCACAGTGCAGGGTAGTCCAGTCCTGACATTTATGGGGAATTTCCTTTAGTAAGGTTTTGTTTGTGTGTATATATAAGCAGTGCCTTAGGCTACACCAGTGCTGCAGTTAAGGAGGGATGGTGTAACACTCCATTGACAAATAAATTGAGCAAATGCCTTTTAATCCCAAGCTTCCCAGTCTGTTTTAGGCAGCTTTTCCTTTAGCTGGATTTGAATCAAATGCTCTTCTCCCTCATGTGTTTCACCAGCAATGGCCTGTCCTGAAGGCCAGGTGTACCAACAGTGTGGGATGCCGTGCAACCAGACATGCCAGTCTCTGTCCTACCCGGAGGAGGACTGTGAGCCGCTGTGCCTGGAGGGGTGCTACTGTCCCCCCGGGCAATACCTGGATGAGCATGAGCAGTGTGTACCCAAATCCCAGTGCTCCTGTTACTATGATGGGGAGATCTTCCAGCCAGAGGATGTCTTCTCGAACCATTACTCATTGTGGTAAGCGCCCTATTCCTAACCCTTCCCTACACACCATCGCTCCACTTTTTGGAGGGCTTGAGTTGTTGGGTCAGTTCCTGTGCATCCACTGAAACTAGTTGAAGAAAAGGCAAGATTTTGCCTCCAAGAATCCAAATGGTGAGTTTTGCTATTGTATCGCGCTCTGATTAATTTCAAATACCACCTTACTCGGTATTAAGCCCTGTCCTATGAAGAGTTCCTGCGAGTTTGAAATGGAGCTTAATTACTGACAATAGCTACTTTGTGGGCTTTTAAAATGTCACTTTAATGTACTGTGCTATAATTCTTAACTGTTAAAACCTAATTACATCTTGTCAAAGATACAAGTATTAAAAAGCATTTCTAATTGTTAAATTGAGTAGCAGTACACTTGGAGTGGGAATGCAATCTCTGGACAGGCCCAGTTTTGGGAACAGTGTCTTCTTTTCCTCTCTACCACAAAAATCCCAAGTTTCAGTAACTGGATGGTCCCTTACTTCTTTTCCTCAACAAAGCTGACTATTGTCTTGCTTAGCTTTATCCCTGTGCAGCTGCACTGGATCCAGCAGGTCAGGGCCAGCAGGCAGCTGGATTTCCATGCCACTGTATGGCATCAACTCCCTTAAGGAATTTTTGCCTTTAATGTTGGTAGACACAGTGGATGGAGAGCAACAGCTCAGCCCCACTGAGGTGTAGTTTTGTATTCTGACAAGTTCCCTATTGACTAAAAACCAGTGTGAGCAAAAGCTGAATGCTGTTTAATTACATATAAGCTCTGTTTGTTTTTCTTAGCTATTGTGAGAATGGATTTATGCACTGCAGTACAAACAGAGCTCCTGGTGCCTTCCTGGCTGATGTTTTTGCTGATGAGAGGCCATCTCCCAGAAGTTAGTATGCCTTAAAATCTTAATATTTTATTTTGATTTTTTTTTCTCTTCAGTCTCTTGGGAGTTTTGATTGGAGAAGAAATTTCAGAGGTTGCAACAGCTGTGATATTGTGAGATTTTTTCCAATTTTTTTTTTTTTTGCGGGATAGAAACAAAAGGGATGTATGGGAGGGTGCAGGGCTCACTGAATCTCACCTCTCAAAATTATAATTAACCACTGCAGTCTCTCTTGAGCTGAAAAGGTTAAAGGATCACCTATGCCAGTGATCTGAGGTCCCCAGTTGCTATTTGAGGATCACAAGACATCAGTAACTCATCAATTTTATACTTTCTGTTTCTCACTAGTAGGATGCAAACTCTTTCCTGGTGTAAATGAGGCTTTTAGTGGCCTAAAGGTTATACTGCTGCCAGGTTTCCAGTTTGCCTTCCAGCCAGCAGGAATCTCGATGAAACCTCCTGGAGACTGATACCATGTTTCCCATCAGTGGACAGGTTTATCGAACATTTGGCTGTGAAAGGTGCATGGGAACACTTCTAGCATCTAACTGGGGTTTGCAGTATTGGAGAAAGGCCAGCAGTGCTCTGGGATCTTTTGGAGTTTCCCACTGATACATGGATGGAGCTTATGGGATTTTCATGGCATAGGAGGTTTGAGACTGGATGCATCTCAGGGGGGAAAGGGCTAGTGGGGCTTTGGGGAGGCCTGAGAATATCCAGGAGCTGGACTTCGTGATCCTTGTGGGTGCCTTCCAGCTCAGGATAACTTATGATCTCTGTGGGAACACCAGTAGAGCTAACCACAGTGACTTCCACGGCACTCTGACAAATGCACCTGTACCTGGGGTCTGGAGGAAATTTCTGGTTGGTATTTGCCAGTGCACTGGAGACAAGGGGTAATTGTCTTTGCACCTTCTCAGGATAAATCAACTTCTAGATGAAAACACTGTAAATGCCTCTGTAGGTACAGGGCAGTGACCTGCTTAATGTTGCTTGCTAGGACACCAGTGACAGTGTCACTGGTTGGGCCACCTGTTCTTCAGGCGAAGCCTTCCAGGTGAATATCTCACCAAACTCTTCCCTTAATGCTCCTAAGACATGCTTTTCCTGATAATAGGATGTCAAGAATTACAAAACCTCAGAGAGACATATTGCTAGTACCACTTGAAATAGTACCCTGAAGTTTCTTGGGACATTCTGATCTTCTGTCAGATCCTAAAGTCTCAAACAGTTTTTATTGAAGCTCAGGGCACTGCTTTTACAGTCACCTATGTAGCTATATTCAGTGTGAGAAATGGGTCTAACTGCAATAATATAAGATGCTGTTGCTTCTCAGAATATCAATTTTCTGCTAACTTTGTACAATGCTTAGGGGTATTTGTATGGCCCCAGTGCAGTCTGGCGTTGCACTTATATGTTTAGTGCAGCTTTTTTGCTTCAGTGTTAAATAGCTGCTTTCGTGACAGCCTAACTGAGGTCACTCCAGGGGAAGTAGGGGCTGTTTTCTTTGCCATGTCATGTGTAGTGGTGTTGCTTCAGGCTATATTCTAAATTAATTTTCTAATTAATAAAATTAATTTTCAAATCAAAGATCCACCTTTTAGAAAAATACTGTGCCAACAATGAGTACTTGAGTTCTAATTGCACTTTTTGTGAACTCATTTTTTTTAAGTAAAAAGGAGCTTGACATGCAGATTCCCCATGGAAAAAATTATCTGTCCTGCCAACAACCCAAGAGCAGAAGGAGTGGAATGTACCAAGACCTGCCAAAACTATGACCTGGAGTGCATCAGCCATGGCTGCATATCTGGATGCCTCTGTCCAAAAGGGATGGTAAGCAGCTTTCAATACAGCAGCAAGAAGCAGATCCTGTTTGTTTCTTGCCTTCATTCTCTGCTACCAATAGTCTTCTTGCAGCTTGGGAATAAGTGGTTGTGAAGTATTGACTGTCAAGTTGTGACTGGCTTAAAGAACATGTACAAGCATTGAAGATGAACTTTAGCTTGCAAAAATAATTATTAATCAAAATTCCAAAGCCTGCCTTGAAAACAAGTTTATGTCTTCCTTCAGCTCTGCTCCTAAACTCCTCCTCAGTCTTGTTGAACTTTCTCAGCCAGAGAGACAGTAGAGAGACACCCATATTCAGGTAGATCATAGGGGGGGGGCCTACTTTGGAGGACCTCTCCTCCAAAAAACGGCTGAGACAATTGGGATTGTTAAGCCTGGCAAAGAGAAGGGGTTGGGGGTGACCTCATTGTGGCCTTCTGATGCCTGAAGGGAGCCCACAGGAAAGATGAAGAGAGACTCTTGACAAGGTCGTGGAGTGACAGGACAAGGGGGAATTGCTTCACACTGGCAGAGAGCAGATTTAGATTGGGTGTGAGGTAAAAAGTCTTTATTTGTGAGGGTGGTGAGGCCCTGGCACCGGTTGCCCAGAGAAGCTGTGGCTGCCCCATCCCTGGCAGTGCCCAGGGCCAGGTTGGATGGGGCTCTGAGCAACCTGGGCTGGTGGAAGGTGTCCCTGCCCCTGGCAGCAGGTTGGAGTAAGATGATCTTTAAGGTTCCTTCCAACCCAACCCATTCTTGGGTTTCTCTGATCCAGCCATCCTTCCTGCTGATATTGATTCCTCCTTGTCAAGTTTCCATCTCTCCAGCTGCCTTCCTGTGGGTTGTACCAAATTGAACAACCCTGTGAGAAGGAATGTGGGTTATGAATCTTGCTAGGATGATGTCAGAGTGTGTCTCGGAGTTGCAGGTGTTGTACTAAGCACACCCATTTTTTTTTCCACTGAAAAGAGGCTCTCTGGGGTCCATGGTTATATCCCACTGCAACCCTCAAATATAAGAATAAGTTTAATTGTTTTCTGCCCCCAAATTCCTTCAATTATCTTTCTAGAAAAATAGCTCTTCCCAAATTATGCAATAATTTTTAGCAATAATATAAACATATATTTTGAACGTTGCTAGTGTATTTTGCTGATAAACTCCCATTTATAGAAATAGATTCTACTCAGAATAAAATGCCAGCTCTAGGAAAAAAGCTAAGGCTTGTGAAATGTCTTGGAGGTGAAAAAGAACAGAATCTGAAGTCACCCATAAATTTTCACCATGATTTTAAAAACAAGTGTTGCTTCTTTTCATGTTTCAGTCTGTAAATGCCTTTCCTTTAGGTGAAAAATATTCCTAAATAGTAGTGAGATAAGAAAACTTGGAAAATTTTGGAAAAGCTTCTCTACTTTAAAGTTCCCAGAGCTCCAGGATGAACAGGCTTTTATTTGCATCTAACATTCAGCTGATTTGGTAAAGGAGCTTGAGATTTTTGGTTTCAGTTCTGGGACATGGTAATAGTATACTTTTGACATAATTGTGGAAAACAAATTATGATAATTACTCCACAGGAAAACAACCCAACTCCCATAGTAATTAACTTTCATGTTTGGTACAGTATTTTGTATTCTTTTTCAGTAACTTAAAACAAATAATTGCTTCATAAAATTGTTGCCAAGAGAGCAGTCTTTGGCCTTTTGGAACTGGAGACTCCAGCTCACTTTGCAGTGATGTGAAACACACCTGAGTTCAACAAGGTGGTTTGTTGGGTTTTGAATTGAAGAATCAGGCTCACTATTTAAAAAAAAAAAAAAGTAAAATAAATTCTCTGTCCACTAGATGACAGTATGGTTTAATCTTCACTAAACTCTGTCTGAAATTACTTGTTCTCATTGGCTTCCCTTGTGGCAGAGAATAAAAATCACGAGCTGCACCCAAGCCACAATGGGAGAAGCCCATGTAGATTATCTTGTAACCACTGCCATGCAAAGTCATGATCAAGACCAGTCCCTATTCAGGTCTGTCTTGTTTGCCCTGTCTTTGACTCCTGGCTTCGCAGGAGCTGTCAGCTCATTCTCAAAGAGCAGTTTCCTTCTCCTCACCCAATGGGATGAGGTTTGGGAGAGGCTTTTTTCTTATTTCTGTGCTCTGCAGTGAGGCTTTGTGCTCCCCCAATAGAGAAGGGTTTGGTTGGTGACCAGATTCTCCTTTCCATCCTGTCCTTTTCTAACACAGAGACTCTGGGAGCACAGAGACAAACCTCTTCAAAGTCAAATCAAAGTCTGTGTTTTCCAGGCTTGTACAACAGAGTTGAGCAATAAAGGGACTGGAAAAAGGAATTACTATTTTACTTGTCAGTCTGCTGTAATCCTGCCTAATTTACAAGCAACTCACAGAGGTGAGCTGCTGTTTGCAGGAAGGTCTGTGGGAAGTAACGGATTACTCAACATGTGTTCCCATAAATATTTGCACATATTATCATGCTGGAAGAAATTGTGCCTTCTTACTGAAGATTTTTCTTTTCTTTTGTAATACAGTAGCATATGAAAGTTATCAATGCTCACAGATAACTTATTAGCTTGAAGACAAAACCCAATTTCTTTTGTCTTCTTCCAAACTTTAAACTTTCTTTCAATTTCTTTCAAATATAAGTTTTCTGGTTCATCTTGACTTAGAATTTTACATTGCTTTGATTTCTAGCAAATAAAAAATGTTCAATATGTCATAAAAATAATTCTTCTGTCTTTGATCATCTGGAAGGTGGGAAATTCTCCATATTTGTCACCCTCTTGCACAGCAGAAAAGAGAGATCATAGCATATGTGCAGATGTGTGGGGGAAAATAGGCTTTCTCAGATTAGTTTACTGCACTTCAGTTTTTCCCATTGGAAAATATTAATAAAAATACAAATTGAGTGTTAACCACCTTTCTGGGGAAATAGAGGAACAGAACAATCACAGAGCACAAAATCCAGACATTCCAAAAGTAGAAAATTACTTTTTTTCTATTCCCAACAACTGACAAAAGACTACGGTTTAAAATTTAAATGAAATATTTTATTGCATTCTGACTGCTGAAATAAAACTATTTCTAAAACGTTGATACATTAGTATAAAAAGGGAAAAAACCCTACAAATCCTAAACATCTTAAGCAGGAAAGTTTGGAAGTTTTTTTTGTTTTTCTTTCTACCTATTTTAAACTGAAATTTTGATTTCTCTGTTGTATATTTTTTAGTGTGGGACTATCCTATGTTGCAATGTCTTCATGAGGAGATGGGCATATCATATAAACATTAGAGACATGCAGCTAACCTAAGAAAGAGAAGTCAAGTGTAGACCAGCACATTTTGATCTTCTGACATGTTGTTAACTTGCCTTTGTTTGCACAGTAAGAGTGAGAGGCTGTTTTAGTTAAAAAAAAAAATTATGAAAGAAATTCTTCCCTGTGAGGGTGCTGAGGCCCTGGCACAGGGTGCCCAGAGAAGCTGTGGCTGCCCCTTCCCTGGCAGTGTCCAAGGCCAGGTTGAATGGTTCTCTGGGCAACCTGGGATAGTGGAAGGTGTCCCTGCTCATGAAACTGGGTGATCTTTAAGGTCCCTTGTTCCCCAAACCAATTTCTTATTCTAAAGCCTGTTAGCTATTTGGTTCTCATCTGACCCACTTTATGTAATCTCATGCTTCTTCATATATTTGGCTGACTTTCCACTGAAATCCACGCATGTGTCAGGAGGAACAGAGCAATGTCTGAACTTCCCTTGACAGAGGGACTCATCGAATTGTGTTGACCAAGAGAGTTCAAAGTTTAGGTTGAGTTGGATTTCAGGACTATAGGATCTCCTGACTTGGAAGGAACTCACAAGGGTCATCCAGCCCAACTCCTGGCCCTGCACAGACACCCCAACAATCTCACCCTGTGCCTGAGAACACAGAATTGTCCAAACCCTCCTGGATCTCTGGCAGCCTTGGGGCCGTGACTATTCCCTGGGGAGCCTGTTCTGAGCCTCGCCACCCTCTGGGGGAAGAAAACTTCCTAAACAACCTAACCCTACCCTGACACAGTTCCAGCCATTCCCTTAGGTCCTGTCCCTCGTTCATCAGAGCAGAGATCAGGGCCTGCCCCTCCTTTTCCCATTGTGAGCAATCTGCAGAACTGCTGTGAACTCTGACCTCAGTTTCCTCTTCTCCAGCTCAACAGACCAAGTGCCCTCAGCCACTCCTCATGTGTCTTCCCTTCCAGACCCTTCACCATCTTTACAGCCTCCTCTAACAGCTTTAGATTCTTCTATTGTGGTGCCCAAAATTGCCCCGGGGACTCAAAGTTAGGCTGCACCATGCAGAGCAGAGCAGAACAATCACCTCCTAGGAGTATGGGTAAGGAGAATCTTAAAGGTTCTGAAACCTGTAATATTGTCCTTACTTTTGCAAGATTTTTCAAGGTTTAGCAATTAATAAGACAGAGCAAGGAAATTACAGACATTTCTGTTTGATCCCCAAGTAATGGGAGAGTTGTTAGTCAACCACTTGCAATCCCATGGATGCAGAGCATCATCCTAAGGGCATTAAATGGTGCAAACAGCTGCTGTTTTCATTACAAACCTCTGTCTTTTTGTATATTTGCCTCCCCAGTGCTGCTGCCTCCTATAATCTCAAGCACTCAGGACTGCTAAATCTCCTGTATTAACTGCAGTCTATTGATGGATTGAGAGACTTCCAGAGAAAATCCAGCTGCTAATGAATAGTGCTCCTGTCCTTGTACTGTCGTACCACATGGTCCTTGTAGTGCACCATGGCAGCAGGCTACCAGATATGCCCCAGAGTTTGGAAGGGGTGTTAATAGGCCCAATAGATTGTGTGTTACTGTTAACAAAATCATAATTCATTGAATTTTGCAGAAAAGAATGAGCATTCTTCTGGTCAAAGTCCACTTGGGGTTTTTGTGTCCTGCTTGCTGAATCCCACCCACCCACTCTGTCAGTGTTCAGGACAAGATGTTCTTCCCTCTGTTGGTGGCTTTATGGCTGCTGTGCTGGTTGTGATAAAAATGCTAATACCAGTCTGTACCAGTTTTAGGGAGCAAGGAGAAGAGGTTCTGATTCTCTTTTTACTAACCAGATGTCCAATCCCTAGTTTTTTATCCAGAGGCTAGCCCTCAAGTGTATTGTGAACTGTGTAGCTGGACACTCTGCAAAAATTCAGAAATGTAGCCACGAATATGAGGTCATAGTCCTGCTTTTTTTCCTAAATACCACCAAGAAGGAAGGAAAGAAGGTATTAAACTCTTCTTTCTGGTCTTCTCTGGACTTTCCCACCATCCTTTGTAAAGGTGAAGGCAGAGCTGTAGCTCCATTATCTAGAAAAACATTTCTTTGTTTCCGTCTTCCTTCAATAAAGTGATTTTATTTGGCATAATGCAGCTCTCCATAAGCCACAGAACATGTGGAGCTGCATATGAAGGAAGGGTTTCTGCGCTGTGCGATCTTTTTTTGTGAGTTGTTCTAGGTCCCCATAGGAAAAGGCAAAGCTGTTCTTCTTTATTAACCTGGTGTTCAGATTACATTGATCTCATTGGCCCATATTTAATGGTAAAAAAGAAACTATTTTAATGATTTTGCAGAAAGAGTTTAAAGTGGGAAGGTGATATTTGGTGACTTTTGAATGCGAAGAAGGAGAAGGACTCTCCATTTAGGTATTCCATGAAACCAGAGCCAAACCTATCCTGGCTTTGCCAGAACTGCTATTGAGTGAAAAGTCAGCATAGCCAGCTTTGGTTATGTTTGATTCTCAAAAACTGGGGGTCTTAAAAATGGAAAGTAATCACAAAAAAAAAAAACAAAAACAAAAGAGAAAATGAATGGAGAAACAGAATAGTCTAAAGGCATTACTTGTTTTTCTTTGGCTGTAGTTTTTTTTTTGTTTTATTTTTGTGGGTTTTTTTTTTTTGTTTAAGTGGGATAAATGATTTTTTTGTTATATAAAGAGAAACTTGGATCAGAAGGGTGAAAATTAGAATTTGGATAGAAGATAATGTCCTACTTCCTAGCAACAGGACCTGTTGCAGAGAGAGCAGAATAATGCCTCAAGTGGACTGATATTTATCCAGCCTTCCAGGAAATAAATAGGGATTTGAAAGAAAATGAGTGATTGCTGCAATTTCCAGAGGAGAGTTGATAGAGGGTTGGCTTTGTCAAGAGGCTGTTGTCTGTAACAACAGAACCTGCATTTGCACATGGGTGAGTCAGGCACTGCGGCTTCTGGTCTCCTTGATGCTCCTGTCTCCATTTTTAGTCCATCTGGGCCCTTTGTCTGCTTTTCTAGTAGGCCCTTTTCCAGTTTGTTGTGTGTGAGAAGCCATTCACCTGCTGTCCATATTCACGTTAGCCTGGTTCACTGCATCCTGGACTTTCTCATTGTGCCATTTTTCTGTAATGTCATCTCTTCTCCCAATAGCTTGAGATGGTAGGAGTGAGTTGTGATTTATATACCTACAGCTCTATTTATGTTAATGGCTAAAAGTATTAGTAGTACTGTACCTTTCTCACCTTGGATAGCCTTCATCCTTCCTTTTATTCCTTTCAATCTTTCTTTTATTTTCCATCCCCACATTCCATGCTTATTCCTGGCTGCTTGCTTGCCCTGCACATGGCCATGTCCCAGCTGCCCCAGGTGGTGACAAACTGTGTGTTCTGCTTAGGTGCGACATGAAAACAAGTGTGTTGCTCCTGAGAGGTGCCCGTGCTTCCACAATGGAAGAGAATATTCCAAGGGAGAAACAGTGACTCAGGACTGCAACACCTGGTGAGGAAGGATGTTTTTTCTCTTTAGGCGTTCTGCTGTGTTTCTGGTAACACCAAATATTGTTTACTTAACAGATCTCTTTTAGAGAAAGCTAGTTTTTGCAGCATATTAATTGCACAGACAGCACATTCCCTTTGCATGTTGCATAAAGATCCAGTAAAATTCCTTGCAATGTCTGGCAACCTCTGCCTCGGGCCCTACAAATAGTTGTGTGTCTGTGCAACTCTTCTGTAGGCACTAGATAGTGGATTTTGCAACACAAGATAACAATTTAAGACCTATATGCTCTGGGGTGGGAGGAATGGAGCCTGGGCTTTTTCACTAAGTTTTGCTGTTGTGTTTCCGTTTTTGTTGGCTGTCTGAGGCCTGTCAAGTCAGCCCTTTCCAGCCAGAAGGGGCGTGATGCACCAGCTGTAATGTGAAAGGAGCTCTTCAGGGAAATAATAAAGAATTAGGAAGAGACAGGGTCAACCTCTTATATCTCAAAAGAGTGCTCTATCTATTGTTATATTAAAAAAGATGAAAATAGATGGAAAACTGTTACTTTCTTATAAGAAAAGAGTGAATGTTCCATGTCTTTCACCATTATCCTGCTTGGTTGCTAGGAAAGGATTTATAGGTTCAAAGGGGAGTTCTGGGCTGCTCAATTTGCATGGAGGGAAGCCCTCAGCACAGCCTTTGGGCCACTTTTATTTTGCTTAAAGTACAGTGGGCCACTTTTTCCTTCTCCTGCACAGCACACTGGCTGCACTTGAGGTGCTTTTTTTCCATGTGTGTGGTGGGGGGGAATGGTGGCGCTTTTCCTTCAGAGTTCCAAGAGTCCAGGGTGTAGGACATTCAGCTACCAGCACTGTGAAAATCCTGGGGGTTTTTTGAACTCAGACTTGAGAATCTGTTATGCATTCTACCCTTAATGTTCCTACCCAACTCTGTGGCAACCCCAGAAGCAATGTTTGTCATCCTGTATGACTGGCTGGAGCTGTGTCAGAGAATCAGCACCACTAGAGAGTCCAATGCTTGATTTTTGTTTGGTACACTGCTCTTTGAACAACAGTGATTTCAAGATTTTTTAACTAATGGGACCACTCCTAACTAACATGAGTTAGTCTTGGATGAAGGTTTTGTATGGAAATATTAATCTCCCAGTGTTTTGTTTAATTTCTTTCCTTTGCAGCTACATATAACATTGTGAATCCATGTTCTGTAATTAAATCTGGGGAAAATAGGCTTGAAAGGGAAAAAGATGGAAGAGAATTTGATGTTTTTGTCTAGGTACATACTCTGTAATGTGCTTACATTGCATTTAGGTAAAAGTGACTCAGCTGAAAAACAGGCACCATGAAAATTTTATTGAAACAAGAAGAGTAAGTGTGAAACTTCTGAGTGTTAAAAAGTTTGCAAGATTCCTCACAATAATAATGATCAGCCTTTTTATTGTCAATTTTTCATATAATCTTTGATCTTAAGGTAATCATAATGATGTTGCTTCATTGTTGTAACTGCCCACAATTCTGGCAATACCATTGTAAATTATATTTTCTCAAATACATAGAATTTCCTTCAATATTAGGGTCAAGGAAATGTTAGAAATCAGACTTTTTCTCACTGATAAAAACCTCTTCCTCAAGTTTTAGGTGTTTTTCATGAATGGAAGTAAAATTGGAGATAAGGTCCCTTCAAAAATGTCACTAGGGCTTTTTTGCACTGTGTGACTTTGAAAAGTTTCTTGATAGTTCTCAGCAAATATCAAGTCAAATGTAATTTAGAAAGTGGTATAGGAAATTACTATTGCTTTGAGAATTAATAAGAATTGAGAGTCTGCATTTTGGAGGTTGAGATCTTCCTTTTCTTTTGTTTTTGCCTTTTGTACTGCTGTTGCAGGAGTTCTCATTCTCACTTGTTCTTAGCCAGATGTGAACACCTGCAAAGGCAATATATGAGCCAGAGGTGTCAGATTTGGCATTTACATCTGACTTGACATATGGGACACCCTAATTCATGAACACTGGAATGTTTCCAAGCCTAAGCCAGTGGCAAACCTTTTGTTATGCAATGTATTGGGAATTCATTGTGGAGCTCAATGAAAATTTTGAAGTCACACTTGTGCAGCAGTGCATTGCAGAAATTTGCTAATCTGAATTTAACCACCCCATGTCTCTTAATCTGTCCGTGCGCATATTTACAAAATCTTGCTCTTGTCTAACTGTCAGCAGAGGAGAGGGGGCAAGAGGTTTCATGTTACTGAAGTTTCATTCTTTGAAGAAAATGTCTTGACCAATATTTATTATGATGCAAAATGTTACCAAGATTAAATAATATCTATGCTCAGGCACTATTAGAGAACTCAGTTCAGTGCACAGTTTTTCCTTCAGGTAGCAATTTGATCTTGGGAAAATACTTCACGTTCTTTATCCCTGAGTTTTTATGTCTGTAAAGTATGGATATAATTCCTCTTTCCCTGCCCTCACAGAGGTTGGTTAGAAAATTCCTGGGGCAGTGATGATGTCCATCTGCATTTATGGAGCATTTAGGGGATGAATGTTTTGCCATCCTCCAGCAATATATTGCTTATTAATTATTAAATGTTTATTATTAGATATTGTGTGAAATGGTATTCTAACTCTCCACTGATTTTAAGTTTTACTTTATTTGCTCAGCCTTTTGCTAGTTAGCAAATCAATTTATTTCACTAATCAAAAGCCTGTGAATGTCAAGGGAGAGTTCCCCTTTCATATTTGCAGCTTCTGTAGCAAGGTTGTGCTCCTCCAGGATACTTCTGGAAAAGGGCAAGAATGGTGGATGCTCTGTTTTGCAGCAAGGGCACTTGGAGCAGAGCAGCATATCCTACATAAAATTCTAGTATAAAAGCATATTCCAGCAAATTCTAGTATAAAAGAATATTCCAGCAGACTCTGTCCTGACCTATTTTGTAACAGGGAAATTCAAACCACCTAGAGTCCTATACTGCAGCTTGTAAGAAGCAGAGAAACACATTCCTTATTCTTTTTATTTTATTGCACTATTTGGATTTATGCACCCACTGCTAACATATGCTGATTTATGTTGATGAGAGAGCCTCTCATCTGGTGGTAGAGAGCTCCTGGACGCAGAGACTGTGGCACTTTCACTTTGTCTAAAGCACTTTGTGTTCTCTTGCTTGTAATTTACATTGACATAAGGACAACTGTCATTGCCTCCTTTTCTCTGTTACAGTGTGTGCCAGGGGAGGAAGTGGGAGTGCACCAAAAATCTGTGTGATGGCACCTGCACTGCTATTGGTACAGCTCATTACTTGACATTTGATGGATTGAAATATAAGTTTCCAGGAAACTGCCAGTATGTGCTAGCTCAGGTAAGAAGAGCATGTCAAATACTAAAGCTGCCTGATATATAAAAACAGTTTTACACCAGGTGAGAAGCCCGGTGTTTGGATAAATCACAGTAAACTATTTCTAATTACTAAGCCAGATGTATAGTAGAGAAAGATAGAGTTTATTTATAGCTTATTTATGTTTTCAGAGATGTCTTGAGAATTTTGAAAAGTGACAGAAATCAGGCTGTCATGTGTCCCACTGGCCATCATGAACCTTATGAGAGCACTTTGGTACAGAGCAGAGCTGTCTGAATCTCATCTCCAAAATGGAATTCTGGCTATCCATAAATCAATGTTTTTTTCTTTTCCTTTTTATCCTGCAGTGGTAGCTTGCTGTGTGGCTGAGTGAGACAAGGAATGCTCAATGAACCTTCCCTAAATGCACCCAGAGCACAGGCTCTGCTCATTCCTTTCAGCATGATCCCTGTCTTGTTCCGTCCACCACCTGCTTGGAGTCCCCTGACAATATCCATTTTCTTCACAGCAAGGAGGAGAGGGGGATAAAGGCAGAGCACACTAAAACCAACTTTTTATTTGTGGAATCAGCCAGAATTTAGAGTTAACTAAGATAAAGGCTCATCTACATGCAGATTACCATCTATTTAGAAATGTCTGTGCAAACGAGGATTTATCTGAAAATTTGTTCTAAAACTAGATGGATTCACTGGTGATTGATAACAACCATATTCTGCAATTACAGTGGGATGTGTTTCTTGGGTGGGTTATTATTTTCCCCACAGAGTCCTCATGAGGCACATTCCTCCTTGCAATTCTCCTTAGGGAGGAAGGTGTGATCAACCTGCCTCTGCCTAGGTCTTTGAAATATGCTCCCACCTTGATTCCAGGATTATATTTGAAGAGTGATTGCTTTGCCACCACTGAGAGCTCTGTGTAAAGGTCTTATGGGCAGCAATACTATAGGCTACTACAAAACTACTTAAAATGGAATTCAGATCTGTTTTCCTTAAATGACAGACACAGAGAGCTCCACACAGGGCCTTTTTCTGAAAAGGTGTGTACTGAAAAAAATGAACACAACCAAAAAATAAAATCTAAAAGACCAGAGAGATGTGAATTATCATGTAAATGTAGTAGGAACTCTCCAAGGATCTCAGAAATTCTGGATTTAAAAGAAAATCAATACATTAAGCTATCTGTGTATTCAGATGTGCCCTGTGCCCATCATACATTTTTAAATATCACAGATACTGTAACATGGTGGATTCTCCCTGCCAAAAAAATACTCTCCAAATTATGCATATGTGTGTCACTGGCAAAGTGTGCCTCACTCTGTAAGGGATGGGACACATGAATATCAGTACTAAGAATAAACTAAATGAACACGGGAACAGTTAGCATGCCAATATATATCCTATTGACCACAGATTACACAGTGTTGCTTGAGGCTTCTTTTTTCTCTGTGTTTTTCCCTGTGTGTGTTTTTCATTACTGACTCATTTATTTTCTTATCTGATAGGATTTCTGCAAGGGTGACTCTGGAACATTTCAGATATTCATTTCAAATGAAGGTTGTGGCTTCACTGGAGAAAAGTGCACCAAAAGGGTTATCATTGTGTATCAAGGAGGGGAAATAGAGCTGTTCAATGGAAACGTACGTATACTTTCTTTTCTCTTTCCTTCCTGTTTTTTTTGTTTGGGAAAATAATTTCAGATTGTTCAGTAAGCTGAAGCAGGAATGACCTCACACTCAGGGGTTCTTGATCATAAAACAATCAGGTTAGCAGGATTATATTTATCCATTTTGCTTCCAGAGGTATGATGCTCTTTTGGTATTTCTACTATTTGGTATTTCTGCTATTTCTTGCTGCCAATCAGTTTATCTCAGATAATCATAGAATGGTTTGGGTTAGAAGGGGCCTGAAAGATTACTCAGTTCTACTCCCCTTCCATGGGCAGGGCACCTTCTACTATTCCAGGCTGCTCAGAGTTCCATCCAACCTGGCCTGGAACACTTCCAGGGATTGGGCAACCTATGCCAGTGTCTCCCCACCCTGACAGGGAAGGATCTCTATCTCTTCCTAACATCCAGTCTAACCCTGTTCTCTATTAGTGTGATGCCATTCCCCTTGTCCCACTCCAGACCCTTGTAAAGAGTTTCTCTCCAGCTCTTTTGTAGCCCTTTTAGCTATTGAAAGACTGCAATGAAGTCTCCCTGCAACCTTCTTCAGGCTGAACGATTCTCACTTTTTCAGTCTGTTTTCATGACAGAGATGCTCCAGCCCTCTGATCATCTTGGTGGCCTCCTCTGGACTCATTCCAACAGCTCCACATCCCTCATGTATTGGGTGCTTCAGATCCTTTCTAAACATGGTTTGTCAAAGCCTGTTTCCAGCAACTTGAAGTGCAAGGAAGGGCTAAGAGAAGACTGACCTGTGGCTAGTAAAACATCAGAACTAATTTAGCAAGCTGAAGGACTGAACACACACATGCACAAAAAAAAAGAGTCACTGCTCCAACAAGTTGATACTGGAATGTTAGCTGTCCTTTGTCCTGTTAAATTGCTGGATGGAATATCCTCCTCACTATATTCTTTTTTTTCCTCCCTTTTGCTACCAACAAACATGGAAGAATTGACCAAGAATCTCTTCCATCTCCCATGTCCCTTCCCAGCAGGAAATGAGCTTTCCAGAGGGCAGAGTTCAGCCCTTTGCCTCGAGCACTGTAACAATTCTCACTGCCTGTGAGCTTAGCCATTGCAGGGGTGCAGTGGATTATTGTTTCAGTCACTGCTTTTTCAGAAGTCCTGTGCTCTGAGCTGGTGTCTGGACCAGACATTTGCAAAAATGTTCCCAGTGAAACCACTCTACATTTGCCTGGTTTTGGGTTAGCAGACAAAGCTGTACCAGGTTTGGAATTGCCTGCAAATTGCCACTGTGCCTTGGCAGCACACAAAAACATGACCTTTATTAAAGGTGTCTGTGCAGTGCACTGTGACAGCATAGGATCCATACAGGCTTTTGAGTTGTGCAGAAATGAGCACAAGCGATATTGGTTGTCCAGTTTTTAATTTCTGCCAAATTCTGCCAAAGAATCCCTGACTTGGCTGAGGGTAAATAGCAGTGCAGGTATCATTCCATTTAGCTGGGCTTTGTCTGAAAGCTTCTTTAGAGGACAGATTTTCAGAAAAGCTCTGATTCCATTTGGATATGTAAGAAAGGGCCAGAAGATAACAGCAGGTGATTTAGGCATCCAGCAGCTCCAGCATGAGAGGATGTTCTTGAGGGAGCCTGTCCTTGTAAGACCTAGGTCTGTATTACAGCACTGTCCACATGACCCTGAGTGAACTTTCAGTTGTCTTTTCGGAGAGTTTAAGGTTCCGTGTAATAATATACAGAGCAAGTTTTCTTAGAAATATCAACAGCTAACAGAGACATTAGGGAAAACCAACAGATATGGAGACTCCTAGGCAAATTCTTATTCAGTAATGACTTTCTACACTCTTTTTCCACAAGAATCCTTAGAAGCAAGCAGAAGAATCAGGTATTCTTTTAGCCATTATAATGTTTCCAATTAACATTGTTTTAAGATGATATGTTTTGAGAGCAGCTTCTACTGCTGCTAGTAAATGAGGGTTTAATTGACATGTTACAGTTCTGGCTGACATTTAAAACAAAATGAAATAATTTTTTATTTTCTGAAACAAATCTGCAAGTTTGCAAGGTCAAAAGTTTATAACTTCATGGTTGGGCAAAAAGCCTCCATAAACATAAAAATTCTGTAATTTAAGTCAACCTCCCAGCTCAACTTTGTCCTCTTCTGTGTTTTGGAACCTCTGAATTTGGAAAGACCAAGACTGTTGAAGAATTTTAAGTGGTCAAGTGTAGTAATATGTTTGGCATAGGAGAAAATTACCTAAAATATCTTTTCATATCTTCCCTAAAGACAATGAAGACCTTCTTTAGGAAATCCATGGAAGATGTAAACTGTCTTCTCTGGGATAAATGTTTCTGATGATAGCTTGGAGATGAAAATAATTCAATTACTGTGCTGAGCTTTTACTGAATCAAGCAAGAAAGAATAGTGGGATAAGGAAATATTTTGCCCTCAAAGTAAGAGAGTGGGTAAATGGTTTCTGGGCTCTTCTTTCTCCCTTACATTAATTGCTATTTCTACTGATTAAAAGAACTTCCAGAACTAAGCAGTTAATGCATTAATATGGTGCTTAAAGTAGCAGCCATGCCAGACTTTTCTTTTCAAATGTGTTTAATATTCCTCTTAGAGTTCCCATTGAAAGGGAATTGTGGTGTGAAAGAGAGCATTTTAAATTAATCTCTTAAATTCTTAGTAGCTGGAGGCAGTGAATTTGCAGCCAGATGGAAAAAGAAAGAGGCACGCAGGGGAAGGGAAAGTGATGGAAAAAATGAATAGACACCAAAAGGAATCCCTCTGGATTTTTCCTGTAGGTGTAATTAGTTGAGAAGAAGATTCCTGACTCCAGAATAAGGCTGGTCTTTTAGAGGCCACTGATATGTGTGGTTCTCCCAGTTCTTATTACAGCAGAAGGACAGAATTGTTAAGTTTCCTAAAAAGCTGAAATAAAAAAAGCCCGAACCAACATGTAATTATTCAGTGAACCAGTGACCAATACTAAACTGGTGATTAATTGAGTATACCCTGTCTTTATCAGCCCTGCTTCATATATTGGCATTGTGTGTTATACCCTGGGACCACATTCAAAGACTTTGGAAAGGGGATGAGGTTGAAAGACTGTACTTGTATCCCAAATTTCTGATCTTCTCTGGAGCATCTGGATAGTGTATGGAAACTCTCTGAAGAACAGCATGAATGGAAGCACCTGTTAACATGTCCCACTGGGAAAATCACCTACCTTAAATAATAATTAGAGACACTGCTGATAGTACAATGTGTTTCTCTCATTCAGGTAAACATCAGGGTACCTCCTAAGGGTGAAAATGATAATTTAGATGTCATCAAGTCTGGCCGTTATTACATCATTTTACTGGGCAAAAGCATCAGTGTGACCTGGGACCTGGCCATGGGAGTCTCCATTATCTTAAAAGGCAATTTCAGAGTAAGTGGTTTTTGCTCCACCTCTTATTCTCACTAAAGGATGCACTTAACCTGTCCCTGGGGAATGTGTGGTTTTTTTGTTTTTTTTTTTTAATATAGATTTTCATGGTATGTTAGGCACTTGTTCAAAAATTGAGGGGTTGTTTGGTAGTACTGTATAACTGCCTCATTTTCCTGGTTGTTCAACTATGAGGGCCAAATACTGGATCATTGGAAATGAGTTATGACAGAAAGGATGAGTGTTGTGGGACCTCAGAATAACCAGGTGTGATTTCTTCTGCATTCAAGCAGAGCAGCATAAGAACCAGATTTACTGGTGATGGTGATAGGACAGCAATCCCCAAAAATGAAATGAGGTTGTAGGGACACACTCCAAACAGAGCCACTGGGCACTGCTGATTAGAGCAGTCCTTCTTTCTGGGAGTCCCTGGGGACAGCGTGGTCCTGCTTTCAGCAAAGCAGAGTGGGAATGGGAGCTATACATTCTCTGAAAGAGACTGTGTCAAGGACACGGGTATTCAATTTTTGAACCTCATGGCATTAAAGCACCAGGCTGAAAAGACTTAACAAAACCCTAAGCTGGTCTACAGTTGTAGGATTAATGCTTTCTTTCTTTCCCTGCAAGGATCAAGTGTGTGGTCTGTGTGGAAATTTTGATGGAATTCAAAACAATGATTTGACCAGCAGTAGTGAACATCTTGAAGTAGATCCAGTTGACTTTGGGAATTCTTGGAAAGTTAATTCCCACTGTGCTGATGTTGCAAAGGTAATTGTGAATGAACTGTGAAAACTAATTAGTGTGGGTTACACTATCAGTGAAGAGTGGAAAAAGAGCTTTGGAAGGATTAAAATAAGTAGAAATTAGCTCTTTCCTCCATGTTTTTGCCAAAAAATATTACTTTTTAAAATCTGGTAAAAGGCCAGTTAACTTATGTAAGGCTTCTGGGCTGCCTGGCTTCAGTGGAATGTTAAAATAGCCAATTTGTTTAGTAGAGACTGTTCCTAGAGTTATCCAGCCCAGATGTTTGAAATCCAGCTATCACTGGAAATCTCATTTTAAAGTTTAATCTTTAAAAAAAATCACTGTAATTTTCAGTCAGAGTGGTGTTATGTTTGCCCAATTATCCCATCAAAAAAAAAACCAAACAATATTTAAGGTAGCAACAATTTTAATTGAATAGTTTAGAAAATATATAAATAAGGGATAATTTCGTTCAAATAATAGCGCATAAGCAAAAACAACCGCGGGGTACGGAGGGCAGGGTTCTTGACCCTTGCCACTTCACGTACAAGCTTGCCAAGTAAAAGTCACCCCTTATATGCCATGTGTCAATGCCATCTCCTCCTATTTTCGGTTCGTCACTTTTCTGTCTCCGCCTTCATTACCACCTTTACCACGCATGTGCCACCACTCGGTTTGGTGGTCGCACAAGTCTTTGGGGGTCGTCACTGATGAAGGCCCTGTAGTCTTCTTCGTTGTCCTTTAATTCACCTTTGGGTTACACATGGGCACCAAGCCAGTACAATGTAAGCCAAGACTAACGTATCACTGCATCTACATATCAAAGCAATAAGTCCCTTATAATTAGCATTTTCTTGGACCCAACCAGGTTCTTGGTCATTTTTAGCAACTGTATCTTCAGCTTCTTTCCTGTGGTCCTTGAGAACATCTGCTGGGAAGGGGGGGTGGGTGGAGTCCCTCCTTTCCCTCTCTTCTTTGGCATTACAACTTTTAACTATTAACTGTTTTATTATTCTCAAATATTAATTACTGTATCAATATTGATTACTGTTTCAATTTTTATCAGCACGAATCATACCTATTTATCACAGTGGGTTCAAATAAAAATTTTGTTTCTCCCTATTCAGATTTCTATATCCCAAATCTTAGTCTGTCCATTACAAACAATGGAATGCACAGGTTAATTTCTTTAATTTCTTTCTATATGATTCTCTCTCTCTTTTTTTTTTTTTTTTTTTATTTAATTCTGCTTTTATTTCCAGGTTGGAAAGGCTTGATCAGAAAAAGCAGGATAAAGGAGGGGATGGGAGAGCTTATTGCTATCCATCATTGCATGTGAATCTTGGGGAAGGTAGCTGCTTTCTGAAAGTGTTATCTATGTCCCAGTGCTGGAAATTTCTTGGGGCTCTGAGTATATTACACATATGAGTCTACTTCCTATTTTCCAAATACAGAGTTTTGAAAGAATGAAATTGAATAAGAAATTTGTGAGTAGCTGACAAATAAAGCCCAAAGTATTTCCAAATGAAATGTGTGAAGAAATACCTTGGAAACAACTTGTTTTGACATTTGTAAAACGAAGCATTTCAATCAATTCAAAAGATGCTTTTCTTTTGAAAATCTGTCCAAGTGGCTAGGGCAGCAGGTGGAAAAAGCCTTTTCTAGATATTTTCTTACAAGATTTGAATTACCAGACAAACACACTGAAGCATTTGTTTGTGATCATGTGAAATCTTCTGGGTTAGTTGCTAATTATGTGCAAGCGTGATATAGCCACAATATTACCTTTCTGAAGGTAACTTTTTTCATTTGACTGAAGTGCAATAAAAGGTTGCAGTACTGTGGAGTGAGGCCACAGCATCAGACTGAAAAGGAGCAGCTTCTCATTTCAGTGCCATAGGCACAGGACAGGAACTGCAGGGTGTTGGTGTCTTAAATTCTGTGTCAATACTAGTGCTTCTTGTTCTTAGATAAATTAAATTGGAGGTGGGAAGATTACTGAGCTATTTTTATTCAACAGCAGCCTTGGGTATTGTCTGCTGAAATCTGATAATATTTTTAAGCCTCGTGGACCTGCTGAGGAGTTGTGGATGATCATTTGTCAGATTGGGTATTTGGCACAGTGGGTCTTCCTGTCATCTAAATATGAGTTAAAATTTCAGGGTACAAGTAAGAGCTGGAGAAAATCAAGGAGGTGATCTGCTCTGCTGCAGCAGGATCTGTGTGTGTTGTGCAACAGGTTGAAACTTTACTCAGAGAAACAATTTCCTTTGGTAGTGGGTCTCTTACTTCAATTTGAAGAGTCCCGAGGTCCTGAAGGCAGGACTAAAACAATCTCTGCTTGTCTCTTACAATATTAAGCCCAGCTTGGAACAGACCTTGATGTCTCCACTGTGTGGTGGAAACACAGTGAAGCAGATGATGGTAGAATCATCATGCAGCATTTTGTCTGGAAGTGTTTTTGAAGAATGCACAAAATTGGTGAGTATTGGGTGATGTGTTTCACGTTCTTCAATTCTGCATGATCTGTGCTGGCATTGATTACAGCTGAGGGAAAAAGTATAGTTGTGCTGACAGCATATAGGACTTTGTGAAGGCTGGCTGGTGTTCTCATCTCTCACCTTGTTCTGTAGTGGAGGCTTTATGGGAAAATGCACCTTTATGGGAAAACACACCTATTAAGCTATAAAGTAACTTCTTCCCAAGGGAAATTTTACTGTATGATCCAGGGACTGTACATGAAGTGAAGCCTAGGGGTTGAGATTTGAGGGAAGGGGGAGTTGAGCCAATGCAATGCCTTTCAGGCTGTGGTATACCCAAGCTGCTGCATGAGAGGGATGGGGACAAGGCTTAAAAATATTAAGTGATTGCAAACTGCAGTCCTTGCTGACATCAGCAGAAAGATTTGCACTCATTTATGTGACACCTTGACCCTTGGCAAGTGGAGCAGCCAAACTATCTGAAGGTTAATGATATGTACAGGAAGGAGATGAAGGACTTGGAGTGTCCTTTGCCCTTGTCTCCTGTAGGTGAATCCAGAGCCCTACATTGACATTTGCCTGTATGACACCTGTGCTTGTGAGTCTGTTGGGGACTGCGCATGTTTCTGTGACGCCGTTGCGGCCTATGCACATGCCTGCGCACAGAAAGGGGTGGCTGTTCACTGGAGGTCACCAACTCTGTGCCGTAAGTACAGAAAACATGAGGCAGAACTGGGTGCAAACGTGCAAGGTTTTGGCTCAGACTGATCAGATTTAGCCCCCTGTTCCCACTGACAAACTGAGAATTTCATGTTAATGGGGCTGGGCTAGCAGCTCTCTCTGACACTCCCATTCCCTGTTCTATTTCTGTACCTGGCAAACCTGTTCCATCAATTAGGGGATGTAGTAGCCTGTGGTACAAAATCTAGATGAAGAAATAGTTTCAGTAATATATATGTACATGTGCATCAATTAAAGTTTGCAGTTTGTGTTGCACTTGCTGTTATCAAACCTAACAATTTCTGGTCTAAAGCATGTATTTCATTGTGTGAAAAAAGATGTAAGTGTGAAAAGGTGGTCTGCCCTGACTGTAGTCAAACAATAATAAAACAATAATCTTTATTTAAGAGTGGAAATCTTTATTTTTCTAGATATATGTGGTCCACTTTGTACAATGTTTGGTGCCATAATTCTGAGAGGCATGGTGGATGTACACTGTGGTTTGACTCTTTTTTTGCCTCTGATTCTGTCCCTGCATAGCACAAAGCTGTGAGGACTTGAATAAACAGGAATTAGATTATCAGTGTGAATGGAGATATAACAGCTGTGGACCTGCTTGTCCTGTCACATGCCAACACCCCCAGGCTTTAGAGTGTCCTCTGCAGTGTGTGGAAGGATGCCATGTGCACTGTCCTGCAGGTAAGTGCATATTTTGATTTATTTAAACAGCTTTTCTTCTTCTTAACAGGTTCAGTGATGTGTTTTCACCACAATTCCTTACGGCCTGAGGAGGGAGGTGATTGGGCATCTCAGTTTGGGTTTGTGAAATGGGCATGAAGTGGTGCCCAGAAGAGGAGTGTGAACCCCTGCCAGCAAGGATGAGAGAGGATGGGATCAGCTTGATGAGACTGGAGGATTAGGGACTGTGTAGGAACAGATTGTTGACTCTGTGATTAAAGTAGAGCATGAATTTGTGCTGGAAATTGATAAAATGCTCTGCTTGAGAGCACCTACAGCAGTGAAAGCCATTGCCTTTACCTGCTTATTACCTCCAAGATGCTCCTGAGAGTGCCCAGCTGGCATCCTCCCATGAGCATGAGCTTCCAGATTAACTATTCCAACAACTACCTTGTAGAAAAGGGAAAGGAAAAAGTATGGGAAATATGGGACAGGGAGAAGAAAATGAAGAAGGGAAGCAATAAAGTATTTTAAGATCCTGAGTAGCTATTCTGGGCTCTGGTATTTCTGACCAGAACAAGGTAGAGGATAGGAGGAGAAATAAATAATATACATGTATAATGGAAACTGCCATTTTCCCCTGATGTTACTGATACCCTGACATCTTCCATGTTTTGTTCTGAAGATACATTTACCTTCTGTGTGGGTGCTGGCTGTTGAAAGTATACACTGGGTTAGGTGGTTTCAATATCTAAATAAAAGCCATTATGAGGGAAGGAGATAGTTCTCTGTGTCAAATTGACAATGCCCACAACACCAAGCAGAGTATTCAGGAGGTTTGAGCCCACCTCAGAAGCACTGTTTTGTTTTTAACCCCATGATTAGTTTTACAGTTCATGACAACTGGCATCTTTACATTGCTGTGCTGTTTTGAAACAGGGAAAATCCTTGATGAACTGTCCCTGGATTGTGTCAGTCCAGAAGACTGTCCCGTGTGTGCAGTTGGAGGTGAAAGGATCCCACATGGAAGGAGAGTGGTTTTGAACAGAGATGATCCACAGCACTGTCAGTCCTGGTATGATGGGGTTGTGCAGGGAACCAGCATCCCTCTTGTGTAGGATGAAGGGTCAGGGATGAAGTACATCCTCATGAATAAGTATATGGATGTAACTTTAAATGTATCACTCAAAAAAAAAAGCTTGAAAACCATCTTTTATGTCAATACCCCTTCACAGAGAACCCAGGGCTGAAGTTTTTCAATGACAGCAGTAGGGATTATACGATGTCAACCAAATTGAAGCAAGTAAAATCTATACATTTCTTTCTAAAAAAAGGCCTTTTCCCTGTGTTGGTGGCCCTACTGGCTTCAGATGTTCAACTTCTTTATGTACAATGTGTGATTCAGCATCAATAAAGCTGTTAGATTTCTTCCATCTGCCAGCACTAGAAAATTCCTATGTGAGGTGCAAGGTCTGAATGTGCACTCAGTCTAGAACTTTCTGAGATTATTAGCAGTTGGAATTTTGTTCCATTACTGGAAAACCAATTTCCATGAGATATTAAGGTGATACCCATGGTCTGATCCTGCATACAGGTGTTTCCAAATAGGATGAAATGAATGGCAGGGAATGTGCACTGCTGTGCACTGTGCAGGATGAGGGCCTTCAGCTGCAATGCAGCAGAGACTCTTTGCATTTTGTTTAATGCCCTGTGGCATATTATGAAAATTTGTCATTCTCTGGATGTCTGGACCATGGATGGATATTTTCGCTAGTGACTTATAATGCTGTGAATAAAAGAGAGTTTTCCAATTTGTAAACTGATCAGATTTCATGGAAACTGAGTTGTAAAACTGCAGCAGCTATTATCACAAACCAGCACTGTACCTCCAAGTGCTCTGAACCTCACAGAAGCTCAGAATAGGTAAAAGCTTACAATTCCTGGTCTCTACCCAGGGCTGGTGTGCAACTGAGCTATAAACCCAGGGCATGAGACTGTTAGGCTCATCAATTAAATACATACTTTTAGACAATATAAAGAGCCCTGAAGAGCAAAAGGTCAAAAAAGAGTCTTCTTAAATGAGTCTCTGTTCTCTAATTTTTATAATTCTTAATAATAATTTATCTTAAATGTTGATACACTGGCTGCTGCTCAGAAAAGATTTCAGAACATTAGGAAAACTTATCTCACTAGGGAAACATCCTTTTGCATAGCTGTCACCTAATTTAGATGTCTACACCATCTGTACAAACAATAGAAAATATTGCACAAAAATGAATTTCATAGCTAACATCCAAAAGAAATTGGAAACTAGAAGAGTCTTGTTCATACGAGGATTAGAATAATAAATCTGTTGCTTTATGTTAATGGCAAAAGTAGCTGTGCATTCTGCAATTAGGAAGACACTGAAATGAGCTTGAAAAGAACAAAACACTTCTATTAAGAGAACTTAAATGAGGGTGCCACATGTCAAAGTATTTTCCTGGAAGTATTTTCCTGGAAAATGGCACCTTCTTCCAGTACTGACACATGTAGTTTGTACATCCTGGGTTTTCTCTGGCAGTGCAAGCAAGCGTTTTTTGGTGGTTACTCGTTTGTAACTCTTTTTCCTACTCTGTTCCTTGGACTGTCCAGTAAGATAAGGAGAATATATGGACTAGTTCTGTTCCACCTGCCTGAGTGCAGGCACGTTCTTTCCTCTGAGAAGCGAAGGTTCTCAGGGCTGGAACACCTCCTGTGAGGAAAGGCAGAGAGAGAGATGGGGTTGTTCAGGATGGAAAAGAGAAGGGTCTGGGAAGATCATAATGTAACCTTTAAGTGCTTCAGCCTATGAGGAAGATGGGTACAAAATTTTTAGCAGGGCCATTTGGGGCAGAACAAGGGGTGATGGTTTTAAGCTGAAGGATGTTCAATTTATATGAGACATAAGGAAGAAGTTACCAAAGGGATACAAAGGTAAAACACTGGCACAGGTTGACCAGAGCAGTGGTGAATGTCCCATCTCTGGAAATATTTAAGGTCAGTCTGGACATGGCTCTAAGCAACATGATCTAGTTGAAGATGTCTCTACTCATTGTAGGAGAGTTGGACAGGATACACTTTAAAGATTTCTTCCTGCCCAAACCCCTCTGTGATTCTAGGAAGTAAAGAGAAATGCGCAGCCAGGAATTAGAAGGGCAGAAGTGTTAAAGCCTTGCTAAAACTGGATGAATTTTAAATGAGTTCATAAAAGGTGGAGGGTGACAGAGGTGAAAAGCTCATGGTGGTGCAGAAGGATGAATAGTGGAAAAGATGAATCAGGGAGGGAAAGAAAATTGGGAGCTGAGGTGGAAAGGGCAAAATGTACTCCTGGAGGTGAGTAGAAATGGTGAGGGAAGACACAGGACTAAAAAGAGTTAACATCTATGGTTGAAATAAAGCATTTAATGTGAGAAACTGGACTGAAGAAGAAATCATGGTGAACAATTGGAAGGTAAAAGAGATAAAAGAAGGAGTGGAGGATGGACATGTGCCAAAGCTGTATCCAAACTAAAATGAAGTCAGGAAAAAAACCACCAGGAAAGTAAAGCACTTCAGAGGTAGAAAAAAGATTGTTAATTTCAGTAAGGTTAAAATCTGTGTAAACTTGGCCCCTGCACAGAGTTTGTTGAGTCATATCAAAGGTAAAACATCTCTCCTACTCTAGGATTTTACACGGTGTTCACTGCCTGCAGTTTGCGTCATGTTTTGGTTCCTTGTGAAGCAGACCAGATCAGCCAGTTCAGTCCACCAGTGGCCTGTAGGTTGCTGTACTGCTGATACTCAGTCGTTCCTAAACAGTTTCCAGACACAGATTTTAACCCCTTCTGCCAAAGACTATTCTAAGGAGTTTCTTCTGACAAACACACTGTAGTTGGTCACGTTTCCTGGATCTAAACAAACATCCATGAATGCAGGGGATTTAGGTGTACAATATCATGTGGAAAGTTGAGAGGAATTGGGGTGGGGGTAAAAACCATTCACATTATGTTTTGGTTTCATTGTGGTTTTGAGATGTTTGGTTTTATAATGTGTGGATGACTTGTTGTTATAAGCATTGCTTTTTACAGTTAAATTTGATGTTTTTCTAATTTGATGATTTTTGTAGTCTGTGTGAAGGAAAGAACTTAACCTGTGTGGACTGTGAGCCCATGGAGGACATCCAAACTCTGACAACACCTATTCCAGAGGAGGACATTGAACTACCAGCCAGTGCATACTCATGCAGCAAGATGATGGACTTGGCCTTCCTGATTGATGGCTCCAATAAACTGTCAGAGGATGACTTTGAACAGCTGAAGACTTTCATAATTGGTGTGATGAAAAAACTCCACATCTCCCAGAAAAAAATCCGAGTGTCAATTCTGGTGTATAGGGCTGGTCCCACCATTTATCTTAATCTTAAAGATATCAAAACAAATTCCCAGATGAGAAGAATTGTCCAGAACATAAAATACACAGGTGATAAAGAAGCATCTGCCTATGAAGTCTTTAAATACACTGCATTGCATGTGTTTGGAAAAGCAGAGAGGACCAATGCTGCCAAAATTGCAGTGATATTTATAGCAAGCAGGTCTCAAAAAAAAATCCGTGACATGCTTGGGTTTTTGAAGAATAGAGACATCACAGTAATACCCGTGGGGATTGGGCCACATATCAATGAGGAGCAAGTCAAATTCATGGCAAAAATTTTTCCAGGTAGCAGAGCCTTCCTAGTGAGCAATGTGTTGGAGCTAATGGATCACAGAGATTTCCTCATTGATCACCTGTGTGATCTGGGACCTCAAGAAAGTCTTCTGTTACCAGCTACATCTGCTCCAGCCATGTCCAGTGTCATATTTCCCCCTTTGGGACTCACAACCTCACCACCTCTTTCAGAAAAGTCCCATCCCAACAGGCTGGATATTGCTTTTATTGTGGAAGGATCTGACAATGTTGGGGAGGAAAACTTCAATAAGGTCAAGAAATTCATTGAGAAGGTCGTCACAGGAATGAACGTGGGACAGGAGAATATTCATGTTACAGTCATGCAGTATTCAGAGACTGTCAGTCTGGAGTATTCCTTTAGGGAAATACAGTCAAAGGAAAATATTATCGAGAAAGTGAGGAGTATACCCTACCAGGGAGGGAGGGCTACCAACACTGGCAGTGCCCTTGATTATATTTCCAAACATACATTTACATCAGTGAATGGGGGCAGGCAAGATGTTCCTCACTTGGTGTATATGGTGTCATCCAGTCCTTCCACTGATGTTATTACACGACCTCCCAGGAGCATAAATGTTATTCCCATAGGCATAACACCCAGTGCTAATATCCAAGAGCTCAGAAAGATCAGTCAGCCTAATGACCCAATTATCTTGAATAGTTACAACAGTCTTATTGAAGAGGCACCTGAATTAGTGCTGCAGTCGTGCTGCACTCATGGGATGAGATTTTGGACTGAAATTACAGGTAAGATGGGATGAATTTTCTGTGTGATTTCTTCTTTCTTCTGTTGGGTCTCCTCTGTTTACCCTGTGCATCACTGAAATTTGAAGGGTTCCCTTATCTGGTTTGGTGTCTTGCTCTCCTATTCCATGTTTTTTGTTTATTTTTGTTTTGTTGTTGGTTTGGGTTTTTTTGTTGTTGTTGTCATCTGCTGTTTGTTTTTTGTTTTAGTCCACTGACAGTAAAACAGAATCAGTAGAACAACAGGAATTGAAATATCCATGTATCCCACTACATGAATATGACATGAATCTCAAGGCTTTCATTCAAGGGGCATCACTAAATGCTTCAAATGGTCTTTATCCTGTTCTGTTTTCCCAAAATGCAACTGTACCTACCCTTTCTCCTTCTACCACACTAGCAGATATTAATTTTTGTTATTATATATAAAATAACTTTTTTCCCTCCCCCTCTCACCCTCAAGAGTTGTGCAACAAACCTATGGACATCATGTTTCTTCTGGATGGAAGTTTGAATATTGGAGCATCAGAGTTTGAGGAAATGAAAAGCTTTGTGCGGGCATTTATTGAAAGTGTTGTGATTGGTATGTATCTGCCTTTCAGCTAAAACACAGAAATATATTTTGTAAAAGAAAAGAATTTGCTTGTAGGCTCATTGGAGGTTTTTCAATTCTTAATTTTAAATTGCTCATTCTCATCCCTTAGAGCACTGACTGCCCAATGTTTATTTCCAGAACACTTGTGGGAAGGCTGATGCTTTCTGGGTGTGCTAAGCTCACTGTGCTTGTAGAGTGTGTACTGATAGGGGAGTACACCTCTGGTCAGGCCATTCCTTATCTTTCATTATCAGTGCAGCCCCCCTGGCGGAATGCATTGTATCCTGCGCATACCTGAAGGGATCATGTAGCACAGGGAGCAGTTTAAGACATTGTATCAGTTGTTCCAAGTTCATCTGGGTCCTGTGTTTTCCCAGTTGTATTTAAAAAGCATGGTTTTCTTTTTTTTTTTTTAAGTCTGAATTATATTTTTTTGATCCAGCATTAAACCATTTCCATGGAGCAACTGCTGTTTTTGGTAGTGTTCATATATATATGTTTTACAAAGCATTTATAAAGACTCGTTGTGCTCTATACATAAATACCTTCAGTAGGAGGCCATGAAGAGAAGTATAGCCAATCACTATAGACAACATTTTGCCTGGTTTAATTTTGCAAATCTGGTATTTCAAACTGTCTATATAAATGCACTGTTATTAGTTTTATTTGTACTTCTTACATAATGTATAATCAGGATGTTAGAGAGGACAATAATTTCATTCCCCTTCACAGGTCAAGCTCCCTGGATTCACTTTGTTCCATGCACATCACTCCAGTGCTGTATGAGAGAGAGAATTGTGCATGAAATAATCCAGGGAGCTTGGCCCATCTGACAAATGGAGCATCAATCTACTGCTTGTGCAAAACAAGGTGCATGTTAAAAGAAAAAAAAAAAAAAGAGGGGATGTTTAGATAATTTTAAAATGGAAAAGAAATAATCCTGAATGGAGATCAAGGAAACAAAATTCTCCAGTTAATGTCATATTGATCTGGGCTAAAATACTGCATGCTGACTCCTGATAGAAAAGCAGCTGTTTACAGCAGTACTTGGATGTTTTTTCATCAGGGAATAGTTCACTTTTGGTCTTTTCACATTCTGATGGAAAACCATTGTCCGGTTGTGCCTAATGTAAATCACAATGCCAACGTTTCTTTAGATTTATTTTAAGACATTCACATGCACTGCCTAAAGTCTTTATTTTCTGCTTCAGGCAATTCTTCAATTCATGTATCAGTTCTTCAGTATGCCAGGGAAAATAATCTAGAAATTTCATGGAACATGCCTCAAGAGACTGACAGGCTTGTAGAGATGGTGCAGTCTATTCAACAAAGGGAGCAAGGTCCTACCAGATTAGGTGAGTGATATTGTGAACATTGGTGTTTAAACAAGGGGAGGAGCAAAACCACATGGAATGCTAAATACAGGCTGGCTACAAGACCAATTTATGTCATTGTGGTGGCATTTCCTGTTAAGGTTCAACCTCTTGTTATGGTTCAGTTTTCTCTATTAAAATGTATTTATAGGTTACAAAAATTGTGGTTTGTCTTTAATGTATTTTGGAAAGAAGCCTTGAAGTAATGCTCAGAGTATTTTTCAAGCAAGCAAAGCATAATGAAGAAGTAAGGACATTGATCATTTACCTTTCACTGCTGGTTAGTTGATTAGACATTTAGGAGCAGAGCTGCACATACTGTCTTCATGAGCTGCCCTTACCATATGTTTGTGCTAAGGCAGTGTAACCCATCTGGTTGAAAAATAGCAAAACAAGAGTTATATTCTGTGTAGTTCACTTCCTTTACCCAAGTTGCCATGCTGGTTCCACAGGGACTTGGGCTGACACAAGACTGGGGATGGTGCCAGGGAGCAGAGAACAAGGATTGCTTAAGACAACACCTCAGCTGAAGAGTTACTTGTGAAATACTATCCTCTGTTCCAGACAGACAGGTCCACTTCCATTTTCATGTGCGAAAAAGCTTTCCCACTGGTCTGTGGAATCTTGGTGCACACACAAATATCAGTTGCAGGGTTCAGCAAAAAATTATTCTCCTACAGCATCTCACACCAGCTACCCTGAGAATTTTGTTCTTCTGGATTGGAACGACATTTACTCTGGCAGCCACCTAGCATCAGGGTCCTTTAAGGGCTGAGGAATATGCAGATTTTTGGAGTCTTTGGACTATAAAGAGTTATTTGTACAGAAAAGTGCGAAATAAAACCTGACTTCCATAGTTCACAGGAGGATTAGCTCTGATTGCTTTCTCAACCTGGAGAAATAAAAATACCAGATGGCTGATGAGACTTCTACAGGCTCGTTGTGGGATGAATTGTTGCATACAAATAGATAAGTTTTGTGAAGCCTTCTATGTAACGTGTAGAGAAAGCCTCATGGAACTGCAGGATAAACAGAGCAAACACAACCTTTGGGAAATGAAATGGAAGAGGCAGCCACATGACATCCTCATTAGTGATTTGTTTATGTCTCATTGGAAAATGCTCAGAGACCGTGATCGAGGATGTGGTATAATGAATGAAAGTGAAATAGAGTAGAAGTAGTTCCTCTCAAATGAAGTCATGAAAATGTGGTGCTGTGTTGCACCTTGTGATGTGTATGAATATGGCTGGCTGTGCAGGAGACAGCATTCCCAGGAAGTGCATGGTCACTCAGGCCCTTCTGTCTGTGCTCGGGCCTCTGGAAATGCAGAGGCTGCTTGACAAATGTAGATGGCCCAGTTTGGATGCTGCATTTTCTTAGGAGATCTTTTCTAGCCTTTGCTTGATCTGAATTTACCCATCAAAAAATATCATTGCTATCAGACCAGAGCTGTTTCTTCTTATTTGCACTGGCTACCTGATGGTAGAAGAACAATTCAGCGAAATCTTTATTCCCTCTTTGTTGATTCAAATTGTGCTTTTTTGGTCCAAAAAGTTCTATGTGCAGAGGGCAATTGTTGCTACCACTGCAAAAATCCTACTGTAGAAAGCATTCCCTTTCCTGCATTATTTAGCCATAAGGAAACTCCAGGAGAGATTTTAGTAAAAAGAAATAATGAAAAACTACTGAGTATGTGAGGGCATAAAAAGAACAAGAAAGAGCAGCTTATACCACAAATCTTTCCCATGCTTGTGCAGTGGGGCCATTCAATAACATCAGGCAAATCTTGGCTCCAATAACCTATCAAGAAGCACCTCTGGGGCTATTCAGATGTCATGAAATAGTGTACAACTTCACATAAGAAACAACCAAAAACAAAAAAAAAAAAAAAAAAAAAGGAAACTAACTAAACACAAAAGTGATGTGTGCAAGACAACTGAGAATCACGTAAATGTGTCTCTGTTCACCATTTGTGGCTGTTTTGGAGAGTCACAGGGAGCAGATTGAGCAATCCCTACAGTAAATACTGTTTAACACTTTACAAAAACATTATTTTGCTTCCTTATAGCCCTTGTAAAAGTTGCTCTTTTAGGCTGACATTTTCCTGCCTCAGCCTCAGATTTTGGAGGAAGTATGTTCCATGTGACTCAGCTGTATAAAAGCATCTTTAGGGAAAGAAATATTTCCCCCCTCCAAGAAAAAAAAACAAACCTTAAATTTGTATTCTTCCTCCAACTTTCCATCATTATTAATATATTTGATTAGTAGCATTCAGCTTTGCTGTCAGGATTCAGAAGGTATCAATGTCTTTCTCCTCAACCTCCCCTCTGGTTTTGGAAGCAAAGGCTCCCCATTGTGACCGTGTTCACAGGGGATTTAGGTTGAGGGAAGATGAAGATTTGACTCCATGTTTCAGAAGGCTTGATTTATTATTTTATGATATATATTACATTAAAACTATACTAAAATAATAGAAGAAAGGATTTCATCAGAAGGCTAGCTAAGAATAGAATAAGAAGGAATGATAACAAAGGCCCGTGGCTCAGACTCTCTGTCTGAGCCAGCTGGGCTGGGATTGGCCATTAATTACAAACATCCAAGGTGGGCCAATCAAAGATCCACCTGTTGCATTCTGCAGCAGCAGATAATCAATGTTTACATTTTGTTCCTGAGGCCTCAGCTTCTCAGGAGGAAAAATCCTAAGGAAAGGATTTTTCATAAAAGATGTCTGTGACACCCCATAACACTTTTCCTTATTCATATCTCTCCCCAAATGTTGCACTCTATATTGAATTTCCAAAATCTTGCCCCCTGTCACCCAAAGCCAGCAGCTGTCCTGATCAGAGGGCTCCCACCCACCGACAGAAGCCTTCACTTGTTCCCCACAAATATTGCTGAACTGTTGGTGCCAGCTCCTTTTTGAAGCCATTTTTAGGTACCACTAATATCTTCCCCAAGCTGTTTTAATTCACTGCCCTTCAGGGGATGTTTTCGTTTGCTTTTTTTTTCTAGTTCATTTCTTACAAGGTTTGCGAGTTAAATGAGCTTCTGGTGGAGTCTGGCTTCATCAGAAGCCCTTGGTGGTAAGAGAAATGCAGGATTTGTGACCTGTAGAGGAGATATTTTTGAGGCCCGTCCAATTCAGTGGTGTGGGACTGATAGATTTGTGCTGTTCATGAAAAGTTCAGCACACGTTAATTAATGTGTGTTAATGCCAAAATGTCAATATTCATGTGCCAAGAACTGACCACCTAAAGCACTGTGGGATCAGTTTTCAATATGTTGCAATATTTGTTTCAAAATGAAAATAATCTGCTATTTTCAGTGAAAAAATCCCAATTCAGTGCAGTGCCAAGTGAAGAGCCTAAATTAAGATACAAAGATCAGCTTCAGGTTTATGGACCTGGTCTAGTGGGAGGTGTTCCTGCTCATGGCAGGGGGGTTGGAATGAAATAATCTTTAAGGTCCCTTCCATCCCAAACCATTCTGTGATTTTATGATTCTATGATTATCACTGTAGAGAGTTGTTCCTGGTTAGACAAATCCTTGGTTAACTAGTTGCAGTCTGGAATACTTACACTGTCCAGACAGTGTTGGCTGCTTCTGTATCAGTTCCGGTTCTGAGGGACCATTCCTATTTCGTTCCTTTCCCATACTGCTTTCAGGATTTGTGGGAGATTAAAATCTCTTGTGGTACTTTTTTTTGGTCAAGATGTTGCAGAAATGTTAGAAAAAACACTGAGGCCACTTAAGGCACAGATTATGAGTTCCCAGCAGGAACCTCCATCTAATTGAAATCCCTTGTCTGTCACAACTCTACAGACCCAAAGAAAATAATTGCAAATGTTTCTGTTAGGAAGTTTTTGCTTTCCCTGAGGCATCCACCAAAACATTAAATGTCTGCATGTTCAGATTGGCTAATTCTGAGATGAATCTTCATTTTTATTTCTTGGATATATTTTAAATATTTCTAGTGCACTTTGTGCTCATTCAGTTAGTTCCATGATGTCCATGATTGCTCCCAATCCAATATCTGTGATTCAGATTAACATGCCTTTTTACACATTTTAAATCTTCCATCCAAATCATTAATGAAACTATTTAATAAGGTAGAATCTAGTGTAATTCCCTGTAGAGTCATAGTAAACACCTCCAAACCTATTCAACAGATTGTCTTTTGTCCTTAAAACTTGTTTATGTCCATTTAGTCCAGAGGCAGGAGCCTCTGTTTGAACCATTCTGAGTTGTAACTTCAGAATACAAGTCTAAATTTAAAATCTATCAGGTGTCAAGTCAACCAGGAAAAGGCTCTTAAGCCTTTTCTGACTCTCAGAATTTCAGCATCAAATGTTCATAGTCATTGTTTAATGATTATTCCAAACATGAGCACTGAAGGTCAGGGAGAAGATGCTGTTCTGTGCTTGGATTGATTGGTCTGTCCTTTCTAAAGAAGCCTGTATGGTTCAACTGGATTTTTGCTTTTCCTTTTTATTTATTTGTATTTTTTCCCTGGACATGCCTAGTGAGTGGCAGTCATATCCTACTGACTGAGCTGGAAGGCTGCTGGGGGCTCACCACTTTTGGTGGGCTGAAGGAAGGGCTAAAATGAGAGAAAACAACTGGGGATAGAGGAATATGTTCCTACCCATGGCAGAGGAGCTGGAACTGGATGATCTCTAAGGTCCCTTCCAACCCAAACCATTCTGAGATTGTCTTTATGTTTTCATGCTGTGGAAACTCTTTACAGTCTTAATAAAGCCTTGTGCACGGTGTTGTTTAATTCAGTGTAAATACTCATATTTACTTTACTGATATGAAAATGTCAGGTCTTTGTTGTGTTGCAGTCTCTCAGTAGGGAAATGTTGAAGTTGGTTGATTTTACCTGTGAATAGTTTTTATTGTGGCCTCTGAGGGATTTGTTTTTTCTGTCTATGGTGATATGGAGAGACAAAGAGCTGAGAAGTGACAGCTTCCAGCTTGGGATATGATGTCTTTCTGAATCCCTCTAGCAGGACAAAAGCGTTCATTTGATGATGTCTTCAGACACCTGGCTCTTTTCTCCAGTGCTGGCTTAAAAATAAAGGGAGAAGTCCAAAGAGTTTTTACTGTGCTAAATCCAATTTTCCATGCATTAAATTAACTACATGGAGTAACTGCTTTTGGGGCCTTTGAAATAGTCACTGATTCTATTACAACAGTACTTGATTTCATGATGAGGAATTATAAAAAGAATGGATTTTTTTTTCAGTTTGCAAATATGTATGGAGTTTCTGAACATTTTTAAAATTAATGTGAGAAGAAGAAAAATGGAGCTGGACTGGCTGCTGACCACACCAACCATGCAAGAGTTAAAGGGTCATTAAAAAAACCAAGAAATTTCAAGTACTCTTCACAAATGAATGAAAAATAATTTGTTGTTCTTACTGCACAAAAGTTTATCTTAAAATGTGTTTGAAAGTTAAATGCTTTTTTTTGGTAATTGTAGGACCAAAGGGGAATGAGTCAATCTTCTGGCCATCCAGTGCAAACAGTGACCATCCAGAAGCAATCTCAGGAATATTGAATATAGTTATAATATATTTATTTGCTGTATTTTGTTTTATCCTTAGTTATTTCTAGCTAATGTGCCATTCTATATCTAACATTTACCTTGACAGACACAAAATCATTTGTAGAAAGGATTGTGGGAAAGCTGTGAACATCATGAGGTAATGCCTGAGGTTAGTTATTTTTTTGTGGTCAGGAACAGTAGCTTGTGAAATGCAATCATCACCTAACAAATAATGGTGTTTTAAAATGTGTTTTGTTGCAAGTAGAAAAACATCCAAAATGTCAAGGTTTTCACTGAATATCCAACTGCTGTTGCCATGGTATAGAATCACTGAAGGGTTTGGGTTGGAAGAGACCTCAAAGGTTGTATTGTTGAAGCCCCCTGCCATAGGCAGGGACACCTTGCACTATCCCAGGTTGCTCAGAGCTCCATCCAACCTGGCCTTGGACACTTGCAGGGATGGGCAGCCACAGCTTCCCAGGGCAGCCTATGCCACTGGTGCCTCAGCACCCTCTGAGTAAAAAAGTTCTTCATCACATCAAATCTAAATCTCCCCTCTTTTATTTTAAAACTCTTCCCCTTGTCCTATCCCTACCTACCACTAAAATAAGGTGCTCTCATTCTTTTTTATAAGCTCTCTTTAAATACTGTAGGCTGCAGTGAAGTCTCCCTGGAGCCTTCTCCAAGCTGAACAATCCTAGCTCTCCAAGCCTTATCAATAATCAATGTGCTGAGTGAGATTCCTAAAGTTTGTCCATGCTTGCAGCAGCTTGGGAAAAGGGTTTTTTCTTCTATCACTAAAATGGTGTTAGTGATATGGTGCAAGAAGATATCAAGTACAATGTGTTCAGGTGCGCTGAGATGTACTGGGGCTGCACTGGTGAATTATCTGCAGGTTGACTTCCAGTGTTTTACAAATGCATTTGTTATTATAAATTCCTCAGGCAAACCTGTTACAGTAAATTCTTCAGGCAAAGCTATTTTTGCTCCACAGTTATTGCAGATTACTCAGAGGAAATACTCTTTCAAGTGTTTATTATTCACCAGTCACTGTTTTCCCTGAACATCACATCAGTCACCCGGTTTCATTTCTACTTCCTGACCTGATAACTTCCAAGCCCAAAGAAGCTTTTAAGAAAGCTGCATATCATGATTCCCAGTGTAAATATTTGTGCAAGTACATGTCTAAATGCAAGTGCTAACAAACTACTTTCTTGCTGAGGTCATAATTATCAACAAAATTTGCTTGAGTGTTCGCAGATGTAAAATGAATGGGCAGCAGCTTCCCTTTTAAGCTAGTTTGTGATTTGGTAGCTCAGGTAGAATTTCTTTGCGAGTTTTGTGGGGTTTGGTGTGTTTTGTTTTGTTTTGTTTTGTTTTTATTTTAATAAGGATTACCTGGTTGTATCATGGATTATACAGAGTTTAAATTTCAGAAAGTTTGCTGGTAGTGTTGAGGCAAGGTAGGCTTTTCACACCCCTAGGGAAAGTTGGTGAAATTAAGGAAGCACTAGATCTTTTATAGGAGTCAGAACAACTTGTGTGAATAACTCAGGATGATGCCAAGCTGTGTATCAGCTCGCCACTGGATGTCAGTGTTGCTCGGCAGTTTGAAGCAGGAATATAATCTCTACAATATCTTCTGTTCTTTAAGGCTGGAAATACTTCTGGGAAAGGTAACTACTTAAGTGAGGAGCGTAACTTTGTTATCATGGCTAAGGAAAGGGAAAAAAATTCCTATCACTGCAGAGACTGGGATAGTCTACAGGTGGAGTCCTCCTGTGTTTGGATGTCTTAATAAATACTGGAAGGTTTTTAATAGCTGTGATCTTTTATGTAGCTGCAATAAATCAGACATTAAGAGTCTTTTAAAAATAAATATTTTTCATTACCTAATAGTGTAACACACGAAAGCAATATAAAATTTAGTTCCGTGGTCTCCTGTGACTTTTCTATTATATCTCTCATTTCTCTCTTAATTTCTTCCTAGGAAATGCCATTGATTTTGTGGTCCAGAATGTGATGTCAGAATCTCATGGGGGCAGACCCAGCGCATCAAAGGTTGTGATTGTCATCATGTCGGCGAGCTCACAAGATGCTGTGGAGGCTGCTGCCCTTTCTGCAAGAGTGAACAGTAAACCCCGTTTCACTGTCACTATTTATTAGTAGAGTTGCTATTATGTTTTAAGTAATGAGCTAAAACAAAAGATGGAAAAACAAGACACTGGTGTGTTCATATAAGTTCTGGAGTTACTGTGCATAGTGTTGTGGTAAGGAACAGATATGAAAAAAACATGGCCCATGAAGATGCCTTTGAGGTACTGGGAAATCGAGGACCCATCTGCAATTAAGGCTGACAGCTTCCCCAGGACTTACAAATTAGTAGCGTATCGTTTTCTGCAATCGTGTGGGTAGACAAGAATAACAGAAATGGGATCTAATATCATAAATTCAGTATTGTTGCAGTACAGTGAAACTTGAAAGGTTCAGTCTAGTAATAATAATAATGATAAGTAGAAATAATCATCATAAAGATAATAATTATAATAATAATTAGAGGTTTTTATCAGATTCTTCACTGACCTCTACAGGAATATACTTTTACTATCAATGTGCTGCCTGATGATTTTTCAAGTTTTCTGGCTGTTTTCTCAGTAACTCAGGTTCCTCAGGTTGCTCTGGGAGGTATTGAATAAGGCATGGACTGTATTACAACTATCAACTGTTATTTTTAATTAAATGGTTTGAAAAGAATCCAATTGCTGCGTAACTGAAGAAAGAAAACAGTATATTGAGATTCTCTTTTTTTTTCATTAAAAAAGAGTGAAGATGTCATTAAGTCTACAGCTGCGTTTTGTTTTGTTTAATTTCATAATAAGATCATGAATGATCTTATTATGCTTAGGACTAATAGAGCTCATTTTAGCTAAGAGAGAGATTAGAGCGGCACCATTTCAGCCCTTAGTTGCCTTTAGCCAATGTGAGGGAAATGATGCAAGTAACACATGAAAATTAAGTGTTGGAGAAAAACTTTTCCCAGTTCTGTTTTTTTTTTGGAAACAAATGAAAAAATAAAAGTGATATCATCTTTGAGTTGGAAAAGACCATTAAGATTATCATGTCCAACCATTAACCCAGCAGTACCAAGTCCCACATTCTTTAAGTACTTCCATTCCATATCCATAAGCAATGATTTTCTCCTGTGCCTTGCCTATTTCAAACCCTTCCTTCTCTTTTCCTAGGAGTATCCCTGTTCCCAGTTGGTATTGGGAACAGATATGATGAAGGACAGCTAAGGACTTTGGCTGGGCCATCTGCTGCTAACAGAATCATGAAGCTCCAGAATTTTGAAGATTTATCCACTATGATCACATTGAATACTGAATTTATCAAAAAAGTGTGCATGGGTGAGTCCAAAAATCATGACCTTGTGTCTGGAACAAAACACAAAAATTGAAATACAAAACCAGATGACTTTTCTTGATACGAGAAGGCAATCAGATGCTCTGTTGTGAATGTTCCACTGACAACCATCACAAATGCTGACCCTAGACCACCTTCATAACTTAGGTGTGAAACCAAATTCCAGCCCTTTAAATATATATTCAGATGCTATTCCAATTAGCCCAATTCCAGCGAAGTTTTTAGAACTGCTTGGGCCTGAACTTTCAAGCTTCTGTCTTAATAAAAATCAATCTTGGTAAAAATCTTGATAATCAGTACTCAGGACTGGTCAATAACTGAAGGACACCAGGAAAGTTGAAGCTGTCATGAATGAATGAGGCATGTTTCAGAAGTTTCAGAAATGTTGTGAGCAAAGATTTCAAGTTATGTGTTTTTCAGACATTGTTATGTGCATGTCTACAGAAAATTCAGCCAAAATAGAAGGCAAAAAGAAAAATAATAAAGAATTTCCTTTCCCAGGGAAACAGATACTGGGGAAAAAAAGTGTGAAGTGTTTTAAACAAGCATTCACTTATTTATACATGACAGCGCTTCTTCTCTAAGGAACCTTGCTTTAACACTGACCAGGATTTTACTTCTTTACCTCCTTGATCTGGATATAAATATTTGTCCCTTATCTTGTTGTTGTTCTTCTTGTTCCAATAACATCCACATGTTCTCCCCACAAGCCACTGCCTCGTGGTGTTAGTCATTGCACAGGTTTTTGCCAGCATTATGAGGGCTTAGTTTCATCTCCACTACAATAAATGGACTTTTTTTTTGTGGAATCAAGGAGCTATGAGAATGAGGAAGTTGCAGAGTGTTCACAGTCCAGCTTGGAGATATCCGATCAGCCTCCACTGGGATCACTTCTGGCGTTTTAAAATCTCTCCAGAGAATCAAACAGCTGCCATTTTCTAGATTTAAACAGCTGCCATTTTCTTTCCTCTCTTTTAAAAAAATTTTTTAAAGATGAATTTCCTCTCTTCACACTGTAAAATGTGATTTTTCTTGCTGTAAATTACATTTATCCAAGATTTAGGATGGAGAGCAGAAATTTGGAATGAATAATTATTTTCTTATAGCAATCTGTGCTATAACCTATCAGTACTGGAGGTGAAAGCTTTGTATTTTTTATGAAAACTTTTCCAACAGCTCAAAAAGCTGTTGAACTATAGACAAACTTGAACTATAGACATATTCAGCACCTAAGATCTGAGAAATTTAGCTCTCTTGCTGATGGTGAAGACTTTGCTAGGGGGCAAAAAAACAATACTTTTTTTTTGTGGGGATTAATTTTTTTGTTTGGATTTTTTTCCTGTTTGTTTTGTTTTACATAAATTTCATACAATCTGTGAAGCATAATTTTCCCCTCTTGACTCATACAGTTAGATTTCTCATGCCGAGGGAGTCTTGCCTTTTGTATGGAAGTGTACCAAAAATAATACCATTTAAAAAAGGTTTTAAAGAGTTCCTAAATGATTTCAAAATACATTACTTATCCTGGAAAAGACAGAGCAGAGAGTGTATATAGGGGTAGCATAGTCTAGTATTCTACAAAGAATTTGCTAGTCAGTGTCTTAATATCCTAGAGATTTTGTCATGCCATGGTACAAAAATGAAATTGCTTCCAAAATATCTTTAGGTTTGTAGTGAAAGCATACGAACATAGAAGCTGTAATTCAGTGTATACCCTGTGACTGTTTAACTGATTATGTGAAAAAAATGCTCATCACAGTCATAGCTAAATGTAAGGAAACTGAATTTGGGTGTTCTTATTACAGCTATTTGTGTAGTTATGCTGTATTGATCTTCCTGAATTTAATAAATGTGAGTGTGGAAATTGTCATTACTTGCTAATTCCCAGGAGTGTCCTCAATGGATCACAAGACTGTGAGGTAAGGCTGGACTGTGCCTCAGAGCCAAAGCCATGGTCATCCTTTAAGCACCATCTAGGCGGAGCTGTGGCTGTACAAGAAGTGCTGTAGAATTGCAGCCCAGTTTTTGTTCACAGAGTATTCTGGGACCACGGTCATTGTTTATGCCTTCTTTGACTTATTCTTATGCTCTTTGGACAAATGCCTGCCATCTTCAGGTAGGGCACACACTCTAGCACAAAACCCCCAAACTTCTCACAACTTAAATTAAGCTTTTTAGTAAGCAATCTGTATTTTGTGATCATCACTTAAAAGGCTTGATAAGGGAATGGGATCACTAAAAGATGTCTGCTTCTCTTTCAGACCCAGTCAGAGAATGCATAGATGAGGATGGAAACAAAAAGAGAGTAAGTGCATTGCCTGCTTTGGCCATATGGCTTTTAAGTTGCAAAGTTTGTACAAGAACATGAATATCTTCACAGTTAACCTAAAACAAAAAGCATGAGACAATATAAAGAATGATTTTGGAAGAAGAAAATGTTGGATTTTGAACTGGTGGCATAACTTTGCATACAGAGGAGGCTTCCTTTAACATTATCTCATCTTGCAGTGTTGAATGTTATTGAAGTCAGTGCAGAACCACTGCAGAACAGTGACAATGTTTGTCTTCCCTGACAGCAAAAAATGCATTTTCATTTCTTGGTGAGAGGACTTCTGGGACAGAAGTGGCCAGATAAAGGTGCATGTGCAGGGACAACCTCATTGTCCAGCCACTGTCCTTCTGCTGAAATTACAAATACCTTGTTCCTATGGCAATTTTACAGGAAGATAATTATTGTGTGATAGTTATTTCTCTAGATAAAACCATTTCTTTAGCAAGGAAATCAAATTTCTTGGAGTTTGTTTGTGCAAAAGTTCTCATTAATCCTGAGAAAATGCTTAGAAGTGTAAGTAAGCTTGTCTGATCTCTCAAAAGTGATCCCACTCTAAAAAATTGATGTTCCAGATGTTATAAATGGTTCAGATTCTTCATCTTAGGTGAAATGCCAAGGTTTTTCAGAGTATATCGTACTACATGCATTTAAAAATATTAGTGTACGCTTGAGCTGTGTTTTCTAGTAGGGATCAGTTATGAGTTCTACTCTAGGATTCATCTTGGAATTCCAATACATAAAAAATATTCCTTTGGTTTTTCCCTTGTGAAGACATGACTGTGAAGGAAGGGTATGGCTAATAAGTGAATATGAATTACCTAAACACAGGAAATATATCAAAGCTGCTTTATGTAGTTGGCCTCAATCATCTGATCAGAATACAGAAAGGCTTTAGCTGAATCAGACACAAAGTATAATCTGATGGCTTTGAGGCTGACAGCTTAATTAAGAAAAAAAAAAAACAAACAAAAACTAAACTTGAAAAACTTCTTTATTAAGAAACAAAAAATCAGATTTTGTTTGAACTGAATGTGACCAAGCCTCTGGGCTCCTAGAAGCAGACATGGTTATGTATAGACAAGTGCTGGGAAGGCTAAACTTGAGTTTCAGACATGTCAGGTTTCATTTTTGGGGGTTATAAACTTAAAGCACAATTTCTGTTCTGGCTGAAATGCTTTTAGAAGGAAATAGACTGGCCTCCAGTCCATATGAGCCACACTTTCAAGTGGCATACTTTAGGGGGATTTTGAGTTGCCTCTTCTGTCAGCCAGGAAAAATAGGTGTTGGAACGCACTGTGAGGCCACAGCCTTCTGGAGCATCCTTCCCATGGAGCCTACAGGCCACTGTGGAAGTTCCTGCCTCTGTGGTGCAGCATCCTCTGCTGTGGCTCACTGGCCCTAAGGTGCCACTGTTCTGTTCCCCTCTTCCAGCACAGCCCACAAATTCACAGGAAGGAACAACCAAGGCTCTTCCTTCCCTGAGTCAGACAACACAGGCTTTTATATCGGCTTCATAATCTTTCAGGCATTGCTCAGAGAATTCTTCCAGGAGGCTCAGCTCCCCAACTGGGATGTCTGTCACACACCTGGAGACTGTGAGAACTGGTCTCCTGCAGTTTGAGAGGAAATCTGAGTTCTCAGGATCAAAAATCTCAGCCTAAATCCTATCAGTGTTTGGAATATTATGATTTGTTACTTTTTCACGTTTTGTTTTGTTATTACCCCTACCCTGGAAGTGACTTTGGAAGGAATATTCTTGATTAAGGTAATTGTTAGTAGCAGATCAAATGTGCTGGATCGGGCCAAAAATCCATCCAACCCCCTCTATTGTGTGGCCAAAAATAGGAGCCAGGGAAGCAATGTTAACAAATATGTATAAAAATTCCCTGAACTGTCCTAGCCATAAACAATTTGTTACTCTGGGCTGCAAGTGGCACCTTTTTGTATTTGCTAATGCTTGATAGTTTTGTCCTTTGTGAGTTTGTTCAGCTGTTCTTTGAATCCTTGGAAGTCTTTAGTACTCATCAGGTCCAGTGGTGAGGAGTTGCAGGAGTGCCAAACATAGGCTGTGTAAAGAACCGCTGGTTTAATGTTTTAATTTGGGGGTTGGCAGAATATCAGGACAAGTATAATAAATTAGGTATTGATTTGGGGTTTTTTTTTTACATAGTTAATTTTCATTGTTAGTCTTGTTTTGAAATTTAGAAGCAGGCATAAAGGTGGTAAAAAAGTGTAGGTTTTTGTTTTATAATAGTGATATTTCCGCATGAAGTGATATGTAAAGCAATTTGCATTTCTAGGCTGTTTAAGGTGGCAAACCCCATGTTCCTGAGCTATTACCATGACTTAGTATTGTTGAGCTCTTGGCTTAAAGAAGAGACAAACAAACAAATAACCTCATCTAATCTAAGAGATGACAGCCAAGGGAGCTGCTGAGGTGTGTGGGTCTCTCTCCTGCAGATGCACAGCAAGACACAGAGTGTGCACGTCCAGGTCTGTTGGTTCAGAGCTCCCTCAGAGAGGAAGTCTGGGGCTTCCTGCAGTGTTCTGGCAGACTTATCCTTCACAGTTTGGAAACACTGATTTTGCTTTCCTTTCTGTCCTCCTTTGCTGCTACAGTTTCATATCAATTGGGATTTGGGCTCTCTGTCTTCAGAGTCCCTGTGTTTTTCTCTGCACTAAGATTCTTGGGGGTTTTTTATCCCTCAATTTTAATTTTTTTTAAATGTCTTGTGCTTTGCTGTTCTTGTCCAGCTCTTAGATATTTTCTAATAAACGTCCTATTAAAGAGTGACTAAAACCAATTAAGTATGTATGGAAGCCAGACTTGCACAGCTGTATATGTACCCTTCCAGGTGCTTCCACTTTCAGTGAGCTGTAGGAGGGACAACTGTAATCAAAAAGCGTTCTATCTCTTTCTGTAAAAATACTTTTGCTGTCCTTAAAGCTCCTCCTATTACTTTTTCATGGCCTTCTCTAGGCTCACAAGTCTAAAAAATGTATTAAGCAACTTTCAGTTACCTTCTCAAAGTCCTGAAACATATAAAACAAGTCCAGTAAATTAACCTGCATTTAATGTGTAATTTTTTGTTGCTGCAAATCTGGCAGCTCTTGTTTAGACTTGATGGCATCCTCTAGCTCAGAGATACAGAGTAATACTTTCATAATTACAAGAATTATCCGTGAATGATGTTGTTACCTAGGTATTTTTATCTCTTTTTTCTTCTCTTCTATGGGAATGATGGTTAAACTGTGGAGGACAGGATGGAAGATGTCCATACCCAGTATCAATTCTCTTTTCTTCTCCACATTTCTGCTTGTGAATATCAAGGAATGTTACCCAGCTCACAGAAGCACCAATTCACTTGTACTGGTGTTTCTGGATTCACCTCTGGAGAGAACTCTGGGAAGTGCTGTTTCCCACATTTGGAGGTATTCCTGGGGATGCCCACTTCAGGAATACTTCAATGCTGTTTTAAAACTCATTCAACCTGCTTATGGACTTTAGAGCTCTATAGGATTGGAGCCAGAGAGCTTAGCTTTCTGCAGACAGAAATCTTGAGACATTGCACATCTATTTCTCTGTCATTTATTAGTACATAATCCCAGTGTCTTAAAATTCAGACTGTCCTTTAGAAAACAGGAATATATTTTACATTTAATTCTTTAGCTCTAGAAATCCACTGTGTACATGTAATAATACTGATCTGTACAGGAACAATTTTCCTTTGGGAAGATAGGAGCTGTTTTAAATTTTTAGAGTTGACAAAATACAATATTCCACGCTTTCCTAGTTTGGAACAAATAGTAATTCCTGCTGTGCTCTGACCATCTGTGGCTTATGAAAAGTAAAGGATTTGAAATTTAAAGTAAAGCTGAGGGAAAGTCTTTGTTGCTCTGCTCTCAATGCATGTTGTAGGACGGCTAAGCTCTAACTATAGGTGGTTGGAATAAAATGTCTCCTATTGTAGACTGTTACCTTTAGCATGGAATTTCAGCCTGCTTCTTAGTGTTTCTAATATAAACTTTCTCATCCTCATGAAGTCCTTAATAAAGCACATTCCATTTATTTTCCCAAGGCTAATATGAGTAGCACTGCTGTCAGGATCACTTCACTTTCTGGCTGTAGTTCCATGATGTTACACCAGTAGTTTGTATACAGACGCAAACAGGACGGGGCCACTGGAAACAGCATCTTGAGCTTTTATTTTTCCAGCATCATTCTCATTACATTGTTATGACAATGAAGAGAAAAGATGCTACAGCTCGCTGCTCCTGCAGAAAGCCAAAGAAACTTAGTGTTACAACATACCATAAGACAGTCTTAATCTCAGTCTCAGCCAATCACATAGAGCAAAAGCATATTGACAGTAGTTCTATCTGATAATCTGAAGCACATGTAATTCTGATTAAAACAATAACGGCCTATTCTCCAGCACAATGGCTTCTTTATAAGACACAAAGCACAGAGCTCTATTCATAATTAACCTTCTAAAATGTACACTAAATATTGTATTATTAGTTGCAACTTAGAAGGCCTATCTACACAGCTCTTATTGTTCTATTTCCCATGTCTTCGCTACAGCTTAGAAAACTTTTCTGCTGCCTTAGCACTGTTCACAAATCTGCTGTCTGAGGCCTGTCTTTTTACCACCTTCCTAAAACCTTCTGATTTTTATGGATTCCCACAATTCCCCCTCTCTGTTGATCTAAAAAGAAACTTTCATAGCAGTGTCGTTTATTACTTGAGTTTCATAGCCCTACTATAACATTTTTGCTTACTATCTGCTTGAGGCCTATTCTTGCTGACACTAAGCATTGCTATGTTACAGCACAGCAACTTAATGCTGTGAAGGCCTAGTCAGTGAAAAAGATATGAATCACGTCTGACAATAGTTACAAGTCATTGTTCAAAAGACTCTTGTCAATTCCAGGGTCTTAACTCAAAACCTTCCTCCCTTTCTGTACTTTCATCCGTCATTTCCATGACGGATGAAAACCTTCTGAATTTTATAGAGTCCCACACCATGACATCAGCCAAACTTTGCATTTGAAATGGTTTTAATTGTTCCATATCTGTGTTTCCCTCCCTAGCCTGGTGATAAATGGACATTACCAGACCAGTGCCACACTGTGACCTGCTTCCCAGGAGATTACACAGTTCTAGAGAGCCACCACATCAACTGTGAGAGGATGCCAAAGCCTGTGTGTCACAGCAGCCTTCCTGCTGTTAAGGTGGAGGAAACTTGTGGCTGCCGATGGATGTGCCCATGTGAGTATCTGTCTGTGGGTGCCTCTCCCGCCCCATCACCTGAAATGTTTTGACCACAAATGTAATGCTGAGTGGAACTTCTCAGCCGCTGGACACTTCAAAGGTGACCAGGGTGGCAGGAATTGCCATTTATTTGTTATACAGACGTTTAAGCAAATAATTAGGAGTGTAAGAGCCTAACTGATGCTGGAATGCCTAATGCTACTTGCAAGTTCAGGGCCACTGATTTTTTTGCATTAGCAGAATGACAGTGTTTTATCAGGGAATCTCACACTCCATTTCCAAAGCTGTGTGAGCTGGGAAGGAAGAAGTACAGGAGAAACCAGGAATTTATCTCAGCAAGCTGAAAGCAAGCAATGGATTCTTGGTCCATCTTGGGGCTTAAGGGTTTGGCCTTCCCTCAGTCAAGGAGGTGTAGTACAAAGACATGAGCAAGAAATTCTCTCTGCCACCAGATAACCTCACACGGAGTATCTGAGCAGAAGGCTGAACACTGTGTGATTGGTGCCTGGGCTGGGATGACAGGAACAGGAATTAAGTGCATCCACTCACATTTACAGGGTTAGAGGGATGCAGCCCTAAGGCTAGTGATCTATTTATTAAAACATAAGTGGGTTTAAATCTAAATTAATGATTACTTCTTAGAAGTAGATCAGAACTCTCCATATATACACACACCTCCTCTTCACAACATATAAGCTCAATTTAAAATGTCCTCTGCTGAGCTGGCTGATTTAAGTACAATTTCTTCCAGACACTGCATGAAATACCAAAGCTCATAGCTGGATTTTGTTCCCTGAACTCTTGGACATACAAAATTTTTTACACCCATTGTTTTGGCATTTCCTAAAAGTGTATTGGGTGATCTAAATGCTTAACACTTGAAATCTAACGTTTCTGGTTTGCTACAAGGATTTTGAAAAAGTAGAAATATCTAAAATACTTGTAACTATCCATGTGAAGATGTTTAAAAGGTAGTCTTAGTGATACCTAGCCTTAAGAAGTGTATCTTTATTAAATTTCTTGATCCTAAACACATAGCTAGCAACATGAGGGCATTACTTTTGACATGCAAGACATACCTTCATAAAAAACCTTCTGAAAGGAGTAAATGAAAATAACTTTTTATACTGTTAGCTGATTATCAGGAAAAGCCCTATAGGTCACTCAAGTTAAGATGAGCTAAGAATTGTCTCTTTGTGAATTTAATGAGCCATGGTACTCCATTTTTTTTTCCTGAGGTTGACCAACTTGTGAGGGAAAAGTAGGTAGCTTTCATGTTGCAGAAGGAGGGAACAACCCTCCCCCCACCCCCAGCAGATTAAAAACCCCCATGGGTCAAGTCCTCTTTTAATGACTGCTCAGTGCTACCATGGTGATTCTGTGCCAACTAAAGCAACATCCGTAGCAGCTGGAAAGCTTGATTCTGTTGCTGTGAAACAAAACTCTCAGCAATCAGAAAAGCAGGGATGGGCATAGCAGAGGATTTGCTGAGTAGGAGCTCTGTGTGAGGCAGCACCTCTGTTGTTATGGAAGGAGGCTCATTAGGCACCCATGAAAATGCTGCTAAATTGACACATGATTCACTCATTTAAAGAGCTATAACACAATTTCCAGCCTTGTCTTGACAGTGTGGATGATGTGACAAATGCTCCTGCAAACAGGAAGTCCTTGAAAAAGTGTTCTTAGGTCATCTGAGTTCTGAGGATAGTTCAGGAGTTACGCTGCAAAGGTGCTTGCTTGCTGAACTAGTTACCAATTTTACAGCAGCATGATTTGCAATGTGATTCATGGCTGTTGTGTGCTCTTAGACTATTCTGAAATGGATCACATTAGTGTATTTTGTGCTACAGAACTCCTTGAGAAATGTAAAAGGATTCCCAGTATCCTTAAATTTTTTGTAATGCTCATGAGTAAGTAAAGATTGAGAAATGTGGTTTTATTGCTAACTCATTTCATTGTTATTTATGTATGAACATTATAAGCATTTATGGTAAAATACGTGTGTTGATCTGTTAGAGGGACGGAGGACATTGCAGAGGGACTTGGAACGGTTGGATGGATGGGCAGAATCTAATGGGATGAAGTTCAATAAGTCCAAGTGCTGAGTCCTGCACTTTGGCCACAATAACCCCCTGCAACGATATAAGCTAGGAACGGTGTGGCTGGACAGTGCTCAGGTGGAAAGGGACCTGAGGGTGCTGGTTGACAGTCAGCTGAACATGAGCCAGCAGTGTGCCCAGGCGGCCAAGAAGGCCAAGGGCATCCTGGCCAGTATCAGGAACGGTGTGGCCAGCAGGAGCAGGGAGGTCATTCTTCCCCTGTACTCAGCACTGGTGAGGCCTCACCTGGAGTATTGCGTCCAGTTCTGGGCCCCTCACTTTAGGAGGGATGTTGAGATGCTTGAGCGTGTCCAAAGGAGAGCAACGAGGCTGGTGAGGGGCTTGGAACACAAGCCATATGAAGAACGACTGAGGGAGCTGGGGTTGTTCAGCCTGGAGAAAAGGAGACTCAGGGGTGACCTTATCACTTTCTTCAACTTCTTGAAGGGTGGCTGTGGTGAGCTGGGGGTCGGTCTCTTTCTCTGGGCAACAACAGACAGAACAAGAGGACACAGTCTCAAGCTGCGCCAAGGGAGATACAGGCTAGAATTAAGGAGGAAGTATTTTACAGAAAGAGTGGTCAAATACTGAAATCATCTACCCAGGGAGGTGGTGGAGTCACCATCCCTCGAAGAGTTTAAAAAAAGACTGGATGTGGCACTTGGTGCCATGATCTAGTTGAGGTGTTAGAACATGGGTTGGACTCGATGATCTTAAAGGTCTCTTCCAACCTAGAATTTCTGTGATTCTGTGGTCCTCCAGTGCTCCAAGGGGCAGGCTCCCTCCCTCCCTCCCTCCCTCCCATGCTGTTTTTCTTGGGAAATTAAATTTGAAGGTCATTGATTAGGAAAAAGATTATTCTCAGCTAGAAGCAAAGTACTGAATTACTAACAATGGTAATTTCCCCCCTTACATGTTTTGCTGGCATTGATTTTATTGTCCTTATTATTCTTCAAGCAAGAGATTTGAAAATATATGAACCAGGAGCATCAGGTTTTGTTTTGGTTCTTCTGGGATTATCATCTTCCTTGTTTTCCAGTTTTTGAAGACAAGAAAGTGTTTATAACCCAATGACCGGGACACTGAGCAACTATCAGCAGGCCGTTGGTTTATCGTGTGCATATTATTTTTCTGCAGTTTTCCTGTTTCCTGTCTGAAAAACAGTCCGTGGATGTCAACTTCTGATAAGGGTGAAATAGTGTCATTTGGAATCAAATGTAACACTGTATTGAATATCATGCGATGCAAAGGTTGAACAGAGTGTTACAGTCTTTCTACAAACAGGAAAGGGATTTTCCCTGTTTAATTTTTACATAAAATCTATTACTAAATCATATTGAATGTGAATAAGTTTTAGGCAAAGGGATTTTTTACAAGTTTATCCAAATAGTTTTTAATACTTACTGTTCTCAGACAAAGATATTGCAAAAAACCTCCATGTGTGATGAAGTATTTACCAAAGTTTCTTGTCAATGTTTGCTGCAGCATTTGCAATTCATTACTTTCTCCTCTTTCCCAATTAATTGGTTCCCCATGCCCACAACAGTTGTGAAGAAACAGTGAAATTTACAATGTTTTTACTTTTTTTGTTGTTGTTGTTTATTTTCAGGTGTCTGTATAGGAAGTTCATCTCAACACATTGTCACTTTTGATGGGCTGAATTTTAAGCTGACTGGCAACTGCTCTTACACCTTATTTCAAGACTTGTACCATGATGTTGAAGTCCTGCTCCATGAGGGGCCCTGCAGAGCAGCACCCAGGATGAACTGCATGGACTCCATCGAAGTGAAGCATCATGGTGTAGGAGTGCAGCTCTTCAGTGACATGGCAGTAAGCAAACACCATGAATTCATCTGTGTATTGTCTGCTCATGCTGCAGAATTCAAGTTATGGGGACAAATTTCATCTCTTGATCCAGTTTCAGCCTATTTTTAACATCTCTTCTCCATTTCATGATACAATCAATGTTTGCTTAATGAGCCAGACAAGTTTCCCCTCTTGTTCTCCCTGTTGTGCTGGTGTGCCAATGTCAAGAACATGGGTTTTGGCAATGTGTCCCTGACACTTCTGCCAGAAAGGCAGGATTACAGACAGGACATACTGCATGCTGATTCCTCTCTTTTGGTCCCTCACACTATGTTTAGTCCATGGGAGAGTGCTCTGTCCCTCACAGAGCTGTGCCTGACTGGCCAGCTGAAGGTCTAGGGAGTTGCTTCTCACCTTGTGTGCAAATGGACCTCAGCATTGGAAGAAAGGCTAGCTTAGTATGCATTACATCTGTTTCATAGGCAGAGAATATTCAAACTCAGCCCATGTTTCAGCCTCTGGCTGCTCAGACATACAGGTGTTGGCCAACTTGCCAAAACGATCTCTTCTGACTCATGCAGTAAAACAGAGTGGACCAAAGCACCTACTGCAAGTTCTGCATGGTGCTGGACAGCCTTGACTTCCACTGAGGCATCATTTGAACCTTGTAATATGAGGTTGTTAGTCTGTAAACATGTGGCACTCAGAGAGTGTGCTTATATAGGAAAATGTTGGAAAAGTTCATGTAATTCACAGGATGAAGGTCAAGTATTTCTGTATATTTTTAGACTCAATAGAAACCTCCAGCTGGCAAAATTGTTTTTAATGTCCAGATTAAGGTATTTGTCAAGTCAAAATGTGCTTCAACTGTAAAATTGGGTTGATTTGTAACTGCTTGCTAGACCTGATGTGATGACCTCACCTTTTTTTTTTTTAAACAGGTGACTGTTAATGGTGAAAGGGTTTTTATCCCCTATTCCAGCAGCTTGTTTGAAATCACTGCCTATGGAGAAATAATGCATGAAATCAAGTTCTCTCTTCTTGGACATAATCTCACATTTACTCCAAGAAACAATGAATTTATTCTTAGACTTAATTCAAAGAGCTTTTCTTCAGGAACAAAAGGGCTTTGTGGTAAGTTTGAAAGTTAGTAAGCTAGTACTTTTAACAGCTTCCTATTTAGTCTTGAACTTCTATTTATTTATTGCAATTTGTGAATCTCCAAATCTGTAAACTCTCTGGGTGAACTGGTCCTACACTTTTGGGGGAATACTGGATGTCTGTGTAGGTTTTTCTACTCTCATCCCCAATGTAACAGCTCACTGATGCCCAGTAATACTTTAGAAAGAACAGCAGAGACAGCTTTCTGTTTTTTCTTGCTTCAAGTTATCTTTTCAAGGAGATTTGTGCTTTTTTTTGGATATGGGTTTAGTTGTAGATACTTATGAATTCAGTTCTGTGAGAAATCTGACCAGTGCTTGCAGTGAAGGTGAAAAATCTGAGAGAGCAACTGCTATCTGGGTGAGTTAATTCTGCAGTATCCTTAGTGATGTAATCTATACAGAGATCGTACCTCTGTGGCTTGACCTGTACCTCCTTTAGTGAGGAAATGAGAAACAAGACCCAGGGTGTTTAGGCCTCTGTTGACAACAGCTATAAGGAATATCACTATTTCCTTGAGCCACTCCAACCAGCGTCATCCACCCTGTTCCTGTTTTTTTCTAGGTTTATTATATTGCTATATTATATTATATTATATTATATTATATTATATTATATTATATTATATTATATTATATTATATTATATTATATTATATTATATTATATTATATTATATTATTATTATATTATATTATAATATTATATACTATATTATAGTGCAGATTATTCAGAGATTTTTCTTTTCCTGTTACTCACCCTGCCAGGGCTGTGTGACCAGAACCACGTCAATGACTTCACGCTGCGCAATGGCTCTGCCACTGCTGACAGCAGCGTGTTTATCCAGGACTGGACGGTGGCAGAGCTGGGCAAGGTCTGTGACAGCCGGAGGGAGGACAGGTGCTCCAAGCGCACCCCCGACTACTGCCGCCTGCTGCTCTCGGACCGCTTTGCGGAGTGCCACAGGATCATCACCCCCAACATTTTCTATGAGGCCTGCATGGAAAGCAGCTGCTATGAGGAGGAGGCCTGTGAGATGATCACTTCCTACGCTCACATCTGCAGGGAGTATGGCGTCTGTGTAGACTGGAGAGCACCTGACCTTTGCCGTAAGAGTTTACTCTGTGCTAAAACTGATACAGAAATTGCCCTGCTTTGGGGCATTTCATCAGTGTAATATTAAGTTTTTGAATGTTCCAAGTCAAGTTTATTGTACAAGTCGTATTGCAGATCTTGTAACTGGTTGATCACCTACTAAGCTGAATGTTATGAAAGAAGTGTTTCTTGGTACACTGATAAAATTCCAGACTAGGGAGAAATAAACTGTGAACAGATAACCACAGCTATGTGACAGTACCTAGCACTGCAGCCACCAAGCCTTTGTGGCACCAGGTTTGGGCTGAGAGTCTGCTAGGCTGTTTTATCAGCAGATATCATTGCTTTTGATGCGGACTTTGGATGGTCTGAGGTGGACAGAGAATTTCATAATTTGGACTAGTGGAATTGCTTCCCAGCCTGTCACTGTCACACCTGGCACAAAATAAGACTTTTCTTTGTAACAGTTTTCCCAAATCCTTCCATTTCCATCAAAGCTGAAACTTTTGAGAATGTGGTGGAAAAGCCAATGTGATTTTAAGTTTCTGCTGCAGGGAAAACTGGGGAAATAGCCTATCTTTGTGGTGTCATTTCTTGCCAGAACATGCCTGCTAGGCTGACTGAAGCAGCTGTAATTTGCTTTGAAAATCTGGTTCTTCTGCCTGGATTTTGCTTGTGTTTTGGAGATGAAATGTTTGTGCTGTGTAGCAGGATGTGAGTATTGCACATTACCAGAACCCAACCAAGACACCCATGCTAGAGCCAAACTCAGACTTTGTATACCTTCTCTTCTAAATTCTCATGAACAAGTAGTTCTGCTTTCTTTTCCTGTTTTTTTTTCTTTTTTTTTTTTTGTTCCTGTTTGGAGGCGTACCTAAAGATCTGCCAAAAATGCAAGGTATCATTAAGTACAAGTAAATAACTCTTGAGATGGCTTATTCTCCACCTCGTCCTGTTAACCTTTCTGCAGTGATGGTTGCAGACCTTCAGATAGTCCCTCAGCATCTGTTTAGTCAAGTGCCTTAGATGTGGATGTGTGTAGGAATTTTCTTTCCCAGCTACCTCTTTACAGAGTGTCTTGATGTTCCAGTTGGTTTCTCACATCCTGCCTCTCTAGTTGAGTTGTTTATTGTTGCTTTGCCTTCTTTCCCTGGATACTTTTCATTTCAGAACTGAAGAACCAGTTTCCTAAAGGTACGATAAAAAAAAAAAGTGTAAAACAAATGCTTTTTGCTTTTTTTCATGTTTTAAACTCAGACTGGAGGAATGATGGGATAGGAAGTCATGCTTTAACATGGAAAGGGTTAATGCTAAAGACTTTTTTTCTGCTGCTAGAAGAGTACTTGTAGACAGTTTAGCTGATGAATGTTTTCTTGTTTGTTTGTTTGGGAGCTCGGGTTTTGTCTCAATGTTTTTTGTCAGGGGACTGAAACAAAGTTTTAAAAACCTCACAGCAGTCACAGGCTAGGAAATAGGAAACACTTTTTTTAATTGAAGCTATAGAGAAAAATAGACTTAAGGGAACACACAGTATGGAAGCTGTGTCCATAGGTTTTTTGAATAGCTGTAGCCCTAATTTTGTGTTTGCTTTCAGAGACAATATCCTCAGGTTTGTGAATACATCAGTAAGAACTTTGTTAGCTTACAGGGCTATACAACTATACTTGATTCAATTAATTCTGTTAATAAGACAATTCAGTTAAAAATATGCAGAAATCCAGTAGGTTCAGTTTTGAAGTACCAAAATGTTCTGTTTGTTAGCTTTCTTTACTTGTGTGGGAACACTGCAGCATATCAATTAAAAAAAAAAAAAGAAAAAAAGAAAACTCTTCAATGCTTTACTCTCTTTACTCTGTCCTGGCTATCTCTTAACCATGCACTGTTACCATACAGATAAGGTTCTAAATTTTTGTCTGTGGCCCAATATTAGAAACAAATTTTGACAAGTGAACACTCACCGAAACCAACATATTGGTGAGTCATATGTTGCTGCTGATTCATGTGGCCTGAAAATATCGTTTGCTGATTTGTGCTGCAAGGGATCAGATCCATTATTTGGATAATGGCTTTCTAAATTTGAAAGAATGCTGAAGAAGGCTAGATAGGAAAGACTGATTTTCATTTCTTTAGATCTCATAAATAAAGGTGGTGTTTTCTTCTGTCTTGCTCAGCAATGAAATGTGCTCCACATCTGATGTACAACCACTGCCACATTTCCTGTGTGAAGAGCTGTGAGAATAATACCAACATCAGTGTCTGCAAGGATTATCCCATGGAAGGCTGCTTCTGCCCAGAGGGAAAGGTGATTTTTGGTGACAGCTGTGTTAGTGAAGAAGTCTGCACTCAGTGTGTCAGTGAGGATGGCACACACCACCAGGTAACTGCGAGCACAGCAAACTTTGGCAGTGGTTGGAGTTCACAGCTTTGAAAGTAAATCTGTTTTCCCTTTGGATACTTTATTTTCTAGCTCAGTTCCTCCTAATCTGCTGGCTGTCAGCCCTATTTAGTTCCCCTAGTGTGAAATTGGCTGGGACTGGATATAAAGATCACAGATGGGACTGTACAGACTTGGAAAGGCGTGACAATTCCATGTGGATGGGTGTCTAGAGGAAAGAGAGGAAGAGTGATGGCATAAGTGAATATTTACCAAGATAAACATCTCCATTCAGCAGACTTTTATGAGTAATGACAATTTAATCATAAAACCTTTACTTAAAATGTCTAGTATTGTCTTTGAAAAGCTCACTGAAATTGTTATGAGGGGCAGTGGAGAGACAGGTGTCAAACTCTTCTCTGTGTGACCAGGAACAGGATCCAGGGAATGGTTGGAGCTGTGTCAGAGGAGATTTAAGCTGGATATCAGAAAAGGTTCTTTCCCCGAGGTGTATCAGGCTCAGAACAGGCTCCCCAGGGAATAGTCACAGCCTCAAGGCTGCCAGAGCTCCAGGAGCGTTTGGACAATGCTCTCAGGCACAGGGTGAGATTGTTGGTGTGTCTCTACAGGGCCAGGAGCTGGACTTGATTATCCTTGGTGTAAGTCATTGGAGACTGATGGTGGCGATTAGTAGGCTGTATAATGTAATGTTAGTTCATAGGTGCTTGCATGAGGAGAGGAGGGTTAAGGGGAGGAGTATTGCAGTTGAGATGATAATTTTTAGCACTGTAGGAGGTTGAAGTTGTGTAAGTGGTTGGAGCCTTGTGGGTCCTTTCCAATTTGTGTATGAAATATTTCCAGTGGTTAGTGGGGAATGGTGAGACCAAGTCAACTTTTTGTCAAGTGGTAGTTTGTCTATCTATATCTGTATCTGTATCTGTATCTGTATCTGTATCTGTATCTGTATCTGTATCTGTATCTGTATCTATATTTTATTTTTTGAGGAGAATTATTCCTTTGATGAAATTAATAATTTTGGTTTTACTGAAAATCCACTTAGCTTAGTTAAGGCAGCCCTCTCTGTGGCAGTATGAGATTGGGAAAAGGTGTGGATGCTTTTCCAAAGCTGCAGTGAAAGACGCTGTTGATTCCAGCATCACAGAGGTGGTGTGTTCCCTGTTCCAAGTAGCAGGGGTGGTTCCTCTTCTCTCCCAGCTACTCAGCTCTTAGAGTTTGCACATGCATCAGCCAGTCCTCTTCAATCCACCTTTTTGTTATGGGATTTGAAGGAGAAGGGACTTTAATTGCAGTGTTTTAAGGGCTTTTGAACCTTAATGAGATTTCTGGGGAGGATCAGCTCATGTGCCCGTTTTGCCTCTCCATCATTGCAGGCTTAGCTTTATGAGCAATATAATAGGCACTTGGGTCAGAATTTCCTTAAACTCCTTCTTTTCTTCTGGTGTTCATTCCTCTGTTCTTTTCTACCCTAGACTGTGTTTGGGCTTATGGGATTTTAGTCCCAACACTTAAACAGGGTGGCTTAAAACGTGTAACTATCTCTGAGTATAGATGCAGTACGCTTAGATTTGTCCTTTTTTTTTTCTTCCTATCTCTAATGGCCTCAGCAGAGTGTTAGTTTTAAACCAAGCTCCAGAGTTTTCCAGATGACAGCATTTTTTTTTTGTGGCATCCTGACCTCCTCTACATGTTCTCACCCAGAACCTGGATTGGTTGTGCAAATTAAAATGTCTGATAATGCATCTTTCCACTCTTACCTCCCTATTCACATGGGTGTTAAATGTGTGGGTAACTTTGACTGAAGCTTTAATATCAATGATTTCCAATCTCGTGGGAAGGAGCAGTGACTGAAAAATTATTATCTTTACTGGTGGTTTTGAATGTGCTCATTAACCCCAGGTAGTCACCACAGTGATGATTTTAGTGTTAGAGGTGTAATAGTGCTTTTCCAGTCTTCAGTCCACTGCAGAATCAAGTGACACTCCAAATAGTCTTAATATAAAAATATGCACAATTAATTTTTCTGTGTTGAAGAATTAGGGAAATTAAATACAGAGAAATAAATAGAGCATATTTTTATGTGCATAGGAAATTCTTCTGTGTTTTACTAATTAGGAAAAGCAGACACTTCTCTGTATTTTCCAAAATAATGCTGTTTCCCTTTTTACCACTGAACATGCAATCATGATATGTAGTAGGACCAGTCCACTGTTACTCACAATAGCCTGCAATTGCGTTTATACCTGAGCATTTTTGATGCTTAAAACAATGGTAATTCCTCATCCCATCCTTGCATTCTTTACATCTTTTGCTAAATTGGCACATGACAGTCATTGCAGAATTATGTGTCCCTGTAGTTTTTTACTGTTGAGAGCAACCAACCCTTCATAGATTAATCTTCATGAATCTTCTGATTTTTCAGGTTAATGTTACTCATCCTCACCCACTCCCATCCTCCCATCCCATCATACCAGAGCATGGGATTTCTATGTAACACTCTGTTGGGTTTTTTTCCTTCAGCACATGGAAACATGGATTCCCGAGAATGAGCCCTGCAAGATCTGCACATGTCTTGATAACAAGAGGATAAACTGTACGGTCCGACCCTGCCCAACTGTTCAATGTAAATTCAATATTATTCAATATTATTAATTAATATTATTCAAATTTAGCTCTGTGACTGGACTTGAATTGATGCTCTGGTTCCTGGCTTCCTAGTTTTTGTTCAAACTTGTTTTATGGATGTTTTCTCCAGCTGTGCAGTGTGGTCCATGTGAAGTCGCTCGCCTGCGCAGGGGCCCTGGCCAGTGCTGCCCTGAGTATGAGTGTGGTAGGTTCTTGTACACTTTTGGAATCTTCTTGGTCTGTACTTTTTCCAGATATTTCTAAAGTATACAGTCCCTTTTTAAAAAAATATTTTATTCAGTGCTGCATTTTTGATTCAACTGAATTGTTGTAGAATCATCCATGTGGGAAACCAAACAGCTCCTAAGGATATGAGTCTCCATTCACTTCCAACTTTGTATCTCTTACTGTAGTAGATGAGGAAGCGAATGGAGCAATTTTTTTTTGGTGTAAATGACATTAGAATGTTTTTTTTCTCAAGCATTAATTTTTGCATCATCTATGTTTGCCGATTATATATAACATTAGAGCCTTAATCCGCATAACCAGAGCTTGAACACTTCTCTGAGCTACTTTGAAAACAAACTCTGACCTGTTGAACTTTAATATACTTCATATTTTAAGACAGCAATTGAGTGTGAGTTTAATGGGGATGTGCATGTGTATGTGTGAGTGTGTTTTCTCAAGGACTAAGTAGACATGGTTTTAACCACTCTCTGAATTTCTGCTCTTAGTTTGTGACCTGGTATCCTGTGATTTGCCTCCTGCCCCTGTCTGTGAGTTTGGCCTGCAGCTTGCCCTAACTAACCCTGGAGAATGCAGACCAAATTACACGTGTGGTAAGATACTTTTTCCTAGCAGGGAGTGACTTTGGAACACTGCATTTGAGCAACACTGACAACTTCCTTTAGGCATTATTTTTTCCCAACACTGAAAGGTTTAATTTTGGTGCCGATGGATGTGTAACAATTTCCCAGACTTGGCAGAAGTATATTGCTGGTACTTGGAGTACACTTTCAAATTAAGGACAAGAGAAACACTTTCCTATTGGGCATGTGTTCTCTGACCCTGGTGCTTATTTTATAAATCTTCTTGTTTGTGTATGGGACAAGAATTTTTTTGGCAGGGCAGAAACTTTTCTGAGTTCCCAAACCAGAGCGTTTTATATCTGCGTTACTCCTCAGGCTTTAAACATGTTTATAACAGTTTGAGGTTGTGATTAAGGCCTTGCTGACAGTGAACTGTTCTGTTCACTGGCAGCACTCTAAAAATCTATGAGCCTGACATGGTCCCCACCTTTTCCTGCCAGCCTGCAATGAGGAAATGTGCAGCTCCACTTCAAGCCTTTCCTGCCCATCGCACCGGATGCTGACCGTTGTCAAGACCGAGTGCTGTGACAAATATGAGTGTACCTGCAACTGTAGGAACTCCACAGTGAGCTGCCCTCTGGGGTATCTCTCCCAGTCTCTCACCAATGACTGCGACTGTGTATCAACCACCTGCATTCCAGACCGGGTAAGGGAAGTGAAATGTCTTTTCGACATGGAGCGGCAGTACCAGAGCAAGCAGGCAGCCAGCTAGATATGAATAAACCCCCAATGAGACTGCTGGAAAGTGATGTCAGGGCATTTTTAATTTACAAGAGCCTGAAAGAAACACACTATTACTTCATACTGTTGCTTTTATTACAATAATTTATTTTGACATAACCAGTCAATTTTTGTAACTTTGAGATAATATTAAAAACCATTTGAAACTTAAAGGTTACTCAAACATCAGGAATTTCTGAGGTGATTTTTGTTTTCAGGTAACACATATACATACTTTGGGACCACTACCATTACTATATATTCTTCCAATCCCATACTAAATTTGTCGACATATTTGGTACACCTTAGACCTAAACTTCCTTGTGCTCATTGATTACCTTTGTCTCCATCTGAGAAGGTGTTGTGTTTTTTAAGAACTATATCACCACTTTTAAGTTTTTTGCCAAAATATTATTCTGCAAAAGCTTCGCTGGGGTATATTTTTCTTATTTTGCCAACCTTTTATTAAGTTGTTATATTATGTTAACCTTTAAGATAAAATTGCTTAGGGAAGATGTTGCAGGGCAATGTAATTTTTTCATTAAACCTGAACATAGGGTTACCTTATCTTGCAGAACAGGACATCTACCTTTTATTGTCCATTTATAAGTAGTTCATGACCTTGCATAATTAATTTTATGTCTCTGAGACTTACTTGCTGTAACTATAAAAATAAATGTTCTCTCTTTAATACCAAGCTGTAAGTTTATGAATAGGAAGTTCAATATAAGGGATGGCTCTGCTTTTTAGGGGTAGCTGAGGTGGCCAGATGATACAAGAGTATGAAAGCTTTTAGCTCCAAGTAGGATCTCTTCAGATCAGATGGTTTAGCTGGAAGAAGTTTTGTCTTCAAGGCTCCTTCTAGAGGACTTACTGTTTATTATCCCTAAATATTGTCACATTATACTTACAGGGAAACTGAGACCCTGGGCAACTCCATTGACTGAAGATAAAACTCTCCAATTTATTTTCTGTAAAACAGTAGCTTTATTTGTACTTATTTTTCCTTTCCTCGACAGGCTGACCACAATTTTAAGACCTGTAGCATTTCTAAGGGATTAAAAATACTCCATAGAATTTATGATTGGTTTCACACCTTAAAATGCAGCCTTTTGTAACCAGCACTGTGCCCTGACAGCAGCGGTGTGCTCTTTTATGTATGAATTATTGCATTTAATAGGTGTGTGTGCACAACAATATAGTCTATCCTGTTGGGACAACCTGGGAAGATGGATGCAGGGAATGCTCTTGCAGCAGTCTGAGGGATGATGTTACAGGACTTCAGATGACAGAGTGTCATGACAAAGAATGTGACACGTCCTGCTCTCGGGTAAGTAACACATAAACCAATGCATTACCCAGCAGAGCCCTGGTGGGGACCTGTAATGATCCCTTTTAAGCCTCCTTGTTTAGAGAGTAACCAGAGAAAATTAAAAAATAGGTGTTGTAGCAATGGATTATCTTGAGAGCAGAACCTAAGAGCATGAGTCTGGGCATTATTGACCTCATTTTAGGGTAATTGTTTTAGGATTGCATCCTGCTGCCAAGAAAATCAGTGACAAATTTATTTTACGTTTTGATAGAAGAAAAACTGTATCCTGAAGTGCCTGTCACTTACACCACTTGCACAAGAAGTGTTCATGATGTCTGAAGTTCAATTGCAGATGTCTATTCTAGCTCAAGTCCGCTTTCTGAAGTTCACATTTCAGCTCTGTCTGTTACTAAGCTCTGCCTATTGTAGCAGTAGTGACACCTTATGCTGGGATCTTTATTGTGCTTAGACATCTGCTAAATCCTATAAAACCCTTTGGTTTCCTTTTGGAAGCCTGCAAAGGAAGTGTGAGTCACTTTGTTATATTGACTTAGATGGTCAAACAGGAATAGACAGATAATTGGTACAAAGAGTTGGTAGGGAAATGTGATTTAAGCCAGATATTAGGAAAAGGTTCTTCTCCGTTAGGCTGGTCGGGCACTGGCACCGTCCCCAGGGAATGGTCATGGCCCAAAGCCTGGAAGAGCTCAAGAAGTGTTGGGACGTGGTGGGATTGTTGGAGTGTCCTGTGCAGGGCCAGGAGCAGGACTCGGTGATCCTTTTGGATCTTAAATACTGCGTCATTCTCTAGGACCAACCAAAAACCTCTAATCCATTAGGAAAAAACCCGCAAAGCAAGTGCAGAGTTTGATGAGTAAGTTTGAGGATGCCAAATGCAGGAAAAACCATGAGAATAGATGTGGCAGATTTTACCTGTTGCAATACAATCCCTTCAGTTTCCTTGTGTAGAAAAGACTTTTCTATACTATGGCAATTTTAATGAAATATTAGGTCTAAAGTATTTGGCTGTGTTTCAGCTCACAGCAATAATTTATCAATAACTTGCTATTCCAATAAAATGTCATTAATGCAGAGCTACAGTTCCTTGACATTGCAGCATCAAAAAAATCTGGTTGAAAACACATAAAAAGACTCAGTGGAAACAATGTTTCCAGTTCTTTATGGGAATTTGTCGTTTCTTCAGCTCCTTTAATGGTTATCAAGGCTGTACAACCAAAATTGTTACTGACAGACTACCTGGATACCTCAGATTTTTTTTCCTTCGCTTAATCCTGATTCAGTGGATATACATATCAAATCAAGGATGTCAGCGGTGCTGTCATCCAGTTTGAATTGACCTTAAAATTATTTTTCAGTTCAGATTAGATGGCATTAAAAGTTTTATTGATATCAAATACTTACTTCGATCATGAATCATTACTAGGATGATATTTAGACTCTCTGCTGCTCCTGGTTGTTAATTTCATCGCCAGGTGTTAAAATGAAATTGTGCTGTATCATTTTTGACAGTGTCATCTGATTTCTGTGAAAACAGCTTGGAGTTTTTTTAAATCTTGTTACACACAAAGAAAAGAAAAGAAAAGAAAAGAAAAGAAAAGAAAAGAAAAGAAAAGAAAAGAAAAGAAAAGAAAAGAAAAGAAAAGAAAAGAAAAGAAAAGAAAAGAAAAGAAAAGAAAAGAAAAGAAAAGAAAAGAAAAGAAAAGAAAAGAAAAGAAAAGAAAAAAAACCCCAACTCCATAACATGTACTAGCTCTACTTCTCTTGAGTTTGCCATGCAGAAAGTGGCATCTGATACTTCAGATGCTTCAGACATGTATTTAACTGCTAAAAGTAATGTAAAACCAAATGCTCAACAGGACAACTTTTCTCACAAAGCTGGGTCAAGGTCTGGCATCACATTTTATGATGTTATATGAAATAAACTTCCATATCAAAGACCATTGATTATCAAGGTTTGCTAAGGTACTTCATATTGCAAATCAGGGACTGTTCATGAAGGAAGGGAGCAGTTGGGAATCCCTCAGTAATTCAGTTTGACCAAAATAAAATTATGCTTACATTTTACAGGCATTTTTTCAATGAACAATATTATGTGACAGAACATCTCTCCTTGAACTCTGTGCTGAGATCAGAGTTAGGTTTTGCCCCTTGGACACTGTCTGGCTATTACATATAGAATATTTTATTTCTAATTAGAGTAAAGATTGTTGCTTTCTCGCACTTAGATATTTTACTGTTTCAGTATTTGGCTGCTTGCTTTTGGAGATTAATATGTATTAAAAGTGAGAACTGGGATTCCTGTTGTTTCTGTGGGTCAGGGTTTTTTTGACCTATTTTGCTGGATTTATAAGATTTTTCTTTAGTAACAGAGGGCCTAGTGTTAAATTTTCATGTTGCTTATTTAGTTTTCCATAAGTCAGTGTTAGACTTTGATGAGATATATAATCTCTAGTGTTGCATAGTAGTTTCGTTTTGTTATCTTTGTAGAATTTTTTTCAAATGCCTTTTGCAAGTAAACTGTTGCCTGTAACTGTGTTGGACTTGACAGTACTGGGTTAATGGTTCAACTTGGTCTTAAAGGGTTTTTATAATGTAAATGATTTTATAAAGAAAAGATAAAATGATCAGTCAAAACCAGTCCCTGGACTACATGTCTAAGAAACCTGCATCCTCCCTCTGCTTAAACACAGATGGCTGAGTGTGCTCAGACTGAATCATACCCTTGAATTTTCTGGAATGGGAAGGGCAGTTGCGAGTGCTGGTTAACATGCAAGATGCCACAAGAGCAATTTTTACGTTTAATTTGCCTTTGTAAAATGCTTCTATATGAAAAAGGGTTTTTTTAAAAAAATATTTAAACCCCCTCATAATTCTATCTGTCCTTTTTCAAACTCTCCTTTTCATAAAAGGTTGCTAACATTAAACATCAATCCTAAAAGAAAATGCTGGGATTGATGTTCTTGTTTGCCTCCTCTTCCTGGATAAGGAAGTTCTTTTATTTTCTTTCCTCCTCCAGGGCTACAAGTACATTGTGCCAGAAGGGGAGTGCTGTGGGAGATGTCAGAAAACTGCCTGTGAGGAGCTGCACTTTTGGCCTCGGGGTGATGAAGATCCTCCTTTGCATGAGGTGAGATGCTAGTGGGAAGGACACTTTGCCTCCTCAGAAAAGCCCCCTGGAATTATTTTGTGTTAAATGGAAGGACATGAAGATGATATCAGCTTTTTCTTCTACACATCAAGCAGCACTGAGAGAAAATGTTTTGGGTATTCTTGTGACCTACCCAGTCAATTGCCATGTGCGAATCCTCCCCACCCTTGTCTGGGCCAGATATTTTGTGTGCAATCACTAATTTCAGCCATGGTAGCTTGAAAGAATGTTCATTGGGTATAATGCTTCCCCAGCTGTCAGCTATTTGTTTAAATTATGCCAGTTAATTAGTATTGCAATCTGCTGCTGTCTTAAAAAAAGAATCTTGTTAAAGTGCTGTTTTGCAACCTGTCTTTTTCCGTGTTTTAACATGAGGATTTCTTAATGTGGATCACTACACTTCTTTGCTTCATCAAACAAGCCTTTAGAAGGCCTACTTTTGTGTCCCACTGTCTCTCACTGACTTTTTTTTTTGTCCTAACACATTAATAATTATACTCTGCAGTCGTTTCCTTGCTACGTCCTCTTGTAACTCTTCTCTCATTAGTGAAGAATTAAGCATTTAACCCCCTAGAAGAATGTGTTTCCAAACTTCTGAGCAAAGATGTTTGACTGCAGTTGGGGATCTAATCTTGAGCTTTGTTGTTCCTAAAGTGTTTCCAGAATTGTATCAGTGAAGGAATTAAACTAAAAAGCAGGGAGAGCTTCTCCCAGCACTGAACTATGGCAGCATCTTCCTCCTGGCTGCTGTTCCCTGTCTGTTCCCACAAACAGCACTTGAAGTTCCTGCTTTATCTGGTCTGTAGGTGATGATAATAAGAGAACTATCAACAGGATGTCTTTTCTACTATTGCAAGTGTTTCAGGTCCACAGCCTGTTGTAAAGCCTCCTTTGGGCTTAGCAGAGCAGATTTGCAGCAGATTGCAGCAGAAAAAGGGGCTGCTCAGCTGCAGTGCAGTGCAGCCAGTCACCAGGGAATAAAAGCAGATTTAACTGCAGTTAGGAGTGCTTTTCCTTCTTCACATGTTATTTGACCTGTCCTTTTGAAGGATACTTCTCTTAATTCTTATTCTCTACAAACTCAGCATACTTTATAAACTGATTGTGACAGAAAGAGTTTGTGGAGACCTGTTGAGTGACACTGTTCCTGATGCAGTTGTCATGGTTTGACCCGGAAACAGGATTTCTGGGATGCTGTGTGGATGGGGCCAATGAGTGTTCAGATTTGAACATTGCCATCTGGCCCAACCACTGGGCAATGGGATCCACCTCCGAGAACACAGGGTAAAAGCAGGGCTCTCCCCCTGGCAGTTTCTCTTTGGATTTCCGGCGGTGAAGGAGTTGAGTCTCTCCCCCGGCCCAGTTGCTGGCTGGGCTGGGGGAGGGGAAAAGCCATGCGGCCCGGCCTGGGAGAGGTAGGCCTGCCCCCCCCCCCCCCCCCCCAAGGGTGGAAGGAAGAAGCAAAGAAATGCCGGGAAGTAATGGGCAGCCTGTTCCCCCCCCACCTTGGAGACAGACAGAGAGAGTGCAGCCGGTGTTTGTGTGCCGTTACCTTGAAAGCAGTAAACATGTGCTGGCAGCAGGCAGCCCGGCTGAGGAGATGGTGGGGGGGGGGGGGGTGCAGCCAGGAGTCCAGCCGCTTGGAGGAGTTTTTAACCCTTTTTTGGACAATGAAAACTTCACAGAACATTAACCCTTCCTAGACGAGAGATAAGAGTGGAGGAGGACAAAGGAAATGAGCGAGTGATGAAGGTCTGGACCAGAGAGAGAGAGAGTGAGAGATGTTAGAAAGACGGAGAAGAGGGAGTGGCATTTTATGCTGGACTCTTTTGTGTAGCCATGGACAGAGCTATGTTTCCCTGTAATACAGAGACTGAGTCCAGGGGGAGAAATGTCCCAGAGCCAAAGAAGATTCAGTGTGGGTACCCCTCGGCCCCAGGGGGTATATAAAATATGGGGGGGACAGATGTCCCAGAGGTGAGAGATTGAGCTTTTCTGGAACTGGACACAGCCTCCTTAAAAGGACAAAGGCTCCTGGAAGCAGCCCTGATTCTGGTCCGGTGGTGAGAGCACCAGAACAAGGACAGAAAAGGCCATCACGACACATGGAAGGACTCCCTCTCCTCTTGAGGAACTGAAGTTGAGCATTCTAAAGGGTGGTGCTGGACCCAGAATTGATTTTGGATTGTATTGTATTGGGAATTTGGGGGGGAGGAGGAGGAGGAGAGTGTTTTTTTGAGGTTTCATTTTCCTTGTTTTCCTTTTTTTCTTTCTTTTTCTTCCTTTTGTATGTAGTTTAGTAATTGTTTTTGTAGTTTAGTTAATAAACTTTTCTTCTTTTTCAAGTGAGAGCCTGCTTTGTTTATTCCTGGTCAAAATCTCACAGCAGACACCAGAGAAGGTGTATTTTCATGCAGGCATTTGGCCTTGTGCCAATGTCAAACCAGAACAGCAGTAAATGTGCTTTTGGCAAGCCAGCATCTGTCTGGGGTGGCCTTCCCTCTGTCCAGGGGCACAAATATCCCTCTATCCGAGGGCTGTTTGTGTTTCATCTGCTCTCAACTTCCCCTCAGGTTGGCACGGAGTGGCGATCCCCCTGGAACCGCTGCATTGTCAACGAGTGTATCCGGGTGAACAATGAGGTTTTTGTGCAGCAGAAGAATGCTTCTTGCTCCCAAATGGATGTGCCTGATTGTCCAGAGGGAACTGAGCTGCGCTGTGACCAAGTGATTGACTGTTGTCCTTCCTGCAGATGTGGTAAGGTTTGGGGCATGGCAAATGGGATTGCTCCAGCATGAATTGTTTCATGGGGTGACTATCTGATTCTCAACGACAATTTTAAAAGTGTGTGTTCTGGAAGCATAGCCCACTTTGAAGGGCTCCTGTGTAATTCAGACACTGAGTACAGAAGCACCTGCTGCTGCATCCAAAGCCCCATGGATAAAAGGGGAAGGGGAGATTCTGCTTTCCAGTGCCTGAAGGGAACCCACAGGAAAGATGAAGAGAGACTATTGACAAGGGCCTGGAGTGACACAACAAGGGAAAATGGCTTCACACTGACAGCACAAGTTTAGCTTGGATATTAGGAAGAAATTCTTCCCTGTGAGAGTGGTAAGGCCCTGACACAGGTTGCCAGAGAAGCTGTGGCTGCCCCATCCCTGAAAGTGTCCAAGGCCAGGTTGGATGGGGCTCTGAGCAACCTGGGATAGTGGAAGGCGTCCCTGCTTATGGCAGGGGGTTGGGACTGGATGATCTTTAAGGTCCTTTCCAGTCCCAAGCTTATGATTCTGTAACTCCTAACATAGTCTTGATTCAAAAGTCTAAAGGAAAACATTTGGTTAATTGGCCTCAATCTGGGAAGACTGACAGTGGTGTTTAGTTGACACACGTGTGTGCAACCACTGGTGAGGAGGGAGCAGCAGGAGGAGGAAAGGATATCTGCTGTCTAAGTTACAGAAAATTGGAGATCCTCTTCTGAAAGTGTGAGGCTTGAACTGGAGGGGAAAGTTTATTATGTTCTGCCATGACTTGTTCAAAAAGAGCTCAGCCAGAGATAATTTTATGTAGCATCAAGTACAATTTGTTGCCTATAGCTCTGACAATTTGTTGCCTTTCCATGTGTAATGTAAGAGGGCTTAGTTATGCCTCTTTACAGTGAAACTACATACAAATTTCTTCAAGCTGGAACTGTACTGAGTCAAAAGAGCATAGCTGTGGTTGATTACATCTTGGAATTGTCATTATAATGGTAAATGCTAAGAGGAATACTTTGTTCTTTTTCAGTGCCCCTGAATGGTTGTTCATTGAATGGCACTGTTATTGGGGTAAGACACAAATTCCTTTTACCTTTTGAGATGGCAAGATATTTAAATATATGAATGAGCTTTTGAAAGACACACACTTTTCAGAATAGTCACACACAGAATACAGGGCAACTTTTTTTTCCAGATAGAATCTCTGCAAGGAAGACCTTGGAGTAAAAGCAGTGCCAGGGAGCTCAGCATGTCTATGTCCAGCTCCTGATTCTGCCAGGGTCTTCCTATATGACAATGAGCATCTCTGCAAAATGGGGGCAGCAAAGTTTCCTTATCTTGAAGGATGCTTGAAAAGAGTGCTTAAAAACTGTGGTAATCTGCATTTTGTAATGGTTTGCAGACTACCAAACACACAGGAAACTCTCTACAAGGGTTAATCTCCCTAGTGATCCTTGCCCACTTTGGGGAAGCAAAACCTTCCCATATTCTGCTTAGAGGATAAGGCATATTAAAGCAAGGAAGGAGACTTCCTCCACCTGTGTGGAAGGAGAGGTATCCCTCCTTGGCTATTAGCAAGAACAGGAAAGCTGAACTTCCTCCCTGTTTGACCTCTTTTCCCTTTCAAGATCCCTGCTGATAAGCCCTGTGAGGAAATTTTTTCTCAACTGTGTATTTAATGGATAGATTAAGACATGTTTAACCCAGCCCGTGGTAGTGTGAATGATGTTAAGCATCTGATCTCATTTATGCCGAATTTATCTTTGGAAAGCTGTGTCAATTGTCCATTGTTTCCCTAAATCCATATTCTGGCAGCACCTCTGGTGTCAAAGAGCTCTAAATATTCTCACCATCCCCCAGGGAAACAGGTTCTCTTTAGTCATTTAACCTAACTTTAACCTACTCACTCCTGCTTTGTCAACATGTGCCTTCCTTTGTCATTTATTTAAAAGTAAATGTACTCAACATTTATATTTATATTTTAGTGGTGTGGTAGAGAGAACCTTTCTCTATCTATTTCTTGTGGTTTGGATTTTTTTAATATAGTCCAAAGGCATAAGTTTATAAGTTTTTTAGAGCTAAAGCCATGTCATCAAACATCCATCATTCTGTGTAGAGATGACTTCCCTGTAGAATTAAATCAAAGGAAAAATTCTTGTTTTTCTTGTCAGAAAAGAAAAGCTTTCTTGTCAGAACACTGGTTTTAAAAATAATAAATTCTGGAATAATCTACTTTCTCTTGGATCCCTCTACTTCTTTCCTCTTTTGTATGCTCTCGGAACTAATTGGCATCCTACAAAGACAATATTAATATGGAATGTCAAGCAGGACAGCTCTTGCCACTTTCTCTTATACAGGATTATATATTCCATATGTATCTAATTTCTGTATTGCAAACCAAAGCTGTTTCCAGTTGTGTGCTGTTCTGCCATGATCAACTAATTTTTTTTTTCTCCTCCAACAAAATGTTCACATGATCTGTCAAGTAAAGTACTTTTTCTTTCTTCAAGCATTTGAAAATATTTACAAATAATTTAAAATGAAACATAAGGAAAATTTGAAACAAAATGTCACATTGAAAGCAAAATAAGAAGTGTCTGTGTTTGAAAACTTCAAAATAAAATGTCTCAGCTTCTGCAATATTGAAAAAACAATCCTAAAATTTCTTAAACTAACTTCATTTAATGACTTACTATAAGTTAATTAGCTGCCTGTCTGAAATATTTTGAGCACCTGGTGTCACGATAGCTTTGTTTTGTGCTGTTCTCTGCTTCAGTGACTGGTTCCAGAGTCCTGGTCAGGCAGGAAGATGTGGTGTCCACAGAAGTTTCTACTTCCTGGATTTCAAACCTTTTATGTTGGGTCCTTTAAGAATAGGCTTCAAGTTTCATTTTATATTAAGGAAAAACTTTCATTCATCAACTCCTTCCCTGAATAGTTCCAAGTTTTGAGATTTTACTGCATTTCTGGTAATTGACTGTGTCCTTAATTCCTTTATGTTTTTATCACGTATTTGGTTATCAATATGATATTCCAGTAATTTGCTGTATTGCATCTACTCTGCTGTTATTAACAATGCCATGGGTTTTAACTGCAAGTTTCCAAGCAGGTGGCTGTATTTACCAAAAGGATTATCTGTATCTCTCATCTGTTTTCTCAGGCTTTTACTGAGTGGCATTTTTGAAGGTGATCTGAGCAGATTTGAGTTTTATGCAGGTTATGATGGTGGCGCTCGGTTATTTTGGTGTTGACATTTAGTTCCAAGGTAGCCAAGAAAGCACAAGATAGGTGTGTTATATAAAGGGAAAAATCTGTATCAATCCATTATTTTGTTCAGTTCTGTCATGCTAAGCAAATTTGGGATCAGGGCTAGATCTTCCCTCAAAAGCTCAAGGCACTTGTGTGTGAAGATTTAATTTCAACTCGTGTCTAGTAAATCCCTATGTTCTTGCCTCTCAGAGTGATTATCATGTGAGTTCAGCTTTATCTATTTTGTGTTTAATTGGAATGTTAGAACTATTAGAAGAATCCATGAGGATATCAGTGACATCAGTTGTGGCTTTGTAGACCTTTTCTTTATGATGTTAAAGCCTAGAGCCACTGAGCTATTCTTTGATAAAGAATGTCATGTGGTCTGCACTAGAACTGTCACTCTGGTGTCTGACTGCTTTCCAGTGTTGAGATCAAACAAGAAATAAGAATTTTCATAAGATATTTGCTCTCCATCTGTTATGGTGCAACCGCAACCAGCAGCCACTCACTCCCTCCCCACCAGCAGGATCGAGGAGAGAATGGGAAGGGTAAAAGTGAGAAAACTTCTGGGTTGGAATAAAGAGGGTGAAAGTAAAAGCTGTGCAAGCCAAGCAAATAAAGGAATTAATTCACTACTTGCCATGGTTGGGCAGGTGTTCAGCCTTCCCAGACAAGCAGAATGGTGCTCCTTCTTTTCCCCATTGTATATTCTGATCATGATGCCATAAGGTCTGGTATATCCCTTTGGTCAGCTGGGATCATCTCTCCTGGCTGTGTCTCCTCCCAACCTCTGAGGCAACCCCAGTCTCCTCTGCAGCCTGGTAGCAGGAAAAGCAGAAAAGGCTTTGGCTCTGTGCAATCCCTGCTCAGCAGTAACAACGTCTCTGTATTATCAACCCTATGTGCAGCACAAATCCAAACCACAGCCCCATTCCAGCCACTGGGAAGGAAATTGTACCCCAGGCAAAATCATCACGCCCTCCCTCTCCAGGAGCAAAATTTTGAGTGTATCCCCATACATGCCCCTGTTGAAGTTTTTTAACCCTCCAGATTAATGATAGTCACTACAAAAGGTTGAACTTGGAAAGCTGAGGAATCCCATGTTCAGGTCTCAAGCTAAGCTGTTAAAAGACAGGAATCTCCCCGTTGGTATTTCCTCTTTCATAATGTTTTATGTAGAGGATCTTTTTTCTAGACCTCAGGAGAGAGTCGTTGTTGTTACTGGTTATAGAGACCTGAGCACCTCTGTTGTCCTGGGGCACAGAATCAGAATGTAGTTAAAATTCTGTGCTCAGAACATTTGTATGTCACAATATTGGGTCTAAACTACCTATAAATGCATTGCTTTTACACTGTTACTCTGGCCAGCTTCTTGTTTTTTGCTCCACTTGTTTCCTGAGCATTTAACAATTCAAAATGGAATCTGAGGATATGCACAGTACCAAGTGAAATAAATGGTGGCATTCCACTAATATCTGAAGCACAATTCAAACCTTTCATAATCTAGCAAAATTGTCTATTTACCTTATTTATTTTCCTTCTTTATTAGTTTTTAGAAGTTTGTGCAAATCTTGAGTAGGCTACTTCCACTTTGTCCTTTCAACCTTTGTGGTTTGTTATTTTGAGGTTGAAATGAAGGGCTTTGCACCTGGGAGGAAGAAAGATGTTGTCTTAGGATTCCTTTCAGTGTAGGGTAACCAATTACTGACTCCAAATACTTTTGTTTCTTAATGGTTTGGCATCTTTGCTCTGCATTTTAAATGCCACTTTTGCTTCCTTTGAAAATATGATGGGATCCAGGAAACAAGGTGCTGGGCAAGAGCTCAGGGCATTTGAATTGTGTTCAGCCTGATTTGCTTGTAACTATGGACAGAGTAGAGTTCTTCAGTCACTAATTTTGCTTTTTAAAATTTTGTCTTTTCTTAATTTTAAGCTTTTAGTCCTTTAGACATTCCATGCAGAATTGTTACAAAAACAATATCATTTCTGCCCATAATCTGTGGGTTATGATGGCTCTAGAATGAAAACTGGTTGCCAAATAAATTCATTGCACTCAAAAAACTCCTGGCAACCATGTAGTCAGAGTAAAAAAAAATCTTCCTCATAACTTCCAAGAATCCCTTTCTTGCTTGCTAGATATTTAAGCAACAAAGAAATGCCAATGACATTTCTCAGATTAAGGACTTCTAAAGGGCTTCCTTGAAAAATAGCCTCATGCCATGCTGCTTGTTCGGGAATTAGAGATGAAAATGAAAAATATCAAGGTCTCTGGAAACTCTGCGGCATGGGTTTCTTGTTTCTCTAGCAAAGAATTACAGTGCAAGATTTAATGAAAGAGATTTAACCTGAAATCACTGGTTTATCTGGATTTTGCCGGTGAGATGGTCACTGACAAACTGATTCTGATGTTTCAGCACGGGAGGCGCCTGATGGTGGATCAGTGCACAACGTGTGAGTGCTTCCAGTCAGCACCTCAGAAATACACCCTGAGGTGCACCAAACTCAACTGCCAGGCCTGCCCATTGGTGAGTGGGAGCAGCCTGAGGGGATCTGGTAGGAATGTGTCTGATGAGAGTTATGTTCTTCACTATACACACCACTTTATGTCCGGTACAGCTCTGGGGCCTTTGGCCTTTCTTCAGGTTCTTCTGAGAAGTCTTGCTCTGTGTTTTTTCCATGAAGTAGATGATATGCATCAAATCTGATCTAAATCCTCAGGGTAGATGGTACTCAGCTCCACAGGCACATTTTATTGTTTATTTTAGATTACTTACTCTTAGGGCAATATAAGGTTTGGCAAATCATTTGCAAGAGGAACTGCTGAGTCCTCTTTCCTACAGTGTTACCTGTCCCTGCAGGGACCTGCAGCTCAGCCAGATCTCCACGCTTCAGGCCTTTCCTATGACAATTTTCCAATTTGTCTAAAAGCTGGGCTCAGTAGCATTTGTTTGATTCCCAGCCCTTGCCTTTGGTGATTTGAAGGGATTGTCCCCATCAGTTCCCACTAGTTTTTGAAGTCTTTGCTGCTGCTTTGGTGCCCTCACCTACAAGGAATGACTTTGGGTGAGAAAGCCAGAGAGATATATCTTTCATTTTTGCTCTACTGACCAACAGTGTCACAGGATTGCCTGATTAGTTTTGCTCAGTTCTGTAGTTTTTTCTCTTAGCACCAATACCTTGAGTAGAAGGAGACCAAAGTGAGATGCAGAGGCTGGTTTGATCACCCTATGTCCAAAGAGCAGAGACCAGAAGCTAAGTTTCACAGAAAAAAACCCCCAAAACTTAGATGTCTCTTCCTCTTCTTCATCCTTTCCCTGGACAGTGGATGGAGCACAATGGCCCCAACCAAACCCAGTGCGTGTGCCAAGTGGTGGCCCTGGCACCCAAAATCCACATCTCTAACATGATCATGTGGGATTTCTGGCTTATGTCCAGGAGGGGCATACACTGATAGGGTCCTTGGAACAGAGAGGGGCAGAGCTTTTGATGAGTCCAATCTCCCATCCTGAAGTAGAACTGGAAAGGACTGGAAATGTAGTTAAGTTTCTGTAGAGAGTAATCTCTAACAATAAAAAAATAGAGCAAGACTGCAGACTCAAATTATTTCCTGCAACTCTTTTTCTTGAAGAATTGTCAACAGCGTCCCAGCTGGCTTGTTATGAGTAGAAAAATGATGATGTGACTTCCAAATGATGTCCAGGGACAGGTCTGTGCTTAGGGCAAACCAAGGCCAGCCAGTTTCATGTGGAGAATGCAGCTCAGATAGTTCATAAGTGTTCCACTTGTCCATTAGGCCATCAAACTGGCTTTGATCCCTTTTATTTGGTGATATGGATGTAGCCTCTGACAAAAAGGACAATCTGGAATACCTTTTGTGGTTCTAGACCCTAATATTACCCCTTCTGTAAGGTTTGATTATAGACATAGGCTTCTGAAGGGAAAACAAATGGCCAAGCTCAGTGCTGAGCATCTTTCTCAAAATATAACCTAGCAGATCCATGAAAAAAAATCCGAACAGATACACCAGATTGAATTTGTCGCCAGAGACATGTGTGCATGTGTATGTTCTCACACAAAGATACATGAGCATCCATTCTCGCTGCTTAATGCAAGGAGACAGCTGTAGAAATTATGTTAGAGGAATCAATATAATACATGATATTAAAAAAAAAAAAAAATTTGGGGGGAAACATTCCTCTCCTGCTTCTTTCACCACCCACACATTACCCAACCAGCCCTTTTCCCCATATAACACAAAAGTACAGACTAGGCAGAAAACCCTGAAGAAAGAGCCATTTTCAGTTGGGCTTATTAAGGACAGTGAACTTGTGTTTGGGAGCTATGCAGCTACCCAAGGGAAGTTGCAGGTCTAGGAGTATATATCCCTTCCTAGCCATTGTAATGAATTTGAGGAGCTTGAGGAGAAAAAAAATCAAATAAGATAAAGAATGTCTTCATCTCCCTAAAGACCAGTGGGATTCACACAATTCACAGAATCTTTCCTGTCTCAAAGCCTTTGACTTCATGGTATACCTAGATTAAAAGCAATTCCTTGCTAATGGATAAAATTTGAGAGTACAAATGGGTTAAGAGTACCAATTCTCTCAGGAACACCTGCTTTCTCCTGGATGCTGAAGTTGTGTAAGGAAAAGCACTGGCAATTGAAGTGCAGCCAGCTCCAGCATATTCTGCTCAGGAGGGTCATTTTTTGGGTAATTTTATGACCTGCTTTAGGTGCTTATATTTTTGCTAGTAGGGAAAGTTCACCTAAGTAACAATGAACTATGTTTTCCCCCAATGATTTAATAATAACTCTCCCTCCCCAAATTCTCTTCTATAAAAACATATGGATAACATGCATGCCTTCACTGAACCAGGAAGTGTTTATTTTCTTAAAAATGTTCATCTCATCATAAGCAGCTCTTGGTTATTTGGAGCAGCTGGGGACATTACTATGGGACACTTCATGTGTTAGCTCAGTTGCTTTCTGTTTGGTTTGATTTTTTTCCTTATCATTATTCACTCTATACCTTTCTGCCTCTCCACTTAGGGATGCTCATTCTCCCATGCTCTTTTTCCTGCCACTGATTTTCCCTTCAATGCTGTTTGTGGGGCTCCATTATTCCCCTTTTCTTTCTTGCTCTCCTTTTCCCTTATTCTGCCTTTCCCTGCCTAATGCTTACTGGATACTTTGCCCCTTTCTCTCCAGTTTCAGCACTTCCAACTGCTTTTCCATGTTGCACTGTATAGAATCCATTGGTTTTACTTAGAAGCATTTTGCTGGCTGTCATTTTGTCCACTGAATCTTATTTTTTTTAAAAATCTTCTTAAAATAAATACAGGATGCATGCTTAAAACAAAATAAATCCAGAAAAATGTCCTTCACCTTCTAGAACTACAGAAGGCAGGAAATCCCTGGCTCTTGCTGTGGAAAATGTGTGCCAACTTCATGTAGCATCAGGCTGAGAGATGGAAGGGTTCAAAATCTTCAGGTAAGTTTTAAGCATTCTTTATTTTATTTATAACTGAATGTAAATGTATCATCAAATGTAAATCAAATGTATAATCATGTTTTTGATTAGGTAACATGGTATTGTGTTTTTTGTATCTCAGAATAATTGATCAAGGAAGTTAAGTTGTTTGTAAATAAAAAATGTGTGACTTCATACCCCAGTGCAAAATCCTAGAGAGACATTCTAGTTACAGGAATGTTATCACAGAACTTTAACTGGAATATGACCTCAAACAGAGGAAATGAAAACCCTCATTTAAGACGTGAAATAGTTAAATTAAGAATGTGAATTTTGAGAAACTTCTCCAGCATAGAATGATAGAATGGATTGGTTTGGAAGGGACCTCAAAGATAATCTTCTCTCAATTCCCTACCATGGGCAGGGACACCTTCCAGTAGAGCAGGTTGCCCAGAGCCACATCCAACCTGGCAGTGCAGGATATGTTCTTAAACAGGAGTGGATATTTTTCTGGTTAAACCCCATTCTCTGTCACCAGAGACAGCATCTAAAATATTCTTTTATTCAATTTGTATGAAAAATCTTAGATGGGGAGAGTATGGGAAGAGCCATGAAGCTGGGGAAGGGTCTGGAGCACAAGGAGCAGCTGAGAGGGCTTAGCCTGGAGAAAAGGAGGCTCAGGGGGCCCTTCTGGCTCTGCACAACTCCCTGACAGGAGGGGACAGCTGGGGGGGATCAGGCTCCACTCTCAGGGAACAAGGGACAGGACAAGAGGAAACAACCTCAAGTTGCACCAGGGGAGGTTTAGATTGATTTTTTTTTTTTTTTCCCACTGGAAGGATTGTCCAGCTTTGGCACAAGCTGCCCAGGGCAGTTGTTGCATCACCAGCCCTGGAGGGATTTTTAAAATGTGTGGACGTGGATCTTAGAGATGTGGTTTTCTGGTGGACTTGGTTGGCAGTGGGAGGTTAATGGCTGGACTTGCTCTTAAGGGTTTATTTCAAACTAAATGATTTGGTGGGGGGATGGGGGTGTGGTTGTATATATGTTTTCTAAAGAAGTTCCCAACTCTTCCAGAAGGTAAATAATTGTATCTATATCTCTTTGAAAGACAGATCATAGGCCAGACCTCCAGATCTCTCACTTAAGAAGGTTTTTTCCTAAGTTAATGGAAATTTCTTCCCTGTTAAGAGCTGAAAAAGTCAGGTTTTCACAGTCTGGGCAGAGCTGTGATCAATATGGCCATGGAATTAAACAGAATAAAATGACTGCGGATAAGCAAAGATTTCTATGTTTTATAAGTGTCACCACCATGGTACTTTAATTGAGACGTCAGCAAAGTAATATCCTGAAAACTTCCTGTCCCCTGTTGTTTCTGTGTAAAGCTAACAGCCCTTCAATATTTCCAGGCAAACTCATCCCTTCAGGATGGCTGTGACAGTCACTCCTGCAGAGTAAATGAGAGAGGGGAATTTATCTGGGAAAGGAGAATCACTGGCTGTCCTCCATTTGATGCCAGAAGATGCTTGGCTGAAGGAGTAAGTAGTGAAACAGGTTGTGTTCCCAGGTTTCCTAATGGACTCTGCCATGTTTCTGGTACCTTCTGTGTGCTGGGCTGGGAAACCCCAACCCTCTCCAACACCTTGGCTAAACTGAATTTGAGCTTTGAAATTCAGAAAGATGTAGGTTTTCTCTTTTTGAAACTATAAGCTGGTTGTTTTTTTTTTTTGTGGGACTGTGCTGACTGCTGACCCTAATTCTGTTATGAATATGAAGCTGAATATTTGAAGTATCAGACATTTGCAAGTGGTTCTTCTAACAATGTCCTCAGTTTGGGATCCAGAGCAAAACTGTGTGGACAATGACACAAACTGAGAAATATGCATATGAAATACTATGGTATTTTTTCTCTGCCATTATATGATGTTAGGGAAAGGAATTTTCACACTGTTGCAGAAAGATCTAACTTCCACAACTGCAGTTGTTTAGCAGGATAAAAAGCCCTGCAAAAAGTACTCGTCCATCTTTCTTGTGATTTGAGGTTAATTAGACACTGAGGAGCAGAGTGAGGTGTGAGTGTAGCCCATGGGGCCCTGTTTTTGCTTATCTGTCAGGTTTTACACATCTTACAGGTGTTTATATCCATCTGCTCCAATTTTCTTGGGCATGGCAGGAAGCAGGGAACCTTTAGTAAAGCTGGTGGCCAAACCAGTCTGCTCATACACATGAAGCAAATGGAGAATTTACGTATAATGTGGGAAAAATAAAACTTCTACAGGGCATCTCTCACTCGTGTAATTGTAATACATGGTTTTGTTGTATAAACAAAGATTTAGAAAAGAATGCTGCGTTACATTACGGGCTTTGGGTTATTATCATATTCAAGTGATGTTAATGGAAAATCAGTGAAAAGCAGTTTACTTTTTAAACAGAACTTCTCAAACTGCATTTATTCTTCTCCTATCCCCCACAAACAGAACTATTTCAGCTATAAAATTAGTGGTTTTCATCTTGTTGCAGATCAAAATTTTAGGGTTTTTAATTAAAAAAGCCTCCAAACTTTTGCATGTAAGCTCAAGGGTTGAGTGCAACAATGGCATCACCCTGCAGTGTAAATATTTCTCCATTTTGCCTTTTACTATAGTTTTTCAATAATTTGCACTATACATATATTTGTGAGAATTTATTCTGGATGATAGCAATGAAACAAAACATAAAGTTTTATGGCTTTTAAAATTTACTTGACAGATGTGATATTTCTTAAACAGAATGAAAGCTGAATGCTACTGGTTTTATCCTCCTGGTTTTCAGGAATTTACTTGTATTTAATGTCTTTATTTTAGAAAGCTCCTAATAGCAGGTGAGAGCAATATTTTCAGGTGTTGAACTTGCTAATAAGTCAATTACTTCCAGTTAGCTACCAGCAAAGTTCAAAATCTTAAAGTTGATAAAGAGAAGATTATTAATGTAGATTTATGATTTTGTATAATATAGAAATTCAGTTTGGTTTTCTTTTTTTTTTTGCCTAGTATCCTGCTTTATACATCTTCTTCCAGCAGATCAGAAGTGTATCACTTATGCCAACATCTGAGTTTTCTTTTTTTTTTTTATAATTTTAGGGCAGAATAGCAAAAATTGGCAACACTTGCTGTGACACATGTAAGTAAATAATCCAGAAATCTTGTATGGAAAAGACAGAGTGTGTAAGTACCTACATTTTCCATAATATGCAGGGTAATGAACCAGAGCTTAGCAATGTGGTTATAATAAACCATCAAAGAAGCCCACCCTCTAACATGCTGCTGTCTGTCATGTTTTGTCATCTAGAACACGCATTTTGACAGTATTCTCAAGTGCTTAGAATGAAATAGATACTCTCCACATTTTATGCAGATGTTAATTATGAATGTTTTATTTTATTGTTCATCTGTTGATAACAGGAATAGTGCTGCACAGACAGCCTGTCAAGTCACATAACCTGATACTGCTGAATATGTGAGGAAAACACTTCATGAATAAAAGATCAACTTTAAAAAAATTAATCAAAAAAGCCCAACCCTGGTGGCAGTAATGTTTTTGATAACATTAACCAAAAATAGTAGGGAAAATGCATTCCTATGGAACAGCCTGACTGGTTCTTAAATTTGTCAGTTTAGGGGTCAATCCTGCAACTCTTAATTTCTCGCATCTTTGGGTGGATAATCCAAATGTCAGTCAGGCTGTGAGAGTAGGAAGGGTATGCTTACATAAGGAAGGATTGCAGGGTTGAGTTCTCATTTCTAAAATGAATCACTGATGCATTTGTGAGCAGATAACCTCTCAGTTTTCTCCTCTATAAGTAAAAACTAATACTGTGGCTTATATAAAATTGAAAAATATTACAAAGGATTGAAATTCTCTTTTAAGGTCAGAATATCAAGATCTTATCTTTGTTACGTCTTTTAATTTTCTTTTTTTTGCTATGCATGTGCTCATAAATAAATGATGGCCAGCATAGCAGCCCATCACCACAGTGGCACAGGAGCTGCTGCAATAATACCCCTGATGAAGGATGGTAACTCCTAGAGAGTTTGCAGCCTTTGCCTGTCTGGATAATCACTGAGCTCTGGCTTGAGAGATAAAAGTCAGAAGGCTCTTGAGAGACTGTCATCAAATGGATCAAAGAGGTAATTTGGTTAAAGGAGCTTCAATCTACCAGGCTACAAGTAAGGAATACTCAAAATTATTTATTAACAAAACCAGATTTTGAGATTTAAAAGACAGGGTGGTGGGTAGATAGTGTCAATCACTGTAATTGAGGAGAAACTAGTTCCAAATGAGCAGAGATCAATGCATAGATTTATTTAATGGAATCTTTTAAAAGCAATACCTCCCTGCAGCTGCAAAGGCAAGCTGATCTAAGTGATGTGCTGCCTGCCTAAAACCTCCCATATTGAATGGACCTTCAGATCCTTATTCCCAATGATGTTTTGCCTGGATGTAGCTCAGTTCTCAGTTTCTCCTGGACATAGATTACATTATTTACCAGTGTCTTGAGAGAGTCTGTCTTTCAGATGTCTCTGTGCCATAAAGAATTGGGCAAAGAACTCATTCCCTCAAGTCCAAGCTGATGCCTTTGGCTTAGCAGAATCCAACAAGTCCTTGGGCAAAGGAGCTGGTTGAGGAGTCAGTTTCCCTTCCTATGTTATGCCTTCACAACTGGACTTTTTTAGTGTGTCTGAGGGCATTGTTCCAGCTTTTAGTTTGTGGAACAAGTGAACAGCTCCTATTTTCTCCTGAGATTTTTGTGGTATTAGTCACAGGACTTGATAATTGGCAAAGGCTAATTCCTTATTTTCCCCCTTAACCAAGAAGTTCCATCTCTTTTCTCTGTTGATCTCAATCTCACCTGTCTTGTTAAGATACAAGCACTAGCTTTGCAGAGGAGGCACAGTCAACAGAAAAAGTAAATAACAGAGGTAAAGTAACTAGAAAACAAGTTGATAAGTCAGGATCAAAAACGGAACAGATCTGTGTTGAGGCTGATGACTTTTTTTTTTTGTGCTTTTCAAGTGTGTGAGCACAACTTGTCCAACTTTCAGGTGGACAATTTTTATAAAGGAGTGATGAAATCATTAAAAGAGAAAGGGCAGTTCAGCCCTGGAACCAGATATGAGCTGTATTTTTTTTTTTTAATGAAATTTAAGGTTTTAGCAAGGCACAGAGTCAATTTGGTACCAACATGCTGATGGAAAGTTGTGCTTGCTGGTAGGAAGATGGATACCTTTCTCTTCCCTTTGTGTGTGTGTACTTAGTTGTGCAGTTGCCCTGCTGAATTCCTTAAACTTTCTGAACTGTTCTGGGGTAGTACTGAAAAATCAGTCCAATATTCTGTTAAACACAGAAATTTTGTTTGTTAGTTAGAAATGGGTATGAGTAGGTGTCTGTCTTCACAGCGACATAAAACTACAGTAACACTACACAGAGCTGCTGTTGTCTATGCACAAAATACCCACTGAAAAAAGCATTGGCTCCTTCACAAGTCTTTAGATGCAGACCAAAACATGCAAGAGTTCAGAAGAAAATGCTCTGGCTTAGTTTATATTGAGCATGTTAATGATGAGATTCTCTTTGAAAGGGGGGGAACAGAGTCCCTGTTGGTTACTGGAGTTAACAGGAGAATTGTCTAAGACCGGGGGGAGAGGCTGGTGTTTGATGGCCAAGGTGACTTTAGAACAAATCAGTCAATTGAAAATAAACATGAGGGAAACCCTTCTCTGTCGCCGAGAATGAAGGCTTTTGTCGGGGTCGAGCCATTTGTTGGTGAGGGGAGACTCAGACACTCAATATGAGTGATAAGCAAATTCTGTTTATTGAAGAGAGCATCAGACACTTATACAGCGAGTAATAAGCTTATGAATATTCTGTAAGCTAAGCAATCTATTGGTTAAACTATGCCATGAACTCTTCTTCATTCCTTGGGGTTACATCTCTCTTTTCTCATGTCTCTTTCACTGTTTGTTATTATACTACAGCTAAGCCTCAAGGACATGTTAACAATACAGGTGCAGGACTTGGAATTAGCCACAGCTTTGTAATTTTCCTTTCTCTAGCAGCTAAATTCCCAACATCTCCCCTGTTTTTATTTTTTAAAAAAAAGAAAAGTTCTATGGGCTAAGTGTGTCTCACTCTTTGCAACACAAGAATAGGCAATTCTAACAACTAAACAATATTTTCAGCTAATAAGGCTTTTCTCTTACAAGGGATCTAAGCTAGGGAAACAAACCAAAAAGGCTATGACTATTTATAGGATATGCTATACAACAGATACAAAAAAGAATTCTATGTGCTATAAAGCTTAAACAAATCTCAGGTGTGCTAATATAATTCATAAAAATAAGCTAAAGGAAGTTTGCTGTCTATTCTCAAACAGCAGATATATTTTAAACAAAAACAACTCTATTCACAAATACTTCTGATTGTCTCTTTTAGCTAGTTTCCCTAATGTTCACAACAACAACTTGCACACAGGTCATAAAATAAATGCCTATCATAAAAGTATAAATCTATCTAACATCACTTAAACTAAATAGCATTTAGACTTAAAAAACTTAAACTCTTAAATATTTTAACTTAACAGAACTTAAACTCAATCACTTAATAATATTCAAAATTAAGATACTTAAAACTTTTTAACTTAACAAAACTTAACTGACTTTAAATTCTATATAACTTAATATAATTTTAATCTTAACAGAAAACTTTTGGTCAACAAAAGTTTGTTTGACGGCAATCATGATAGAAAGCAAGTGATATCTTAAAATGAATATCAAATGCTGTATGTTTTTGTTAATCACATGCTTTTAAAAACTATGCTTTTATTAACTAAAATTTGAAATTATTAATTATTTCAATTTTTTTATTTCATATTTTATTATTATTTTATTTTATTATTATTATTCATTTTATTATTTATCATTATTTTATTTTATTATTTATTTCATATTTTATTATTATTATATTAATATTATTAATTTTATTATTTATTTAATATTTTATTATTTTATTTATATTATTATTATGCCTTCTAAAGTGGCTTTGGAGTAGGAAACACCACTTTAAAAAAACAAACATTTCTTTTGGATTCAGAGAAAGGAAACAATTCTTATTTAAAAATAATTATATAGCAATTTTATAAAATGCCTCTTTGAGGAAATACATCAACAGATGTTTTCTTTGTGTAAAATAGACATTTTTCAGCTTAAATCTTTGAAACACATATACTACTTAAAGTTTGTGTTTATGCATTACTTTCTATATCAGTAATTCAATAAAACTTCTAATCTATACCAAAACTATTTTTCTTTACCACTCTTGATTTAGCTTTCAGGGCTTGAGCTAAAACCATGTCATCAGAAAACTCTGGGTTTCTCATTTTTTAATTCTTCTTTTAAGTTCTTTTCTTCTTGTGCATGTTTACTTTTGACTCTACAAGTCTATTATGAAGGCTATATGAAATACATTCTTTCTTAGGAAACAGTAAAGCTACATTGCATACCACTGGAATAAGACACTGTTTAAGGTATAGCTGTAAAAAAAATTCTTTTGAATTCAGTGTTTGCTTTTACCTTTACCACATTTAAACAAAGCTTAAAAAATATAAAAAATACACTTATTATATTTCACTTTTACAACCACTTTAACCTGTTTTTAACATTTTTAAATTTCCTAAAACACAACTTCGGAGTCTGATGCTCTACCGACCAAGTCACCCTGGGCTTCCGATGTCTAAAGTCTGTTAGGAAGAACAAAAGTCTCTTTTAACACTTGGGTGAGAAACGTCCTGATATCTTTTGATGTCGCTCATTCATTATCACTGGTCTCTTAATTGCAGTAGGAATCTTTCTTTTGTTGACAAGAGTTACAATTATTACGGCTGTTAAGGTCTCACACTGATGCCCTTGCCCGCTGCGGGTCAAAGGGAGAAGCGCTCCGCTGGAAAAAGCGCTCTGGTCTCGCGGCGCCTGTGTCAGAGGGGCCGACCCCCCCGCGCTGGGCTCGGCGCGGCGCGGCTCCCCCTGCTCTCAGCCTCCGCGGCGGCTCCCGCGGCGCTGGGCTCTTTGTTGCGTGCACTGCAGACACCGCTGCACCCGTGGCCGCGCGGGTCGCTTTCCCCGCGGCCGCCGTCGCTCCCGCCGCTGCGCCCATGCCAAGATTGGAGTGGCACAGCCCTGCAGGCGTCCCGAGCCGCGGCTGCTGCCGCCATTGCAGCAGGGTCGCTGATTTATCGTGCATATACTTGCAGCACCAGCACTACAACGCACGTTTTTGCAAGTCTATATGCAGCAATCTCAGGAATTCTCTTCCTAAGTCAACAGTCTATAGTCCCCGCTTTTCTAAAAAGCATTTAAAAGGATTATATGCCGTTTGTCCCTGTATTACCTTTTAACTTGTCATTCATTTAGCGCGCTGCAGCCTTTCTAAGCCTTTCCAGGATTTCGACGGCATTCAGTCAGCTGGGCTCTCCTGTGAGGTCGCCAGGGCACCGGAGCCCACTCTTTCGCCTTTCTCTAGGTCTCCTATATAGGGTCGCCTAAGGCAGGGCCGCTTTTTGTGCCTCCCGGGCTGCGTCGGGACTGACACCCAAATACTGCACCGACCGTGGCTCGCAGGGGTCCCTGTTCGGGCGCGAGAATGAAGGCCTTTGTCGGGGTCGAGCCATTTGTTGGTGAGGGGAAACTCAGACACTCAATATGAGTGATAAGCAAATTCTGTTTATTGAAGAGAGCATCAGACACTTATACAGCGAGTAATAAGCTTATGAATATTCTGTAAGCTAAGCAATCTATTGGTTAAATTATGCCATGAACTCTTCTTCATTCCTTAGGGGTTCCATCTCTCTTTTCTCATGTCTCTTTCACTGTTTGTTATTATACTACAGCTAAGCCTCAAGGACATGTTATCAACACAGGTGCAGGACTTGGAATTAGCCACAGCTTTGTAATTTTCCTTTCTCTAGCAGCTAAATTCCCAACACTTCTCTAATGGAAGTTTAGTGCTGCAATGTGAAATAGTCACACAGCTCTGCATGAATTACTCTGAGACACACCCAACTAGAGATATTACCAGGAAGAACATTTCACTGACAACAATTTCTGGAGTAAAGGGATATAAGTTACAACAAGCAATTGCCAGCAGTGCCAAACACTTTTTAAATTTTTCTTTTCTTTTTCTTTTTTTTTTTACTTGGTAGGTGTGGAGGTGGAATGCCATCCAGTAAGTACCAGACTGCAGTATGGGAATATCAATGGATGTGTGGCTGAAAAGGAGGTGCCCATTTCTCATTGTGAGGTAAATAACAAAAATCAACCTCCTTTTTCTTTCCCTAAATGAAACCATTTCTTCCACCATGGTTTCACTTCAGTAAGTGGAACATCAGTTTCTCATTGATTGGCTTAGTGTTAACCTCATTGGCACTTATTTCCTGAAGTAATTTGCTGATGCTGAATTTTCCCTAGTCAAACCAGCATGAAAAATGGCACATGTTAGACACAAAGGCTTTGTTCATCCCACTCTCTTGCTTCCAGCAGAAATTAATGACTCTGAAGTAGCTCTGTTAGGACTTTCTACTTAAAAAAAGAGGAATATTTATCTTCACATTTGTAAAGCTTATTTTCAGTTCTGAGTATGTAGTTAAGCACTGAGCCTCTAGGTTGATTAGGGGAATTTAAATAAGTATTTAGATAAATGGCATTTTAAAAGACCTTTAAACCCAAGTGCCAAGATTTGACTTGTATGCCTTAAAAGCTCTGGGATTCCTCAGCTAGCCTTGGCACCAAACTCTTGTGTTCTACATGTCTTGTATCTTCCATAATCAGATTAAAAGTTTAATTTCTAGCCCATCACTGCTTACACCTTATATGGCAACTTCCTTTTAAGACAGGAGCATAACTTCCCTTCTGGGTGTTCCCATCTCTGCTCTTTCCAAGATAACGAAACCCCATACAAGGATTTTAATCACCTTTGTGTGCAATCCAAGTTATGGCATAACTAATAATTCTTAGCCTCTTGTCCTGTCTACAAAGTAAATGGTCCTTAGCCATAAGGTCATAAGTATTGATTTTTCTCCTGCAGAAGTCCAGATTTTACATCGGGAATAAACAATATTAAGTACATTTTTTCTAAATTCGTCCCTGATAATGATAGGATATTTTAATTTAATTAGACTGGGAAATAAGAGCACAAAGCCACCAAAGGAAATGGACTCTGACAGAGTGTTATGTGAGGCGACTTATTTTGACATCATGAAGGCTTATAGCTACAGGCACTGACACCTTGGTCTAATTTAGTTAAGTGGCCAGACAAGCAGAACAAGAAATAATAGCACCAGCAGGACAACAATGGGTGTGTGAGTTGCAGCATTTGGGCTAAAGCACTTTCTGAATGCATGATAACCACATTTACTCAAAAGCCAACACCATAGCTCTGGACATTCCCTATAAGATTTTAAATTCTGGGCTCTTTTGTGTGTGTGAGCAGTTTAGTCGCCTCTCCTTTGCTCTGATTATGCTCATAAGAAGTTACTCTTTGTGCAGCACCCTGCATTCTGCAGCCAGGCACCTGTTTCTGAGTTCATGTTTTCAGCAGAGCATGGAAGCCCGACAAAATCACCCATGGATATTTTGAAGGAAGGAACCAGGATTCTGAGTATCATGAGGCTCTGTTCAAACTTCAGCTCTCTTCTTTTTCCATTTAGGGCAAATGCAGAAGCACCACCAGGTACTCTGCTCAGACAGGGCAGTGGGAAGACCACTGCAGCTGCTGTACAGCCATGCAGACCACCACGGTGACGATCCCACTGCGCTGTCCCAACGGGACCATGGTGCAGCTCTACATCCCCTCCGCCTCGCTGTGCGAATGCCATGCTCGCAAGTGCACACCATGAATATTGCCCAGAAGCCCAGCTGCTTAATCTGAAGTTTTATGATGGAGGAACTTCACAATGCAAGCCTAATATTCTCTGTACACTGCCTTATCCATTAGAATCCTGAAAAATTCTATAGACACAGCAAACAATAAAGCTTACCAGCACAACAGATCACGGTCTGATTCATTTTGGGGTGGACTGTAGGAAAGAGATTCTCTTCATTTCACTGTGGAAATTAATTCACATTATTGATGAAAATCCCAAAAGGACAACCACACACAAATCATGCTCAGAAGCAGTTGCTTATACTTAAAGAATTTTTCTCAAATCATTTGGTGTTATCTGCAGAGACATTACACTTTCATTCCCCAATTCAGTCCTTAGTGACACACAGTGGACTTATAATTTTTTGCTCTTTTTCCTCCCATTCTTTTCAGGGAGTACAGTAATTATGGGATAAGGCTTCAGAGTAAGAATAGGATGTTTGTAGTACACAAACAATACTGGTTGTTCAGACAACCAAATATCTTTCTGCAATGCATATACATGTTTCTCCTGAAGCTGAATGAAAAGAAACTGTGTGTTGAGGACAGACTGTAAATTGTGCGCGTCCTCAAGACATGTGTACAAGTTTAAGGACAGCTCCTACTTCAGCCTGTGCCCAGACCAACTCGAGGAGAAAGCTCAGTAGCTATCTCACCTATTTCCAGGTGCCTGGACTTCACCTGTTGCATTTGTTCCAAAAGTTGGAATTAATTTAGATGCAGAATTTGCAGTGGCAGGTGTAATTTAGTTATTGCTGCCAAGTATATATTTACAAGGATTTAAATTCTACTTTGTCTAGTTGGGCCATGGAACACAAAAGATCTTCCAGAATGTTGTTGGTCCTGGAGGAATCTTGTGTCAGTGAAGCAGTTTCACTGGGAAGTACTAATTTCTCAAAAATATGAGAGAGGGAGGACTGTTATTGCCATGCGTGTTTTTGAAAGACAAGAATTATTTAACCTTCTTGTTTAACTAACAATTTTAAAATAATGAATGGGACTTTGACATGATTAAAGGGGTCAAAGCATCTCCCGAACTGCAAGGAAAGCTCCCTTTGGGAGCAAACAAAAACTCCTCTGTTTTCAACTAAAAAAGTAAGTTGTATTTCTTTTTTAGAGGAACCAGGCAGATCCCTGCTGCTTCCTCTTGCCAGTCAGTTGTGGATTCAACACACCCTGAATTGTGAGCCCTTTTTGTTTTTAATATTCTTTCAAGACAACTTTATTGCTGCCCAGTGGTAGAAGTGCAGGCCTTCCATGCATCTGTCTTCTGCTTTAGTCCACAGTAATACCAGAGAGAGAAACCCGGTTTTAATTGGCATCAGCCCCACTTGCTGCAGTAGATTTGTCACCAATTTACCTCCACCCTTACCCTGTTCCTTCCCCTAGCTGCCTCTAGATATTAAGTTCTCTGACAGATGCATTTGGATCACCCGGGTAGTCAGCAGTTCATCTGAAGCTGAAGACCAGCAATTCCTGGAATAGCAACCTGCAACATCAGAGAGGACCAAGAGAGAAGGGAGTAAAAGGCAAATGTCATCCTCTTCCACTTACCATGGCTGGGATGTCCCTTTGTTTCAGCCTGTGCCCTCACCCAGACTGACCCTTCTTAGCTCATGAAAGCTGACAGGATTGCAGCCTAAGGCTTCATGGCTGCAGACAGGTCTTCTAATTAGGTAATTAATTGTCTGAGTTAGTGTGATGCAGCCCATGAGAAGAGCGCTTACTGGCTTTACTTACAGCCGGGATTTCTGGGGACTTTGGTGTGGTCTACATATTGTTACTCAGACCAGTGTATTCCAAGCCCCCGTCATGAGCAAGACCAGAAGAATCTTCTTTGAAAATCCTTTTGTAGAAATAAACTGGCAAGGAAGAAAAAGCAGGAGGGAATGTTATACCATCTTCTTTAACAGGCTGAGGAGGTAAATACATTTCTAACTTTGACTTGCTGGCATGAGAATCAAACATTTTCTGGCAGTCTGCCCCAAAAGAACTGTCTGACTTTTGCCCAAGGAGCCAGTGGGCTCAGACCTGCTCTGTGCAGGTTTCATTGCCTTTCACACAGGCAGCTGCAATTAGTGCAATTCCAATACTTTCATCAGCATTTCATCCCTGGCAGGAGTGAAGAGCACAGTCCTGCTGCCTATGATCAAGTGTGCCAGTGCATCACACAGTACTCTACATCTGACTGTAGATTTGCATTTGCATTCTCCAGCAGAAGCCAGGCTTTGAAGAATGTTGTTTCCCAAGTCCATACATAATGTTTGTGAGCCTTGATGGGTTTGAGCAACCTTGGCCTTTACCTTTCCACCAATGATTAGGAGCACATCCCACTGCTTCAGACCACCAGCTGGGTTGTTGAGTGTGCTATAGGATAGATTTACAGGAATGCTGAATGGATTTGGGGAGGAGTCTTATATAACTCCTTAATAATTCAAAACAAGCAATCTCTCTGCTAAATTTACAGACTTGCAAGCACTCCTCTACAGCAGGAGAAACACGAGCAGGTATATTGGTATTATTTGTCACAGCTCTGCATTATCAATTAGCACCATACCCAAGTACCTCAGGAAAGACAGTGATTTCCACATTTTCTCTGCTGGAAAGTCTTAAAAGCAGACTACTTCCATTCTAAGCAGCTGGATGTTGCTTCCTCTCATATTGCTGCGTATATTATTATGTGAGATAAGTGTATTACCTTTAACACACCCATCCTTATGGCTTATAGAAGCTGGTAATTGGAACCTGTGCAGGCAGAGCTATAAGTCAACAAGGATCCCAGCAGGACCTGGCTCTACAATCCTATACTATTCCAGAATTAGCCAGGATTTGCCTTTCTGGTTTTGAGCTTAGTTGGAGCAGCATAGATTGTGGATGGAAAATAGCAAAAGTTTCAGAACATTTTCATTTCCTTCTCCCTGAGATAGGCATAGAAAGCAAGAGATTTGTTGCCTGTCTAGGAAACAGATTAATTGTTTTTAAAACTTCTGAAAGAAGTTCTGAAAGTACTATAAGATACTAGCAGGGTAAAAAGGAGAAAGTATTTGATACCTGTTGATATTTTGGTTAGAAGATAATAAATGCCATTTCAAAGTAGGGACCAAGAAGAGTGGAGGGGTTTAATGAATTTAAAATCCCATACAAATTTCTTAGTCTTGCTGGGAACATTTTACATCACCCAGCCCAAGTTTTGGGAAACAACAGCTGCACTGCTCCTTTCATGTTTGATAGGACAACCAGGGTGCATCAGCACATCTCTCTGTGACAGAGACAACTTCTACCCTTGCCAGCCATGACACAGTGCACTACCCTGATTTACAAGATCGTAGAACCACTGGACTTTATTCAGGCATTGAATAAATCCATTTCTCCCTGTCACACTAGAAAAACCATCATAGTTTCATAAACAGGCTTAAAGAAAAAAAGATTTGAACTTGAATTAGTTACATCTCTCTTCAGTTATCATTAGCAAATAAGAGTCCTTTCTCAGATAGCATTGGTCATCAACAACTTTTCTTCCCTATAGTTGCTTAAATTGCAAGGTTGAAGGCTAAGCAGGATCCATCACCTGTTCTGATTAGACCATTGATTACAAGATAATCCCCTGAATATTTCATGCAGGAATGACAGTGCATGCAGGCACTGAGGTAACTTGAGTACTTGAAACAGCCTTATAAAAAGCTTTCTGCACTTACCTCCTACCTGGGACCACTGTGAAACTTTGTAGATAGAAAGACACACCTCCCCACAGAAACCACCTCCAAGACAATCTGATCCTTGGGTGCTGATTCTTTGGACAGAGCTGGCTCTGCTGTAGAGCCCTGGATTTGCATTAGCCTTTTTCCTTCCTCTCCACTGCCTTCGGGACAAAGTGTGCCTGTTGATGCCTTGTTTCTTGAGGTGCTAAGGAACATGAGGACAAAGTGCTGAAATTCTCCAGCAGAGAACTGCCATGGCCTCTCAGGTCATGGGAGTTTGGTCTTTCTCCTTCTCTTCCCTCCATCCTGGTAATCACCAAACCAGAAGGTCTCACTAATTAGCTTCAGCTTTTAGCTTTGTGGTTTGCTTAAAGCAGGATCAAGGCAGGATGGAAATAGCCGCTGGTGCTGTTCTCTCCTTAAGCCAGTGCAGAAGAAGATTGTGCACAGCATAGCCACATCCTATTTTAGCACTGATGCAATTTCCAGCCAGACCTCCAGGCAACATGGAAACACACATGCCTGGTAAGTTTATTTTCTGTTTCATTCTTATTGCTGCCTATGAAGAGGGATAGACCAAGATGGGGTGGAGAACAAAGAAAGGAGTACTTTGGAAGGACTTCTCTGTCTTCTTTAGGGGAAAAAAAAAAAAAAAAAAGAAAGAAATCTGCAGCCCAGTTACATACAGAGAGCTCAGAGATAAAACATGCAGAGTTCACTTTTCCTAAAGCCTCAGAAGAGCAGCTGTGGGTCAGTGTTGTGATCCACATGGAAAAGACAATCACTAGGCAAATGCCTTGTGCTCGTCTTCTGCTGTTTCCCCCTGCATTTGCCTTATTGCATGGCAACTGTGGGGAGTAAGCAAAATCCTTTTCCAGGAGAAAATGGGCAGCCTTGAGCTCTAAATTCCCATACAAAAGGAGCAAATCTGCTGAGACTCTTATTTGCATAAAACCTTCATTCTGGAGTTCCCAGTGTACGAGTTTAGAATAACTTTCAGCGCTGATGTTGAGTCATTGTTCTTTTGCTGTCATAGTCAAAAGCTCTGTGGTTGTTTCCATGTTATCTCATTGTTTCTGGGGCTGTATCTCTCCTGTGAACTTCAAATTCCTTATTTGAATAATAGAAGAATAGAATTTGACCTTTAAATTTTAGCTATCTGGTATTTCTCTCTTTAGAATGGTTCAAGAACTACTTATGTGTTTAGTCCCCTGCTGCTTAACTGCTTCTATTAAAAACAGTCCCATAAGTAAACTCAGAACTGGATGGTTCTCTTTATAAAGAGTATTTCTTCTCCAATCATATTTCGAGGTGGAAAGACAAAGGATATCTGCGTTATGTACAAACAAATGTAGAGAAATACAACTGAGATACTGAGTCCTACCCAAGAGATTCTCCTGCTGTGTGTCCTGGAGGCTCAGGACATTTCAAACTAAGTGCTAGCATGGGGTTCAGACAAGCAGATGCACTCAGGCTGTCCAGATTATTTTGGCATTAGTCAGGGTTTGCTGTTTTACCCTTTCCACCTGCAGTCTGAGAGGTACTGTGTGAGCCCTGAACTCACAGGCTGCAAATTAGATGGCATTAGAGACAACCCAAACAGCCTTGTCTGTCTAATTCCTATATTCTTAAAAAGCACTAAAATGGTGGTTTTGAAGACACAGTGGAGGAAATCATGCTTTACTATAGTTGAGTTTGGTGGAGATGTGCACAAGAACTGATTTTGGCATGAGCTGAACTTCTTCATCTACATTCAGACCTGAAAATTCATGATTTACTGAGAACCCAAAGAGCACGTGTATAACCATATATATATATCCTTTGAAAGATGTTTGAGTAAAGCTACAAGGAAACAGTAAGTTCAAGTAGGTTTTTTTTCATCCCTACTTGGGAGTTGGAGTCTGTCAAATGATGTTCCTAAATTGCAGATGTTTTGAACAGCCTTGCAGAGGAGTATTCTTCTAACTCTGGTGTCTTTCAGAAATGCAGATCCCTTCTGATACTTATCTAAAAAGAGAGGAAGATAAATGAAAGCAGTTCCCTCTCTGTGCCCTGGAAAACCAAACCACTTGCAGCGTATTCTGCAAGTAGCTGTGCTGTGATAATCTTATCATCTGGACCACTCAGCTCAGTTAATTGGCTGTTACACAGGATTTAATACAGAGCTCCTAATTAGGCAGACTCCTTTACTGCGTCTTTCACAAGCAGTGTGGTCCTTTACCACTCCCTCTCAGTCCTTCCACTTTTGGCAATCTGTGCAACTTCTTCATGGTGGCACTTTGGACAAGGACCTGGGAACGCAAACAGTGAGGTGAATTGCTGCACATGTGGGCAACCCTTAAGTTTGCAGAAAGCTGAGGCAAAGGAGTACAGAGAGGCTGAGTGAGCAGGTGGTGACTGGCTGTGAACTGAAATTGGAACTGGTCACTGATCTCTGTCCTGGAGCCTGGAGGTACCTTGTACTCAGAAGCCATTTTACAACTCGATGGAGTTTGACTGTAGGGATGGCTCCCCAGCCATTTTTGTAGAATGAGTGTAGTTCCTGAACATTTGCTTTCTTAGGTGAAGTCAAGATTCCCTGTACTGCTGTTCTTTGAAGATACATATATATGTAAATATACACCAAAACCATGCATATGTGCATATTTAAAATTTTATATATATTCACATACATACACACACACAGAGCTTGTTTCTATAGATACTAATTCCTCCAGAATATTTACAGAATGAGAACATGTAAGGCCAAATGTCATAAAGGCTTACAGGGTGGAATGAGGTCAGGCTGCATTTGAAGCAGAAGCCCCTGAGGCAGTGCTGTATCAGGCAGGAACTATCAAATGTGGAATGCATTCAAACCAAAACATTTTGGTTCAATTGGTTTAATTTAGGAAGTTGAAAAGCTTTTGGGAGAACAGGAGTCCTCTAGATACAAATATGGCAATTGCATTTTCATCAAAAAACTTGTTCTGACTGGGAGTCCCTGACTGCCTCACCAGTTTACCAGTGTTAATCTCAGGTTTGTGATACAGTTTCTAGAGGCTGGGAAGCATAATGGAGATGAAATCGTGTTATAAATGAACGGCAGCTTTTTCCCTAGGCCTAGTTAAAAGGACTGGAAAGTAAAAGAGGTCTTTAATTGACTGTGTAGAGGTCTTGTGAGGTATCCCAGACTTAGTCTGAAAATACTGGAGAAACATTGTGTGTGGCCTTTGGAAATGAAACCTTCACTTATTAATTATTTTTCTTGGAGCTTCCCTCGTGGCATCATTATGTGCTTCGTTAAAGTGAGCCAAGCACGATTCTGCTTGGGAGATCAGACAGGGAAAACTAGTGAGTCAATCTGTTGGACTGTTCAAGTGCTGCTGGACCCTAATCTGTTATTGATTAAGAATAATCATAATTGATATAAGAACAATCATAACATTTAAGGGTCAGACACCCTCGTCCAAGCATTTCCTTCTTTAGCATTCCACTGTCTCCTCTCTCAGAATGTGGTAGTGGGGAAGCAGTTTCAGTCTGAGTATAGGGGATAGAATCGTCTCAGCTAAATGAGGGGGAAATACAACCTCTGGATTTTAGCAGTACACAATGGATGTGGTGTCTTCCTGGAAGCTGTTGTTTCTTATTCCTGGAGAAAAGTCCTGACTAGATGGAGGCAGTGGTGTATCGTCTCTGTAGTGATGATGGTGCTGACCATGTAGGCAGATGTGTACAGGATGTCTTTTCCTGGATATAAAACACTAATGCTGGAAGGACCAAGACATGGTTTTTCCCTCTAAGAGCTTTTCCAAGAGAATGAGAGTATGGATCAGTCAATCCCATTTCAGCTGTGGCACCACTAGAGGGGGAAAGAGTATGAAACATCTGTGTGTTGAAAAAGGTTCTGTATCCACTGGTTTTTATTAGCATTTTTCAACCTTGCTACTGCCAGTATGGAATTGACCTGTTGGAGTGAGGAGGCCTCCAAGAGAATCAGAGGGATGAAGCAGCAGTGCTGTGAAGAAAGACTGAGATAATTGGGAATGTTCAGCCTGGAAAAGAAAGGGCATTGGTGTGACCTCATTATGGCCTTTCAGTGCCTGAAGAGAGCCCACAGGAAAGATGGAGAGAGACTCTTGACAAGGTCCTGGAGTGACCCGACAAGGGGGAATGGCTTCACACTGACAGAGCACATATTTAGGTTGGATATCCAGAAGAAATCATTCCTTGTGAGGGTGAAGAGGCCCTGGCACAGATTGCCCAGAGAAGCTGCCCCATCACTGGCAGTGTTCCAGGCCAGGTTGGATGGGGCTCTGAGCAACCTGGGATAGTGGAAGGTGTCCCTGCCCATGGCAGTGGGGATAGAAATGAGATTATCTTTCAGGTCTCTTCCAACCCATTTGTGATTCTGTGATGATCTCCATCCCCTCCAAGCCCTCCATTATTCTGCACTGTGACCATGTAATTTGTCAAACGCAAGAGATGGGGAGCATGTCTAAAAATTCCAGACATTACTCCCAAAGACCAGAACATGTAGGTATAACCTTAGATATACCTGATGAGCATTTCACATGTGTAAAGAGTTCTTTATGAAGAATGACCACGCTCCACAAGTTTCTACCTCTACCTGATGCCACTGGATTTGTTCACATCACTAGAAATGAATAGTGTCTACTGACTGCAGTATTTTGCATTCCATTAGGGAACCATCTGTACAAAACCTGCTTTATGTATTTATCTCTCCTTCTTAGACTTTGCTCTACCCTCCTCACACCCAACTCTCAATGGACGGAAGACAGCAAAATCAGCAAGGGACTCTTTTTCAGCCTACAATAGCAAATACCTCACTGTTCCTCAGAACCGGACTTCCTGGCACAGAAGTGGGACCAATGGAGCTCTTGAAGCATCAGTGGTGTCCTACAGAAGTTCTGTAAGTAGGGTTTCATGTTCATTGACCTAGGTCAAGTGCATTTGGGATTATGAAGAGGGCTGGAAGAGCAGGGTGCACTCTGCTGTGTGTTGGTTAAATCAGAACAGGAAGAAGAATCGTTATGAGGAAAGTGATACCACAGCCTCAGATGGTTTATTTGTCTCTGTGTACAGCAGGAATTAATTTCTGCAGTAGTAATCTCACCAAAATTTTTGGATTGTTTACTTTAGCCAAAATCCTTCAGAGCAGGAATGAAGGGGGTTGCTACTACCTCCAGTGGCAGAAAAGATCTCCAGGTTGATCACTAAATTGGGTGTGCATGTGTCAACCCTGAGTCAGCTGTGACCAAGGGGGCTGGATTGGATTGATTCCCTTTGTAAGTGAGGTGTGGCTGTAGTGTTCAGAGAAGAGCTGTCGTTAGAGGAGGCACATTTGGGATGTATTTGTAGTGATATATTTGCTACCAGACCACTAGAACAAAATCATCATGAAGTGCTGATCCTACCTTCCCATTTTCTTATTCCTTGGTGTGATGGTTTCATGTCTTGGAAACATCAAGAGGCAGTGAATGCAGGACTTGAGCTGGTCATTTACATCACTGTTTCTGACTTTTACAGTGGGTGTGAGAGAGGAGGAGAGAAAGATCTTGATAGTTCCTTCAGAGGCATTTTTGAAATTGTGACTTTTTGTGTTCCTCCCTAAAAAAGTCTTCTTGTGTCAGAATGTCACATGGTAAGGCAAGCAGTGCAAATTTAGGGGCAGGAAATGTCTTTAGTGAAATCTGTGGAAATTTTAATTAGCTTTCCGTGAATTGGACACCCATAATTATGGGGATGGCATCTTGCTGCCAAGAGAGAGCAAAAGAGTCCACGGAGAGGGTATCACTGTTGACTCTCCTCATCCCCTGTGTAACTCCAGCAACTCCAAGTGTTGCTATGGTGCTCTCTCAGGTGACTGGGATGTGGCAGGTGGCTCCGCACAGTAACAAACAGGAAAACCGTGGAGTGATTTTCACATTCTACAACCTCCTTGTTCCCTCTCCTGTTTCTTGTTCGTGCTTCTTGGTTCTGCCCACACTCTCCAGTAAGGGAGGAGAGGATCCTCAGAACTCGTCTTCTCTAGAGCCTGCTAATGCATTGCCTTGCACCAGTGACCTGCTGTGGTGACATCATTCCTTCTGCACTGTATAGCCTGCAGCTCTCTGGGAGGGACACTAGAAATCTGCCACGGGTTTTCCCTCGCTGGGGCAGAGATGGATCTGGAGAGTTTGCATGGGCTTCCTGTGAGTAATACATGAAAATGTATCTAATCAGGAAATGGGGAATTGAAATAAAAGGATGTCTCAAAAGCAGTTTTATATTCTGCCAGGATGTAGTGCTGAGTGTAATTTTGGATGTGCCTAAAGGGACTGTATATATACTTTAGACATGAAGGGTGTGATGAGTGTGATGTGCAGAACAGATTACTGAGTGATAATTTTGTGAAAGGATGAAGAATGTAGCATACATGTAAACCCAGCATTTATTTAGTGACGTGATGACTGAAAGCTACTTTGTGGGAGAGTAAGAAGCAAAACACTCTAGAGTGCTCTCTGAAGGGCTTTACACGGCAGCATTGTGCTGAAAATGGTGGCTGCAAACAGTTTCAAAAACTCATGGGCTGCCTTTAATGAATACCTCAGTGTCAGACTTCCACATGAATGCTGCAGAATTCCCATCCAGGCTGAGTGATGGCTGGATTACTGTTGGAGCTGCATCCCAGAAGGGTTCTGAGAGGGAGATGGTGAAGCAGGGATGGTCTGAGGGGCTGACTGGATGCAACATGGGTGGTTTGAAGGATTTTAGCCATGGATTCCTTTTTGTAGGAATTACTGTGTTACTGGCCAGTCACACAGTCTTTTCATATGTAAAAATATAAGCTAGCATGGCTAGGCATTTATGGGACATATCTCTTCTAATCCCTGAAAATCTAATTTTCAAAAGTGTTTCTGTCCAGCCTGGCCCTTCTGGACCTTCTGAACCACATTAAAGATATTTCTTCTATTCTGGCTAAGATTGATTTCTTCCCTTCCAACACTGATTTTCCTTCCCTTCCCTGCCTGCTTTGCTCCACAGCACATGGCACATGGTCTATAATGTGGTCCTTATTCTCACTTCTCTGTGCCCTTTCATAATGTGGGTGTCCTCTCGCCTTGGTTTGTGCACGTGCAGAATAGGGCGACAGAGTTGGGGTGTACCTCTGTACCTGCTTAGGAATCCCAAATGTTGGGATAAACTAAACTAAACTATGTTTAGTTTATGGCCAGAGGAGAAATGAAGTGAGGCTGGTGTGCAAAATTAGTATTTGTAAGTCATACCTGGATTCTTAGTGGCTTCATGTGGAGATGGACCCCCCCCCCCCCCGCCCCCACTTGGATCTTTTGGCTTTCTTGTCTGTGCAACTTCCATATTTCTGTCCCAGATTATCAACAACTACGTGGAAGGGACCCAGACAAGGGCGAGGGACAAGGCCTCCCCGAGTGGCCTCTACTTCAGGGACAGCAAGAGAAAGGTTGACTACGTCTTGGCCTACCATTACCGCAAACGCCTGGCCCGCCATGTGCCTGGCGCCGCCTCCCCGGAGCCGAGGCACGGATTCGCCTCTGTAGCCCTGGTTTCAAACGGAAGCACTGGGAAGGGTCGTGCTGAGCCCCAGCAGCAGCAGCAGCAGGACGATGGCCAGCGTGCCCTGCAGGGGTGGCCAGGGCTGCCTGGCCTGGAGGTGGTGGAGCTCAGCCCGCTGGACACCCTGGAGGAGGCGAGGCGGCTGCAGCGGGAGGAGTACGAACGCAACCTGCTGGAGGCGGGGCTGGAGATCGAGAAAGACCCCGAGGTAAGAGGGGGAGATTTGCGCCTCATACATGGCATAGGGTTTCCGGATGGATAATGGACACTTTGGATGCCCAAAAAACGGTGTGAAGCTAAGAAGGTGGCCAGGGTGTGTTTGTGTTGCTTGGTCCTTTCTGCCTGAGAAAGACATGATGGTTATTGTTGTTTGATGTAGTGTTGAGTAGAAATTTCAAACTTATTTCAGGTGAAAATGTATTCCTTTGTCTAAATGTTCATATGGCATGCAGCAGACACACTTTTCTTGCCAAAAATCCCCCCAACAACTTCAATATTGCTAAAATGAAGAAAGTATCTCTTAAGTAATTTGCTGGAACACTGCTAAGACATTTTGTATATCCTCACAATATTTTCAGCTTGACTCTCAGATTTCTTCTCAGCCATATGTAAGTTTTGTGTCCTTCCTTCATTCCACCCACAAAATGAGCAGCCCCTATGCTTTGACAGGAGAAGATCCCAGGCTATGATGTTTTTATTCTCCCATGTGTGTGATGCTGAAATGACACTATGCTCACGTCAGCTGGGAGCTGTGGTTATTTTACTTGGCTGTTGCCAGTCAGTTAGTTGAGCGCAGGTCTTCCAAATCCCATGTTGTTGCACTGAGCTCTGTACTATCCCTCTGTGCACCTTTGAAAGTCATGGATATTTATATCCAATGAAGGAAAATCCCTGCTGGGTTCTGGTTTTAGGTGCTCTGGTGTTCTTGACACCAAATTTGAGAGATTTAGAGTGCCTTTTTGTACGTGCTGAGAACTTACAGCTCGTGTTGCTTCCAGTGCAACGAGTCAGCACTTCCACAACATGGAGCAAATCACAGACTGAATCTGAAAATTTGAGACTGACTGGCTTAGCATAGTGTATGCATAATTAAATCACTGGCAGGAGTAGAAAGAAATAGTCTTTTGACTCTTTAAATTTTCCTTGCTTAATTTTCTGAGGTGGCTCTGGGTTGTATTTCACTGCACAGCCTGGCTGAGCCATCCTTGTTCTGAGCAGAAAAAAGTGATCTCAGATCCTGATTCTTTTATGCTGTGCTCTGGGGTTTTGGTTCATTACACGACCATCTTACTGCTATGATTTTTATAACCAAATTTCACAAAAACCCAGGAGAACAACTGTTTTTGGAGACCCCTTTCAGTTTTGAATTTCATCAGAACCCAAAAAGTAAAGCAGGAGATTTGGATTTGATTATTTGACACATTTCTTACCCTAAGTCTAGCTGGATACAAATTCTGTTTTGGCCTCCTTCCAAGTGATGGAACATGCTCTTAATACAAAGTGATGAACAATGTCATAAAGTGTTGATCAAAAAAGCCCTTTTTGCCACAGTCTTCACTATGAAGAGAAAAAGGCCTTTTGTAAAGAAACTGGGAAGTTCACAGGAAATTGTTGATCAGTTCTTTTATGGAAAAAATGAATTGATTTTGAAAATTACAAAAAACCCCATTCCATCTAGCTTCTCTAACTGTGTATGTACAGAGTCACTCCTGTCCCCCACCCCTCCTCCTGTCCTTCCTCAACACACAAGCTGTCTAATCAAAAGGGGAGAAAGTTTTCTGTTTCAGAATCTCCTGAGAAACTGGAAGAGGCTGGAAGGACTATGCCGTATCTTTTTTTTTCCCTGCCCGTGACCTGTGGCTTTTACTTCCTTTCTTTTTTCTCACTTCACTGATTTTTTTCTTCTGTTAGTTAACTCCTGTTGGAACATGCTGGAGATTCTGTCCTTTTTCTTGCTGTGAATTTCCTAGAAAGTGCTGAGTAGGCACATGTGAAAGGCACAGCTGTCCTTATATGTGGATTAAAATTGTAGGTTGAGCTGATACAGGAAAAACTTCTTCTTTTAGTCCTGGGAAAAAATATGTGTCTATAAATTCATTAAACTGAGAACAGCCTTAAAGCAGCATTTGTATTTTTGTACAGCACAGTGGACTTTCAACTACTACATTTCCAGTGGATTATGCTGAACTGAATATTTGTTTGGTGGAGGTTTTTTTGTTTGTTGTGGTTCTTTTCAGTGCTAATATAAGAAACTTATTTTTTAAATATAATACTATTGCAAGTTGAGATATATTCTCTAATATATACTCTGGACCAGGTTTTGAGATAAGTCTGATCTAGCTGCCAAGGTAGATATATTAGAGAGATTCCACTTTTGGACCTTTGGTTTGGAGCAGACCTAGTTTCTCTGCATTACATCATCTTCCTATGGTTTTGCAAGAAAATCCAATAATTTAAGAAAGATGGGACGTCCTGAATCAGGGAATGGTTTGGATCTACCAACCTCACATGGGAACAGGGACATGGGAGTTATTGCAGAAGCTGGTTTTGTTGGTTTAAACCTTTTAGACACCAGGAAGTTAATCTCTAGGAACACAAGACAGAGTTACAACTATTTAAAAATCTTTATTTTTTCAGCTATCTTTTTTTGGAAAAGTGAGAATTTCTCTGTTGTTAATATGTTTGCTCATATGTGGCCTTATGATTGTTATATGTTTGATTATTAGGGAATAAACACCTTTCTCACTTACATTGTCAAATGTGTAAAAGAAGAGGACAAGAAAAACATGAAGATGTATAATTTGTATGTGGAGGGAGGCATATTGCTGTTTTTGAATTTGTGGAAAATAGGCAAAACTATGGACTGTCTCAATTCAGCCAGTTATTATTTGTGAGTTAAGGAATTTTGGACTACATTTCCAACTTCCTAATAACTTTCTATCATTTGTTATTGCTGTCCTCCAGAGAAACTTTCATTTCTCTTAATAAAACATTCCCTGGATTTTATTTTTTTACTGGTGTTTCTGGGTTTTTAAATTTTTTTTTTAATTTCCCTTTACCTTTGCTCTTGCTTTGTTTTTCTTTGTTTTGTTTTGTTTCTGTTTGTTTGTTATTTGTTCCTAGGGAAGCTGATAATTGTGTTTTACCTAATCTGGAACCAGTCATTCTCTTAAATTTAAATTTTACTGTTGCTTTAATGAATGCGAATACAACACACACCATTTTCAATTACAATTATGTATGGTAAGGCATAATAGGTATGGAATAAGAGGACATTGGAGATGTGCCTTGGCATTCTGACAGAGCTGGATCATTTTCGAGAACATTGGAAGTGAAATGTACTATGCTAAATAGCAGTTGGGAGAGGAAATATTATTTCAAGGGTAAGATGACAATTCTGAAACAAAATGTAAATTATCCTCCAAGAAGCTCATCTAACCTCAATTTTTGAGCTAGTGTTGTTTCCAAAATATCTTACTAAACTCCCTTGATTACATTACAGTTGAGGGGAAAGGAAGTCCTTAAGTTCCTCAATGCTGATATTAATATTATTGATGATGGAGGTTGTGATTTGATTTTTCTGCTTGATATTCCAAGGCATATTTTTGAATTTTTGTGCAGAAAATTCCATGTAAATTTAAAAATCTAGCCAGCCAAACAAACCTCCCAGCCTGACTCAAATAAAAAATCCACATAGACTTAAAAACCCAACCAGCTAAGACCTCCCCAGCCTGACTCAAATCAAAGCTTATAGTGCTGCAGTTGATTTTATTTATGGGGTTAAAATTCACTATTTTTTTGCACTAAGGTGCTTCCTATTTGTCAGTGGGAGAAGGCATCTCTCCTGTCAGCTGCTAAGGACAAAGCATAGCCAAAATGATGTCATGTATATTGTTTAATTCAGTGGTATTTAAAAGCCTAAAAAAAAAATTGGTTTTTTGTTGTTTTTTTTTTTTTTCCCAAAATCTATCAATGTGCTCTGTGGATGCTCCCAGGAAAACATCTCATGTCCTTAGTACATGTGAGACACCTTGCAGGCACTCAGTATGGACATTTAATTGCCTCAAAACATTCATCCAAAGTGCAGAGGAAAGCCCAATAGTAGCTAACATTAATTTTAAAAGGATATGGAAATTTAATGTGAGTCCTAGACCTTTATCCCTGTTAATGAATGCCTCCTGAAGCCAAGGATGTTACAGAGTAATGGAGCTTTGGAAAAAGACTGGTATCTTTTGTGCTCTAGGTCTTTGGACTTTGTATTTCAATCTCTCAGCACTCACAACAAGGCTTTACTTCTTTGGGGAGCTAATTACATAAATATTTTATGCATATTTTTCACTGACTGTAGTTGCAGAAGCATTAATTAGCTAAAACATGTTCTGCTTCTGTATGTTACTTATATGGAGCTGAAATGTAATACACAGCTCTTATAAAATTAAAGTTGAACAGGCAAGGCAAGGTTTGCAGTGGTAGTGAAGTGAACGTGATGAAAATATTCACAAGTTGATTAACTATTTAAGTGGAAATTATGTCTCCATTTTAGACAGGATTTTGAAGTAGCCCCATGGAATTTAAGTGTGATTAAATAATCAATAACATAATGATCCATAATAAAAGGTGGCTAAGTATAATGGCTGTGCTGTCAAAGCTCAAAATCCATATTGTGGATCCTGGGGTTTTTTTTAATAACTGTATTGTGGCTTGAATAGATGAATGGGCAGACTGACTCACTTTTAATTACCATCCAGACTCTTGGTGCTCAGCCATGAGGTACCTTACTCAAAAAGGCTTCCAAGAGATTCAGAGAAAATTGAAAAGGTGTACAAAAATCATCTATGTTTTGTTAGTAACATTTATAAAGCTCTTGGGTAATCAGAGTAAATGTCATCATTTATCTGCAGATTAGGAAATGGAATCATCCATATCCTGAATTTTAGATGAAGGTAGAATAGGGCTGTATATGCTGGTGATATTTACAATGGGATTTGGGCCAGAGGCATCCTAATTTTACATATATTTTCTACGTAATGCTGTTTCTAGCAGACTTGCTTGGTAGTAATGGCCTCCTGAATTTGTGTTTTCATTTCTCTGTGTCTTGAGTTCTGTCACCTTCTGGGAGAACTACTTCAATTCCTACAAACTGCCTGGCAGATGAGAAGCCCACAAGGAATGGCTCACACATCTCTCCTGGGGGATGGACACTTGCAGGATAGGGCATGCACAGTAACAAGATCAGCTGCTTGGCCTGTTCACAGATGATTCCCTGAAAACATATTTTAATTATCAGCAATCTCGTTTGCAGCAGAAGTTTTAATGTGTAAATTAAATACCTGGGGAGGGTTTGAAGGGTGACACATGAAGCCCTGAGGGATGTGATGCTGCCACAGTGCCTGCAGAGGAGGCTAAATAGTGATAATTTCTCCAAGGCAATCAGGCCAGTGCAGCTTGAATAGCAGCTTCATGAAAATAAAGTAGTAAAATATGAGATAGTTCAGGGAATTTGGCCCTGGGATTTGTTGCTTTTCTGACCTATTAAATGGCAGCAGTCATGCTGCTGTTATTGAGGTGAGGTGCTGGGTGAGGACTGCCCCCCCTGCAATGCCTCATGAACCCTGACCTATTCTTTGTCACAGGAAAAAAACCCTGATTTTCAGGGTTTCTTTTGGAGGGAAAATGGGACTTTGTTTGCTTTCCTGTCCCCAGGCCAATGCTTGCTTTGTCTCTAGCAGCAAACAGCCCTGCAGGTATCTTTGGTGCCAAAGGAGTGTTCACTATTGACTTTCGGCTGGCTGGGTAATTGTTCTGTGATATCACTAATTTTTTTAGAGGCATTGCTGTTTAGCCATGAATTCATACCTCATGAAAAATCCTTTGCCTAAATCAGAGCCGCTGAGAATTTTGCTTTGGAGTAGATGCAAAGTACACTGTAGATAAGTGTTCCCTGTTTTCAATATGTTACTTTTATACATATATATATATATATATTTATGTACTGCTTTATGTTGTAGATATAAAGGATCTGAGCTGAGACAGTGCCCCTCTCTCTTCTTCTCTTTTCTCTTTTTTTTTTTCCTTCTGTCTGCAATGAGACAAATGAAAAGGCATTCCATAAGGTGTCATTCTTCCTTCTCAGATTCAGGAATGGATTCTAGCAGAGAATCTGGGGGATATCTACAGGCTGGGGGATATCTGACAGTGGAAATTAGTCCTTGCAGGATAGGACTATCTTATGGGGAAAAAACCCCTCAACTGTTTGTGTGTATGGGGAGTGAGGGAGTGGAATTTGCTATTCTTTGCCACATCCAGGGAAAGGTAATGTAAATAATGACTCAGGGTTGTGGGATGCTTGTACGTTTTGAGCTCTTCTTGCTTTACTGATTACTCTAATGGCTGCGTGTGTGTCATTCTGCCCAAATCTGAGTTGCTATAATGTCATGTTGATCATGACATTATGCTCAGACACGCAAGCAATATTCTTCCAGGAAGTGAGACACTGTAGGAAAGGAATGATCCCATGTAGGGAAGAAATGTCTCAAGACATTTTACATTGTGTGCACTTTCAAATGTTATATTGTACTTGAGAGGGAGACATTTTGGAGTGAAAACTGGATTCAAGATTTTCAACATGAACAGGTGAGACGTCTTTTCAAGAAAAAACAAAGTAATTTCCCCTCAGTAATCAGAACATCCTCTTCAGCTCAAACTTAAATCCTTTGCAGACCTAAGTTCTAGGTAGGAGCAGAGTTCCAACAACTAAGTGCCAGTTCCTGTGAATGAACACAGATTTAGTGGGGGGAAGCTGTCATAGAGGGAAAAATTAATTAACTGGCTCACATGGCTACATCCTGAAAAAAGAGAAAACTGTGATGTACAAGCCACCAGTTGTAATCAGATTGTATTCAAAGTGTTTTTCCTGGTCGTTGCAAGACCTATTAAGTCATAGGACAAGGCAAATCTGTCAAAACTGTATCACAGAGTTGCTTCTGTCATTCCAGTGGCTGTAGGTCAGCCGTTACTTTGTCCTGAATAGAACTACAAGGAAAAAAAATAATTTAGCAGAGTGGCATTGGGCTGCATGGCTCTCTTTAGCATTAATGAGAATTTGGTGGCTAAATCCCCATGCACAGCCTGGAAGATTTACCCTTCTGAGGGGGTTCTCTCCTTGGTAGACAGTGCTGATAAATGTGTGCCCTCTATTGAACCTCTTTTGTGTACACGTATGTGCTCACAGTATCAGGCCAAAGAAAACATCATGTTAGATCTTGATTTATGTAATACTGTGCTACATTCTGTAATATCCTGAAATTTCTGTGCAGTTATTCCAGGTCAGCATTAATATAACAATGATTTCATCCCTGAAACCAAATATGTGGACAAAATTATTTCTTTTAAACAGGTGCATGGATTTTTATTTGTTGTTTCTTTGGAGGGCTTTTTTGTTTGTTTGTTTGTTTGTATATGTTGATAATGGATATGTTTTCTTTAAGCTCTGCCATCTAGGAATTAACTAATTGGTTCTCTGCTGGCTTCTTCCTTCAATTCCTGGATTCTGTAATAATTTTAAAGCATTATAAAATTACTAAAAAGTTTGACACCCATACACTGTACTTTTAAGGAAATCCTGGAGGTGGAGTTTGGTAGATGATCTTGGAGTTTCATAAGACGTCTCCTGGTAAAATAAATCCACAAAATATATTTGAGAGAGAATGAGCTACTTATAGCTAGGGTGGGAAACGGACTGAACAGCTATGTGGATTATTTCTCTTTTTTTTGGTAACAGCAACCTTTTCAGAGGAAAAAACAAGACCCCCATAGGAGCATTTTCCTGGAAATGTAGAGGTGGTCATTGCTTTCCATAGGCTGGAGCTAATGCAGTACTCAGGAAAAATACCAGCTTCCTTCTCTTCCAGAGGAGCCCAGTTGCACTTGTTTTAGTTATGTCTCAGCTACGACATGGGGAATTTCTCTCTAGCCTTTGTCTACATGTTCACTAAGCTCAGTTGTGGTTTAGCTGGAGTAATTTAGTAATTACTAAATTACTAAATTACTAAATTAAAAAGAAAAATTAATATTTCAGACATATATATATATTCAAGATCTTGCAAATACTTAAGCAGAACTCCATGCTGACACCTCTAAAGTGTTAGTTCAAACTGCTGTAATTTTTCCTTAATCACTTCAAAATGGGGAAGGATATTGCTGCCCATCCTATACTTAGGACTTTTCCTCGAGTCCCTCAAAATCCTAAGTCTGTTCCTGTTGAAACTGGTTACAGAGTGTGAAGGATGACTTGAGTTTCCTAATGCTTTGAAAGTTTCAACTCCATGCATGTCATTTAAGTCACAGGATTTTCAAGTTTTTCTGGATTTACTGTCATTGTTTGTATCTGTTTCTTGCCTCATTCCCATTATCCTCACTCATTTGTAAGTTTGCCTGTCTTGGAAATCATTAACATTCCTGCTTTTTTTCCAACTCTCATTTTCCATACTTCATTTTGCAGGCTTTGACTGATCATTCTTTGCTTGCCTCTGAAGATGTGCAAGTGTTCAGCTGCCACTGAGCCCTGTTAGGTCGTCAAGACAAAAGTAATGTCCTAAAGATTGTGTCTCTAAGGAAGGTCACTGGAAGACTCTTCCACCCTTTCAGTATATACATTTTGGTTAGTGGGATTTAGGAAATTTCATACCGTGTTTTTCTTGTTAAATCAAGGTCTTTCAGGCTCTTACAGTGCAGTCAACCCACTGTAGTGCCCCGCAGCCCTCGTAAGGCTCCTTGCTTGTCACAGGTCTCTGTGAGTTCACTGGATCATATTTATGCTCTGCCTGCGGTGGCACTGCTCAGCTTTCACAGGTCAATGAGTGGTACCTGCTTTACCTCACCAGTGCTTGACCTGCTCACCTGCCTCTGGCCTCTGCATATTCCCCCCTGTCCCTTCACTCCAGTCTCCTGCAGGGCTGCTCACCTGGCCAGCACAGGGTGCTCCATTTCTGTCCACAAAACACTTTCTCCTTATCCTGTATGCTGTGACCTGTTCTTATTACTAAGGGGAAATTACTTTGTTTTTTTCTTGAAAAGACCCCTCCACTGTTCATATTCAAAATCTTGGAAATCGTGCCACTTCTTGGTGCCACTGTGTCTTTCTTTGGTCAGTGTGAAATCAGCCCTTCACCCTTCCCTGCTGCTCATCAGCTGCCATCAGTTGCAGATCCAAGTGAAGTCACAGCATCCAAGACATCTTGATGACCCCTGTGAGTCCCTTTCACCTCAGATTATTCTATGGTCCATGATCTTTTCCACTGAGAAAATCCACAGCTGGGACAGCTGGACATGCAGACTTCATACTTCCCAACAGCTTCTCTCTCAGGAACTTCTGTGCAAAATTTCCTTCCTCCCTTATTCTGTCTTTTATTTCAAAGCCTTATTTCAAAGCTGTCCTTAGGAAACTGCTCACCCAAAGCTGGCCAAGTTCAGCTTCAGTGAGGCACCAAAGTTTGCTCATTAAGGTACTTGCTTTACTTTTCAGCTGATGTGTTGCAGGAGACACCTGAGAACACCACAGTAATGACCTAAGACACAGCTTGCGCCACTAGGGACCCCTTGTTGTTTTTCACTTGGGAACCACAGTTCACAAGTGACTCTCCTGGAAAGTATTTGTTGGTTTAGGGATGTTTTGTTACATCTGGCCACCAACTGGCAAGACTCTTCACACAAAGTCAGCACAAAGAATGCTTTTAGCAAGAGCCAGCTGTAAATTGTCAATTTCCATATCTTCATAATGTTCAGACTCTCTGTCAGGACAATCCCCCCCCATCAGGTGACTTTCTAGATGATGTTATTAAAGACAGCTCATTTTAGTATTTAAAAGTAGGTGCGGTTTTATAATGTCGTGATTGGTAATTGTCTTGATATCAGTATAGCAATTCTATAGTCATGTACTGTGCTCCGAGCAATTCTCTCTTCCATCCTTTTATAAGAAGAGGAAAATGTAACTAGAATGTAAAACCAATTTTTTTAATGTTGTAGAACTTTAAGTACCATGAAAGACTAATAGGCAGCTCTAAAATGTATTCCTTCACTTGTATATGTCAGTGCTAATTATCAAAGATAGTAATAATTGGCATATAATTACAGAGCACTCTAATGTAATTAAAACCATAATAAAAAGTGTAGCCAAGGGATTATACATCAAAAGCTGTAAGCTGAATCCAGGAATTGAGGCAGTTGGCATCCTCCTGCTACCTGGACCCCTGAAATTAGATGGGAAAGTGGAAGAAATGAAAAAGGCAGAATCAGAATCCGAGGATGGCTCAGGCTAGAAGGGACCACAGTGGGGCAGTTGGTCCCACCTCCCTGCTCCAGCAGGGCCATCCCACAGCACAGGGCACAGGATTGTGTCCAGAGGGGTCTGGAATATCCCCAGTGAGGAGACTCCACACCCTCTCTGGTCAATCTGTTCAGTCCTCGGTCACTGCCCAGGACAGAAGTTCTGCCTCCTGTCCAGGTGGAACCTCCTGGCCTCAGTCCCTGCCCGTTCCTCTGGTGCCATTGCTGGGCCCTGGAGCAGAGCCTGGGCCCTGCTCGGAGCCCTCCCTGCACACAGGGACACCCAGGGCTGAGGGCCCCTCTCAGCTGGGGCTCCTCTCCGGGCTGGACAGCCCCAGCTCCCTCAGCCTTTCCCTGCCACAGATGCTCCAGGCCCTGAATCATCTCTGCAGCCTCCACTGGCCCCAATCCAGGAGCTCCCTGTCCCTGCTGTGCTGAGGAGCCCAGGACTGGACACAGCACTGCAGATGTGCCACACAGGGCAGGGCAGAGGGGCAGGATCACTCCCTGAGCTGCTGGCATTTTCTAAGCACAGGCCTAAGGGCTCTTTCAAGTACTCGCAGGACAAGATAAACTCCTATTGCCTGATACTCTCCATATCCAGGTGCCTGTATTCAGATACGCTTTTGTATAACCAGTATAAAAGGGTAGATGCCTTTGAAGAACAAATTTCATCCTGACTCTCAGCTGCCTGTTCAGAGGAATGACAGGAGCTTGAGGAGCTGCTGTTAATCTTCTGCAGTTCCTGGAGTGAAGTCTGGCCTGACTCATACCTGTGTATTTCTCCATGTCAATGCCAAAACTGCTACTTTTAGAAGGAGTAACTGTTTTTAAATTTAAAAGGTTGTTAAATACATGAGGGCAGAGACAAGAATCAAACTTAACTAGCCAAAAACTGTCATGAGACTGAAGGTAGTTTTGGGCACAGGACCTCCTGTTCCTGTGTTCCCTGGCATCCTATCTGGGTGCCTTTCACTTCTAGTTTCCTGTTTTCATCTCCTTTATCGTTGAACAGAACACAGCCAAAGAGTGGTGGTGAAAACTATGTGAATGCTAAGTTGTTTCACTGGAAAATGGGTTTATCCTACCATCCCAGGATGGTTTGGGTTGGAAGGGACCTTAAAGACCACCTCATTCCACCCCCCTGGCATGGGCAGAGACACCTTCCACTATCCCAGGTTGCTCAGAGCCCTATCCCACCTGGCCTGGAGCACTTCCAGGGATGGGGCAGCCACAGCTTCTCTGGCCAACAAATGTGTGAAAGTGTTTGTGTGAAGGGGAATGAGAATGTAAAATTGAAAGTTTTCCCTTGGCAGCCTGTCTGTATTTATCTTTACACTTATTTACCACAACTGAAAATCTGCTTTGCACAGCTTCTGTTCTGAAAATGTTTTTCTTTTACCTCCACACACTTGATGTAAATCTTCAGCTTTTCTTCCTCCCAAGAAATTTGTGTTGTTATTCTGCCACTTGCCTGTAACATTGACAGCTGTATTTATCATAGATCACTTTTTAGAAAGTATAAAACTTTAGTTAGTAATCATATGCCTAATAAATGATGTAAAATTTTGTAGTTATTAAATATTACTTAACAATCTGTTTTGTTCAGTTAGTGTCAAGAGGTGCATTACCACCATGAATTTGATTTTATTTTTCTCCAGAAGCCCGGGTTTGACGAATGAATCATGATCAGATGTTGATATATTGATATATTAATTGCAAGCAGGCAAAGTTTGCTGGAGTGGAAATGGAAATGTGAAAAGCCCAGATGGTGTTTATTCTTTGGTGAGGGCAGGAAGAGAAGCTTTGAACAAAAGTAGTTTCCCTGGAGGGGCAATGTTCAAGCAGGAGTTTCTAATTTGGTTATAAATAATTGTGTTTATATATCTATATCTAATCATCTATATCTATATCATCTATATCTGTATCTATCTATATCTATATCTATGTATCTATACTAACATGTGGACTTAAGGTGAATTAAGGCATTTTTTAGACTTCCAGAGTTATACAAACCTATGTGTGTTTGTGTTTTTAGTCCAGAAAGAGCACTGCAAATAGATTCAATTTTTTTGTAAACCATCTCTATAAATATTTGAAAAGACCTAACACATGTTGCAAATATTTCGTTAATAGTCTTTGTTAAAGCAAAATTTGAGGAAGCTCTAAAATCATATTATCTTATCAATATTAGAGGTCATTTTGTATATCTGTGAATGTCCCAGTTGAAGCCTGCTTCAGCCAAAACATCAGTTCAGTTATCCGTGATTGATGTGTGAATTTCTTGGCAAAAGCACCACTCAATATTTTTAATAGTGAATGCTAAATTTAAATTATATTTTTAATGTTTTCCTATCATGTGCACAAATTATTTAAATTATCCCTGACCACAAGTGCAATGTTTGTGTAATAGAAGTGCCAGGATGGGTATTTGTTATGAAAAGCAAAGGCACAATTTTTTGTATTGTTTCTTTAGTGAGCTAAAATATGCATCTAATTTTTCATGCTTTAGTCTCCTCTCTTTTCATTTGCCTGCTTAAATCTGCTGATTTTTTTCCTTGTTTTTTTTACTTGCTCCCAGTTTTGCAGATTAAATCTCTCATCTCTGAATACTGTGCTTACTGCATGCCAAGAACCAAAAGCATTTTCTGATCAGCATTAAATTGATACTGATAGGCACAGTTGGTCATGCCCCCTCCAAATGGACTCAAGTTTTGCTTAAGCTATCTTTGTTTACTGATGACTGACAAAACAAGTGGGGGGGGGAAAATAAAAAGTCAAACTTCTCCCACTTTTCCCTTTTGATCTCAGTCCTGATATATCCTTTGTTATAAACTTAATTATGTCAGTTGAAATGTGATCATGCTGAACAGTTCATGTAGGCAGCAGTTCTCAGCTGATGCCAGGCCACAGGACAGTGAATGCTGTGGTAGTTTGTTATGAGAATGTGTCCTGAGGTTCTTTCTCAAGCAAAGAATCTCTTAAGTCCTCAGGAGAACACCCTCCTAAATCTCTCAAAGCTTGGCATAAGAGTTTTTACTCCAAAAACCACTTCCTATGTGTTTGTGAATGCTCTCCAAGTATCCTCTTAGTATGTGAGCTTAAGTGTGTGACCGCATCAGAGCTTTAAAGTCATGGCTATATTCTGCAGGTCTTAATGACAGTAATATAAATAAGTTTTTGTTTTCCCCAATGGTTTTTGAAAGCTTTGGCACTCATGAGTCACTGTCATATGTATAGAAGGAACCACATTGCAGAGTAAATGTCTTAAGGGCCCTTAAGAGAAGGCTTTGGGGCGACCTCATTATGGCCTTCCAGTGCCTGAAGGGAGCCCACAGAAAAGAGGGAGATCCTTGACAAGGGCCTGGAGTGACAGGACAAGGGGGAATGGCTTCACACTGACAAAGAGCAGGTTTAGACTGGATATTACAAAAAAATTCTTCCTTGTGAGGGTGGTGAGGCCGTGGCACAGGTTCCCCAGAGTGCTGTGGCTGCCCCATCCCTGGAAGGGTTCCAGGCCATGCTGGATGGGGCTCTGAGCAACCTGGGATAGTGGAAGGTGTCTTTGCCCATGCCAGGGGGTAGGGACAAGATGATCTTTCAGGTCTCTTCCAACCCAAGCCATTCTATGATTCTGTGATGTAGGTGTTCTGTTGCTGAGCATATCTTCCTCTTATTAAGTCACAGCCTAGCATAGTGTGCTTGTGGCTTTGTTGCTTGGTCTCCCTTTTGTAAACTTCTAATATTTAGCAGAAAATCATTATGGTAGAAGTAGAGGAAAAATATGACAGAATCATGCCAAAACAAATGCTCAAAAATGTTCACTGTGATGTAATGTATATATATTTTTAAAGGCATGAGTGCAAGCAGTGTTAATGTATGATTTTGAGTGAGCTGATATAAAACAAGCAAAAATATTTATGAAAATGACAAAATGCAGAGTACTTCTAATGAGACATAACAGGGATTTTAAGATGTGGAAGATGGAAGGTACTTACTGCTACCAATGTATTGGCACCTCATTTATTACAAAAACCAGGTAGTGATTTCCTGTTAAGTTTCAATTTGCTTGATGCCACCAGGATTGGAATAACAAATCTTACATTTTTTTCCATTGCTAATTCATTTCCCTCATGGCATAAAACACTTTGGTAGTGTATCAGGTTAATATTCCTATTCTGCATTCTATTTGCTAATTATCTCTTTAGTTAATAGAAAGTTAATAGCCCACTTGACCCTTGTGTCTCTAGAAGTGATTTGTTCATTTTTCCACATAAATTGTCATATTTCAATGCCAAGCCAAAAGTTAAATCTCACTAAAATGTTTTTGTTGCATGCTGTTGTGAAATGTATTGGAGAACCTACAACTTTACAATGTGTCAAGCTTTAGCAAACATTTGTATTTTGGTGTTTGCTGACAGTTTATTCTTAGAATCATAATAGAAAATGAAATTAGTGTTTCTTTTATAATGATTTGACAAATGATTTTTTTAATAATCCTCCTTTATTTTTAGTGTTACAAAGGAGCAAACTGGCACTTATATATTCTGACTGGCTGGTGTCTACTTTTTGTATTGTCAAAGTGACTCTGAATTTATGGTGATGGAGAGCTAAATTCGGCCAACAGAGTTTAGGGCATGCAGAGAGCAGTACTTCCAGGATGGATGAAAAAAATATGTCTTGTAATAGTTATCGTACTGATATCTACTGAGTGATTCCCTCTGGACCATATTTTTGGTGAACTGAGTGTATTGAGGCATGGTTTTCAAAAGTGTTGATAATTCAGCACATTCTGCAGAGATCACTAGAAGGTGCTGGCTAATTAACATTCCTGAAAATCCAGTATTGTCCATTTACTGGCTGATTTCAGTGATTACCATGCTCCTGTGGGAAGGTACTGTTTTGAGCCCTAGTACCACATTAGCTGAGGGTGCTGGATCTCCTAGAGCTACAGAAATATTCTGACACTGCAGTTTCCATCTATGAATGAGGTATTTCTTGGACACTGAGTCCCAGCCCATTTGCCAAACTTTTTGTGCTCCTCTCAGCTGCAACATTTCAAGTAACTATTTATCTCTGCTTGATGAATTGCTCAGATTTCCAGGCTGCAGCTGCTGCTCTTGCTGCCTTCTAATCATCTGCAGAGTCTGAAAACACCCAGCTGAGCTCCTCAGTTCCACTTCTCCACATTTCATCTGGAGCAGGCTTGTGCATCGCTGGCTGGGAACTGCTTCTCCAAGTATTGGCAATACTTCCATGAAATGATCCTGTGGTGTGAGAGATTCCCTCAGTGCAGTACAGGGTCTCCAACAGCTGCAGTGGTAAAATGTTTAGGAAACAACAGGAATGGAACTTTTGTGATGCTTTTGCTCTGATGTTCTCCTGGTCGCAGCTATGTCCAGCTCAGCTGCTTTCCCCCATGTGATGTTGTTTGCCCACCTAGGAACCGTCTGGGGATCTCTCTCCCAAAGTGTGGCACAGTTTCTTCTTAAAATGCTATTCAGTTTTTGCACCCACAAGGCAGAGGCACTTCCTTGCTGCATTGATGTTTCTGTTCTTTTGTTGACTTTTAATTTGGCTTCTTCTGAGGCCCTGTAGTGCTTGTTCTGAAAGAGACTCCAGACAGTCCATCCACACCCCATCTCCTTATCATGCAGGATTTTATAGACTTCCACAATAACTCCCTGAAATTTCCAGAAAAAAAGGTCTCAGTCTTTTCAGTGATTCTGTGTAGATGCCATAACAAGGCTTTTGTGTGTCCTCTGAACCCATTTTTGGTCTAACTTGTCTTTTTGGAGGTGAGGAGGCAGACAGTGCACACTGAGTTCGTGATGTGGATACTGCTATGTTTGAATGAGTTTTTTTCTTATCTTTGTACCTTTCCTAATAAAATGTAAGCTTTACTTCATGGCTCTTATAAAATACTGAGCTGCTATTTTTCAAAGGATTTTCTGTTGCAAAATTGTCATTACTGACCAGTATATGTGAAATCAGAGCCCAGCATCCTATTATGTGAATCTAGATTTAACCCACAGGTATTGCTTTATATTGATTTACATTGAGAGCTCTTTGTCATTGTTCAGGCTCTTACAAAGCTTTTCTATAGTTTTTCAGAGTCTGCCCTTATCCTTGCTTCCCTGAAAAACTTCATCTGCTTTATCTTTCTCCAGGCCACTTAAGCTGCTGTTGGACACTGCTAACACTGCAAAATCCCCTTAGTGACTTCTTATTTTTTTCCAGCAGTGCAGGTTCTCCTCCTACCCAGTTTCTTCTTGTTTCACTGATTATTTCTCCACCCCTGGACCTGTTGCCTTATCCAAAATAAGTCATGTGATGATACTGTGGGACTGCCCCTGACTCTCCCCCATCTCTCCCTGTTTGCAGTGAGGCTGTAGATGTCCAGGGAGGTTTTGGATTTCCTTCCAGCAAAAAAGCCAGCCCAAATACTTTGGTTATCTTCATCTTAATTCTGTCCCATTCAATTCTGTCCCCTGCAAATACAGCCAATCTTCCTTTTACTCCTACTGATCTTTGGAGAGAGAGATTTGAAGGGCCACACTCTGATTAGGAGAATCTTCTTATTAAACTGAATACCTTTGTACCATCTGTTAACACTTTCGAATTACAGAACACCCCCTAAAGTATATTTACTAAGAATGAATTGAACTTTAAAATCTTTCAAGACAAAATTGAATCAACCCTTCATATGATTGTTGATCAGCTATGGAGGAATGAAGCAATATCTTCAAGTACCTTTCCTCCGATTTTTCAAATTGGCGTCCTAAGTATTTTGAATTTTTTTCTTTTTTCTCCAAATCCTTTTTTTTTCCTTGAAATTTAATTTGCTAGAGTGAGGGGTCAGTCTCTGTTTCATTAATCCCCCCACTGGGTACATGCCTGTTATCTGGTCTAAAAATTGACTTCCATGATCTAGCTGCTTCATCTGGAAAATTGTTTAGGCCATAAATCTCTGTGCAGATTACTGAGATTCATTCCCTCAAGCAGAATTACATTTTGTCTTTTTAAATGTTAACTCTTTGGCCTCAAGAAGTTTGTTGATTTTATTATGGATAATAAAGTTTGATATGAGGTATTCCACAGAATATTGGCTTATTTTTTAGCTAATTTGGCACTGAATGTAGCTAGGCCAGCTGCTTACGTGATTTTCAGTTGACACTGCCGAAATACAGGAGGTGGTAGAGAAGACACAGTTCTCCCTTCCTCTGTGAGGCAGTTTGATTTGGGTGAGGAGGCTCTTAATTTTACATTTTACTATTATTTTTTATGGTATTCAATCTCAGAAGATGCGTTGAAATTGTGCCAGGCCTTCCTAGCAAGAAATTTGTGTTGTTGACACAGGAAAAATTTGCTGATAAAGTTATTGTAAATAATTAGAGATGATTTTTGCTTTATGTTTAAAAGTCATACTTTTCATGCTATAGTGATTAGTGGACAGAGATAAACATTGGGAAAATATTGATTAAAGCGCAGTAATTTTTAATCCAAAATGTGTATTTAAAACTAATGATAATCCTGGCCTATTTGTTAGTCACCTGCATATAGATCCTGCTTTGAACAGTGCAATAATGCACAGGTCTGTGCCCTGGGTTTTTTATTTTGTTTTATTTGGCAGATTTATCAATCTATTCTACATTTGTGCTTGAGTTTCTGGCAGCTCATTTTCATTCAATTTTTCATTGCCATTAAAAATTTCCATCTTCTTTGGGGAAGCACACCTGTGTTTTTACACTTCCTGTATCATCTTCCATTCAGAGACATTTCCTGTCTGTACATGAGTGGGAAGATTTTGGTTTGAGAGGTTGCAATGCCATGAGGAAACATTGCAAAGGATGAGCAAAGCCAATTGTTTCATTCCACAGTGCTTTACCTAAGAAATTGAGATTATTTTGGGTATTTTTAGGTGTTTTGGCCAGATTTTTCATGACTGGGTGTTCTGTTCTATGCTTATACACATTATTATATTCTTCAACTGTTTGTGTTCACTGTGGGAGTAATAGAGCAAAACAAACAAGATATTGACACCGTCACTGTTGGTAGAAATTAAGAAAGAGAAAAGTAAACTGTCAGAATGTGTGCATTTTGCAGCTTTGCTTAAGGTGTTGAGCACGTCTGTGTACCCACGCACTGAAGTAAATCTACACTGTGGAGAAGTAATGGAAAAAGAAAGAGGAAAGTTTGGTAAGGGTAAAAGGGTTTTGTGAAGGCAAATATGAAAATGATAGGATGCATTATATATAGCCATACTGTCTTATTAGTTTATTGCCTTATTTGAGCATTTCTCAATCTGGAACATATTTATCTTCACAAAAGGATTTTGATAAAGGGAAGTTCCATTGTCTTCATAGACTAAGAGGCAGAATTAAATTAACAGGCTACAATTATAAGATACAGATTCTCCTATAAGCTAACAAGAACAGGGAGTTGCTCTGGACTGAGATGTCCATGTCAGGATATTCTGGGTGTTGTTGTCTCACCTGGACCAGTGCCCTGCACTTCCTTTTCCTAGTGGAACAGGCCCACACTCTCACTGACTGATTTTGTATCTTGGACACAAAGCTCTGGAAACAGAAACACACTGTTTAACAGATTCAATCTATTTGGCAGAAAACACAGACACTTTTACACTCTCTGCCTGAATCTGGCAGTGCTGTGTCATGCAATTGAGTGTTACCCGTGCTGGGGGCCAGTAGCTCAGCACTTGGCTCTGCTCTTGTGAATTGAAGGTGACCACAGTTCTGGGATAATAACAAGAAATTGCTTTTTATTTGCAGTATCACACCACTTTGGTATTTACCTCAATTTCCAGGGTTGGTATCAGGAGAGCAGATGTTAATTTTGAACAATTGCCTTTGTAGACATGATGGATCCATTTGGTGATGGAATTAATGAGAAGACGATTACTTTTACTGAGCTAATAGAACCTGTCTTTTCTTTTCCTCATTGCAAATTGTTTCATTGTCACTTTTCCTGTGTTGTTTCATTATATTAACTGGAGCCATTAAAATATTGCTCCCAAGTATTTTTCTGTCCATTGAATAATCACTGAAGAATAAAATATTTAAAATTCAGTTATTTGGGGTTTTTTCCCAATAAGTTTACATGATTTATGCCTTTTCCATTTCCTGTGCACATTTAAAAAAAATCATTAGAAAGATTGGCAGTTCCCTGGACTCCCTTAGACATTAGTTAATGACTTATTTTCAGCTTCTTTCTACCCTTTGGTGTTACTTTTTCTTCCTGTTAAGATACATAGCAGATGTTTTTTTCCTTTGGAGTAGTATTTAAAAATAACTGTTTATTTAATATGTAAGTGATTTATAAACGGTATTCCTTAAATAGGGAGTGATTAGTGATTTCATGATGAGGAAATGATAAGAAATACTTACTAAGCTGTAGCATTCAGCAATGAATTCTGTATTTGCAAAGTTCCTAGAAACAGTGTGTTCACCATAAAAAAAATAAGAAAAAAGCCCGGGGCTCTTCCAAAATCAATTCATTGGTTTTGCCCTTTCTTGGCTTGATAGTGACTGACAAACTTGATGTCTTTAGTACCGTATGATTTAGCTCATATTGGAGGTGCCTAAATAAATTTAGTTTTGCTTAGTTATGCTTGTCTAGCCATGTTTGAGAATGTTCAGCTTTCAATAAAAAGAATAATAATTTTATATATATCTATATGAAAACTTCTGTACTTGTCATACATTTTTTTCTGCTGTGGCCTTGATGGTGATAAATTTGCAATAAATCTTAGACTTGCAGCTGATTCAGGTCCTCGTTTGTTTTACTGTTAAGGCAGGAAAGATAGAAAAATCTCCATTGGAGAAATTTGAATTTTCATCAGCCTATACATTTTCAGTCCAAGACAGAAAAAATGCAATATAGGCTGCTGTTAAAGCCCTGCTTTAGACTACTAAGAATCATGATAAACTGAAAGAAATACCCAATACATTTTTCTTCATGTGCTGATTGAAAAGCAAAGCAGACCTTCCAGATTTTCTTCCATTTGACTTTAATGCTGAGCTTTCCTATTGAAACAGGAAAACCAAATTCAGCTTCAGAAAACAGGGAAGCAGCCAAGATACAAATATATCTTGAATAATTCTGAGTGAATTTAATAAAAAGTTTTCCCTCTTGAAACTTATTGGAAGAAGTGTGTAATATGGAATATAGATTTGACAGGGGGAAAAAAGGCATCATGAAAGCAACAAATCTGTCATCTGCCTAGGAATACTTTGTAATTTAAATAATATAATCAGGGAGTGCAGTGATAGAGACATGGAACAATGCAGGCCCAAGGATAAAGTCCTGTGGGACATCAGCTGCAAGTGAAAAAGGACTTGATTAAGGATGGCCGTATTAAATTACAAGTGAATGGTCTAACAAAACCAATGTTTGCCAGCACCACATGTTGGCTTTACTGACACATCCAGACTACAGTGAATCAGCAGGAGTGATTCTCAGCATTCAAAATAGAAGACTGACAGCATTTCATTAGATCAAAGTGATGAGCATGTGCACAATTGTCATTTCAGGTGATTAATCAGAGGACAGCAGTTAAGAGGTGTCTCCAGTAAACAGTTATAAATCCACTCTGGCAAGGAGAAAAGCAAGTTCTAACTTTTGGAGATATTTGCAATACGAGAAACCCTCTGGGAATAAGTTAATTGAGCAGATCCTTGCCAGATGTCATAAGGAAAAAAGGGCATTTAAAGACACCTGGAACTGCTGCAGGTGAAACCTGGAAAAGTGGGGAAAGGAATCTAACCAGAGGAGTAGTCCTATAGGTTTTTATTTTGGTGAGCCCATAGAAAATGAACTAGATGGCTTGTCTCTTGAGCTATGATATTAAATTGATGGTTTCACATTTATTTTAAAATTCTTTGATTAATTTGTATGTTAGGAAAATATGGGAGTATGGTTCTAGTAATCCCAAGGTGAATATCCAGCAGCCCAATGTTCTGCATCTTTTGACTACCATGCAGCAGGAGCCCCCTAGTCCAGTTTTCCCTACTTTATTCACTTTGTATTAGTGTATATTAAAATTACCTCAATTTCCCATCATGGGGTGATTTTAAATCTTTTAAAAGATTTGTAATGGTCTTATGGATTCCTTATCATCTCCTATCACTTCATGAACAGCACAACTTTCCAATTTTTTTTTGTTTAAATATACAAGGGTCATATTCTTCATCTGGTCTCTTCAATCAAATTATTTGCCTAATTTTATTCGCAATCTGTGTAGTCATATGAGCCCAAGGTGGAAACAACCAATTAGATCACACTGTCATTCGTCTTGCCAACATGGAATATAATCTCCCAGACAGGGACATGTGCTTGATTTTAGCCAAAAGCTCAGAAGAAACTCCTGATCTTCACCCACTGAAATGTAACCTCTCATCTGTTATTAATATATTTTCAGCAAATGATTACCAGAACATCTGCTTATGCCTAGTAAGTTTTTCCTTCCTTCTCTTAAGGCTGACTTCCCCAGTGGACTGATGGAAGAGAGATTCTGCAGCTCTTTCTGCTCTTTAAAATGGCATCAGTCCACTGAAGAAATGTTAGCTGAAGGTGAGGGAGTGATTTTTATCATTCATGTTGCACCTATAGGGGAAATAAGAGCAAAGTTACTGCACTAATCGTAGGATTTCCATCTAAATTTTTATTTTTGAATTTTAGTCAGGAAGCATAAGGACACATTCAGCAAACACGTTTGGAGTTTACATAAAGATGGAAGCAGCCACACAAAGATCATTAATCTTGGCTTTAATGAAGCCTTGAATCAGAGGATCACTGAGGTTGGAAAAGACCTCCCAAGATCTTTGAGTCCAACCTTCAACCTGTCACCATTTTGTCATCCAGCCAAGAGCACTGCCACATCCAGTCATTCCTTGGACACCTCCAGGGATTCACCACCTCCCTGGGCAGCCCCTTCCAATGCCTAGCCACCCTCTCAGTGAAGAAATTCCTCCTGAAAGTCATCTTGTGTCTACTTCCATGCCTTTCTCTAAGGAATATCATCTGACAGTCTGTGTTCAGGAGGATGATGGCAGAGGAGAGTTTTCAGGAGGGCTTTGAAATCTGAGAAGGCAGGAGCTGTTTGGATTTTTGTGAAGGAAATTCCCTCAAAGAGGAGGTGCAGTATGGGAGATGGTCATTGTCTTGATTTCTCTGATATTCACTTTCTAATCTCCCTCCCAGCTTTTCTTCCCTACATTTCCACAGCAAGCATTTATCCCTGTGATTTGCTGGTACAATTTCTTTGTGTGCCTTGAGGAAAATGCTGTCTGAACCTTCCTTCATTTAATTTTCATGTTTTTCTCAGAGGTGCTGCTTTCTGCTCTCAGGGTTATTTTTCTGTAGCTCCGATGTGTTACCAGGACATCTTTTGCATGGATTGCAAAAAAATGGCAGTGCCAAAGCACTTCTGGGCATTTTATGCTTCTGACCAGCATAACCAATAATTTACATAAACATGAGGCTCATATCTCTTACAGAAGTTAAATTTTTATGTTTTCCTTTAGGTTCGCTATTCTAACTGCAGATATTTAGGGCAACAAATGTTGGGCCTGATTCCCTGTAAGGAACCACTGATCTGGTGAAGTGTCTGGAAAATAGTTGGCCAGAATGGAAAATGAGAACTAGAGCAAGGTCCACCCAGAGCAGGAGAATTTTATTTTATCTTGTTGGTTCAGATGGACACAAAAGCCCACTAAAGAAATCAGATCCTTTCTCAAATATCAATGTGCAAAAAAAAGCGGTATCTTGGGTGTTTCTCATTTGCATAATTCCAAAATCTGGACCTATAGCTTTCTGTCATCCTGGTGCACACACAGCTACACTGCAGGCAGTAGATTAATGGATTTTAGAGCATAAAAGATTCATCTTTTAAGGAATATGTCACTTTGCTGTAGCAGAAGTTGGTTATTCTCTGTGATTGTTGCCTACTGCTGAATGATTTTGTTGGAGCTGACAACTTGAGATATTAGCACTACATTGTATTCAAGAATATTTAAAGACATTTTTTCCCCTTTTTTTTATGTTTCAGAACAAGAGCCAAGGAGTTAGTTTTGTCCGTATACACGCACCTTGGCAAGTCCTCAGTCGAGAAGCAGAACTCCTTAAAATAAAAATGCCCACTAAAAAGGTAAATATCTCCCATTTTCTATCAATATGTTTTATGATTGAGGGATCAGAATCATCATTGAATATATAGAAGCCCATGGAGTTCCTTTTTTTCAAAAATCAGAGAAAACGAACTGTCAGACTTATTTTTTCACATTTCCAAATCTTTTCACATGATTTACTGTTCAGAGCTATTTTTAAGAGGGGATTTCCAAAGGGTTTTTAAAGGCCACAGAGGCAGCTGGCTGAGCGACTGCATTCAGGAGGGTGATGACAGAGATGAGTGTTAAGGAGGGCTTTGAAAGCTGAGAAAGCAGGAGATGTCTGGATTTTTGTCAAGGAAATTCTCTGAAAGGTGAGGGGTAGTGTAGAAGATAGTATGAAACTGGTCACCATCTTAAGACTTTTCCAAAGAGAGAGAGGCTCTTCCCAGAGAATCTGTTTTGGTGGTATCAATGACTTCGTGAATTCAGATCTGCCTGTTGTCTCTAAAACTTCAGCAAACTCTTCTTTTCTGTCTGTTTTCAGAAGAGTTGCTGGCAAACCTTGTAAATTCCAAGTAGCAAAGTCCACAATCTGTGTTCCTGAAATTATTTAGTCCATTGGTTAACAATTCCATCAGAGTCAGGGGAACTGTCTTGTGCTTTTAGTTAGTGATACTCATCAACTGCACTAAAGAACATTTATTTCTTTGCATTGCCATTAGAAATAAAGGAAAAACTGGTTTTTTTTCTCTCCAACTGTGTTGATCTTTGAGTTTTTCATCTTGTTTTCACCCACCAAAAGCTTCATTCTGGTTCATGTTTCATGCTGGTACAACATGTCATTATCAGAAGAATGCCCAAATCAATCTTGCATACTCTCAATGTGCTTGCATCCCAGGGAAAAAAAAAAAAAAGGTATTGCCAATCAGTCTTTGAAAATGAGTAGGTTTTAGACAGCTACAGTACTCCTAGAGACTTTCTACATATTCACCTCCTCTCTTCGATCTCTTCCAAAATGAATTCATTTTATGCATTTTTAGTGCCTACTTATTTCTCCCTCCTTCTTCTCTTATGGGAATTTTCTCATCCAAGTTTCTTGCAGATGCACCAAAGTAAATTTTACACTATTTTAATTGATGAATATTGTCATCATTTTGACCTGGTTAAGGGCTATCCAGGAGGTGATAATCTCTGATGGCACCCTCCTCATTCACAGCAGTTCTGCATCCCTCCTCTCTCCTCTGATTGGGAGAAAAAAAATCTTCTATTATCTCCAAAAATAAAAAAATCCTCTGTTATCTCTAGATGCAGAAATGGCAGCATTCCCAGAAACAAGCTTGACAGAAAAGCTCTATTCATATCCTAGGGTTTGGGTGTTTTTTTGAAATTAAAAACAGTTGAAAGAGGAATTTCCTTTGAAAGAAAAGAAGTCCACTTTGAAAAAAATGAAATCTTGTATTTTGGGGATTTGGCCATATAAAGTAAAAAAATTCATTCAGTAACCACCAAAAGGAAAGTTCTGGTTTTGTTCAAAGATACAAAATATTGCTGTCAAGGCACCTTAGGAATTTTCTGTGATGCTATTTTTATTTATTTATTTAAGGATCATACTAAACTATTCAAAAAAGGTATTTTCAGGGGAAAGTATTAATCCACCTCTAAACACGAATTGGTTACAAATATTTGTTCCCAAAACATTCTGTTTTAAATAATCTTTCAGAATAGAAGGCATGCTGGGCAAAGATACCCTCTGAGCCCTTTTAACTATATATAAACTTCTGGATATGATAACAGAGCTATTTTGGTGTGTGAGACTGTGCCAGACTCAAATATGAGTATGGGTAAAAATAGGAACAACTGGGAGGGCTGCTCTGTGGCCAGAGCTGTGATGTCTCTGGCTTTAGTGAGTCTTGGGGGATTGAATCCTGTGACTGGAGTTCTGGGATAGGGAAGTAAAGGCTGTTCAGGAGTGATAGGCAGAGATGGAGAGGTGGAGGAGTTGTCCTGTATGGAAGGGAATAGCTGCAGTTAAGGGATTATAAAGCTGACATCTTCTGTGTGAGGGTTAGGGGGATGGAAAACAAGGCAGATGTCATTGAGTGTTCTGTAGGACTGATGAATCATTCCATAGGCAAGCAGGAGACACTTCTTGTGCTTGTGGGAAATGGTCACTTCCCAAACATTAATTGGGAGTGCTGTGACAAGCAAGTCTGAGAAATTCCTGAAGGGTGTTGAAGATAATACTTTGCAGATACTTTGAAGATAATACAAGGATTCAGTGAGCCAATTAGGAAAAATGGTCTCCCAGACTGGATACTTGTAAACAGAGAAGGACATATGGCATATGTGATAATAGGAGGCTGCCTTAGCTATGGCAACCATAAAATGGCTGAATTTAAAATATTCAGTCTAATGAGAACAAAAAAGGTCAGCAGAAGTGTTGCTCTAGGTTTCAAGAAAGTAAACTCAAAACCACCCAGGGAGCTACTCAGCACTGCTCCCTGGGAATCTGCTTTTGAGTGCTCCATGAGTGCTTGATTGAACAGGGAATTCCTCGTGCAGCTTGAGAAGAAAAAGCAATTTTGCATCTCTAGCAGCAAGGCCAGGCCTCACAGGAAGTTTACAAAGCTGTGGTTCGCATATTCAGGGAGAAAACACAAAAGGCCAAAACTCATCTAGAGCTCAAACTGGCCAGTATTGTGCCACACAATTAGATCATTTTTTAAAGTATGTTAATAATAAGAGAAGGTGTGAGGAAAATATTGGAGCAATCCTTGTTGAAAATGGTCACCTGACAAATAGAAATGATGAAAAAAGAGGGCCTTCAATGCTTTTTTTGCCTCAGCCTTTAATATTAATTGTCTTGGACTGCCTGATCCGGAGGCAGAGAACTGCAGCTGTGGGAACAGTTTGTGGCTTTCCATTTGTGGCTGCTGAATTTTTAAGGGAGCATCAGTATCCAGTAGATGTCTAGAAGTCCATGGGGCCTTGTGAATTGATCCCACAGTACTGAAGGAATTAGCAGGACCCATTCAATCCACTCCCAAAGGACTTGGGACTTGCTGAATGTGAACTACTTGGTATTACTACAATTTAAACAAGGGAAGAGCCAGGAAATGAGATCCCTAATATTCCAACCTCAGGACTTGGAATAATTATGGAGAGAGTCATACCATGTGCAGCAGAAAGGTATTTGAAGGACAAAGCATTCCTCAGGCACAGACAACAAGGTTTCGCAAAGGAAAAGTCCTGGCTAACTAATTCTATATCCTTCTACTATAAGGTTTCCTGCCTAGTGGTTGAGAGGAAGGTAGTAGATGTAGCTAGTTTTTTTCCCCTGGATTTTAGTAAATTTTTTAATATTATTATATTTTAGTATTATCCTTCTGGACAGGTGGTTTAACTGTGAGAGGAGCACATACCTGGAGCTCTGGGTGAAGAACTGGTTTTCTTTTTTCTTGTATTAATAATTCTGCTCTAAGGATTTTTTTTTCTGGAATTAGCTGGTGAGGTACAAGAACTTTTTGGAACTGCAACCCATATGGATTCAGGTGCATATAGTCATATGGGAATATGTCTTCAGAGAAGGCACTTCTTTTAATTACAGGTTTAAACATTCGTATACAGCAATTTTTTTTTTCTTTCTTTATTTTAGTATAATTTTGGAAGGGGCATACTAATGTACAATTTTTTTCTTCAGATGTATGAAATCACAGAAGAAAAGGGAATACTCAAAACATTAAATGAAATATGGTGCAAATTGACTGAACCTCTGCAACCCCAGGTGCCACAGCAAGAAAATACCAAGATGAAAACCTTGTCCTACCCATTTTCCAGAGAGAAAATATATTTGTGAGTACTTTAAAATGTGATGGACTGTGGATGTGACAGCCTGGTCAGAGAGTGGGAAAACCGGATAAGTTTTCTCACAGTGGACACATGAAAATTTTAGGGAGTTGTAGAGAAACAATGATAGCTTGTTATTATAAACATCCTGCAGGTGGTGTTTTCCTACTCTCTGTTTTCCTGTTTTTCTCAAAGAAAGGTGTTTTTATTAATTAGCCAATCAGGTGAAATATATTGGATCAGTCTATAAAAAGAGAGAATTTTCGTGTTAAAGCTGCTGCTGTGCAAACCAGCCTTCTGGTGAGTCTGTGTCATCTCTTACTCAACAGTGACAATGGACAGTGAAAGAAAGCTGGAATGTATAATCTTAGAGTTGTTATTTCTTTTTCCCACATTTCAGTCAAAATTCAGAAGTTCATCAAGCGTATCTGGAAATCCTAAGAGAACATCCAAAATTGTCAGTTTTTCAGTGGATTAACAAAAATACAAGCTGCAGAGACTTTCTGCCAGTGTTCCTCTTACTTCTGTAGGATAAGGCACTGGAAGCAGTGCATCAAATAAATTTCTGCATGTTTAGCTTGAAATGTAGAAATTCTCCCGACAAATTCCTGATTATTTGGTTAAGGATATTACTGCCTCTTTTGAAAAAAGCAGGAACTAGTAGAAATACAGCAGTATTTTCCATCTTGATAGATTCATTGTAGCAATTAAAACTAAGCTAATAATATGCAGATAAGGAGTACTTGACGTCAGCTCTTTCACTCAAAATAATATTTCTGGGCCCAGTTTGACATGAAACACTATGTTTTTCCTCCTGGGTGTCTCCTTGTATTTATGTCAGATAAATAAAATTCAGTAATAAATACAGTGACCCACCATTTCATTTATTGCCCTCTGACAATTTTAATTAATTCTGAATATAAGTCAGATGGAGGAGAATTGATGGTTGATTGAGAAGAATATACTGGGAAGCTAATTTCACATATGATGATTTTGAGGTTTAAGGGAAGGCAAAATTGTGGTGGAATAGTTACTTGAAATCAAGTGAAATATTGACTGTTTAGTGGCCAGGAAAAGAGCTGCTTGAAACCTACTAACACAGCCTCAGTATGTTATTGTGTTGAGGAGATGTTATAAGAAAAATATTAAAAGGTCATCTTCTGTAAACAATACAGGTTCTTCTTCCTCAAAAGGCATTCTACATTAGCTAATAATTTTGCATATAAATGCCCACCATCAGTGCAAGCCTGGTAGAGCTCTGAATGATTGGGTCTTACATAGCACATTCTGTTATGCTGTGCTGTGTAATCTATATTCCCTTTAAACATCTGCTTTTTTGATTAGCTGTGGTTTCTGAGTGACTTCTAAATTAGAATCTTATCTGTTGTCTTACGTATTGCTTCCATGTCTTAAAACAGAGCTGATTTTCTTTTTCCTCAATGTTTTAGGTATAACATCAAAGACAAAGATACCTTTTTTGACAATGCAACCCGCAGCCGAATAGTAAGTTAGTAAAAATAACATATCCTTGTCTTCTTGTCCTGAGTGGGATTTGCTAGTGGAGTTTAGAATGGGATTTACAGGGAATGTTTTAGTTTCAGCTTTGCTGTTTTCATTAATTTATGCATTTGTGTATTCTTGCTGAACTATAATTCCTGACATATATGTGTATAAGGACTTCCTTTCTGGAGCTGCAGGAGTGGGAAGTGCTCTGCAGGGAAGCTATTGACTTCTCTTCAGCGTTCAAAGCTCTTTTTGGCCCTACTCCTAATCTTTAACTAGATTTCCTGCCATATAGTTCTACTACTTCAAATACTTCTATAAGGACATAACACAGCAGGCTTTAGCCCACAAATACTGGGCAGATAATCCAGTCATAAAATCTGCTAAATGATTTAAATATTTGAACAATGAACACTGCAGAAACCACCTATTTTAGAACTTTGTTTTATTGCTAATTCCATTATGAAATTCATGCTAAAAAGGATCTGTTTGTTATCCCACTGTTCTTTTTTGCAGGTGAGGGAAATTTTGAAGCGCACATTTACGAAGGCCAGAAACAGCATGGGTAAGGCGAAGGAAAGAGAATTAGAAGTGTTCTTTTGAAAGGAATTTTGTAGGTATTTCACAGAATATTGTTTTTTCTAGCAGGAAACAAAATATGCTGGCACATCTTCCCAAATGAAAAAAAATTAGAGATTGAATTTTTTTTTTTTTCTAAGGCATATAATCAGAATTTATAGTCCATGGTTTGGATGGTAACGGGAGCTGACTTTTCATTTCTACAGGTGCAGCATGTGGCACATTACTCACATTTAATGAATCGTTATAAAATTGGATTTGATTACTCTATGATCTGCTTTGGAAAAATTCAGATGTCAACTGCAATATGTTGTATTATTTCTTGCAGGACCATATTTTTCTTGCCATTTCAATGGAATAATTCACCTTTCCAGGTTATTTTTATTGCTTCAGCTTCAAAATTTACCTCCCTGAGCTGCCTAGTGAAATATATGACTAAATATGACTGTTTTGAAGATACTTTTGGGATAATGCTGAAATACTTGGAGCTTGACGTTCAGAATGTATTTAATTCTCTTGAAGTTCAGAATTTATACAGGTGTACATATTCTCTTTTCTGTACTCTTCTCTCTCACCCTTTGTGAGATCATGGCACATGTGGAAAAGAAGTGATTGTCCTCCCTGACATATTTTCTAGAAATCTTTCTGTAAACTTGGCTACCTATGGACAGATCACAGTGTCCAAGGGTAATTCCTGGCAAATAAAATGCTGCAGCAAGATTCTGCACAGTCCTGGTGTGATTTTGGGCAGGGCAGCTCCAATAACACACATTTCTGGTAGAGGAAAATGGATTAATTTAGGTTTCCTTGAACAGGAGGAAATAGATTTTGTTTTAATTACATAAAAAGCATAACAAAATGAAAGGCACAAAAAATGCTTTTTCTTTTTCAACCAAAACCACTTCCCTTTTTCCAGTATAAACTTTTAAATTTATGACTGCCACACTGTTTCCTTTAAAAAAATATTAAAATATGATTTTTAAAATGTCAGGCATTCTCAATTTCTAAAACATTTTTGGCAGTTGTTGCTTTTTAAACTGTTTATTTGGTGGTGTTCTATGTTTTGATCTGCTCAAAAGCCTCTAGTGGGGCAATAGAGGGGAATGCTGCCTTATTTTTCTGGAGTGCTGGGAACCCTGCTGGAGACTTCGGAATTTTCTGCAGAGAAAACTGGAGAGAAGCTCAAGGACAGAGTAGGAAGGGACAGAGCACTTTGACAATGGAGATATTTGCCTCTTAAGGTTTTCTTTACTTTACTAGCTTGTTCTGGTTTATAGTGGAATAAAACACATAATTAGAGATCAAAGGACTAGTAATAATTTCTCAGGAATTTTTTAACTATAGCATGAAAATACAGCCTGATGCACTTCAAGCTTAGGTCAGCTCAAGAACTCATTTGACATGAAAGAACTATTTTAGCATTCCCATCCTTTCCATCTTTATGGTCTGTAGCCAAAACAGGATTGTGCATCATGTTTGACCTAAACTCACTTACTCCTTTGATCTTCTGAGATCCTCCCCCAAAAGACCTCTGTTTCATATGTCACTAAGGCTTTCCCATCTCACTAGTCTTAAGCTTAAAACCACTCATCAGTAGAGGTTTAAAAGATTTTTTAATTTTTTTTATTTTGTTATTAGAGTTCATTGCTTATTTTGCACAAGAGGCAGGAAAGTGATGTTGGAAGTGCTTATAGCAGTCTGGTTTTATAGACCTGTTTTATGAAATTAACAATACTTCCAAACACATTTGATTATGGATTTTTTACATCTGTGTAAGGCTGAACCTGATTCTGCTCTTATGATATTAAACAAGGAAGGCTTATTTTCTTCTAGCATAACTCTGAGTAACTGTAAACTTCCAAACACTGAATGTTTTCAGGAGCAGGCTTGTCACTATTGAAGCATAATTTCCTGATTCTATGAATGCATGTAGTTGTACTTGTCCTTCTGTCAAGGGAGACATTTATTGGTACTGCCTGTCTAGCATCTCTGGCCAGAAGGTTGCTCCCAAATATTTCAGGACAATGTGTAATTTGACTATGGAATGAAGACATGATAGCTAGTTACTTGTTTTAATGAAGACATGATAGCTAGTTACTTGTTTTTCTGGGCATTGAAAGCAGAGAAGCCTGGAATAAATTTACAGATCTATGTTTTTCTGTATAACTAATAATCAGAAACTACTAATCTTTAGTTGCCTTTTTATGGAACAATTGTTCCAGGGCTGAAGATGGAATTGCTGTAAGAGTTGCAGGTCTTGAGAGCCAGTAGGGATCTTGTGTCTCTCTACAGGTGCTGCAGTCACTGCTGGGAATTCTCTTGCAAAACTAAATTCCCTGAAGTGCCCATTGCCAGGCTGGATGGGGCTTTAAGCAACCTGGGATAGTGGAAGGTGTGCCTAGGGGGAAGGGACTGATGGATCTTTAAGGTCCTGCCAACCGAACCATTTTACGATTTCATAATCACAAACTTCTGTGGAAGGTTTTGTGGGGGTTGTTTTTAATTGTTGGCTAGTGGAATCTGTAGTTCTGGCCATTTGTAAAGATTCAAGAAGGACTTCTCAATGCTTTGCTTCTCAGTCATGTGGCTCTTTGCTGTCAGGATGAGAAAGTGATCATAAGAGTCTTTGCACTGTGCTGTTCACTGAAGAAAAAGCACTTTATGGAAGTGAGTTTCTCTGAAAAATGTTTTCCACAGCCAGAAACCCTATGTGGCTCTCTTCTCACTCAATATTGTCAGTTACGCAGCTCTGTCCCCTCTGGAATGTTATGAAATGAAATCTGTAATAATGCTTTCTGTTAAATCGTGCCTGTTTACCACCTGCATTTTTCTTTTTCTTTTAGGCATTGGCACGTTAATAGCAAACAATGTTTATGATGCAGCCTACCCACTTCATGATGTATGTATGCACTATGAAAAAATCCAGTCCTCTGCTGGTGTCACTTAGGAGACATCCATTCACATTCTTATTTGCTGTCTGTGACACTGAAAATCTCTTTTAAGTGTGATTCTAATATGAAAACTCCTATATAAGTAGATTTCAAATTGTGACCTGAAAATAAAATTAACAATGTAGGAACAAGTAACCAAACTTTGCTTTGTTTTTTCTGCTTTTACATCAGTTTTTAGATTATTTTCTTTCTCCAGGGTGAATATGAAGGCCAAAATGATGACATGAATGAAAGAAAGGTAAAATACATAGCAAAATTGATTTCATATCATATTTAATGTAATAAATGATGTTCTAAAGCGTTGTAAAGTATTAGCCATTGTAAAAACAAGTAGATATTTTAACAAATGTATGCACTTTTTGAATTACATATTTTCCTCTATTTCTATATTTTAATATGTTTTCCCAAGATTTTTATAATGTCTTCTTATAAAGCATGTCAGTTAATTTAATTTGAAACTTGCATCTTGAAATGCTTCCAGATTCCCTCTGCATACATATACATGATTTTCAGCCTGTCAGGAAGCTAAAATTATTAACTAACCCATGTAATAATTTTATTTTCCTAACTAAATGCTCCTAGAGAGCTGTGGTTACTAAAATAAAATATAGTTGTACTTTTCATTTGATTGTGCACTCAAATAAATGCAGGCAATTTCTAAAAATCTGGTTCTAATTATTTTGTAATTAAAGTTTCTAGCTATCAAAAGACATTCAAAAATAGAGCAATCCTCAAAATAAACAGTGTGAATTCAAACTCTGTTTAATATATATGCTTACTTTTAGAAATGAGAAAAAACAATTTAATTACTAATAAAGAATTAATTTAGTTTGATAGATTACTAATAAGTAATCTATTAAGATCCTTTCCATATTATTTTATGTTTGCTCATTTTCTTTTCCTTGATAAGCAAACAGTGGGATAGGAAATGCAAAGGGAAGATAAAGGGAGAGAAAGGGAAGAAGGCAGAATGAAGAAAAAGGGAATGTTTGGAAACCTCCAATATTTACTATACCATGAAGAATGAGTTCATAAAAATGAACTAATAAATCTGATTTCTCCAATGCTGAATTAGTAAAATTTGAAAACATAATCTTTGTAGTTTTTGGTAAATAATGTTGCCATTCAGCCGCTAGATGTCTTCATGGGCCATATACAATTTAATTTAGTGTATGAACCTTGGTAAGCAAAACAAAGTTAGAAAACAAACTATAAAAGAAGCTTGTTTATTTGTGTCTGTTACTTTGAACTTTTGGTTCATGAAAGCATTGTCTCCTCTGGACTTGGAGAATTTTTTCTGTGAGGCAGCTCCACAGATTACTGAAAACAGATATTTTGGAAAACAAATATTTTAGAGGAAAACACTAAATGAACATCAGTCAATGGAGGAAAATTGGGTACTGTGGAATGGGGGGGAAGAGGGCCCAGAAGGACCTGTATCTGGAAAAATATTCCCTCTACTAGTTGTATTTTGTGCTGCCCTCTTTTTATTCTGCTTATTAGGCTCAGTTATGAAGTGTTAAGTATTAAAAACATAAAAGCTTCTTTCCAGAAATACTTCATTGATTATTCACATATGTCCCTTCCGCCTAGGTCTTGAATCTTCTGTAGTATTCCTATGCATAACATCATCTGTTTTCTATCTGAATCTAATAGTCTCAGTGTTTAATTTCCTGAAGAACCCTGATCAGGTTTAAAAGAAAGGAGGGCATTTTTAAACTTTTTTTTTCTTCTACCCTCTTTTATTTTGCCCTCTTTAACTTATCTGTATCTTTGAATTCAACTTTCTCTTGTAAAAACCCCAAATATGAACTCAGTACTTATGGAGTACTTAAGCCAATAAGGCAGCACAAGTAATTAAGGTTTATGTACCAGTTTATAGCATAAAAGGTTAATCCTTATCAACCTTATTCAGGATTTCCTTGGAGAAAATGAACATTGACACAACACTTTTGTCCCATCCTACAAGAATTAGAAATCTGCTATGGAAACCTTACACTGAGAGGGTTTCAGTTTTTTCTAAGACTAAAGGAATTTCCCAGTTTCAGTGTGATTTCTGCTCTAAAAAAAAAAAGTCTTTTTAAGAATGGTATTGAGCAGCAGAATGGTAATAACTCACCATAAGTATTAACACTGGTTTAGTCTTTAAGTTTCTGGCCCACTGGCAACTTTTAACCCTTCATTGCTGTCTCTATGTTTGACATTAAAAAAGTCCATTAGGGCTTTGTAACCCACCTGGGAATTCCACTGTCATCATATACTAGAGCAGCATCCCTATTATTAGAAGCAGATCAGAAAATTCCTATAAACTTACAGAAAGTACCTGTTCCTAAATGGAATGCTATTTTAGACAGAGTTTTCTTTTTGCTCTTCAAATTCCATTCTGTAGCTGTGTTCAAGGAAGTCTTTGGGGAGTTTTAGGATCGTAATAGTTTTAACTTTCTTCTTTTATATATGTGAATGAATGTATTTATTAGTATGATTATTTATGAAAATAAATAACATTTTATAGGTAATGCTTGGGGGTAATGGCAAGGGGTGTTTTTGAACAAGCAAGAACAAACATTCATATGAAAATACCCTTATGGCAGCCTGGACAATCCTCTTCAGTGAAGTTGTGTCCCATAAATCATGGGAATCATAGAGGGAATAAGCAAGTCTATCCCAAGTTCTTTGCCGTTGACTTTGTTGCAGTTGAGTGTGTTGTGGTCAATCTACCCCAAGTCTTGCAAGGTTTCCTTTTATCCCCGCTCCTAATCCAGCTGGATTCCTCCCACTGCAAAAAGTTTCTGTAGAATCTGGTCCTTCCTTTGAGCTCTCTGTAAGCTGGGGGGGGAATCTGCATGTCCAGCAGCATATGTGGCCTTATGTCCCCAGCATGGGAACACAAGTGGGTTTTGTATGGGTTCTACTGGGTTTATCAGCCCCAGGAGTGCAGCAAATATTTTTAGCTCTTAGATGATTTTTGTGAAAACATAAGTGATAACTTTTTTCAATTTAATTCTCAGACTGTTTTTTCTTTTTTCTTTCTTTCTTTCTTTCTTTCTTTCTTTCTTTCTTTCTTTCTTTCTTTCTTTCTTTCTTTCTTTCTTTCTTTCTTTCTTTCTTTCTTTCTTTCTTTTCTTTCTTTCTTTCTTTTCTTTCTTTTCTTTCTTTCTTTTCTGTCTTTAGCTGCTGTATCAAGAATGGGCAAGATATGGAGTGTTTTACAAGTTTCAGCCTATTGATCTCATAAGGTAATGTGGACATGCATAAAACACCAAGGGACCTGGTACTGAGGTGATGCAGATTAATTCATTTCCACTTACTTCAGCAAATGAAACCTTGGATTGATCAGAACACTGAAAATAATATCCCCACTGCTTTTTTTTGTGGCTCTGATAATAATTTACTATAACAAAAATCCATTTAACCCCCATTGTTACCTATGCGTTTGGATAGTGCTTATTCCTGGAAGAATGTCATACTTCTTTTTGGGGTCTTTTAGGTATTGACTTGTTCAAAGGAGAGGAATTGCCATTTACATTGGTGAATTTTTTTTGGAGGGTATGGTTACAAAATCTGGCAAATAATCAGAAGATGGTATTCGTATCATGAATCAGTGTGAAAGTATTTGACAGTTTTGAGATTGATTTGATTTTTTTACCCCTGATTTTACAAGTTTTATTCATCTGAACACATCCACATGTGTTCCCAGTGGGGTATTCTTTTGTATATTTATAAATTTTATCTTTACAAACATGGAAGAAGTTGGCTCTAAAATAAGACAAAACAAACCAGTCATGATTTTTATGGATTTACCACAGTAATTAAAAGAAAGGCAAAACAATTTTTGTTGTATCATATTTTGTTTGTACTATAAGCACCAAGTAATGAAAAAAAAATTTGAGTAAACAGCTGACTAGAAATATTCTTTTATAAGATGTCTACTTAGGAAGAAATGAATGAAGATATTAAGAAATAGGAAGAAAAACCCTCAACAAATATCTGTTTTAAAATAGTTTGTAGTATAAGAAAGATGACAGTTGTTACCATTTGTCTTTTGAGTAATCAAACTCTAACCATTTTCATTATATGATCTACCCCTATGTGATTGCCTGCAAAAGCTGCTGTTGGTAATATGGATAGCCAATAAGCTTTGTAAAATATTTTTTTCTATTTTGAGCTAAAGCTGAAGTACTGCACGTAGTTTTTCAAAGAGTAAAGCACTAACTTTTAATGTGAGAGGAATTACTCCTTATTGGGAGCAAGATGTTGCAAGATGTTGCAAAATGGCAGGTGGAAGTGAGGCCATCAAATCCTACTATGGTTCTGCAAGGCTTTGAAATTTCCTCCTTTTTTGCTTCAAAAGTTTTGTGCAAAATTTATGTACCTTTTTTATGGCAGTTACTGTGGACAAGCTCCTGAGTGGAACAGGTGAACTCAGAATGAGATTACAGCACCCTGCTGTGTTGTTGGTAAATATTACCAGTGTTAAACTAAACTGTCACTGGCTAGAGGAATTCTTGAGTTTTAGCAGACCTGACAGCTCAGCTGAGTTAAAAATAGAGGTGCATCTGCTTACACTCCATCTTAATTTGTATTTTGCTGTCTCCATTATAATGTTTCACTGTGCTGATATGATTTCATAGAAATCCTATGGTTTAAACTTCTGTGAGAAACATAAAGAAGACCAAACATGTGCAATTGATTGTCTGTTCTCAGAGATGACTTTTCTTGCTTTTATCTTCCATATTTCGCTTGACTGCAAGTTTGACTATTACCACTAAAATAAATGTGTTTTTTTTCCCTGGGTAATGTTAGAGCTTTAGTGTAGATGTACCTGGAGAATGGCCACCCCTCTCTTTCTGCTGGTGAAGTGGATTTCTTCACTTTTGTGCCATGGGGGTATCTGAGCTCAGCCTTGATGGGGATACTTTTTCCCTTAGCAGACATCAGTCACATTTGTGCTATTTGGTTATTTACTGTGACCTTCCTTTCGTAGACTACTTAGATTATACTCAACTTTTTTTTTTTTTTTTTTTTTTTTTTCTGGTGTAACTTAAGTTTAAATTCAGGCTTTGATGGACAGATGAAGCAACTTCCTTTTTACTTACAGGCTTTCCTGCCCGCTGTTTTCAATAAGTGCCCTGCTAATTTTTAAATACAGCATGCAACATATATTTAACTATTACTGTTTCGCTCTTATTCAGTAGGAATGCCAACTGAAAGTCATTCTTTAACTCAAGTGTCTATGCTGGAAGATTAGATGTGGCACTGTAGAATTATTATAGGTTATTCCTGGTGCTTCAGGACCTTCTCTCTGACCACACAGTTGTTGCCATTTCCCAGATGATTTACACCAAAGACAGGAACCACATATTTGTTATACTCACTCTTGGTACAGACTGGGGATTCTCTTCTAAAGTCTGTAATCCTCAGGGAATTTAACTGCACAGTCAGTCTTGGAAAATTTTGAAGTTCTTCATAACAAAAGGAAATAAAGGACCATTATAATATTCACCAACAATTCCATTTACTCCTGTCCCTTAATCTGTAAAAATATTCTTCTCTGGCTTTGTGGACTGCTTTGGGCTGTAAGAAGAAACAAATATTTTTGGAAAGGAAATGCGGCTCTGAGTAAGTAAGGTTTCACCAAATAAGAACACACTGCATATTACTTATTTCTATTCTAAAGCAGAACAATTTCACTTTAAAACTTTAAGGAAATATATAAGCAGATTGTTCAAGTAATACAGTGCATATCTTCTGCTGTTACCCTACTGCATTTTGAGGACAACATCTTTTTATAGTTCCAAGAATCTCTATAGTGAAGATTCCTTCCCAGCGTGAAATCAGTCCAGCTTGCAGTTTGTCATCATTAAAGCTCTAGGTGCAGGGGGAAGTGCTGTGCCAGCATACACTCATCCTTGATGTCCCTCCTGCCAGATTTTACAGCAGAGAGCTTCCTGGAGGGGGCCAGAAGCATGTGGGACTCTGGACCAGAGTCTGAGCTTGTGAAAAATCAACATTTTCCCCATAATTATATCTCTTTTCCCTTTCCATGATCTCATTACTCCCCACAACTCCAGTTTATTTATGAATGGCCTTTATTTTCATGGATCCATGAAAATGGTTTGCATTTTAGGAGTTTGATGGTAGGGCAGCTCTTTTCAGCTGAGTTGTAGGAAGTTTTCCCTCCCCTCACTGGAACCTCTCATCAAAGGCCTTACCCAAGTGCTCCAGCCATTGTTTATTGCAAAGCAGAGGGGTTTTACTTGTGGTGCATAAATCACCAAGGAATTTGTGTTGAATTATTCTGCTGGATACAGGCCTGTGACTGGAGTGAGATGATTTACTTACAGCTCTGCATTTCACAGACTTTGCCAGTCCTGTAGGAAGTGCTTCTCTCTGTCTCTTTTGGCAAGGGCTTGTTCTTATTTATTGTTGCTTGTATGAGAGATGGAATTTTAAACCAGTAGGTTTGGATTGTAGTGGTGAGGAAAAACAGATCCTTGCTTTCTGGTAAACATCATTCCCAGGCTTCAGATCACTGTCTGAGCACCAGGATCCTCATTACCACCCAGATTCCTTCCTCCTGCAGTGGGATTTCCAAAAGCTAGATTGAGCAGGAGGTGTGTATATCTGCATCAGGACTGCAAAGTCAAGTCTCAGATGACTGAGGTTGCTGCACAACTTCTTGGGATCTCCCCCTTTGACTGAGGAGTTTTGTAGGCAGCTAGAATTCAGTTTTCATCGTGTTAAGAACTGTCTCAGGTTAAGTTCAGTATTGCCTGAATGATGCCTAAATTTCACAGCCAGAAACTTACATTTTTGAATGGACATGACTGAAAGGTCTCACCCAAAATGTGTCTTTGGATGTGACATCAGTGTATTTTGATAGGAAATTGAAGTTTCTTCGTTCAAACTAGAGAAGGAAAAGACAGAGGTGATACATTTGGAAACAGAAGTTGTGCACATTTAACTATTTACCTATGTGAATATTTGTAGGAATCTAGAGGTGTATGTGGCTGGGAATTGCAGGGAGTAGAAAAAAGTTGCTGTATTTGGGTGGCTACAGGTCTGCTTACTTTTCTTGTAGAGCTGCTCTTAATGTCTTATCTCTGTAGAAGGTTCTGGTTATGGCTTACTGGGCAGAGAGAAAGTTCTTTTCTGACTCCTGAGTGCTGACCAGGGGTCAAGACCAACCTGTTTCTGGTTTAAGGGTATTCACTTATGCTAAGATCTTTTGTATGAGGATCCTCTCTATCTGTAAGTTATATTAGGACAGACCATGGCTTTGTCTGATCCAGTAACATTGGACAAAACCAGGATCACAAGGGAAGAGATCAAGAACTGGGCACCACATAAAAATTATGCCCAGAAAACACAAGTTTAAGGAAAGCTTTCAATATTGCAAATCTTCCACAGTCAGTACAGAGAGCAGAAAAATTAAGATTTTTTTATGCCATATTGAGCAGGGCGTATGAAAAGGATGGAACCAGGCTCTTTTCAGCTGTCTCCTGTGACAAGAGTTGATGGGCACAAATGAGAGTGAGGTAGAGTAGCCTGTAGTTCCATAGGTTCTTCTTCTTGTCCTTCCTGAAAATGGGGGTCACATTTGTTTTCCTTCAGCTTTTGGGCATTTCTCCCAGTTGCCACCATAAATCAAAGTTTATCAAAAGCTGCCTTGCAATGACATCTGCTAGCTCCCTCAGCCCTCGTGGGTGCATTCCATCAGGACCTACAGACATATGGATTTCCAGTTTGCTTCAGTATTCCCTGACTCAATCCCCTTACACCAAGGTCACTGAAAGATAACTTTTTATACTCGTTTTTAATTGGAAATGATACCTCTGCTTATTAGCCACCAGACAGTGTCTATCTGACAGCAGTTACACTGTGCAAGTGCTAACAAGGACCTACTTACTAAAATAAATACATGAGATGAATTCAGGCTCTGCAGTAAGGGTTAGCTATATTAACTTGAAAAGCAAGAAAACTCTCATGAAATATTAGTTATTACAAGTGAAAGATATTTAGGAAAAGATGCCAGTATTTGAGGTTCTCACTCTTGTTAAATGAGATTAATAAAATCACGAAAATTATCTTGAGATAATAGAGAAGTGGAGATTCTAGAGAATATAGAGATTAGAGAAGTGATGGAGATTAGAGAAGTGATGAGATGCAATGACCTCACATTTGTTCAAGTACAAAAAGGCAGAAAAGCAAGTTGTAATAGGTACTAAAAAAATAGGAAGTAAAAGACTAAGTAACCTCCTTTCCTGAAAGAAAGGTTGATTCACATGAAATAAGTTACTCCTTATTTGTATTTGTTTCTTATAGAGAAAATATTATCTGTATAACTGAATGAATTGCTTCTTATATAGAGAGTCACTTGGTGCCCTGAGTTGTTTATAAAATGAAACTTCCTTCCACACAGGTGAGCGCTGATTGACTTTCATTCTCTTTGAATTAGCCTCAAGTAGCCATGGATTTTTAATTTTCCAGGTTAGGAAGGTTGCTGACTTTCTAAAAAATGCTAAATAAAGAGAATGAATAAAAGAAAGGTGAGGAGAGGCAGAGTGTCCATGGGTTGTCTTACGCATGAATTCTTGGATGTGACACTGTGTTGCTCCTGTTGAAAATGCCTTCCCTGAGCACGGTGCACTGCGGTTTCTGCAGGCTCTGGGACATTTAGAACTTTTTTTATACTAAGCACATGACAGGAAACATCAACACAATAATGTAATCAGACACTTAGCTGTTCTGAGGTTTTGTATTGTCCCAGACAGAGAGGAGAATACAATTAGAGTTCCTCTGACTACCCAGCATCGTGTTGTTTGCTTATCCATTTGGCAGTTGTCAGCGTTAATTTCTGTCTCAAATACATTACATGTCTACTTATTATGCTTCTATTGTTCTTTCTCCTACAGTCAGTAAACAAAGGCTTTTTTCAGTTTATAATCCATCACCACAAGCTATGCACTTTCAGCTGTATTCTGACAATTTCTTGGAATGGAAGCATAAGGTTTGTGAATCTGTGAGGCTTAGAATGGCTTGTCCTAGTTTTACTTATTTTCAAGGTTTGTCCTTTTGCTATTTTAAATTGCATTTAATACACAAATCCTGACTTATTATCAATTATTATTATTATTATCATCATCATCAATTATTATTATTAAAAATAATAATAATATTTCCCCTGGGTTGTTTAATCCACTAGAATTTGAGAATTTGAATATTCCCTTCCTCCACAACATCAGCTTCTCCCTGCTACTCTGCTGAAGAGTTATTTTTCTTAAAAGCCAAAAAAACAAAGAAAAAACATAGTTTTACCTCTTAAGTAAAATTTGCAGTTTCTGCTCTCCATCGAAGAGTTGGAGTTTTTTGCAGTATTGGAGTCCATTGCAGTATTTTGTCAGAGGAATTTTTTCTTCTCCTATAAGGAATCACAATTAAAATTCCATAGTGCCTTGAAAGGTATTTTACAGATAAATGTATCTGTAATATATTTATGTATGATATATATGTAAATATATCAGAAAGGTAAATTACAGATAAATATATCTGTAATTTAGGTAAGTTTGACTCCAAACTTTTGTACCATTGGAGGAAATATATGCCCTAATGGCAAATATTTGTTGGGTAATGTTTTCAAACAAGAACTTCAATGAAAATGGCTTGATTAAATGGTTGTGGTGGCACATTTTTTCATTCTGTTTTCAGGGGAAAAGGTTCAGGTTCTAAAATCCATTCAAAACCACACTTTTAATCAATCTCTACTGGACATTCTTGATTTTTATGCCCATTATAAGGGGGAAAAACGTGCTTTTACCTTGGACGAAGTCTCCTTTCTTTGTTTTCTGTATGCAGAACCAGTTGGCCTTTCTAAAGGACATTTTCTTTCCTACCTCAAACTCAGATGCATTGCAGTTTGTCTGAGCTTCTGTAGTTGTTATTTTTCCCACTCTTAAAATTTTAATTAAAAAAGTATTGTCTTCTGCCAGGATCTTCTCTTGGCTTCCATATTGCTCCATTTGGTGCACTCTCTGAGTATCTGGATTTAGCACTGATATGTTCCTTCTTGAGATTCCTTGGATGGAATATGTGCTGTCAGGCACAACCCTGGTGGAAATCTCCATGATCTCTGAATGCACATCAGCCTCAGTGCTGCTGCTGAGCAGTGATTCCACCCAGGTGTCCCAGATGGTTGTAATAAATGCTTGAATCTTGCCCTGAGAAAATTTCCAAGCGAAGAAAGAATGGCAAATCCAGAAAAGTTTGGACATAGGCAGCTCTACCTGGAGTGAAATCTTGGGGTGTTCAGCAATGTTCCTGATTGTCTTGTAGTAACTGGGGCTTTCTATATACTCCAGCAGTCTTTCTGAAAGAAGTCTTCAGTTTTGAGATGGAAACTTCGAATGGTGGGAACTATTATCTCAGAATCAAATGAAACACCTCTGTTTTGAACTTACCATGTGTTAGAAATTGCTCCTCACTTTCTAAGGGTAGTCATAGTTCTACCTGCGGCATAATGGTTCATTTTCTTCTGGTTGCAAAATTGCTGAAAGAATAAATTGTGTTCCTGGGGGCTGTTGCTTCAGGTCAGAGATGGAACATGCACCTGGACAGGGAAAAAAAGTTTTAAAATAGCCTTGGCAGTAAAGATGTTCTGACATGAAACTAAACTGCTTTTCCTCCTCTCCTACTGCAGAAACACCAGAATTTCACCACCAAACTGTCAAATAAGTTTATTTTGAAGGCATTAGATATATGTGTGACCATTTGCACAGGGGAAACCTACCTAAGAGGCAGCTGTAAATCAGTTTTGTTTTGCATAGAAACTATTGCATCTAAATGGCTCCTCCACCAAAAGGCTGATGGAATGAAATGGAGACATGGAGTAACAGTTGGCCTAGAGTGGGCTGTGGAAATTTAAAAACTGAAGAGTTCTGCACCGATTTCCTGGTTAGGTGACTCAGTGTCCACAATGCCTTTTCCTTGCTTTTTTAGCTTTGTTCCTGAACATCTCCAGAGTTCTTTCCAGTGTGTGTCACGCACCACATGCTTTGTTCACATTCCAGGTACCCACACTTGTTTTCACAGAGTCAAAACGGAAGGGTTTTTTTCCTTCTCTCTTTCTCCCCCCCCTTCCCCAAACCTTAGTCTATTTATAAATTGCACAACTTGGCATGGGAGCACTATGACCAACGTGCGAGCAGAGGGTTTAATAATCAGTTATTCTGTTTGATGTTGGTTTTGCAACCAGACAGACCAAAGTGCATTGCAGATGTCTGGTTTAAGTGTTATATGGGTAAAGCAGAGGGAACCAAGCCAATGTTTCTGCTGTGACCTTTTCAGCACTTCTAATTCTGGGAGGGAATACACTTTCTACAGGTGGTTGTTGTTGCTGTTGCGAGTTTTTTAGTGCTGTTTCTGATCATCTGTTGGAAGAGCAGCTTTTGTTCAGTTTGTTCAGGAGTTATGGGTAATTTGACCAAATCTTTATTGAAAGACATGATTCTTGTTCATGAGAACTCAGTACTTGGTAGGTGGTCATTTAACCAGCCTTTATAAAGTCTTCTAAAATGAGAAGCACAAAATTTCATCTTATGATATATCAACATACATAAGAAAAGCCTTGGGTGCTGCTCTTGATAGGAGAACTACATATTCTTTATCAAAGCCATTTGCCCTTTAGTTTGGGAATAACCCCCGCCTCCATGGAATATGTGTATATAAAGGGGCATTTTCCTTTGTGCCAGCGCACACTTTTTTTGTGACATTCTGTAGTATCCATGAGCGCACTTTGGAAAGGATTAGTTCTTAGCTTTGCCTGGATATATGTGAGTCATGTGTGAATTAGCTACTGAGGCAGGGCAAGACTCTGGTCTCAATTCTCCTCTTTTGCCATGCCAGCATCAGTCGTGGATAATTCCTGTAGGATAATAAAATCAGACTGGTTTTATCCCAATGTAAATGAGAGAACAGGCCAAGTTCTTGGTGTAAACATGTAAAAACTTGTAAAAATACTTTTTCTTGCCTTACATAATCCTCTACCCTTGAAGCACATTTTTTCCCCCCTCTGTTCATTTACTACTGAATCCAGCAGCAGCTGCAGTAGATGTTGATACAGGGGGTCACAGGTGTTTGCACACCATGACTGCTATTCAGAGGAACCAGAGTTGAGTTCTTGGAATGTGTCACAGAAAAGACATGTCTATATCCTGTGTTCTTCTGACTTGATAAGCTCACATCTAAGTTGTTCATTATGTTTCCAAGCTCTGTCATTACTTCTCCTTAGATTATTTCACTTTCTAGCACATTGGTGGGCTGAGCTTGGGCACAACACCTTAATTATTTTCATTTTTCAAAACAGTTAAGTCACAAAACACAGTGCAGTTTTCTTTTTAGCAACTGCATTTTTTCCATACTGCCAGGACATTGTTGAGCTCTTCTCACTTTCTTTTGGCGTGGATACAAATAGCAACACTTCGCTTCATAGGTTACAGGTCACATTTCTCCCTGGAAGGCTTAAAAATTTAAAGGGAAGCCTCTTGAGCCATAAACTTCAACTTTCCTGACCCTGATCAGGTACTCTTTAGTGCTGCTGGCATTTGAACTCTTTCTGTGCTAATCTATGGCCCTTTGTCAGAAGAACAGAGAGTTTTGAACAACTTTGGACAATTTTTTTGTGCCTGCTCTGACCTATTTGAAACACTTTACTAGCTGTGCCCATTGCCCATTTCTACAAACAAACAAGGAAGCAGTAAGAAGATATAATCAGGATAATCTCCGTCTGGTCCTCCTTTTCCTGCTTTAGTGTCAAATTTGAGGTTGTCATTTCTCAGTCAGGAGGAAACTTGAGAGCAAATGGATTTTCCCTCTATCCTGTGCTGTTCCAACACCATTGCTGCTGTTCGTTGGCTCACACAAGAGGCTTGAAGAAAACCTTTAGGCCTTCTGGTTAGTTCCATATTTCAATCAATTATGCCTTCTCTCATTTCATATTAAAAAATGTGTATTAAAATGTGTGTGTTAAACAAACTATAATAACAACATAGTATACTAACATAAATAAAATATTTACATAAAACCATAAAACATGTTTTTATGTTTTTAAAATAAAAACATAACATAAAAATATAACATAAAAAATAAATATTTATTTTCAAATGTGAAAAAAAAGGAAAGCTTCTTACAATTACCACCAAAATTACCTGACATGTGCCAGGCTAGAGGACAGTCTCACAGTATATGGCTTGTATTTGCAACACAAATATTCATCACTTCATAAAATATGCTATAGCATATAATATTTCCTTGTATTCTCTGTTCATCCATTGTCCCAAGGTGCTTCAAATCTTAACTTGGTGCTAATCAAGCCATGCTGTGATGATTTCACTTGTTCTGTTTGATAATTCATACGGTTTGTGGCTTAGGGTACCTTGCAGCATCAGGTATAGGGGCTGTACTCTTTTCCTTGAAGATTCGTAAAATTTCCCAGGTTCTGGATGGCATCCCCTCATACTAAAGATAATGTTGTCTGTGTATCTCCTCAAAATGCTTTTGTTGTGCTTTCTCCTTAAGGATTACATGCATCCTTTCTAAAGCATAAGCAAGTTTGGTTAGACACGAGAAATAGAGTCACTCAAAGAAGGCAAAACTCAAATAGGCAGGATTGCACTGCCAGTTTTCCGTGGGAGAGCCTGGAAGTGTGGAGTTAGTTGCAGCTATGATGGTGTGAGAACAACAGCAGGATCAGTAGCAATAAAAATCCCTCATTGTTGCTTCCCTTATCCACCTCTTCTGAGATGGAAGTGACTGTGGAGTCTTGTCTTGCTGTCCCTTGGTTCTCTGCCATAGTTGCACTCCTGCTCTGTCTCTCCTGTGGCATGTCTGGGCCTTAGACCCAACTTCTGGAGTAGAAAATTTCAGTTTGGGCCTCCAAAAATCTCATTTAAGCATTTTCAGTAGGAATGATGCAAACCTGGGGTGCTGAACTTGGATAAAACTTTCCTAAGGTAAATGGCATCAGAATAAATCTCAGACTGGGATCGTGCTCAGCCTTTATGAGGAGGTTGTCTTTCTTTTATTAGACACAATATCATGATTTTATTGTAATTTTTTCCTTCTATCAAAGTGTAAATGTCTCACTGACTCACACTCCATGCCGTACCCTGAGCGCTCTCTTTGTAGCTGCTTTTTGTACAACACTGTCCATCTTCTTCTCTGGCTTGTGAAATGTTTTTAACCTTGTTGGGTTTTATCTAAATTTTGGGGAATTCTTGAGTTCTATGAAGGTCTTTGGGTTTTACAATATTTGTAATCACTCCTAACTGTACATTAGAATGATCAGTGAGGGTCATCTATGCTTAGTTTACTTCTTGCAGTGTGATTCATGAAGATGCTGGGCTGAGTTCTACCAGTTATTTATCAACATCTGCAGTGGGCTGTTCCTCAGAACTGACACTGTTTTTTCTAACCACCTGTCCAGGGGCTAACCTGACAAAATTATTCTTTCTGAAAAGCCAGTGCTAAGTGTGCAAGTAAACTTTCCTCCTTTAGCAGCAGTTCCAGATTAGTCATCTTTTAAGATACTAGAGGATGTTGTCAGTATGGTTCCATAGATGTTATTTCTATGACTCTCACTAACAGAATCCAGGAGTACTAGAGAGGCAAAAATTATTGTGCTCCTCTGAGGCATCAAGTATTTTCCAATGTTTTCTGCTGTTTCACTGACTTCTTTTAAGAGATGCAAAGACCACAATTTTCTCTGAACAGATATTATGTATTGCACTGATACTTGCTTAATTTCAGCTCAGGAGAATGAACCAGGACCATCTTTAACTTCTCAAAACAGAGAAGCCCAAGTTGCCAAATGACTAAATCATCCCCTTCATTGGTCCTATTGTCTTCAAGATTCGCAGGGTTTTCATTCATGTCTTTCACAATTCGTGTTTTAACTTTCTGAGTCTGTTTAGTAGCTGTAAAACACATTTTAAAATTATATCCTTGGCATGTGCTTTTTCTTCTTCTTTTTTCCCTCTTTTTCAGGAAGTATTTTGGAGAAAAGATAGGACTTTATTTTGCATGGCTGGGTTTATACACAGAATTCCTCATTCCATCTTCAGTAGTTGGGATTATTGTATTTCTATATGGATGTCTAACCATTGAAAGTGACATTCCTAGGTAAGCTTATCTGTGATCCATGGTTTGCTATTTGAAAATTATAAGACTGTGCTTTTTCTTATTAATCTGTAGTGAGAATAACTGGTTTTAGTTGTCTGAAGAACAGTGATGTATAATTACCAACCCTGGGAGCATTACAAACACAGAGGCATTGAAAAGCTATTTGAAGGGTGTATATTTATTTGATTGGTCAATGTCTCACTTCCTGAAACAGAAATGTGTAGTGAGTCCAGTGTATTGAGTTTGTTTTCTAAGATACTAATTTGCTTTTTGTGAGTGCACATAGTTCACTGCTCAATCAGAAAGTTGTTATATGAAACTCACCGAAATTAATGCCAACAGTGTCCATGACTCTTGAAACATTTGATTCCCATTAAAATCAGATCATTTGTACAAGAAAGATGAAGAATAGTACAAGACTTAGCAAATGCCAGCAGATCAAGGGATGTGATTCTGTCTCTCTGCCCCTCTCTGCAGGGCCGCATCCAGCCCTGGGCCCAGCACAGCAAGGACAGGGAGCTGCTGGAGCCAGGCCAGAGCAGGGACACCAAGGGGATCAGAGGGATGGAGCAGCTCTGCTGGGAGGAAAGGCTGAGGGAATTGGGATTGTGCAGCCTGGAGAAGAGAAGGCTTTGGGGTGATCTCATTGTGGCCTTGTAGTGCCTGCCTGGAGTGACAGTACAAGGGGCAATGGCTTCACACTGACAGAGAGCAGGTTTAGATTGGATATTGGGAAGAAATTGCTCCTGTGAGGGTGGTGAGGCCCTGGCACAGATTGCCCAGAGAAGCTGTGGCTGCCCCATCCGTGGCAGTGTTCCAGACCAGGTTGGATGGGGCTCTGAGCAACCTGGGATAGTGGGAGGTACCCTTGCACATGGTAGGGCAGTTGGAACTGGACGATCTTTAAGGTCCTTTCCAACTCAACCCATTGTGTGATTCTATATTTGGTCTTCACAGTATTCCCCTTCTAGACACAAAATAATGTTGAGTTTTGTGTGTCCTGAGGGGAATATACTACACAAAGACTGCCAAAGTGATACCATCATGTTAATGTCTGCTTCCCAGTGGAAGAAAAAATTCAGTGTCTTATCTGTGTTTGACTTCTGCTGGAGACAAGATACTGCAGTTACTTGTATGCTAATCACACTCATGACAGTCCCTGAACTGTAAGCTTTTAAAAAAACTGCAGTAGGACAAGGTTACTGATAGGTAAATGATGAACAGCACCACATCAGAAGCAGGGTCTGTTTTCTTAGCTTGATCTGAATAAATCTTAGTGCTTGTCGGGGTGAAAGCTTGTACTAACATTTAAACTGCAATGAAATTTATGGCTGAGATGTATCTGCAGCACCCTCTGCTGCCTTTTGAAATAGAGAATTACTGTAACAACATGAGAGCTGGAAACAGCTGCATGCTTTTCAAACTATATAATATAAACATATTCATAATAGAACTTGAATAGTCCTTTTTTTCATTAGAAGTCATAAGGAAAAACCTATTTTGGGATGGTCCACATAGGAACAATCATAATCACCGTATGCCAGCTATCATTGAAATAATGTGCCAACTCAGCTCATGATCCTGGCGAGGACATTTGAACTTTGCACTACTCAGTTCACCTAAGTGAGACTGAGCAGGTGTGAAAGGCTTTCACATCCAAACTTCATGGAAAATAGTGAAAGCATTCTCAGCCCTGAAGTGTTTGTCCTGTTAAAGTGATACTGATAATGTTTTTTTCAAAGAGTTTTAGAAACTGAATACATACATAGCAAACAAGACGGAGTTTAAATGATAGTAAAGATCTTAAAAGTAAAGATCTTAAAATCTGTAAAAAATATTTTCTCTCATATTTTTGTGCCAGCATATAAAAAAATGCATATTTTGACAACAGCACTGAATTTCTTTTGAGACCACTTCAGTCTTTCTTTTCAGTTATTTAAATCTGATCTGTATCAAATCACATAACTTGACTGCAGCAAGGCAAACTCCACTTTTGTGTTTGAATTTTGGTTTTTTAGTGTGGTTAACCTTGTCTTCAGTGATGTTGTCTTCCTTAACTCACTAATACAGTGCAGTGATCAGTCTGGTTGAGTGTTGTATCATTTGCCTGTTGGCAAGGTGCCTATAAGGGTTTAAAAAATTACTATCCATGTCAATGAACCTTGAAGAAACACACAGCTCCTGCTCTCTGCAAGGGCAGGCCACAGATATTGCAGACAGCTTGTAATAGCTGTGATGTGCTGCTTGATATCAGTACTGCACATCCACAGTTTCTGAGCTGGGATACTCAGAGGAACCTGTGCCCTTGTCTGTCACAGCAAAGAGATGTGTGACCAACGCAATGCCTTCACCATGTGCCCCCTCTGTGACAAGTTCTGTGATTACTGGAACCTCAGCTCTGCCTGTGCCACTGCTCGAGCGAGTCACTTATTTGACAACCCTGCCACAGTTTTCTTCTCCATCTTTATGGCTCTCTGGGGTAAGTAGTGCTTTGCAAGCTATTTGGACTTTTCATGGCATGACAAAGTGCTGTTTGATTGAATGGGATCCCTATGGCTTTTGGAAGCTGGCAATCCTCAGAAGTCCAGGGAGAGCTGTCTGTATTGAGACTGGGGATAGAAATATCACCATCAACAGCAAGCCCTGGAACAAATAGAGTTGTGTAGTTCAGAAAAGAAAAAATATTTTTTTTCTTCCTCTACTGCTGTGTTTAGAATCACAGAGTTACCAAGTCTGGAAAGGAGATAAAAGATCGTCAAGTCCAGCCTTTGACTGATCTTCACCTTGTCAACTAAACCAGAGCACTGAGTGCCATGTTCAGTTGTTTATTAAACATCTCCAGGGATGGTGACTCCATCACCACCTTGGGCAGCCCCTTCCAATGACAATGGGAAGAAATTCTTCTTGAAGTCCAACCTGAACCTCCCCTGGCACATCCGGAGGCCATTTTCTCCACAGTGGACATCGTGCTGTTAATGACACTTCTAAACTTTGCCATGTATTTGCTAATTTTTCTTCATTTTCCATCAACATATCACACTCATTTAATACCATCTGCATTTGGGACCAGAATGTATTTGAGGATTAGTACGGTGCAAACAGCTGAAACGGTCTAATTTAGTCATGGTCCCACTTTCTTGTGGGACAATTCAGTCACATAATTTTATCAAAATTTTATGGGATTCCAAGAGCAATGGGACCACTATCATTTAAATTATAATATATTTTAGAATATTCCATTTCAACAAGCTTGCTTTTCTTTAATGGCAAATATCCCTGTCTCCATGAGGGTATCAAAACACTTCATAAACATGAATGAATGCATTGTAGTATTACTCCTGTTTTTCTGACCTCACCTCTGCCCTGGCAAGCATGTATACTGTGCTTGCATGAATTTTTGCTGGTGTTATGCTCTCCTTTACTCTACAGCTTGTTTATTGTAAAGTTAAATGTGTTATTGCTACTGTAAAATGATTTTTTTATTTCCCTATTCATTGTTCCCAAAATGAGATTATCATTCTTAATATAAAACTGAGAAAATATGTTATTCTATTATAGCCACCCCTCTGCAACCAGCGTGTTATTCTTTGCAAGCCTATTAAGATTTTACGGCTTGTTTGAGAAAGGACTGATTGGTGGCTTGGCATTGGGTGAGGACAGCAGAAGTTTTTTAAGGAACTTGCAGACAGAACAGATCATGGAAGCAAGAATCATTTATTTACTAGTTCCTGGAAGCCCTAGAGCAAACATTAGAGAGAATTATGACTGAGAAATAGAAAAAAGTGGATTATTAATAGACTCTCAGAAGAATTCATTATATTACTTCAGATTACAGAGTAGACTGGCAGGTTAAGTGTCACCTGCTGCTGTGAAGCTTAAGATAAATAAAATATAATTTTCCTGACAAAAAACTCTACTGTAAACTGGCATCCATGCAAATGACAATTGCCACTGAACCTCATCCCTAAAAATTGTATTTTAGTATCAGCAATGCAAGGTGCAAAAGAAAACGTTGATATATCCTTGCACTAAGACAAATTAGTAGAACCTGTTATGGAACAGAACAGGATGAAAAGTTCCATATGCATTGCTTTTAAAAAAAGGCATATAAAAATAACACAATTCTTTCAGACCTCCAAAAAGTTTCCCACAGATTAGAAAAGTCTGTTCTTGGGACCATGATAACTGAGCTTGTCAGTTCAAGAAAATACAGCTGGCACACACAAAAAGCAGCAAAGCAAAATAATGGAGTCTTTACTAACTCTGCCCAGCTTTCATATTAAGTATTACATCAAATTTTGCTGCCCTACTATTAGAGGCTGTGCTGGTTATATCTAGAGATCAATCTGTTTAATGGCAGAGCTCACTCACACACCTATTCCAGCTGTATAGTTAAAAGAGCAAACTGTGGTGATCTGGGACGGCTTAATTTCGTGAGGGTATTGGGCACAGGAATTAATTTGTCTTGTTTGTCTTCTCCCATTCTTTAGAAGGCAGAAGGCTTCCTATGGTTAATATCTCCAAAGGAATCATGCTTCTAGTAGTTGATCCTGATTCCTCATGAAGTATCTTTGTGATTCTAGCAGTCCTGCTGCAAATGTCCATATTCACAGTAATGCCTGGCTGACTGGGTTCTGGTGTAAATTTCAGTGTCAGATGCCTTAACTAGAAATGTTATCACATTTCTAGTGTGAATGTGTGTAGTTTAGAATCACAAATCACCCAAATGGGTTGGAAGGGACCTTAAACCTCATTCAGTTCCACCTGCCCTGCCAAAGACAGGGACACCTTCCACTACCCCAGGTTTCTCAGAGCCCCATCCAGCCTGGCCTTGGACACTTCCAGCGATGGGGCAGCCACAGCTTCTCTGGGAAACCTGTGCCAGGGCCTCACAATCCTCACAGAGAAGAATTTCTTTCCAATATCCAATCCAAACCTTCTCTCTCAGTTTAGTTTTTCTCCTGGTGTAAATCAGCTCAGACGTGCTGATTTCAGAGCAGCCACTGCATCGAGCCAAGTACGTTTTTATAGAGCTAAATGTTGAACTGAGCTTTTGTATAACAGAAGAGAGTGGAATGAGTAATAGCACCCTAGAAAATAACCAAATGTTTTTGTATTTAGGATATCTAAAAACCCTTGAGTTTTCAAACCATGCTAAACAAAGCTTTTATATGTTTTCTCTTCTAAAAGGGAAGAACACAAACAGCAACTTCATTGCTTAATGGCTGGATTTACTTTCAGTGTGCTGCCAGTCCCCTCTTTAAATGATATTTATTTCTTATATAATGGGATAATACCTGTGAAGAAAATATTTGCAGCTAACTGTTGGGATAGATAATGACTTGTAAGAGCCAGGTTATTTTCACAGATTTCCCACTTTTCTCAGTGTTATCTGACAGTGTAGATGCAGTCAAGAGAAGCTGATTGGATTCTCCACTGTTGTCTGTCTTGTGGGGTTATCTACAAGATGTCCAAAATGATATAAACACTGCTGTGATCTAACAGTGTTTTTACAATACACTTTTCACCCACTGAAAAAGTGAGGTGAAGCATAAGAAAATGAAAAACAGTGCCCCAGGTTTTATAGGTACAGCTTTACTTGTAGAGTTTTGGTGTTTTTAGTTGACATGTACCAGTTTAGTATTGATACTGATATTGTTATCTGAAAATACCTGTCCACAACCCAAGATATAGAAGTGTTTTTTCTAATAAATCTGTAAGTCCATAAATTAGGAGCAACTAGGAAAGGGTTATACTGAGTTAACAGCGATTATGAGAGGACAGCCAGGAGAAAAATATGTAAATATGGGACAAGAGGAAAATATCTGTTCCTTCTTATTAGTAAAAAAAGGAGAGGCAGGAGGCTGAACCAGAGGCCAGCCCTTTAGGGCAAAATCACCACGTCTTTGACAGTAAAAAGCATTTTTACATTGAAATATATTACATGTAATATATTTCAAAATCTCTCTTTCTACATCTTGCTGGGGATCCTAGTTATTTCAGTAGCAGGCTAAACCTACCTCAGAACGCTTCATGGTGAATTAGGAGAGATGATGTCGTCCATGGATACTCAGAGTTTTGGGCTCAGTTCCATTTCCTGACAAGACCTTAACAGTGGCTCTGGACAACCCATGTTCCATCCTTCTGTATTTTATTTTTAAAAGATAGTAATTATTGTCCCACTGCTTTGCTTGAATTCTTTGTTAAAATTGGGCCTGAGGCTATTTCTTAGTTCTTAATTTTAAAGGGTCTAGCATAACGGGATTCAAATATCAGTTGAAGCTTATAAGTAACACAAATGTTTACCACAAGGCTTTGGATTTATCATTTTTTAAATTGTTTAATTTCTTTTAAAGCTACCATGTTCCTTGAACAATGGAAGCGTTTGCAGATGAGATTGAGTTACTTCTGGGATCTAACTGGACTGGAAGAAGAAGAGGTAAATCTCCTCTCCCTGGGCTAATTTACTGTGTTAATTATTCTGTAGATGCATATTATAAAAGCATTGATGTATAGATTTCTCATGAGTGTTCTCCAGCCCAATGCAATTTGTGGCTGTGTTTAGATAAAGGACTGTAACTGATACAGTTTTGAGTATCAATGTTTATTTAGCAAATCCTCACCTATACCTTATTGTTCAGCACTCTGAAGTTAATAATGAATGTTGAAAAGGCTTATAAGGTAAGAACAGATTATGTTTTGCTGAGAATGCCCATCTTCCATTGTACAGTGTGCAATAACACAATGACAACTGAATAAATACTTTGTCATGTCACTTCATAATGTGTAACATGAATTCTTTGTGATGATGACAGCCACAGGTCACAGTACCATCAGCAATTTTTGCATCGAGGTCTGGGCGGACATCTATGATGCCTTAGGTACATCATCCCGAGCTCGAGGTGCTCACCAACAGAGATGTTTCAAAACAATAAATAGTGTGACTTTATTCAGAAAGAGCTTTCCAATGAGCCATGGGGTCTCCAGACATAACCTGAACTGACTGAAAATGAGATGTACTTGTTTATTGGTATTTAAAATGTCCCTGATTTTGTTCATAGTTTCATCCTTTGATTTGCTCTAATGATGCTCTCTCATCCAAGGATTCATTTCTAACCCTGACTAAAGAAAGTGCACTGACTAAAATTATAAATAATAATAATATCATAATAATTATCATAATAATCATAATAATAAATCATAATAATTATCATAAATAATTTATCATTAATTATCACTAAGAACAGGCAGACTTTGGACTTTCCCCTGGCCTTAGATGCTGAGATGTCTCTAGAATAGGGTCATATTCCCAGCATCTTGGTTTGTGGGGAGGATTTGAATCCATTTTTTCTCTTCATGTTCCAGAAAAGTTCCTTAAGCAACAAGCCACCTACAAGTCTTCAGCCCTGCTAGGTGAGCCCAGCTCAAACAGGAGATAAATAGCAGGAGCAAATACCATGGGGGAAAAGCAAGCTGACATGATGGACTTCATGATATAGCATGGTAGCGATGTTATTCCTGTATTTCCTATTTCCCAGATCAAAATATGTGGCTAAAACAAAACAAAAACAAATTTAGAAAAAAAAACAACCAAAAAAGACCCTGAGAACAGACAGCACACTCTAATATTCCTCTTCTTCCATCACTATCCTGTAATGCAGAAATATTCCTTCACTGCTGACTTGGCAACAACCTCCTCTCTTTTGTCTCTGTTTCTCAGCTTTTCCATGACTGTCTCCCCTGTTATGATGCTCACAGTACAACCCAGTACTCCCAGTCTGTGAGTTGTCAGGCAAACCCAGTGTACTAGCACATCACAAATTACAGCTTGTACCACATGGGATGTCAAACTGCTCCCTGCCAGAGATTGTACCAACTGCAGGGCAAACTGAGAGGCTGGAGAGCAAACTCTGGGCGGGCTCTGTGGCATATTTGATGAACCACCATATTTTTCTGATTTTCTGAAGGCCTCCACCATCAGAAAATAGGAGAACACCTGCTGGATGAAGGGGAGTGGGAATGGGTCCCTAATTGGGGAGGTAATTAAAATTCCTTGTGACCCCCATCACCTACCCAGGTGTCACTTCAGAAACGATATGAGGCTCTGAATGAGGAGGGTCAGCCAGATGATGTAGAAGAAAATTATCTTCCCAATTACGCTTCATCTGTCAGAAGGATCACCACCTGTAACATCATAAAGAAAAGAGGTATAGTTGTAGTGGGTGACTCCCTTCTGAGGGGAACAGAGGGCCCCATATGTTGACTGGACCCATCCCCTAGAGAGATTTTCTGCCTCCCTGGGGCCTGGGTATGGGATATTATCAAGAGACTTCCTGAGCTGATTTGGCCCTCTGATTATTACCCACTGCTGATGCTCCAGGCTGGCAATGATGAGATTAAAAAGAGGAGTGTCAGGACAATTAAAAGGGACTTTAGGGCACTAGGTCAAGTGGCCGATAAGGAAGGAGCACAGGAGCTGTTCTGGTCAGTCCCTTCGGTAGCAGAGACAAATTACAAGAGGGAATAGGAGAGCCCACATTACCAACAAGTGGCTCAAGGGTTTGTGTCATCAGCAGAATTTGGGTTCTCTGATCATGGGGCAACTTTTAAGGCACCTGACTTGCTGGAACCAGATGAACTTCATCTCTCTGGTTAAAGGTAGGATTTTGGCTTGTGAACTGGCAGAACTCACTGAGAGGGCTTTAAACTAGTTTGAAGGGGGAAAGGGATGCAGCTAGGCTCTCTGGAAGCAGGCCAAGTGTGGTAAGCCTGACTTAGGAGTGAAATCTGTAGCCCAGCTGAAGTGCATGCATACCAATGCATTCACCATGGGTAACAAACAAGAAGAGCTGGAGGCCATGGTGAAGCAGCAGAGCTATGATGTAATTGCCATCACAGAAATATGGTGGGATGACTCTCATAGCTGGAGTGCTGCACTGGATGGCTAGAAGCTCTTCAGAAGAGACAGGAAAGGGAGAAGAGGTGGAGGGGTGGCCCTTTATATTAGGGAGGCTCTTGGTGCCATGAGTATTGAAAATAATGACAATGAAGTTGAATGCCTATGGGTAAGAATTAAGGGGAAAGCCAACAAGTCTGACATCCTACTGGGAGTCTGTTATCATCCACTCAACCAAAACGAAGAAGTAGACAACTTATTCTCCAAGCAGCTGGAGAATGTTCCAGGATCACCAACCGTTGTTCTTGAAGGTGACTTTAACCTACCAGACATCTGCTGGGAGCTTAATACAGCAGAAAAGAGGCAATCCAGGAAGTTCCTAGAGTGTGTGGAGGACAACTTTCTTGTCACAGCTGGTGAACGAGCCCACCAGGAGAGGTTAGACCTGTTGTTTGCAAATAGAGATGGGGTGGTAGGAGATTTGGTGGTTGGAGGCTGTTTGGGGCACAGTGATCATGAAATTATAGAGTTCTTGATATTTGGTGAAATCAGGAGGAACATCAGTAAGACTTTTTCATTTGATTTCTGGAGGGCAGACTTTGGCCTATTTAGGAGACATATTCAGAGAACTCTTTGGGAAACAGCCTTAACAACAAAGGAGCCCAGGAAAGGTGGGCATGCTTCAAAACAGAGATCTTGAGGGCACAGCATCAGACTATCCCTGCGTGCTAAAAGATGAATTAACGAGGTAAATGTCCAGCCTGGATAGGAAACAAGGTTTCAAAGGAACTTAGGAATAAAAAGAGGATGTATTATCTTTGGAAGGAGGGTCAGATCTCTTAGGAAGTATTTAAGGGGGTTGCTAGGGCATGTAGAAAAAATTAGAGAGACTAAAGCTCATTTAGAACTTAATTTGGCAACTTTTGTAAAGGATAATAAAAAAGTTTTTACAAATATCTTAACAGCAATAGGAAGGGTAAGACCAACCTTTGTTCTCTATTGGATGAGAGAGGGAACTCAGTAATTACAGATGAGGAGAAGGTGGAGGTGTTTCATACCTTCTGTGCCTCAGTCTTTAGTGGGAAGATGGCTTGTCCTCAGGACAGCTGTCCTCCTGGGTTGGAAGATGGTGTCAGGAAGCAGAATGGTCTCCCTGCTATACAGGAGGAGGCAGTCCGAGAACTGCTGAGCTGCTTGAATGTTTATAAATCCATGGGACTAGATGGGATCCACCCCAGGGTGATGAGGGAGCTGGCAGATGAACCTGCAAAGCCACTCTCCATCATTTACCGGCCGTTCTGGCTCACTGGTGAAGTTCCAGATGACTGGAAGCTGACCAAAGTGATGCCCATTCACGAAAAGGGTGGGAAGGAGGACCTGACCTCAGTACCTAGTAAGGTTCTGGAACAGTTTATACTGAGTGTCACCACACAGTGCTTGCAGGATGGCCAGGGTATCAGACCAGCCAGCATGGCTTTTGATCAACCTGGTCTCCTTTTATGACCAGGTGACCCGCCTGGTGGATGCAGGAAAGGCTGTGGATGTTGTGTACCTGGACTTCAGCATGGCCTTTGACACTGTCTCCCACAGCACACTCCTGGAAAAGCTGGCAGTACACGGCTTGGACAGGAGCACTTTTTGCTGGGTTAGGAACTGGCTGGATGGCTGGGCCCAGACAGAGGTGGTGAATGGTGCTGCATCCAGCTGGTGGCCTGTCACCAGGGGTGTCCCTCAGGGATTTGTGCTGGGGCCAGTTCTATTCAATATATTTATTGATGACATGGCTGAGGGGATTCAGTCTTTCATTAGTAAATTCGTAGATGACCCTAAGCTGGGGATGTGTGTTGATCTGTTGGAGGGTAGGAGGGCTCTGCAGAGAGACCTGGAATGATTCGATGAATGGGCAGAGTCGAATAAGATGAAGTTTAATAAATCCAAGTGCCAAGTCCTGCATTTTGGCCACAGTAACCCCCTGCAGCACTATGGGCTGGGGACAGTGTGTCTGGACAGTGCCCAGGCAGAAAGGGACTTGGGGGCACTGGTTGACAGCCAGCTGAATATGAGCCAGCAGTGTGCTCTGGGCAAGAAGGCCAATGGCATCCTGGCCTGTATCAGGAATAGCGTGGCCAGCAGGAGCAGGGAGGTCATTCTTCCCCTGTACTGGTGAGGCTACACCTTGAGTGCTGTGTCCAGTTCTGGCCCCTCAGTTTAGGGAGGACATTGAGAGGCTTGAGCACACCCAGAGAAGGCAGTGAGGCTGGTGAGGGGCTTGGAACACAAGCCCTGTGAGGAACGACTGAGGGAGCTGGGGGTGTTTAGCCTGGAGAGAAGGAGCCTCAGGGGGGAATCACTCTCTACAGCTACCTGAAAGGTGGGTGTAGTCAGGTGGGGTTGGTCTCTTTCTCCAGGCAGCAACTGACAGAACAAAGGACACAGTCTTAAGCTATGCCAGGGGAAATATGGGTTGGATATTAGGAAAAAGGTTTTTATAGAAAGGGTGATAAAGTTCTAGAATGGCCTGCCCAGGGAGGTGGTGGAGTCACCGTCCCTGGATGTGTTTAAAAAAAGACTGGATGTGGCACTTGGTGCCGCAGTCTATCTGTCAGGACATGGGTTGGACTTGATCTTTAAGGTCTCTTCCAACCTAGTGATTCTGTGATTTTGTGATTCAAGTTCATCACTCACAATTCAAAATCCTTATCTTCAGCTTAATATTTGCAAAATGCTGTGAAAGAATCTATAGGTTTGTGAGGTCCTGTGATGAAGAGGCCTGCAGTGGGAAAAAGTCTGTGGACAGGAACTATAGGATCAGCAAGAGTCCTTTGTTTATGACAAAGAAAGGAGTGCCAGACAAATCTCAGCACAAGCTGAAGAATTAGGAACTTAGAATCATAGGCTAAGACTGGAATGGATCTTGAGAGGCCATCCCTTGTGCCTTGTAGAATCAACTCTCCTTAAATCATTATGAAGAGATATTTGTCTTAATTTGTTCTTAAATAAATCCAGCAGTGGAGATTTCAATTCCTCCCTAGGTAATCTACTATAATACTTCTCTATCTGTGCTGCTAACAAGCTTTTCCTAGCACTTTTCAAATCTCCGTGCTACATGGTAATTTTTTTTCTGTCACTTTTTTTTTCTTATTTTATTTTCCAAGGATCAAGACAGGAATTACTTCTGTCCTATTTTCAGCATAATCCATCATAATATCCTGTTTCTGTCACCCTTGTTTGTTTAAGATGAACAAGCATCTGCTCTTTCAGTCTTAGTTCCTAAATATTTTCAGAGATTCATAGAACCACAGAATGCTTTGGGTTGGAAAGGACTTAAATATCATCTTGCTCCAACCCCCTGCCATGGGCAGGGACACCTTCCACTATCCCAGGTTGCTCAGAGCCCCATCCAACCTGGCCTGGAACACTTCCAGGAATAGGGCAGCCCCACACAGCTTCTCTTGAAAACCTGTGCCAGGGCCTCTGCACCCTCACAAGGAAGAATTTCTTCCTCATATCCAATCTAACCCTGCTCTCTGTTAGTGTGAAGGCATTCCCTCTTGTTCTGTCTCTCCAGGCCCTTGCTAAGAGTCTCTTTCTCCATCTTTCTTGTAGGCTTTTTTCAGTTACTGGAATGATTTTCTATGTGTCTCTTTATTATTGTTCCTTTCTGGCCATTTTCTGGTATATGCAGGTCTTTTTAAAAGAATAATAGACATGTCTCTTGACATGACATGCAGAAAATGACAGAGCCAGAGGACAAAGTCTCAGGCTGCATTAAGGGAAATATAGGTTGGATATTAGGAAAAAGTTTTTCATGGAAAGAGTCATAAAGTTCTGGAATGGCCTGCCCAGAGAGGTGGTGGATGTGTTTAAAAAAAGACTGGATGTGGAACTTGGTGCCATGGTTTAGCTGTGGTGTTAGGGCATCGCTTGCACTCAATGACCTTTAAGGTCTTTTTCAACCTAGTAATTCTGTGAATTCTGTGAAAATCATGCACCATGTCATCTCCTGTCACTTCTTGGTACTTCAACAAAACCCCTAAAGTTAGATCAGGTTTTGTTCACCTTTTAGCCATAAGATTCATAAAGATTAGGATAAATTTGTCTGTAGAAAGTTACGGGCATCAGGTTTCAGTGATGGTGAAGTCTTTACAAGTGTTGAAAGTTATGTTGGAAAAGGGAGATTTGTGTCTGATCAGGTTAGGCTAGAAAGAACCAGAAGTGGGATCAGTTAAAAGAGCAAGAAAGGGGCAAGGAAGAGGCTCAGGAGAATTAAGAGTTTTAAGACTAGATGGAGTTAAGCTATTTATTGTCAATTTTGTTAGGAAGGGAAGGTCCAGAACCAAAGCAGGGAGAAAAACAACCATAAATTTGAAGAGCTGAGAAGTACTTTGTGAAAGTTATATTGAAAAAAATGCCTTTGGTGTAATTTTTGTGGACATTGGCTATAAACCTTTCAGTAAATTGCTTTCTTTAAACACACTGGGCCCAATCTCTTGCTTTAAAGGAGTCACACAAGATATTAATGTACTTCTATTTATTTGTAAATGTCTTGGCAATGGCAGTCTGGGAAGGCAGACTTCTTAAGGCTTCTGTGCATCTTTGCAGCTGGCAGCTTTACAGACTTAGAGAATTTGTGTTTGGACACCTGAAATCCATGAAAAGAATGGCAAGCACTGGATACCAAGTGGAAAACAGCTAATTGTGTTGAAAAGCAATGGAGCATCCAATAAACAAATGGGAGAGAGAAAGAAAGAAAAGAAGCAAACTCAGATCAATACCATGGCAGCAGACAAAGCCTTGCGAACACCGTGCATAAACACACACAGAACCACAGATTCACTGAGGCTGGAAAGGACCTCCAAGGTCATTGAGTCCAACCTTTGACCAATCCTCACCTTGTCACCTAGACCAGAGCACTGAGGCCATGTCCAGTCATTCCTTGGACACCTTCCGAGATGGTAACTCCACACCTCCCTGAGCAGCCCATTCCAGTGTTTTAACAACCATTGCAGTGAAGAAATTCTTCCTGAAATTCCTCTACTCAATGTACCTTGCCACAGATGTGTGACTGTGTAACACAGCAAAGGAGGTTGTGCATATCATTCTAGTTCAGAGTGTGTAATAAGTGATATGGCCAACAGTAAACCAGGAATAGAGGTGGGAGAATCCATACCCTCTTCTGCTTGGTGAAGAAGTACAGATGGACTCCAATTAATGATTGGGGGGTAGAAGCTCTTGCCTTCCCATGAATCTTCAGAAACAGTATTTCCACGATATTTCTGCTTTGATTTTTTTGGGTGGAAGAGATTTTCCCACATTTTGCCAGTGATCCTGTGCAAACTGAAATAGAAATGCAATTACAAAAGATGAAATTTTAGAATTTGGGCAAGAACTTGGAAGTCAAATGGATAGTCTACATTAATTGAAATGCCAAGGAATCTTCACTCACTGGTCTTGGTATTGTTCAAAGAGTCAAGCTGTTATAGTGTTTTGTCATAACAGGGAGAAACCTGGATGTCTGTCTTCCTTAGGAATATTTCATTTCAATTTAAAATCCTGTGTTCTGTAAAATGTTTGCCAACCATTTTAGTTTACTTGAAAACTAATTCCCAAAGTCTGGTTTTTCCTTTTGCTATTTGATGAGTTTAAAAAAAACCCATAATTATTGAACACTTAAGGGAAGTCTTTGATGTCACTGTGGGTTACTGCTGAGTTAAGACTAATAAGGAAGGTAGATTGAGTAAAAGAGAATTAAAAAAACTTAAAAAGCAAGCTGACTTGGTTACATTAAATATGTTTACAGATACATTCCATTCTCACCTAACTTGATCTTGATGTAACTTTATTTTCTCTACCATGGTTTCAAAATTCATTTTGACCTGATCAGTTTGATGGCTTCACTTTGTCATCCACTTTGCAAATGATAGGAGCAGACTCCTTTTCCTGAAGTTTTTATAGTGTCTACTAAGCCACAAAGCATGAGATATTTTTGTTTGCTAAAATCCTCCAAGAGGAGGCTCTAATAAAATAACTGTGTAGCCCTCTTGTCCAGTATTGGTAAAAGGGGAATTTGTAGCTACAATATTTTTTCTTGTTTCAAATATCTCCTTTCTGCATCCTCAAGTTTCTTGTGCCAATGAGATCTTTAGTTTGGATTGTTTTCTCCAGATGCATTTTCTCACATTTTTCCTGTAACTATTCTTATTTTCCTGTTGGGTCCATGTTTCCAAATATTTTTAAAATTCTTTGTATGCTTTTTTAGTAACCTTTTTTGGGTTTCATTACTCTTTTCAGTGAATCTTCCCTGACCTTCATTAAATTTTTTCTAACACTAATTAGTCAGTGATCCTTGATTAGCCCTGTTCTTCTAAACAAATCCTTTCAATGTTATATTTAAGTCCTGTGTTTAGGAGGATGAGAGTTTCATTAGGATAGCTGGGGAAGGAATGCTGAAGAATGAATGTTGTCCTGCAGCTCTTTGGGGAAACTGTTTAGTACCAGTTTTTGCTCCACTAAAAGATTACACATGGAGGCACACTTTAAACATGTTTAAAGCTGTAAACTGTAAGAACAAAGTCAGATGAAAATTTCTTTGCTTTCCAAGAAGTTGGTAAAGGTGTGTGATTACATTTTTTCACTCCCAGACTGTTGATGTATTTCACTCCCAGAATATCCTGGGCCTTCAGTATATTTTCCTCCTTTCTTTCTCTTCTACAGACATATCAACATGCTCTCATTTACTTTCATTGATTCCTTTAATGTTGTAATGACCTACTCTGTCCTTTCTAGAACTGAATTTTCTTCAAGGCTCAAAACAGTTCGATTTTTTTTTATTGGTCTTGATTCCTTGGGGTGTTGGGATGGGGCCACTCAAAGGCTGGGTTACTTAGGGTGGCACAAGTTCTTCCCTCCCCTGGGTTCAGAGAGGTTAAATCTGTCTTTATCCAGCACTGCCCCACTAGGAACAGGGACTACCTTGAGGTCTTTCTTTGTTCCTCTCCTTCTTTCCACTGACTCAGGAGATCCAGGTAGGTAAGCAGGGTTTGCCAGGGATGTGCCCCTTGGAGAACACACAAGATAGGGAATCAGGTGTTGTTAACAGGGGCCTGAAGTGACAGGACAAGGGGAAATGGCTTCACACTGACAAGAGAGCAGGTTTAGATTGGATAATGGGAAGAAATTGTTCCCTGTGAGGGTGGAGAGGCCCTGGCACAGGTATTCCAGAGAAGCTGTGGCTGCCTCATCCCTGGAAGGTCAGGTTGGATGGGGCAGTCTAGTCTAGAGGAAAGTGTCACTGCGCATTGCAAGGGGTTGCAAATGGGATAATCTTAAAGGTTGCTTCCAGCCCAGACCATTGTGTGATTCTACAATTTACACAGTTCCACTCATCAGTATGGGAGTATTTAAATGGGTTGGGTTTGAATTGTGTGAGGAACAACCATAAATGATGCTATATTCTGCTACAGTTACCCACAAAATATGTTATCTGCTGTTGAAATGGCAGCATTTGGTTGTTTGGTCCTAGCTTAAGGGAGCTTCAAAATATGAGGCCAAATTTCAAAATTTAGTTTTACAGGTATTTTCCCAAAGCATTACCACTGTTCTTGCTCAATGAAAGCAAACAAAGGCATAACATCTCTCTGTCTGTCTGGCAAATACAATCCCATAATAGAACCTTCTAGTTTCTCTTGGTGAATTGTTTTATGTTGCTGTAGAATATCTTTAATGACTGAGTTCCTGTATACTTACTCAGTACCTTTTAACACTCCTAAACTTGTGTTCATGCTACATGACTTTTTCAAGCTTTTGCTCTAATTTTTAATTTATTAGAGTTATTTTGAAAGTGATCTGGACTAAAAAGATTGTGATAATCTACCAGTGACTCCATCCTGTCATATAAAACTATTTTTTCTTGACAAGCATCCTATTAATAGGGCAGTCTAAACAGATCCTTGGTGTGAATGACAAACTCTTCCCTAGATTTCTCACCTCATGCATCCTATGTCACCGTCATAAGAAATAGAGGGTTTTAGTCCTTGATTTCTAATAATTAACCCTTTTGCAGCAGGGAACAGCTGGGTTCTCTGTTCTGCTCATTCCACATTTGCATCTGGCTTTGGGGCAGCAGCTGGGTTATTCCAATTTTTATTTGTGAAAACCTTCCTTCCCATCAGTGTGAACTGCTTAGCTGCTCTGCTTGTGTTCAGGGTGTTAGCATAAGGATGTTCAAGGAATTTTCAGTGGGTCTTTGCCTTCACCTAAAGTGTATGGCTTATTTTTTTTGAAAACTCCTTTGGTCTGTCAAATCTGGGATAGTTGCTATGGTTCTAATTTTTTTTTTTAAAATACATTCCATGTGTTTGTCATGCATGTTTGTAAAATTTTATTATCACATTTGTTCTAAATCAAAGGGAAATTAGGGAGAGATGGGTTTACATTATTTATTCTTATCAAAGTGGATCATTTTCTACAGAAGCTTAATTTGATGGATAGTAGATACACATGTGTATGTTTGAGGCAAATCCTGGAGACCACTCTCAAAGAAAATTCCACTGTCAACATGAGTTTTGCCTGAGTAAATATTTCATATTTTGGCTCTTTGTTTTCAGAATGGGAATTATTGTTTTCTACTTGGAGCACTCATTTGGCCTCGCAGTACCTTGGCTCACATGGTTTTCAATAAGTGTACTGGCAACTTCCAGCATCCTGGTTTTCAGATCTATCTCTACATGGACATTTGGCCTTTGTGAAGACATCACAACTATTTCTAGCTTGCTGTCCTAAGTGTAGGACTCTTCCCATTTTCAGACAAAGAATTTATTCTGAACCACACTCTTTTTACAGCTGAGTGGAATTGTCCCTTCACATCCATGGATACATGGGTCAAACATCCCTAAGTCTGGACTGCAAAGAAATATTTGGTGCAAAGTAGTCATAAAAGGAATATATACAAAATGCATTCCAGAGAGCTCTTTGGTCTGTTCAGTCAAGGGTAAGATGACTTGGCAAATTCAACGAAGACAGATCAACTACTATTCCAGTCCAGGTGTAGGTGTATGGAAGGCAGTTAAAAGGATACTGAAATGTCTTACTAGGAAAGTTAAACATAATTTGGCCAAATTGGAACAGAATATGCTCTCAGAGCAAAATTGTCAATAGCCAAAATTAATTTAGTGTACAATGTTTTGCTTGGCATTTATTTTCTTTATTTCACCTAGTTTTCATTCAAATCAGTTTTCAAAAGTTGTTCTGACCTCTGGAGACTGCTCCTCATGTCTCAGAATACTTTGTTTAGCAGAAAGTAAGAGGAAAAAGGAAGAAAACAAATTCAGGTCTGAAGTAGCATAGTTTATCTAGATCTTCTCAGTTTCTTACAGCCTCATTTATCTCCTTTCCCTGCTTTGACGAAGCTGTCTCCTCTCATGTAGCTACCCATGCCAGATATCTTCATCCTTTCTTCATTTAAGTCTCAAGATGTTTGTCACATCCAACCTCTGAATTTTTATATAAGGAAGAATCGTAGCAAATAATGCAAATCAACACAATCCAGTAAAAATTTAAGAAGCATCAAGATACAGGTGTTGACTGCAGCAACTTCAAATGCCTTTTGTTGTATCTTTGTCTTTTTCTCATCCTGCTTACCACCATTTTTGCTGCTGATCAGCTTTTTTAGTAATGTTAGAGTTTACCTGTGCCTTACTGTTTCTTGGAGTTCTGCGTGTCATCCAGAAGAGGGATCAGAGGGACGGAGAACCTCTCTTACAAGAAAAGGCTGGAAAGCATTGGGATTGTTCAGCCTGGAGAAGAGAAGGCTTTGGGGTGACCTCATTGTGGCCTTGCAGTGCCTGAAGGGAGCCCACAGGAAAGATGGAGAGAGACTCTTGACAAGGACCTGGAGTGACAGGACAAGGGGCAATGGCATCACACTGACAGAGGGCAGGTTTACATGGGATATTGGGAAGAAATTGTTCCCTGTGAGGGTGGAGAGGCCCTGGCACAGGTTTCCCACAGCAGCTGTGGCTGCCCTATTCCTGGCAGTGCTCCAGGCTGGGGTGGATGGGGCTTGGAGCAGCCTTGTGTAGATACCCAGAAAAGAAGTGTCTGCTGAGTGTCTCAAACACTGATACTGGGGTAGCCACGGAGCCAACTGAGGTTTGTTGGTAGACACAGGCAAGGGCTGTTGGTACCAGCATGCCAGGAGGAAGAACCAAATGGGACTGGTGAAGGGGGACATGTGGAGGTAGTGCAGCACTTTTCTGGAGCAAATATCTTGGTCAAGTCCACAGAGACACAACTAAAAAGTGCAGGAATGAGGCCAAGAAGTGGACATGGACTGTAGAGGGGATCAAGACCACCCAAGACCCCTGAAAGCTCCTTGTCCAGTTCCAGAAAGGTCTGAAAGGATGGAGGGTTCAAGATAACTTATTTGACGGGAAAGCAAGAAACTTACCTTCAGGGGAGAAACCCATCCCTAAAAGGGAAACACGCAGCACTCCTAGGTGGCACCCCTCAGGATCCTAGACACCTCATTACCCCATCAGGAATCAACACTGGAATTAGGGCTGCTCATCTCTTTCTCTCTCTCTTATTAATCTCCTTTTCTCTCTTCCCTTTCATCTCATTCTTTTATCCAAAGCCCAGTGCCATGTTCTTTAATAGTAGGTTAGGGATTACACACCCATTTCCATGCAAAGTGTGTAATTAATAATTACATTTTTCTGATTGTTTGCAAGACCCTGTGACTTTTGCTATTCCTTGTGACCAAAAGCATTTACTCATCACAGTGGAAGGTGTCCCTGCCCATGGCAAATGGGTTGGAATGAGATGTAAGGACCCTTCCAACTCAAACTATTCCAAGATTCAATTATTTAAATGATACTTTATCACATACTTTTTGAATGCATTAGGAAAACCTCACTATCAGGATAAAAAAATATTTTGGAGGTGTTACTGTGTTTATATTCTCACATGCAACAGAGAATAGTGAGGGTTGTGTCTGCTGTGGTGAAAATGTTGTGTCAGTTCCATGTAGGCCCCCTTTTATTGCTCATGAAGATTTATTAATTTAGAATGGATTTTGTTCTCTCCATGACTATCAGATTAATTAAAAAATGTTAATAATCCATTATTTTGGATGGGGCTGATGTGCAAGGGTTCTTATTATAGTAAAGAGGGGTGCTATAGGACCACTGCTGTAGGAATAGTCTTTTTTTTGTGGGAGATATCAATCCAAATTCCAGCTCTGCATGGATTCAGAACTTGGTGGGAATGAGGACATGCATGATACTTTTCTCTTTTGTGAGCTGCTCACTTGAAAAGCCTGGTAAATTTTTTTCATCTCATTTAATTTATGCTCTAATTTGGGAGAGGAAAATATATTTTGCAAGGGCACATTGAAAGGTTATTGATTAGGGAAGCTGGGCCAGATCTGACAGCCTAGTCCAAAAGGCGTGTGGAGTTGAATCATCTTGATGGTTTTGTTTGTAAATATGACCAAAAATTTTGGGAATTTTCTCTTAATCATAATAGCATTTGTTTGTTTGTTTCTGTCTTTTCAGGAACATCCCAGGCCAGAGTATGAAACCAAATTGCTGCAGAAAAAGCTGAAAAATAAAAACATTACAACAGAAAGTTCAAACGAGGTGAGATGCACCTTATCTTTTAATTTACGTGGGATTTGTGTTTAGTTATGTTGTGATTATATTTTTGTCTGTCTCTCAGAGGTTACAAAAGGCACTTTTTGGTGCTGTTAATTAGCCTTTTGAGTTGGTAGGTGGCCATGTGCTGAAATGTAGGCCTGCAGTGCCATTCCAGGGCTTTGAGGTCATGTCTTTCAAAGTAAAGCAATTTGCATAGAAATGGGGTTGACAGGTGGTTCACGACCTAATCTGTGGAGTATTGCCTGATTCCCAAGAGAATCACTACAGAATTCTTATAGCAATCCCTCCTCCCTCAGAATGTCAGTACTTTCTGCACAATGGAGAAAGCAACTTTTATTATGGTGATTTCAATTGCAAAGGTAACCTCAGTGACTTTAGTGCTGCTGCAGTTAAACTTCACAGTTGTGAAGTTTTAATGACATTTCCAGGATAAATTGAAAAATAGTTGGTAGATAATTTTCAGACTGAACAGGGTTCAGGATTTTTATGTCTATTTCAAACTTTTTTGAACAAGACCTTTTTTATCAATCTCATCTTGTAAATTGTTGACTGAGGTCTATTTTCTAAATATTCACAAGTTCTGTAGTCTTGGTCCATTAGGCTTGGTTAACCATTGCTCTTTCCCTGCATTCCACATGTGCCAGGAAAGTCAAAGCATTCCAATACCATGTTCAGCTTCCAGGGAGAAAAAATCAGTTTAATTTGATTATAGGTTGAGAATCAGTATCCGAAGTGGAGAATTTTCAAGTTTTCAGGTTTGGTCCAACAAATTTAGCTTGTGGCAGAACTACATTATCCCTTTCTTCTGCTGACCACCATTGTAAAGTGTTTCCAGGGAATCTTTCATTTCAGTGAGCCTGCCTGTTACCTGTTGTGCCCAAACAAACGCCACAGCAAAACATGGAAAGATTCTCAATAATTGTAGTGGTGGTTTTGATCTTGCCCAAGAAGCAGAGACTCACAGAGCACTGTGGGGTATTACACATTGTACAGCTCCCTTGGGCTTTCAAGTGAGGAATCAAGGACTGTAAAAGTCCAATAAAATAGTTGCTCTTCAGCTTTTGTTGTTTTGGCTTAAGGTAAATGGGAACCGGAAACAAGTCAGCCATTGATGCTGCAGAATATTATGATTATCTTGCTTATCTGAGATACAGAAATAATTATAAATTAGATATTAATTTAAGGTAAAACAAAAAGAAACATAAAAAAGCCCCAAACAAAAATCCCCCAAAACACCAACCAAATGAGAAAACCCCACACCAAAAGCCAAAAAACAACCCAAGAAGAAATGTTAAGTAAATAGGTGGAAAACAAGGAACAATGTAAGATCCAGCACTACAAAACTAGGAAAAACTCCTTTCAGACATCAAGAATGAAGTCTAACATGGTATATTTTTTGTCAAATTGCTTTCTGTGCTAATGTGGATGGAAAAAAACCCCAAATTTATGAATTAGTGTTCCCCAAATTACTGAAATATATTCCAAGCAACTGAGCAGTTTTCCATCAGTGAACATTCTAGCTTACTAATTCTGTCCAGAAAACAGCACATTAGTCTGGGTTTGGAAGATGTGTTGCTCATGCCTTTGTACACGAGTGTCTTATAAAATTGTGAGAACAATAGATGTTGATGTGAGAACTGCAGAAGAGGAAAAAACCTAAACATAACAGTTCCATTAAACAGTCCTAATGTGGAAAGGCACCATTACATTTTGCTATGGAAGACCTTGAAAAACTAAACATTAAAAGTGGTGAGTATTTAAGATTGCAATAATTATTTAGCCTTATTTTTAGAGATTTCAGCCTTTTCTTTTTGCAAGACCATTAGCTCAGAAGATTTTGTGTGGCAGGTTAATATTAAGACACAGGTTTCTGTGAGGTCTCTGGCTCAGTATTTCTGTCTTATTGAGTGGATGCCAGGGTACAGAACTTTGTCATCTTACTAGGGGAGATCTAGCGTCTGGACAGGCATCAAAGTAGAGATGTCTCTGTAGTTAAGGATTCAGTCCTCCTAATTTCTTGGTTTTGTGTGAATACACAGATGTCTGTGAGGTTTCTATCTCCTCATGTTTTGGTTGACAGTCTAATTTCATGGCATAAGTCTCTGTGAAGTTTTCTCCTGAATATTTTTAGCAAACTGTTGTAAATTAAAGGCATATCTTTTTTAGTGTGGCTGGTCAAACACTGTCGTATGGAGTTAATATCAAAGGATTGGCTCTGGCACTGCTGCCTAAAATTTCTCATTACTTATCTAACTTCAAGTCAGAAGTCTCCAGCTCAGCAGCTGTGGCTTGTTGGGATAGAAATGATGCCAAAGAGTGGCTATTGTGAGCATACTGGTGTAGAGTTTACTTAAAGGCATATATTTCTATAAAATTATTGGCTTGTTTCCAGTATGTTAATTCCTCTGTTCCAGTGAGGAAGTGACTGATTTTATGGCAAGAAGCAGCTTTTATGTGCAAAGCTTTTTGTACAGTGCAATTTTTTTCCTTGCCTTACTCCAACAAGGAGTTCCTGTGAAGCTAATCGGGTCATTTTTGCAATGAAGGGGACAGGGGTTTGGTTAGGGGCTGCTTTTGTGATTGCAGGAGAAAGGTCACACCACTTACATCCTCTCTTAAATGATAACTTGGGAGTACATGTTCAGAGGAAACCAGCACACAGTTTTTCCTCTCTGCTGTTCAAGTCATTAACTTTAATGAGTGTGGAAGATGCCCAGCACCTGTCAGGCCCAGTAAACATATGAGTCACTCTACCCAGGCAGCAAATTCCAAATCAGCCTGATGAGCCTGGAAAGACAAAGTATGACACATATATTACTTGCCCAGTGGGGGTTGTGTTCTAGAATATAGCTCTCATACAAAACACCACTTGGGTGTGTTTCTGCTACTGGAATAAGAAAAGAACAAAATTTCACCCTCCTCCACTCTGTTCAGGCTGTTTGAATAAATATTTGATTGGTTATTTGGAGGAGTGAGAAAGAAACTGCGAGGGCTCAGAGAGCTTCACAAAAGATTGATGAACAGTAACACTAACTTCTATTATTTCAGGAGAGAATTCATTTACAGCTAAAGGAGTTGAAACATTTGTGTGAAATGTCTCAGGTTAAGTAGCAAATAGATAAATAGACAGTCTTTATGAATTATGACATTGATTTTAGAAAATTCTAAGGGACCGATCTGGGAAATCTGGAATGACCTGTCTTGTAGTCAGTATTACTGTTTAATTCTTTATGGTCACGTGCTATTAACAAGGACATGTAGTGACAGCATAATGTGGAATGAATTCAAACTGACAGAGAACAAATTTAGGTTAAATATTAGGATGAAATTCTTCCCTGTGAGGGTGGTGATGCCCTGGCCCAGGTTGCCCAGAGAAGTTGCGGCTGTCCCATCCCTGGAAGTGTTCTAGACCAGGTTGGATGGGGCTTGGAACAGCCTGGGCTAGTGGAAGGTGTCCCTGCCCATGGCAGGGGGTTGGAACTGACTGATCTTCAAGGTCCCTTCCAATTCAACCCATTCTATGATTCTCTGATATAAAGGCTTGCAATGTATAGCTCCTTTATTCATGTACATCAAAAGGCATTTTTGTTCTTGCAGCAGAGATGAAGGATTACACACACGTGTATGAATGCATGTATCTGATAATACATTCATGCAAACACAGCAGATGCAAGCTTTGTAATGAAGCAATTAATGGTATATTTTGTTTTTCTTAAATGAACTCTAACACAGAAGATGTGGATAGAAGTCTTTAATGAATAGGGTTAAGTTACTGCAGAAGGTTAACTGAAAATGTGGTGGATATTTGCAGTCTTCTGAGATGTTCTCTCTCTGCAGTAGTGGAATCCTCAATGGAATTACACAGAGGTCAGGAAATGAAAATTGGTCTTGTGCCTGAAAACATGCAGATGGGGCTAGATCCAACTCTCACTGGAGCTCATGGAAAGCCTTCCAGTCATTTTTGTGAGAGATGACCCTGACTCCTTTTTCATTAAATGTCCAGCTGATCTGGCAAACATGATTGAACGTAACATGTGTGTGTGTATATATATATATATACACATGTGTGTGTGTATGTGTGTGTGTGTGTGTTCTTATCTTTCCTATTTGGCAGGAAAGTGAATAACTCATTCTACATATTTCTCAAGAAAAATTTTCTTTATAGAAAAATAAGGGCTTGTCTTTTGGCTTGTGTCCTGACTTGGAGCAAACCCTAGGAGTAGTAGATTCTGGCATTCTGTCTTTCCTTTAATTCATTTTAAATATGATACTGGCAGAATCAATTATTCAAATAGTTAATTCAGCTGGTAATTGAAACAAAAAAGAAATATTTCTTTCTGAACCATCATTTCAGTTAACAACTGAGTTAAAGCAAGCTGATTTGGAGAGGAGGGTCTCTGGTGTAAAGGATGATACAGATAAATAGGAAGTAGAATTGTGCATTGCTAATACTTTATATATCTATTTTTTAAATTTCAACATTGTAAAACATGAAATAAAAATTCTTGCTAGCAGTTGATTACCAATCTTCCGTAAGCAAATCTCCCATAAGGACTAAAAATCCTTTCAGATACTGGAGCCCATTTCTTCCATAAGCAAGTCCTTGATAAGATTAGCTAAAGAAAAAAAAATCTCTTATTATTGTAAATATTAGCTGAAACTCTGTAGAAAAAAACAAGATAATTGGTCATAAATACCAGTTTGAATAATCAAAATTATAAAAGAACTTTAAAGATACCCAGACTTCTTTAATCCCTAGTATTTTAGCATTTATTGAACCATATTATTAGTACAAGAAACCCATCCATTTGATACAATATTTCTTCAACTGGCCAGTGTCTTTCTGGCCTCTTTCATGTCTTTACTTTGAGAAACATCTTTCTAAACATATGGGATAGTAAGATGAGTATGTAATAAATTACTTTTTTTTTTCTTTTCCAGCTTATTTCTTGTATCATTAACTTTTGAAAATAAAAAATGACTGAATGAAAATAAAAGAATGGCTGAAGATGAATGAGGACACACATGATACTAATCTTCCACAGAGATCTCTTCCTCTTTTTTATACTTGTACTTGTCATAATTCTGTTTTTTTTAATGTTTATTTGACTTCTAGGCTATGGATGTTTCATACCAGAGTATTCATAAGCAGAATTTATGTCTTCAAAGGAGTGTTGACATGGTCTTTCAATGTGTTATTTAGATGTGAGGGTTCTTTAACTTTAGAGTACATGGCATGTGTTCAAACCTTCTCAGTATTGCTGTCTTGGAATTTGGTTATCGTTGTATGGAGTAGTGGAAGAAATACAGCTAAAAATGTCCCCACTTGCTCTCTGTTCCTCAGAAAATCTACAATGGGATTTCCTCTTTTGTATCAGAGAGATGAACCCAATGTATGGCCACAGTGCTGTGCTCCTGTGTCTACAATTATATTCCAGCCAGACTTCAGTAGGAAATAGCTCTTCCTACACTCTCAATATGAAGTAACAAAATCCTTAAACGTGTATTATTGTAGAATATTCCAAGTTGGGAAGGCTTTCAGGATCTTATGTAGTCCACATAACTACTCCTGTCAAAAAGTGTGATCTCAAACTGTGTTACTCAGGATATTACCTGGTCAGGTTATGGAAATGTCCAAGGATGGAGATGGTAACATCTTTCTGGACATGCCCTGACTGTCCTTATTGTGTGAAAACTTCTCATTATATCCAGCCTGAACGTCTCTGCTTCCAGTTTAAGCCCATTGTCTCTTGTACTTCCAGCATTAACCACGGTGAATAGCCTGGCCCTGTCTTTTGATGAGCTCCTTAACTGTGCTGAGCAAGCCTTGTTCCTCAGTTTCTCTTCCTTGGACACGTTCTCTGCCCTTGACTTACATAAGTAGTGGCAATAATGTCTTCTACTGGAAGGCCCAAACCAATATTTTAGTGTGCTGAAAAGCTGAGGTAATCACTTCCCTGGACCCATGCATTGACACAGCCCACGTGCTATTGGACTTTGCTATCAGGGCATGCTCCTGGCTCTTGTTCATCTTGTTTTCTGCAGACAACAAAGGGTCTTTTCACTAGAGTCAGTTCTCCTCCAAGGAGTTTTCTGCTTTAAAGGCATTTGCTCTTGATGAAGTTCAGGAGGTTAGTAGAGACCTATTCCTTCAGTCAGTCCAGTTCTCTCTGGATGGCAGCTGCATGCTTAAGAAAACTGACCATCTCTTGACCCACCCCAGCCTAAAATCATCATCCAGGACCAAGCATTCCATCACCTTCTCCTGTAAAGCAGGGTGGTTCTAGGATGACCGCAGCAGTACTCCAGCTGTTACAGGTTTCCAGGCACACTTACTAACACCCTCTGAGCAAACCATGGAACTCACTTTTGCTGAAGTCAAGGCAAATGACAAGGACAAGTCTCCTCTTGCCCACAGGTCCAGTCATTTTCCTTACCAAAAGCAGCCAGGCTGGTGCAGGAAATGATTCACCCTTGGTAAATCCAGAACGACTCTTCACAAATACTGACTTCTCATGATGTGTTTAGGGTGGGTTTCTTCACTTTTCAAGAGAACAAAGTGAGACTTATTATGATTCCTTAATTATCAATATTTCTTAATTCCTTAATTATTCTTTTGTCCTTTCTGTGAGAATGGATACAAGATTGTTCTTTCTCCTGTTTTCAAGGCCCTTCCCTCATCTTGGTGTCCTTAGGGAGATGACAGAGATTAACTTGCAATAACATCAGCTTGTTCATCTATCTTCCATTCTTTTTCTTCACAGTTATAAGTAAATTAAATCATTGCTTGTCTTTCCCAAAGGAGTAACTTTTGTTTTTCCTAGACAGCTAAAATCCAGAATACTGGATACTTTTTTATTCAACTGTTGGAGGCTGAACAGTGCAGATGAGAGCAAGCATTTTAAGAAAATGCTTTTTACTTGTGAGATTCTGCTTAAAAAATTATAAACAAAAATAGTGGTCTTTGTCAGAAGAGTGTTTTGAACCGAGAAACAAGAGGAGGCAAGGCTGCTGTTTATTGGTCTTATTTATGTAGCTTATTAAGATTTTGGCTGAAGGAAGCATTCTCTCTTGGGTGATGCTACAGATTGCATTATTCAATCATAGAACTCTGACCCAAGCCTGTGATTAAAATTAAGCACAGGCTTCAGTGTCCTGGATACGGATACAATTAAATGCTTTCTCTGAATTGTGGCCTAAGCTTCTTATTGACAGCATTCAAGATGATGCAGATCTCTTTCCTATTAAACAGGGTGGAAAGACTAATTTCTATAGGTTGCATTCATCAGTACTTGAAATTAAGGGGACTTCTGCCTGAGTAAGTAATAAAGTCCTTAAGTCTGCACCAACTGACTTGCATGGTACCCTGTCAAAGACTATACTAACAGGTTGGAGTGCCACAGCAAATTTTCAGGCTGAAAAATAAATCTCCAGAAGTCTGCTGAGTTTTGATTTAATGCACTAGAAAAAACAGTAAGAAAAAAACTAAAGTATTCTCCCTGTCCTGGGAGCTGGTGACAAACCCCTGTAACTTGGAGTATATTTTTTACCTTCCTTTGAGCACACTTAGAGGGTAAATTTCATGCTATTTATCTCCTACAGAAGCCCAGATTTGGGACAAAATTGACAGAAATTGGCTGTAGAAACAACAGTCAGTAAAGTTAGTTGCCAAGAATTTTTTTATTTGATGTGTACTTAATCCTGTCTGTAATTTTAAAGAAATAAACTGCATTTACATTCAGTTCTTTCGGACATCCATCCCACGAACACTGTCATTCTATAAACTCCAAGCTTAAAGAGCTAAGTAACTCTAAACTAACTAAGTTTGAGCTGCTCAGTTTTTGATTGAAAAACACTTGCCTGCTGATCTGCAGATTTTTGTGTTTCACTTGATTTAAGGATACGATGGCATTGTTTTTAGAAGCCCCTTCACACTGTGGTATTTCATGTAGTAAATAAGCCTTGACACCAAGGTGATCAGAGGGATGGAGCAGCTCTGCAGGGAGGAAAGGCTGGGAGAGTAGAAATAGTTCAGACTGGAGAAGAGAAGGTTTTGGGGTGACCTCACTGTGGCCTTCCAGTGCCTGAAGGGAGCCCACAGGAAAGATGGAGAAAGACTCTTGACAAGGGCCTGGCATGATAGAACAAGGGGGAATGGCTTCACACTGACAGAGAAGAAGGTTAGGTTGGATATCCGGAAGGAATATGTGTGGGTGGTGAGGCCCTGGCACAGGTTGTGCAAAGAAGGTTGTGCAAAGAAGCTGTGGCTGCCCCATCCCTGGCAGTGATCCAGGCCGTGCTGGATGGGGCTCTGAGCAACCTGGGATAGTGGAAGATGTCCCTGCCCATGGCAGAGGGTCGGAATTAGGTTGAGATTTACGGTCCCTTCCAACTCAAACTATCCTGTAATTCTATGATTGTAATTTGCCCAGATACTTTGTGAAGTCTCCATTGCTAGAGATGAGTAAAGCCTGTCTGCACAGAGGCCTGAGAAACCTGCTCTTGGTGACCCTGCTCTAAGCAGGATAGAGAACTAAGATGGTCTCCAGAGGTCCCTTTCAATTCTAACTATGCAATTCTGTGAAATGCAGGAAAGAAATTATTCATATAAGTGCAGACAAATTGGTTTGACCACAATAAGCGTATTTTGAAAGAAAATATAACTTGAGTCTTACTAGAAGTATCTTAGCAATAGGACAAAATGTAACTTGGATTTACTAAAGGCAGATTAATAACCATGCCATAACAATGTCAACCACTGTGTGTTTGATTAATGATATAATGGATTCCCTGTGGCAGGGAAATGTAGTGTACTTCAGTAAACCAACTATGTATTCCACAGGGGGAATAGAATTTATTTAATAAGTTATTAATCAATATATTTCACTGTGACTGACTAGAAAAGTGTGTGTAAGAATTTTCATTTCAAAGGAAAAGAGAAAAATCTGATTTTCAAGTAGCTGATTTGGTAATGCCACTACAGTGCCTTCTACCCACTGCTGTTCAGTGCCCATCCTTCTCTGCTGTCCTTGATGTCATGATTTTCTGTCATCCACTTTTTTTCCAATTTTTTAAAAAGGTTTTACAATGTTGGGAATATCTTCCTTGAAGAAATATAATATATAGAGTGTGGGAAACTTTGCAGGTATCTCTTCATTTTGTGCAGGTCTAAAGCTTTAGAATGTAGATAAGTTCTGTTCTTGAAAAATTTTTGTTTCTCACTTATATTACTAAATATATCAAAATATAATAAAATATATTTGTTTCTTGGTTATTACTCCCCAAGGGTTGTTCAGTTATGGAAACAAATGCATCATGGCTGGATTCTGACATTTTGTTCTTCAGGATTTAGAAGGCTGCCATATCAAAAAGCAAAATTTCCACCTACTTTCATTTATTCCAATATATAATTAGTCACTTTTCCCTCTGAGTGCTAAACCAGAGAATAACCCAGACCTTAAGGACAATTTTTGCTAGTTAGTTTCTCCTCGTGGAAAGGAAAATCTAGAGCAGGTTCAGAGAGACAAAAACTGAATCAGAAAAAATAAAGTCAATCAAAAATGTAACTAGTTTTTTAACAGTCTGAAGAAGAAAGAAAGCAGACAATTTCTTCCAGAATGGCTAAGACTGGATAGCAAAGTATACATCTAAAGCATAACTTAAAAGTTATGTTTGGATTTTTTTTTTTGAAGTGTGTTTTCCTAGTTTTGTACTGCATGATAAGAGATGGTCTAAATGGGTTGACATGGAAGCTGGAACGTTGTCACCCTGATAAATGCTGAGTTAGAAGCAGGGTTGAAAACTAAGGGCAGGAAACGTAATGAGAGAATAAAAACTATCGCAGGCTTTTGAGAAAAGGATTAATTGTGAGCTATTTACAGAACTTTAGGAAATGTAAGGCCACAAGCAATACAGACTGAACTGTTGAAAACCCATAGCTGTGTTAATGGTGAAGAGTGAAGAAAATTTACTGTGGCTGCTCCATCCCTGGAAGTGTTGAAGACCAGGCTCAATGGGGCTCAGAGCAACCTGGTCTGGTGGAAGGTGTCTCTGCCCATGGCAGGAGGTTGGAACCAGATGGTCTTCAAGGTCCCTCCCAACTCTAAACATTCCATAATTATAGGATCCTGCTATCTCCTGAGTCTGTTATGTCTGAGTTTTGGGGCATTCATTGCAGGAAAACAAAGGTGATGGGATGTGGTGTTTGAATGCATTTGATTTGCATGTTCAATTGTTACCTGCGGTGCTAGTTGGACTGATGAGATGAGTCACTTCCATTTGGGTAAATGTTTTGGCTTATGGAAGCAGCCTTTATGACATCCTGGAAGAAATCTGAGACAGAAAGACCTTAGGTGGTCAAATTGTTAGTGGTACACAGCTGTTCTAAATTATATTGTCTTCCAGGTACGCCCAAAAATATATGAGGCATGAGCACTGATCTTCACATTCATGCTTCCTAGATGTTCAGTGGAGCAGTCAGGACTGGGAGAAGCTCCTGACTGTTGGCAGAGAGAATTACCATCCTTCATATGATACCTAATGGCAAGATCAGTTTGAATGGGAAATGAATCAGCTGCATTCAGAAGGGTTTGGAAGGGAAAATTACCATATTAAGGCTGGGACACTGTTTTAAATCCCTGCATGGTTTAAGTGTGTTGGCAACAATTTTATTAGGAAGAGAAACCTGGAGTCACAACCAGATGACACTGTGCTGATGCTGGTGGAGAACAGGTATTCAGCACAGGTTGCTTAAGAGGTGGCACGTTTCTCCTGCAGTCTCAGAAGGTCCCTGTTTGGCCTGCTTTTAGGGACAAATGCTGCTCACTGATTCACAGGCTTGAGGTACAACACCAAATACAGGTATAGGGAATGCAGACCTGGGGATAAATTGAATTAAATTCATTTTAATTTTATATATTGCTATGCTTTTTAAAGAACTTAAGCATACTTTCAAAAGGTGACCAAAGAGCTGAGGCTTAGGTATTCCTTCATAAGTATAGACAGGATCAGGAAAGACATAGTCTAATGCTTTTAAAAACAGAAATGATACAGAAAAAATGTCATACCAGGCATCTCTTGCACACTGGTTTCTTTGTCGCAACATGACAATATTATATAAAGTTGATTAAGTGGGAAAATAATTGTATCAACCACTAACTGTCTGTAATAAATCAGTAGCTAGTAATACTCATTTTTATCTAAAATTATTCAAGTTGCAGCATTTTACATTTTTATTTAATTTAGCTTTATTTTTTGGATTGTTGCTATCGTTCACCAGGTTAATTTTCTTTTACTTACTTGCTAAGGCAGGTACCGCTGGTTCTTTTGTGTCCCTCTTTCTCTGAGCCTCAAACAACAACTTTGTACATTGACGTGTCTGTCTACAATTGACAATAAGAGAATTCTAATTGGCTATGTCAGCTGTAGGAAATCTTTTTTAAATCTTTTAAAGCAACAAGTTAATAAAGTCATATGAGTTGTTTCAACTAAAATTATATTGAATAATAGGCTAAAGTTCCTTCAGGCTGTAGCTGAGGTTTTTTAATTTTTGTGACAATAATGATAAGTTAAGGAAAGTTATCTTCAAAACTAACAAATCTGATGTGATCGAGATCTAAATGTCAGCAAGACTTCAGTCTTCTCTAAGTTCCGCTTACAAAAAAAAGCACTGAAAATGCTCATATTGAAGGATATAATATAAATTAATGAATTAGATCACTGAGCTCATGTGGTAATAATTTCCCTTAAGGAGGATTTTACAAGCAATCAGAATACTAAAATGCAGTAGATCAAAAAAGATTGTTCAGCAAAGAAAACTATACCTTGGGAGAAAGAATGAGAGCAAGGGTAAATGATAAATGTTAAAAGTTCAGTTTGAATTAAATTTTGCAAAGGAACTTTTTTAAAATGTGAAAAAAAAAAAGAATAAAAACCCAACCAAAGAATCCCAAAGAAACTATAGATGCACAGACACAGAGAAGAAAAAAGGAATGGGGAAGAGTGGGCACTGTTCAGTAGTCCTGCTTTTAAAAGTAATCTAGTTATGATATTAAAATTTATCAAAGCTGTAGGATGCTACAGATTAGGCAGGATCTCTTGAAACCTTCCAGTCCACTCCCCTGACCAAATCAAGTCCAACTTTGGAACAGTTTGCTTAAGGCCTTGTTCACTCACATTTTTATAGTTCTCAATGATGGAGATTCTCAGCCTTTCTGAGGAATATGCTGCAATGCTGGCCTGACCTCATTGAGAGGAGTTTCTGTGATTTCCGAAACCTGACTGGAATTTTCCCTGTTGCAACTTGTGTCTGTTGCTTCTCAACTCATCACTCTGCACTTCCAAGAGGGTTCTGGGTCTGTCTTCCCTACACCCTCCTCCTAGACAGTTTTCTTCAGCAATTGCATCTTCAGCCTCTTTTTTTCCAGGCTGAAGAAGTTCATTTCTTTAAGCCTTTCCTTCTAGGTAGAGCTATATCCCCATAACTAACCATCCTGATGACTTTATGCTTAACTTGTTTCTGGATATTAATGTCTTTCTTCTACTTTTAAAGGTCTTTAGATGCAGTCTCAGAAGAGCTCAATACAGTCCCCAAATCCAGGCTTATGTTTATTAATGTTTTCAACTGCATTTGTCTGAGTATCAGCCTTTGGAAGACAACAAGCTGTCATCCCGAGCAGGGATGTTGTGCTCTGAAATGTGTCATATACATCTGATAGAGATATGCTGGTAATGTTTAATGTATAATTCTGTGGTTGACACAATTGAAGGGTCTTACATTGAAAGGAGCAGTTGAAACAAAGGCCAGCAAGAAAAAGAAATAATTGAATCTATAACAACACTATACAACAATATAAATGCATGATGACAAAGAAGCATACAACAATATAAATGCATGATGACAAAGAAGCATAGTATGGGTTTTTACTGTTTAGTATCATAGAGGAAAATTCAAAACAGGCAGAAATAAATTTACCACTTGAGGGAAGTACTGTACCAGCAAATGTGATAAGAAAGATTATACTTTTAGAAACTGTAGTATCACAATATTGCCATGGTTTTCACAACCTGACTAATAAAATGATTGAAAGTGGCTCCAGAGTTCTTAAGCCAATTAGCATTATTTTGTCATTAAATTACCCGCAGCTTGTAGGTTTAATTGCCCCATTTTCATTTCTAGGGCTTGTACTTCATACTGACAGACGGCAATGCATGCACTAAGTTTTATGTGCTGAGGAGGAAAGTGTTTTATAGGGAATGTAAAAAGCTCTTATGGAACAGAGAGGTATTCCTTAACTGGGTTGTATATCATCAGAGTTTTAATAAATTGGACTAAGTACCTGATTATGCAATTCCTTTTTCCAGAGCCCTTACTGAAATCAAAGGGAGAGCTACAAATGGCAAGTTTGCAAGACTAAGTCCTGGCATGAGAGAACATTATGGAAAGTTTTATCCTGGAAAGCAGGCTCATAGCATCTTTATTTATCACAGCATTAAAAGTAGATAATTAAAAAGAGTTTTCAACATCTCAAACCCATCATTATCCATATATTAGAAGTTACTTGCTTTGACTTAATTATTTGATGGAAATTACTTTGTAGCCAAAGTCCACCAAAGTGGAGGGTTGTTAGTTTTTTCACCTGATTTAGAGACAGGTTGTTAGAGATGGTGATTGTGCAGCTGGTAGAACCTTTGGAGGTTTTGATAAAAAGAAAATATTATGAACAAAGAATGTTAAAATATGAAGTTTTTCATAAGCTTTTGCATGTACATGATTTTGCCACCAGTACTAATCTTGCTAACTGGGGCCAGTCACAGCAATAAAATTAACGGGATATAGAAGGAATAAGATCTGTGAGTCATAAGGATTGTGTCAAGCCTCGAGAGCTTTGTGTAATTTACTGAGACAGTTTATTTTTGAAGAGGAAACTGGCACAATCAATATGCATTTGATTTCAAGTGTACTGATTCCAGATTTTTCTTTAAAAGTTAGTTAAGTAAGTTTTTTACTCAACAGCCTTTCTTTATTGTAGTGATTATGAGAATGTGGAGCTTCTCAGAAGAAGGGTAGAAATAGTTCTCCTTATTAATATTGTATGTTTATATTTTAAAAGATTTTATGTGTAAATTGGCAGTGAATTATCTTGAAGTGCCTAAGGAGTTTTTTCTGTGCATGAACATTAATGAGTGAGTTGGTGAGGATCATCTTCCATTTAGATCACAGTAGTGAGCACTAAAAGAAGACAAGGAATGCCTGAAATCATAAGCCTTGTTTTCCTTGTTTTTGTTCTGAAATCTCCTTTAGGTGATCGTACACTTGTAAAGGTTAGGCAGCGTTAATACAAGGGTTTGTAGCACTGATGTTTTCTTACTAAATTGCTGCACATTCCAGGCTTAAAAACAATATCAGAGCCTCAGAAATTTAAAGCAGTCTTGATTTATACTGCATTCTAAGTCTGACTGTTAAAACCTGCATTTAGTATTCAGTAAAGCTGAATATACAGCTTTGCAGGATAGAAAAATATTACTAATGGGTGTTCATTATTTTCTGAAACATTCAATGTATCTTTATACCTCAGTGCAGAATAATTGCCATGTCTTTGTGCGTTCCTAGGAATCTGACTTGCACATTTGTATGCTGCACAAGTCTATTTTGTCTCATAATAACCACACAAGTGAAAATTTTCTTCTTAACTGCTCTTCCAGTACCTGAAGGGTACCCACAAGAATGAGAGAGAGAATATTCACAAGGGCCTGGAGTGACATGAAAAGAAGTAATGGTTTCACTCTGACAGAGAGCAAGTTTAGATTGGATATTGGGAAGAAATTCTTCACTGTGAGGGTGGTGAGGTACTGAAATAGGTTGCCCAGAGAAATTGTGGCATGTGTAGGTTGCAGCTGGGGCTGCTGCATTTGAAGTCTTCTCAGATGTGCCTATCTTTTAAAAGACACCTTTACTTTTATCATGTACCCTGCTGGCTTCCATTATCAATATGAATGATACCTAGGGGGATTTAAGCAGTGCTGATCTTCCCCTTGTTATTGGAGGCAGAGGAGAAGGACTGATGTCTTTCTACCTACATGTAATTCTTTTTATGGCTGAAGAAACTTGTTCATCTTGTTGAGTCTGAAGCTCTGCATGAGCTTGTAAATTGTGATGGTGACCTGCAAGAATTGCTCCATGACTGTGCTGCTAAGATTTGGCCAGCACACTCCTCCTTAGTCATATTTTCTTTAGGAAGAGGTAATTACTTTTCTGTATTACTCTGCAGCCAACAATGATTGGTAAATAGAGATAAATATCTTTTTCCTGTATGTAACTGTAGGGAAATCTTGTGCAGCACTGTAGCACAAGTGATCAGTCGCTACTTTTGGGAAGGTGATAAGACCCTTATAAAGTTTTGTACAGAACTGTTATCATGTTGTGGGCTGGAAGAGAAGCGCAAACTTGTGGACAAATTTGGGGTGTTGGGACTGAAAAGTCAGGTATCTGTAGGATGTAGCACAATGCTGCTTGATTATGGGGAACTGCAGAAGTGCTCCCATGCTCTGCATGAGGAGTGAGCACAGGAATTCCATTCAGCAACACCACTGGAGAGCCTTTGCTTGGTAGATTTGTACCCGTTCATATGTTCCTGTCTGCTTGGAGAGATATCTGATAATACATTTTTGGATATGTTTATAATTTAAATAAAGACTTGAGGAGGTTATAGCCAAGAGAATCATTAAACTTAGTATGAGAAGTGATGTATGTAATAACTGTAGCAGAAGCAAGGACAAGAAGAATTTGGCTTAGAGGTAGGAGTGATGAAAAGAAGATTGAACGACAAGGTATAAATGAGCCAAAACATGACAAATCTGTAGTCAAGTGCAACTTCAAGATGTTGTTTTCAGAAACAACAATGTCCTTTCATACAACTCTAATTTCCTGGTGTTGTTGTGAATTTGACAGCAGAAAAAATACTATGTAAATAGGAGGAATTTCACTCATTACTTAATCTGTCTCTTGCTTTCTGTAAGTAAGAAGTTTTCATTTAATTGGGGGAAACACTTCCTTTAATCTCCTTTATGTCTGGATGATTTCAGTGTGAACTGAGCCTCAGGTGAAAAGTATTCAAGACTGTTTTGCAAAACCTCATGCCTGGTAGTAAACTTATTAATTTTAGAAGGAATACAGAGAAATCCTGGTTTTAGCTACTAATTTGTTTCCCTGAGGTTGAGACCATTCCTGCTGTTGTATCAGACCTACATGTGCTGGTCTGAATGTTGATGCTACCTCCAAATCACTGTTTCTGGCAAACGGAGTTTGTATTTTACACATACTCCAACATGTACATAGTACATTTCTGCTTAAGCATTTTGTCTTTAGCCTCACTCTGATTGTCAAAACCACAATCACTTCACCATAGAGCTCTATGCTGAACATAAACTGCATTAGGAATGAAGGTTGGAATTATGTGAGGAATATACTGGCTTTACTGAACTTACTCCTATCACCATAGACAACATAAGTGCCCACAATTTGCAATTTTCCCAGTATTTCTAATGGTCCCAACCTGTTCCTGGTTTATGTGAGCCACCACTTCTGAACAAGACCTTGATCTCCACAGTGTAAATCTGGAGTAATTCACAAGGTCTAACTGAGGCTCAACAAAGCCGAGTGTTGGGTCCTGCCCTTGGGTCACAACAACACCCTGCAGCAGTTTTCTCTATAAAAACTCTAAACAAAATTTAAAACCCAGTCCAGTGATTCTGGATTTAAAATTTAAAACCCAATGATTCTGAATTTCCAGGGTTTTTTTGTGCATGTTAGAGAGAAGACTTTAAATTTTGATCCCTTTCTAGTAAATATTATAATAGCTTGTATTAAACATTTTTGCTTGTTTCTGAATTAAACTTCTACTGCCCATATTAATCCTTTCACTGATGAAAATCCAGTCAAGCAAGTCTTCCAGTCATCAGTCCAAAGCTCCACAAAAGATGTTCCTGGTCCATATGGTGTATTTTAGTGACGCATTTTATATTTGTGTCCAACTAGCAGGCATTTTCCAGATAGAGAGACATCAGTAATTCTCTATTCAGGAACAAGACTGTTACAAATAATCCTGGAAAGCTAGAAAATGACATCACTTTAATAATTGTTCCTAAATGCATTAAATTAAGGTAGAATGAGAGGTCTACAAAATTGAAATATTTGATTTGAACCTGTACTAATGTATCCTTTAGTGCATTTTTCTAGCTAATTTCTGTACTTACTTTGTATGTGGGTTCTTCTTTTCTGGTGTTCTTATAAAGTGAGCAAATATGTTTGGTTACTGGTACTTAGACTGAGAACTGTGGTCTCAGTACATGATTATGTGGTAACTCCTTGTGGTTTTTTTGTACCAGGACCTGTTTCTTAGTAAATGTGGCCTTTGATCTCTTCAGTCACATTAACTGCAAGCAATACATACTTCAACAGATATTAGCATATGCCAAAATTTCCAGAATATATTGAATCAGTGTCACAAAATATAATCAATGATGGACAGGTTTTTCTTCTATTCATCATCAGTGACTATATCTATTATGAAATTGTGTCCTTCACTTCATTGGAAGGAATAATCCACTGTTTTATGAGGAACTTCTGCTGATCTTATGTGCATAGGAAAGTTTCACATTTCTGCTGTTTTTCTCCTGCTAATTACGTTATGTGAGTGCAGCATCAGAGGGGAAACTTAGATCTCCATAGGGCACCTGGACCTGGATCTGAACTCTGGGAGCAGATTACTATTAAGCAGCTCCTTGCAGTGACTGCTGCACTGAGATGTTTCTATTTTAGGTAACTGTTTTGATGGTCCATGCCTGTTATCCTAGAGGGTCTTGCCCTGCCTTTTTCCACATGGCAACATTCTTGGGAGAGAATCATTGTTTCTTTCTCCTGATTTATAATCAATGGAATGGAGATACAAGGGTCAGAGTGAGGTTTTGCCTTTACAAGGAAATCGAGAAAAGCCATATCTGTCAGCATAAAAATATACATACTTGAGTTTTAGAGATTTATTTTTTGCAAGCAGGATAAACCATTTTTAAACAAAAGCCAAGAACCTTCTTCCATTCTAATTACAATTATATATTTTAACTTTCACTACTGCTTTCAAGCACTCAAAGGAGAAACACAGACCTGCTCTAACTACATATTCAGTAGCATTCAGCTGTAGTTTCAGCTCTTAGCCAAACCAAATTTATGATAAGTCGGAATAACTGAAATATCTTCCCAAGCCCTGATGCACTTGAAATTCTTAAATCACATATTTTGGCATGATAATGCCACAAAAAGGCCCCAAATAATTTTCTATTGCCTTTTGCTATATATCTACAAAGAAAATGTAAACCAAGAGGTGCTTTCTTTATTGGCTCCTACAGTAACAAAGGAGGATTTTGAAAGCAACTTTTGGCAAAATGGAAGAAAAATATGGAAAACAGAATGGATGGCCCAGGTTTTTTTCAGTCTGAAAAAAACGTTAGAAAATAATTTGAATTTCTTGTGTTCTACTTCCTTTTATGAAAGTAGAAAGGTGAACATATATAGAAAAAATTCAGATGTATTCAGAGGCATGGTATTGACTTTTGGCCTACATTGGGAAAAGCGTCAGAGGTCTTTTCCCACTGTGCATAATTCAGGGGAGTATGTGGTTATGGGAGTATTGAACTTCAAGTCTAAGGAGCTGAAGTTCCATTGGTCTGTGAGCCAGCTTCTGCTTTGCCCAAGTTTGTGTTTGCAGGCTGATAGAAGTAAACTGCAATGAGAGTTTTCCTGCTCTGAAACACTGGTTTGAGGTGACAGCTGTATTTCCTTCACTTGTATTCCTAAATCTCGAGGGACCTCCATGTGTCCCAGCAGCTGATCTCATTGGGGGCCACCTCCTTAGGTCAGGCTCAGTCTTTTCCCAAGAAGCCTTTTAGAAGTATCATCTGAAACACACTCACATAAATCAAGTTGAAATGTAGAGCCCAGTAACACCATTACAGCAATGAAACACACTCACAAAGTGAGCTTTTTGTTTCAGACTTTGTGTTGAAAGGAGGAGGTCCTGTGCCCTGGCTCCATTCCCAATACTCTAAGAGTCATAGCCCAGGTCCAGGTCTTGAAGGAAGAGAGGTGTGTATTAGACATGTCAGCACTAAGTCACCTGTACCATTCCTGTGACCCACACACTCTTAAAGGTGATGTGCTGAAATGGGCTGCTGGGTCAGCACCAACACTCCAATACTAGACCCAAAGCAAATTCTAAACTTTCTATGAACATTCAATGTCTTCAAAATCCACCGGTAAATTCCCAGTTTTATGACCCTTGAAGTTTTATTACATATCTCAGAATATCTAATACTTTAAAAAAAACCTGTTTCTTGAAGTTGTGTGAATAGATAAGAAGCATCGTGTTATTTTGTTAAATTGCTGCTTTTAGATAACACAGAATCATAGAATGACCTGCGCTGGAAGGTACCTTAAAGATCAGCCAGTTCCAACCCTCCTGACAAGGGCAGGGACACTTTGCACCAGACCAGGTAGCTCAGAGTCCCATCCAGCCTGGCCTTGGACACTTCCAGGGATGGGGCAGCTGCATCTTCTCTGGGCAGGGGGCTTGGACTGGATGATATCCAGCAGTCCCCTCCAACCCTAAGGATGTTGTGAGTCTGTGATCTCAAAGATGGCTGCCTGGCACTTGCTTCATTCTACTTATATTTCTTTGTCATGCTCATGTTTTTATGAGGCCACACACCTCTTATCCTTGTCTATTTCTTCTCAGCTTTTCCTCAGGATGTGCAATTGCTGTGGGGACTGTGCCTGAACACTCTGTGTGTTTCTTTGCCTAAAGCAAACACTTCTGTGTTGATGTTACCCAGCCCAAGGCTCTGGCTCCTACCCTAGGGCTCAGCTTTTACACAGTTCTGCGTGGAAGAAGCAGAAACAAATGTAGTACAGTTGAGAAGTGGAGAAGTGGAGAAATGTAGTACAGTTGAGAAGTGGAACAATTAGGCAGATTGATGCACAACTAGCTCATACTGTAAAAATTATTATTACTAATAAAATTAGCATTTTGCTGACTCTACACCTTTCCTATATCAAGCACTAGACATGGGGTACATTTCTTTATTAATACAAGTGTTATCAAACTATGAAGCATGGCCCAAAGCTTTGCTTCAGCTGAGGTATGACTTCATAGTTCACAGCACTCTTTTCCAAAGGTCAGGAAATGGATCATTATTGTGATGCTTATGAGCTCTGCAGCAGAGGTTCTTCAGAGGGCTAATTGTTACTTCAGGCTGCAGATTTTGCAAACTATGAAAACATAGAAAATAAATATTAAGGCCCTGCTTTTGGATGGGTAGTATTATTCCATGGCTATCTGTCCATATAGCAGTGACCTCCAGTGGGGAGGAACCCAATGGGAGTTCAAATCTCACAGGCAGTAGCAGAACAGGCTCTGGTACCAAGGATGCAAGAAAAACTGAAAGTACCAGGCAGAGGAGTTGCTATGTCTTTGTGTTTTTCTGGATTGTAACATGTGGAGAGGAATATGACAGTGACACAATGGAGTTTTCTGCCAATCCGCTTATGGAATAGCATGGTGTATCCCTGAAGGATAATACATTGGTCCCAATGGACCTATTTTGAGCTGAAACTGAAAATAACTTTATCTTAGGTGTGCTATTGAATGTTCAGGACTCTCTTAGCTCAATTAGAGCTTGCATTAACAGCTTGAGTGTGTAATTATTAAATTGTGCATGAAGCAGTGACAAATCTAAAACAATTGGAGTTAAACACAGGAGTTCTCCCTAAACAGGGCTGTAGCTTGGATTTAACTGTAATGACAGGCCACATCCCTGGAACTGTCCAAGGCCAGGCTGGTTGGGGCTCTGAGCAACCTAGGATAGTGGAAAGTGTCCCTGCCTGTAGCAGGGGATTGAAACTGGTTGATCTTTAAGGTCCCTTCCCACCCAAGGAACCATTCTATGATTCCACGGCTCCTCTATTCAAAAGGATAATGAATTTCAGTCATAGTGGGCCTTTGAAGCAGTATTTTTAATAAAATATAGAATTTTGAGTCCATGGAACTTAAAGATCATCTTTGTCACTTTTGATCAGGATGTTTCCTCTCACTGTAATTGCAAACATATGACAAAATGTTTCTTCTTAATATAGTTATGACAGAACCATAATTCTTAGTATTTTATTACTACTGCAGGAATTAGACTTTTACTGTTTTTCTCCTAAGCTTCCCTATACAAATATGGACAATGCATTGTGGTGCTGCAGAGATTAATTTTCTATTCTGATAAAACTTTAAAAAAAATTTGATGAAATATGTCTCTATTTACAAATGCTAAATTCTTCTCAGTATTTTGCGCCCATACATTCAAACTTGCCCCCACTAACATACTGTTTGCTGCAGCAATTTTTTTTAGTAAAACATGTTTTGATTTTAATAAAATATCTAAGTTCAACTTTTATAGAGTAAGGAGTTTCCAACTGTTGTTTTTAAATTATTCCTTATTTCAAAATGGAATTTATGTTGGAAAGGTTTTAAAAATAGAAGAAATGAAAAAAAATATAAGTTGTTGACGTAAAACATTTGGTTCACAGTAATTAAAAACATTTTTGAAAACAAGCACTTTAGCTTTCCATCCTCATTTGGGACATATCTCCCTCATTTTCTTTTCTTTTTGTGGAATGCAGTGAAACTTTAATTGAAGAGAAAAAAAAATGTATTGCCCTCTTATCTTGCTTAAATGTCTATGAACCCTAACTTTTCATTGCCACCTTTCATAACAGACCTATTGACTCTTTTTTTAGCATGGGGTGGACTCTTTGGTCCATTTTCTTCATTTTACTGATCCTTATGATCTCTATCACTGAGAGACTCCAGTCTGAGATTAAAATTTGAACAGGGAGCAGGTGAACAACATAAACACATGAGGAGAAGCAGTTAGAGGAAAATAGGAGCAGAATGCCTGTTCATTGTAGTGGAACCAGTGTTGGTTCTGTGGGTAGAATTAGAAGACTGGGCAAAAGAAGGAGCAAAGACAGAGACCTTTGCTAAGAGAAACTGTGGCCAATGTCTTCAAAGCAAATGGGATTTGATATGAATTAGTTCTGTGCTGGAGATTCTTTAAGGTGAAACTACATAATATGTATGAAGAAATCATAGAATCACAGAATGGCCTGTTTGGGAAGGGACTTAGCAGAGACACCTTCCACTAGCCCAGGTTGCTCAGTGCCTCATCCAACCTGGCCTGGAACCCTTGCAGGGATGGGGCAGCCAGAGCTGCTGTGGGAAACCTATTCCATTGCCTTACCACCCTCACAGGGAAGAATTTCTTCCCAATATCCAATCTAAACCTGCTCTCTGTCAGTGTGAAGCCATTCATTCCCCCTTGTCCTGTCACTCCAGGCCCTTGTCAAGAGTCTCTCTCCATCTTTCCTGTGGGCTCCCTTCAGGCACTGCAAGGCCACAATGAGGTCACCCCAAAGCCTTCTCTTCTCCAGGCTGAACAATCCCAAATCCCTCAGCCTTTCCTCCCAGCAGAGCTGCTCCATCCCTCTGATTCTCTTGGTGTCCCTGCTCTGGACACCCTTGACCAGGTCCGTATGGGACTCCAGAAGAGAAATGCTAAGAAAGGAATGATGTTGACAAAATAATCCATAGATTTTCTGTGAGGCACCAATGGAAAGATGCCTGTTCCTCACTCCAGAGAAGATTTCTGGTGGGAGGCAGCACAAAGAAAATATGTGTCTTGCAAAAGAATAAGGCAGGAATGGAAAAATGTGCACTCCAGAAGTTCTGTGACAAAGGGGCCTTATGATGTCTGGGTTATTCATAGGGCAGAATAAATCTATGGGGCTAGAAATTGTGACAGAGCTTCTTTTGTGGTAGCTGGGGAAACATCCCATCCACACCGTGTTCCCAGAGGACATTCTGGTTTCAAAGGCTGGCAATCCATATGAAATAGCATCTCCAAACAGCTTGTTTTCATGAAGAAATGCCACCTGGCATCCCTGGGGGTAGTGGCAATGGGGTAGTTCAGGAAAAGAGAAACAGGTGGATGTGGTGATATTTATATCTATATTATGGATAGTAGTAAAGAAAATGGGAGCTGCAAATCCTTGCTCGGCCTTTGAAGGCCCCAAAGTGCAGTGTTGGAGATTTGGACTTGGGAGTTTGAACTGTTTGAGTGCACTGAGATGGCAAGTCTCATTTGAACCTGACAGTGTTGTATCACTTCCAGACCTTTGTAAGCCAGATCTTTGTAAGCCAGATCAGGGTTCCGTTGACCAACCATACACCATGCCTGGCAGGACAGTCACAGTGTTAGTTTTTGCCTTCTTTAAAATACTGAGTAAATAGATAATTTCTTGATCAAATAAGCAAACTGGGTTTTTTTGGCTGTTCCTCCTGCTGCCTGAGAAAGATCATCTGTGGGGAAATAAGTATTAGACAATAGAAGAAACACACATATTTTCTTAATAACATTGCACATTTAGTTGAATTATTTTAAAGATTCCAGATGCTTAATCTGTTGCTAATATGTTCAATCTTATTTGGATATAAATGAAATTGCTTTGTTTCTGATGGAATGATTCCATCCTATTATTCCCATGAGTAGATAATCATAGCTCTGTTAAAAGCCAATAGCTTGTTGGGCACTTCTACAGACATGAGAATTTATGCATTTTAGGCAATGGGTGATGCAGGAGCTGATGTCTGAGACATCAGATATTTCCTTTATTCCCTCACCCATTGCCAGGTAACAACGCTTTGTAAACTGCTGATTTGGATGAGCTGTTGGGCCAACATCAGTAAGCCTGAACCTCTGGGTATTCAGGACTGTGTTTAGACCATGGAACTCTGAGAGATCTGAGCAATCCTTTCACTGGAGTAGTGTCTAGGCTGCAAGACTTTGTAGGGTTAGCACCGATTTTGGCCCCAATACCAAGTGACACGATGCTTTTGTTCACTGATTTAAGATTTGGGCTTATTGGAAGGCCAATTTGCTTGTCTGTACGATCTGAGAGTCATCTCTTTGTGTTTTTTCTTTTTGTGTCAAGGACAGCAGGTCTGTTGACTCAGGATGTCACACTTCCCAGCTGCAGGTCAAAGATATAGGTCTCTGTTGAGCGTGTTGCTTTTGTCATCAGAGGACAGAATATTCCGAAGGCAACACAAGGCAGCTCTTTTGGATTGGCGTGCTCTGGACAAGGGAAAAATACCTTTGTGAGCTGTTGGCTCTTTAACTCCTTGACTTTGTGCCAAGGTGTAGCCTGCTGTGAAGCCATCTGTCTGTCACATCCAAGTTTCCTGGTTATATTGTGGGGAATGGATTTCTGTGATACATTTAATATATTTCATATATTAAATATTCTCTTTCATGTAATAAGGTGCATGCTTTCAATGGCCTCTGAAGTGGTGTAAGATGGTTGTATTTGCTCACAAGAGTTAAATGAGTGGATATGTGATGAGAGAATAATTTATAAGTGACCATACCTCTACTCACATCCTACCAGTAATTGTTGACTTGAACTATTTAACTTTTAAATTTCTTTTACTAATGATTTGAGGAAAATACATGAGATTTATCATCATTCTGTGGTTTCCTGAACAGGACAAAGAAATAGAAAGAGCTCACAGTAATTTCAATGGTTTTCAGTCCACAAAGTTATTACAGAAAACAGGTAAGTATTACAGAAAACAATAGATAGGTATTGCAGAAAACAACAACAACAAAACCAAGGGTACAGGGTAGAGCTGGTTCCTGCACTGTGCTCCAAAGCAGGACCAGCTATACCCAGTGTAATTTGCCAGGCATTTCTTTAAGCTGTTTTTAGAAATCTTCAGCAGTGAAGATACCATGGCCTTGTTATGGAACTGTTTCCAGGCAGTACCTACATCTGTTTGAAGGATCGGAGGATTTACTGTTCCAAGGGTTTTCTTCATGCCCATCTAAATTTCCTGTTTAATTTTAATCCCCTACTTACTTTTTTTCTATATCAGCAACATATAAGAAGACTGTTTATCTATTTTCTTTACATACATTTCCTTCAAAATATGTTTTGTCTTTGATTTTGATATAATTTGCTTTCCTCTATTACCCAAGTTGTAGAATGTCACTAAATGAAACCTTCAGGAAATCCATAAGAACTATCAAACTAAACTAAAAAAATTATAGAAAAGCGGATGGCCTTGATTTCAAAGTGCAAGTAATGGAGAATTCCTCAACATTTCTAGATTCCAAAGATCTTGCTTTTTCCATCCCTTGTCTGTACAGCTGTACCAGTGACCTTGTTCTATTAAGGGTGAAAAGCAAACACGTCTCTTCCTTTTTGAAAGAGGTCATTCACATAGAATAAACATGAGTGGGAGGTCCCTACAAAAGCTCTTTCTGTCCTGGCATTGCCTTTCCTCCGACTTAGTCATGGTTGATGGGAAGTTCAGGGAGTGACTTTATTACACAAGTAAACTGTGAGGGCTTTGGAGTGACAAGTCAAGGGGGAATGGCTTCACACTGACAGAGAGCAGGTTTAGATTGGATATTAGGAAGAAATTCTTTCCTGTGAGGGTGGTGAGGCCCTGGCACAGGTTTCCCAGAGAAGGTGGGTCTGCCCCACTCCTGGAAATGTTCCAGGCCAGGTTGGACAGGGCTTGGAGCAACCTGGGCTAGTGGAAGGTGTCCCTACCCATGGCAGGGTGTGGATGAGCTTAAAGGTCTCTTCCAATCCAGACCATTCTATGTAACAGAAACTTTTAGATTAGGTTTGTGCCAAGAGAGGACACCCAACAAACCCCTACAGTTTTCCCTTGGATAGAGGGAAACCTTAAAATATTCTAGCAGTTGAGTGCAAAGAACTGTAGCAAATGAGAGGATCCATCTGCATATCTTTGGGAATTTTGAGGAAATACTGCATTGAGGACTTTACACTATAACCTGTTTTTGAGAAAAAACGCTTTCTTTGTTAACATTAGCTGAAATTCAGTTGCAATGGGACATTTAAATGCAAAATTCCATATCACTGTTTTCTGTGACAACATCAGAAATTCAGAAATTCTTTAGCTTGGTATGAGAACTTGGGGCAAGTCTCTGGGGGGAGGTAGAACATCACAAATCACCCTAATTGACTCATGGCTCTGTCCAGAGATCCTCTCAGTGCATCCTCCTCATACCCAAGCATCTCAGTGATCTTTTCTCTAATTCTAGAAATAGCCCAGGTAGGCTCAGCTCAGGTCTGTGCTCATCCAGTGGAATACATGTGCCCGTAGTCTACTTGCTCTCTCCCATGTATAAACAACTGGGAGAAACATAAGCTCATCCCTTGGCTAGAGGTGAATGCAGAGGTTTTGGAATTTTGAATGTGTTAGAAGGCAGATTTTGTGCATACCACTCTCCAATTCACTGCATATCATATGCATAGAATTTACCCCCATGCAGGCTGTGAATATTTTAAGACATTTATCTCCTCACTACCTCTGAGGATGATCCAAGTATAAATTGCAACCTTTTCTATACTCTCCAGACCTGATTTTCACACAGTAACTCCTTGCTCTCCAAGAATATTTGATATCACTTTTTACTTTGCTGAGCATTATTGCTGTTTCAAATTATGCTCCTTGTTGGATCAGTCTTAATTTGCCCTCCTTGGATCTCATTCTGTTTCACACTTGTATTTCTGCTTTCTCAACAGCCTGGTATTTAATCTCTGCTCTCTCCACTATTCACAACCTTTCCTAATTTAGTATTCTCTGCAAACCCGATTGACATGGCCTAGAGAGTTGTTGCCATGTTAAATGTAGGATAAACTGTGATCCCTGACTAGACACCACCTCACAGTTTCATGTACATGTTTCCACTACTTTCACCACTTATTTGGTTAGGAATTACAGACATCGCTTTGTTGATAGATCTACTCCATCTTTTTTTTTTTGTTAATTGTAGGAAAGACACAGAGAAATATTTTTAAGAAAATTAAATGTGAAGCCTACTATTTCCAATTTTGCTAACTTGCTTTATAATAAATTCAAATGAGGCTTTTCAAAGCATCTTTCAATAGATCTGCATTTTACTGCCAACTGCCAACACAACTTTTTCTTCAGAAATATGGAAAAAGGGGGAAATTATCTGGGATGCTGGTAGGAATTAGTCCCCTGGGGATTTTTGTGTGTTTCCTACATAGTTTTAGCACACGTATGCAATTGGAATAAATATTACCCAACTCAGCCCAGTGTATGAGTAGTTATCATTTCTGTTTGGAAATTGGAAAGTACTTGCAATTAGATTGCTATGGACCAGGGGAAGTTCAGGTTGGACATCAGGTTGGAAGAATTTCTTCACATAGTGGGTAGTTAGACATTGAAAGGGGGTGCCCAAAGAGACAGTGGAATCCCCATCCCTGGAGGTGTTTAAGGAAAGACTGGATGTGGCACTCATTGCTCTGGTTTAGTTGACGAGATGGTGTTTGGTCCAAGCTTGGACCCGCTGATCTCAGGATTCTTTTTCAATCAGGAATGTGTATATATATATATATATATATATATGTCTAAAGATAATGCTCATAATACCAACATGTATGTATTTCATTACTCTTCCAACTCCATTAATAGAGTTTGCCTCCTTGTCTTTGCCTTTCCTTGTTTTATTGACACCTCTTAATCACTATACTCCCCCAGTCTTGTTGGGTTTTGGAGCGAGGCTGGGTGTGTGTGAAGGTACAGGGATGCTCATTATGGACTTCTGCTTGCTATAGACTTTCACCATGATTAGCCAAACAAAATATTTTCCCTGGATATGGGATCAGAGCAAAGGGCAGTGCCAATGACAATGACAGAGAAAGCAGGGTCAGGACTCTTCTAACTCTAAAATGTGTCTTTTTTGGAGCAAAACTGGAGAGAGAACTGGAGGCCCCTTGCTCTTGTATCTTTTCCCATCCTTCTAGTCTTCCATTTGCTATTTATCCAGAACTCTTTTCTGCACGTCATCTCTCTGTTATTGGCAAAAGTTTGCCTCTGTAGATTGTATTCTGCAACTGTTTTTCAAATTTTATAGCATATTGAAATGTTAGAATGCAAACTTAATTAATACTTTACAGCTGGTAATAAATGGTCTGGAGCCAGAGAAAGAATTTTGCATAGCCACATCCCCCTTTTAATTCATCCTCTGCTCCTCAAGCTTTTCATTACCAGCTTAAAAACGTTGCTAAAATTTACAGCACTGTGCTCTCCTCTTGTGCTGGTGTGATCATTCACAGTTTGTGTAAGCTAAATTTGAAATTGTGACCCAAGAAATCCGATAATGTGTTGCATGTCTTTGTCTCACGCTTTGTGTGGGGCTAAGTGGCTTCACATGGTGTAAGACAATGGAGAATCATGTTCTAAGTGTGCAATGCCAGAGCCTTACAGTGAGATCTTGCTTCACTAGGAGTTCTGTGATGATTTCACAGCAAAAAGATGTTCAGTCCAGAGTCTTCCAGCTAGGACACCAACACAGCATTAGGCCAGAAAAACTTCAAGGGAACATGGAAAGGACATCTTTCCTCAGAGTCTAGCACTAAATGCATCTCTTCTAGAACTGAAATCATAAGCTCAGTTGAATTTAATTCCGAGAACTGTAATTTGTGCTTTGCAAATTGCAAAATTGCCAACTGCATTACTTCCACAGGACCCAAAGTGCTAATATGAAATGTATAATGAGATTAAACAAGTGATTTTAAAGATAAAGTTCAGATAAATTATCTACCTGTGACAAATAGACTTGATGTTACAAAAGATAACATAATTTTGCACATTTTTATATTTTAAGGCGAGATACTACAAGTAGTTGGGAACTGGTTGTGTAACCAATGGACTTATATAGAGCTGTTAGTCCTATGCTTAAAAATTTAAGGGGGAAACTCTTAAATTAAATCCCTTCCAGTAATTTAAATGGTGCTGAATTATGGGAATTACTAAAAGGTAATTTTTTTTAAGTTATGCTTGATAAATTGTTTTAAAATGGGTTGTGCTTATTATTTTGTTAACTTCTCCATTAGATTTTCACAGTTTACATGACAAAGTGTGAAACCAGATTGACTATTACAATAGTGGTGCTCTGGATTTCAGGGTACAAAGTGGAGATTGGAGATCCAGTGAACTCCAAGACAGTGAAATCCAATTTTTTTTCTAAATTCAGTTTTTGAAACTCACTTTGTTTCCCCTGATAGTTCCATATCCAGTCAATATCAAAGCATAGTAAATTGATTTAATCATGCAAAGTAAAGTAGGCACATGTCTGGCTCAAAATCTGTCTTCCTTATGCTTGACTTTATTTATTTAATGTCCCGTCTCGGCTGTTTTAATGGCCTGGAAAGGCTCAGGATGGCCTTGGTGCAGCCCGCGCTCCAAAGGACGAAAGGAATCTTCAGGTTTTTCGGTCTTCAGTGTTGTTTATTAATTCTTATCTACAATATTTTCTCCCGGCCCTACAGAGGTCCGCACAGCAAGCCAACCATGAGCGCACTGACTGCCCTCGGGGCGGTCACTTTATGCCAAAAACTACGTGTAAGATATTTACCTTTTCTCCCCAATACCTTTCACCCTTATTGACAAGTGCACATTCAGTAAGAACCAATCTCAAAGTGCCACCATCACCATCGAAGATGGAGGACAAAAAGAAGACGGACAGGACATGCCCTAATTCCTCCATCTTGTCTCCTAAAAACCCCCATGTACCGGAATTCCAAAACCTGTGTTTCACACTATAATCAATCTATCTCTTCACCATTTATCCCCGTATGATCCTCCCATCCTCATACAGCTGTTACTTCCCGTGCAGGATCAAAGTCTAACCACCAAACACTTCTGGCAACGTTCCAGGACCTCCGAGCCCCCCAAGGGTTGTCTCGGTGACTCTGCACATCAGGACTGCTGTGCTGAGTTCCCACATCTCCCCCTTCTGTTTGCACTAAAAACACTTTTGCTACCCGACTCATGACACGCCTTAGACATACAAAGATGCACAGAATAACAAGTATGAGGACTAAGAGAATTATTAAGACATAGAATGCTATCTTTAAAATTCCTCTCCATATGGGTGAGATATCAAAAAATCCTACCAGATCATCGATCCACGATCCTGTGATCTCGCCAAGTTTATTTATGCTGTCTTTTATTTTCTGAATACTTTTATGAATTGACCTTGAATGGTCTGAGAGATTTATGCAGCACATCCCTTCAAATTCTTCACACCCATGTCCATGAGCGAGCAATAGGTAATCGATCGCCGCTCTGTTTTGAAGAGTCGCCGGTCTTACACCACTGATGTCTTTTAACATGTCACTCAATGCGACAGACACAGACTGAGCATGTTTGCTCAACCAACAACCCATGCGGTCGATTTGAGTCAAGGCCACCCCTGATGCTGCTTGAGGTGAGAAGATTGCTGTAGCAACTCTCGCTGCCTTGTCCCAGGTAAATATTTCGTCATTGCAATCTGCCGCATAATGTTGTATTGATCTTTTTTCTTTGTGCTTTTTCTCTCTTAGTGATTTCAAATCTGGCGACAACATTGAAATTTCCCCAATGCAGCATGGACCTCCCGTGGCATTAGCAGGAATGCCGTGCCAAATTCTGTCCCCACAAATTAGAAACAAACCCCGTGGCAATTGCACTGGGCCTTGGATCGATCCTCTGGCAGTTTTCTCTGTGTATTTGCACCATGCTGATGCATTTTTATAGAATTCATGACTGGGAGTCACATCGATAGTTTTTGCCTTTGAGACATCTGGAGTTTCGAACTGCATGCAGAGTTCCATTGTCATGGACCCAAAAAATCTCCAATTCCTGAGGTTCTGTAGAAGCCACAGGAAGAAGATGTGTCCAAGCATGCCACTCCTTCACAGGATCTTTAATGACCTGCGAGATGTTAACTGTGGAGTGCCGTGGAATTGGCCATTCGTCCACTGGCAATCCAACCATGCATGCTGAAAATGGTCTCCCTGGCCTCGAATGTGTCAGGCAAATACTATCCAAATTCGCTGCTTGAGGTAAAGCCTCCCATACATTTTGTTTTGGTTGATTAATAGGTAAATTTGCCCCATTGCCTATTGCAATGAATGAAAGAATGGTGCACATGAGCATCGTGAAGCTCATGACCTCACTTTCGTGCGAAATCATTGTTATGTTTTCACTCAAGACCCCAAAGGAAAAATCCCCAAAGTCTTTAGTACTTTTTATTTCTCTTCTGAGTCGTCTTTCGCAGTCTGAGTCTCGACTTCTGTCTAAGTACTCGTCTCTTTGTTTCTCGGATCAGCGTTCTCCTGTTCTCGCGTTCGAAATGGCTTTACGTGTCGTGCTGACACTCACTTCAGACCTCGATCTGTGGAAACACAAGCGAAACCCTTGCCCCAAGTGATTAGTTTGAAAGGACCCTCTATTTGTCCTGTCTCTGGGTTTCTGATCAAAACTAAAGGATTTTCCCTTAGCTTTGTCTGTGTGCTGTTTAAAAAATGCCTCACGATTGGTGGATTAGGTTCTGAGGATGAACTATTTAGGAAGTTCCACACATACAACGCCTTATTTTATTTCAAGTGAGGTGTTGCCTCTGGCTCACCCCTTCTTTGTCTGTCCAGAAGGGATTTCAGGGTGTGATGTGTTCTTTCAATGATTGCCTGACCTGTGGGCGAATGTGGAATACCAAATGTATGTTTGACACCCCATCTTTTCAGGAATCTGTCAAGCACCCTGCCTGTATGCGTTGGACCATTGTCTGTTTTTATCTCCTGAGGCACACCTAATGATGCGAATGGTTGCAGAAAATGTCAACAAGCATGGTCTGCTGTTTCCCCTGCATGTGCTGAAGCAAAGACTACACCTGAGAATGTATCTACTGAAACATGAACGTTTTTGAGCCTCCCAAAAGATGGATACTTTGTGACATCAGCTTGCCACAACTGAAGACTTTGCAGTCCCCGTGGATTGACTGCTCCTGTAGAAGAAGGTGGCTGCACAAGCTGACAGTCTGGATGTTGCGGTGTGTTGCAAGGTCCTGTTTTAAACTTCCGGGTCCCTTCCCAGGTGTGCCTATACCTTCTCCCTTCCCCCTCGCCCCCTTGCTGAGTGAGTCCTGTCAATCAGGCTTAAGATTCCAGCAAGGCGTCGAGTGGTTGGTCGATTTCAAAGGATGCTCCTCAGGCCTGGGGGACATTGGCCCGTATAGGTGTCCCTAGTCCCTTGAGACCCTGCCCCTTTCACCTGGTTGGTAGCTCACCTGTCCCCTCCCCTTACCCTGTCCCCGAGCTTAAAAGGTTAATGAGACCATGCGGCCTCGATTCTGTTGGAGGAATTGCCCCGGTTCAGACCTCTGTAACCATGGAATAAACATCTGGATATAACCCTCCAGCAGAATCCTCTCCTTCTTCTCTTCACCATCGCCAGAAGCTCTCTCTCCTGAGGTAAACGGAGTTCCTGACAAGCCTGGACTTGCACCAGTGCCCTGCTGCAATCTCCAGCAGCCAAGGTATCTCTGGGGTAAAGCACCACAGAAGCCGCCTTTGGCTCAGCAGCGAGGGTCACACTGACCCAGGCACAATCTAACTAGTTATATTGGGATTCTTATTCCAATATCTGGACAAGCACTGATGATTTCTGTCGCCTGACTCTTTTTGAGACAAAAGGACTCCATCAGCGCCTGTGCATTCTGATGAAAGAACGCATGACTCAATCTTGCCTGCTCAAAAATGTCCGGCAGTGTTTGAGAAATGGGCATTGTCAACCTGTCTGCCCGAGCATTCCGTTCCGCTAAAAACCCTGGAAGTGTTGTGTGCGCTCTAATGTGCGTGATAAAATATTCTCTTTCCCTGCTCTCTAGCAAATGTTTTCAAGCTTGCCAGATATGAGTGTTAAACCTCATTACTGACTTATTTCAAGAGTGAACCTTCCAATCGTTTGACCACACCCGCAACATATGTGGAATCTGTGACCAGATTGAGAGGTTGTTTGAACAACTGAAACGCTCGGACAATGGCTGCCAACTCCACAATTTGTGGAGAGCCCTGGACCATCTTTACATCTGATTGCCAATCCCCTCTCGTTGAGTTTCTCCACGTGATCACTGACTTGTGTGTCTTCCCTGAGCCATCAGTGAACACTATGATCCCGTCCAAAGGTTCTTCACTTATTCTTGGTTTCGCTCTGTGACATATTTGTGATTGCAGTATTTTATGCTGTGGAAAATGGATTGTGCAAATTCCCGGAAAAGCTAGCAACGCGATTAATAAGTCTTTCGATTGTTGCATCGCCCAATCGAAATAGTCTTGCTTCAGAGGTAATCTGATGACTGAGAATTCCCATCCTGCCATTGTCAGCAACCTTGTTCTCGCCCTTATGATGATTTGTGCTGCCATCTCTAAATCCGTGAGAATTGTCTTTGAAGGCCTGTATGGTAGAAAAACCCACTCTATGATTATCAAAGAGTCTTTTTGTGATTCATCCCATTGGAAGATCAAACCATGGAACTGAATTTTCTTCCCCAGCACTGCCAACTGAAAAGGCAACATTGGAACAAATCGATGTGCCTGCCTTTTCTGTATCGCGTCTGTGACTTTCTCCAACTCTTTCTTTGCTTCTTGCTTGAGTGTCCTGGGAGATCGAATGTCTGTGTCTCCTCTCAAAAGATCGAGCAACGCTTTAATGTCGCTCTTTGTGATTCCCAAAGCCAGCCTCATCCAGTTGATCTCTCCCAAAAGCTGTTGTAAATCATGCAAATTGCTGATCTTTGTGCTGACCTCCATTTTCTGAGGTTTTATCGTTCTCTCTGAAATCTTCCACCCTACATATTTCCAAGGTGCAACCTCTTGAATCTTTGAAATGCTGATTTCCAAACCTGCATTTTGCACTTCTGCAATCACACAGTCACGAGCTTCTTGCAGCTCCTGTTGTGTTGATGCTGCAATGAGCAAATTGTCCATGTAATGAATGATTTTCACCTTCAGAAATTTCTTCCGTGCTGGTGCCAAAGCTTGTGCCACGTACCATTGACAGATCGTCGGAGAATTTTTCAGTCCTTGTGGAAGGACCACCCAATGGTACCGCTGCAGAGGCGTTTCCTTGTTGATATTCGGAACTGAAAAGGCAAATCTTGGAGCATCATCTGGATGGAGCGGAATACTAGAGAAACAATCCTTGAGGTCAATGACCACAAGCGGCCAATCTCTGGGAATCATTGAGACAGGTGGAAGTCCCAGCTGAAGTGATCCCATGTCTTCTATGACTTCGTTGAGCTTCCTGAGATCATGTAACAGCCTCCATTTGCCTGATAGCTTTTTCTTGATGACAAACACTGGAGAGTTCCAAGGGCTGTCTGTCGGCTTGATGTGTCCCTTCTGCAATTGTTCTTGGACCAGGTTTTTCAAAGCACTCAACTTTTTCTGCTCAAGGGGCCACTGATCCACCCAAACTGGATTGTCTGTTCTTCAATGTGGCGAGTGCCGCAGTGACCCCTATTAAAAATCCACTTTGATCTTCGCGCCCCATTGTGTCAAAAGGTCTCGACCCCAGACTGTGATTGGCTTTTGGACGACAAAAGGACGAATGATCGCTGTCTTGTCTCCTGGTCCCGTGACAATGACGGAATTCTCACTCTGCAGACACAGAGAAGCTCCCCCTATGCCTGAGAGAGAACCCAAGGGCGCGACCAAGCTCCAACTGCGTGGCCAAAAGATGTACCATAGTATTTTAAAGCCACATGTGATATTTCATCACATTCTTTGAGACTTTTCAGGAGATACATTGAAAAAATAAAAGCTGAGCAGGTGACAGGGTATCCCTTCATGCCCTGAGGTGAATTTGTGACATTCCAGTACCACCTTCGCTACTATGGCAGGCCCAGGTACCACAGTCAGGGGCTTTGGAAATCCCACCACATGTATTCGTACAGCTGGCCCTTTGCCTTCTCAGGATCAGCCTCATTATGATTTATTAACCATCTACAAAGAGCACTGACAAACAATGAATATTTATGACTACAGATGTAACCCTATTGTTTGTGCAAATTACAGTGTTTTCCTGGTAATATTCTGAATGGCTTCAAGTTGACATAAATAATTCATACTTGTAAAGCCATATGTTAAACTGTCATTGTAAAAGACTAAGTGCTGCCAGTTTTCACTTGAACCATATGTAAATATCAAGCACTTGATATTAAACAGCGATATAAAGTCTAAGCACCTTAATGTCACTCACACAGTAAAGATTGTAATATGCCACAGTGCATTGAGTGCCAGTGTCAAAAGAAGTTTAACTGCAGCAAAGGAACCATTTTTATTCCTGAGTAAATTGCAGCATATTAATTTAACCAAGTCTGGCTTTACAGATTTAAATTACAGTGAGAGCAGACGTCCAGTCTTTGTTATTATTGCTGTGTGAAGGAAATAGCTTGAAATATTAACACAAATATACCCCAAGTCATTAGTTTTTATCAAGGTACTCATTGCATGCATGAGACATACATTTACATACATTTAATATGTGTATATATATATGTGTGTGTGTATGTGTGTGTCAAATGCTGTGCAAATGTCATAGAATCATGGGATAGCCTGGATTGGAAGGCACCTTAAAGACCACACAGTTCCAAGCCCCTGCCATGGGCAGGGACACCTTCCACTATCCTAGGTTCTCCAAGCCCCATCCAACTTGGTCTTGGACACTTCCAGGGATGGGGCAGCCACAGCTACTCTGGGACTTTTTATTTTTCATTAGGAATTTCAGAATGTAGTGTTAAGACTCATAAGGAGTACAAAGCTCTTGGATTCATGGGTTCTTTCCTCCATGCTGCTAGCATCTCCATTGACAGAGATGAGGCTGGTATCCTTTTTCCTGCCAGGCTCCATGGCTGGAAGCACAGCCCTCACCCACCACATGACATATTTCTGGTCCTGTGGGAGGGCTGAGTCTCCTGAGGCACAGAGACTTGGCTACTCACACATACTTCCATGAGCCCTGTTATGTGGAGGGTCAAGTCAGTTGCCCATGTCAAGGCTGTAGCCTGTGGGAGATTTACTTCCAACCCCATTACAGGAGAAGAAATACAGCTCTGGGCTTGGTTCATGGTTCCCATTCTGAGGGAGTGGCCTCAGCCACCTTAAAAGCCATGAGGTGGCCTGATCATAGTTCAGAAGAACGCACAGCCACACCTCAGAAGTCTCTCAGTAGATGCTCTTAACTGATAATTTTGCAGCTAAATGATAAGGCTGAATGATGCAGATGGGCAAATTCAGCTTGGAAATACACCATACATTTTCAACAGCTAAGGTAATTAGCAATTTGAATGACCTAATAAGGCTTGTAACTGACTGTTCATCACAGAAATGCTCAAGCTGTGGTTAGAGGTGTTGTTTTTTTTAAATAGTTAAATCACATTTATTGTCCTTATAGCAAAAATTTTCTCAAGGAAATTGTGTGGTTACAAAGGAAACTAAGACTGGGTGGTTAAAAATAACATTGCTTAGCCTCAAAATCCATTAATTTCCATGATCCAAGTACTGAGCCTTGCACACACTTCTTAAAGCTCTCTGTTCTGCATTGCTTCCACAGTTTAGACTTAGAGTGTGTCCATTGAAAGCTCCACTGACAGATGTGGTGTGTCTGTGCTACTCTGCATGTTTCAAGGACAGCAAAAAATTTTAATTAAAGATTTTGCAGTTCTTCATGTGCCTTCAAATGAACCTTGGCAGTTTGTTTTCCATGTGCAGTCCTGAGGCAGAACATTGCGCACAAAACACAACCATGTTTACTGTTACAATTGCTGCTTGAGTGAGAAGAATAGAAGTTAAGTTCTCTTTTAATGGGTTTGAAATCAAAAGCACTTTCTTTTGCTTCAGTGGGAGTGTGAAAATAGAACTTCTAGATTCAGACAGGGACAGACACAGGCATTGCAGGTGCTCAGCATGACAGCAGTTTTTTCTTTCCTCACAGAAGCCTGAGGGCTAATACAATCCCTCAAAAAGTGTTAGTCCCAAATACAGACTGAAAGAATCCCATGAATTCGGCCGAATTTTCTTAATTGTAATGACCATTGTGGCTACTGCATGACCCCAGGAATGCTGTCCTTGATTATGCCTCTTTTTGTGACATCACCCTGGAACTGGTTATTTTTCACAACTGCACAATCTGCAGGCCTTTTCTGGCTCATAGTTTGCAAATGTCTCTGAAGAATCCATTTCTCCTTGTCTTAAACTTATTTCAAGGCCAAAGTAACACTATAGGGACCCCTTATTTCAGAAGCAGCTTGTTTTATGCCTTGTCTTGAGCCTGCAGGGCACAGACAGTGCTTCAGGTGTCACATAAATACAAAAGAACTGCATTTATACCACAATCCATATTTCTAGGTGCTCATTTGGACAGTGCAGTTTTTACACAAATTAAAGCTTTTTTTTTGTATTGAAGTAGAAATTAAATTAGAAATCTACTAAGAAATGTGTGCTTATAAAAATGGCAATTACTTATTTGAATCTTTCTGGGCATACTTAGAAATTAATTTCTGGATTTTGTTATTGGAAGTATAATTTTGTAGCTTATTTTTGGTGCTAGCAGTGTAAGACCTTAGAGAGGAGTCCTAGATTTTGTTCTTTCCTGAGCATCTTTTACTGAATTTCATTCAGTTATTACAGCTCTGTGCAAGTCCAGTGAAATCATTGGGATTACCCAGGTGCAACCACAATGAAGACACTGAATTTCAGCACTGGAGCTACAAAGCAGGATGGAGAAGAAAGTAAATTTCTGGTTGTACTCCCCAAGTGCAAGTTGAGTTGGCATTGCTGATGGTTAGAAACACCTGTTTGGAGGAGGTGTCATCTTGAGGGAAAAATATCAATTAATAACTGGAATACTTGTGATCTGAGCAAAGTGGCTGTGGTTTAATTCAAAGAGAAGCATAGAACTGTTTCCAAAAGCTCCCTGGTGCTATCCAAGTGCAGAGTACTTCCAGGTTTCCACAGCCTAGAAGCCCATCCTGAAGATGCAGAGCTGGATCTTTGCCATGTTAGATAACTCATATGGAAATAAACTGTCCAGAAAAATGAAGAAGAAATTTGATTTTATCTTTCTTTCTTTTTTGAATATTTTTAATTTCATTTTTTATTTTTAATAGGGAAAGAGCTGTAGCTCTTCAAGGAATACATTCCACACATGATTAAACATTAAAACAGGAACACATCACTGCACACAGACCAAAACCTGCCTTTTCCTCCACTAGAATTTTAAATCTGTCATTGTATTGAAGGAAAACAAAAGTACGATTTTTTAAAGTAAATCTTTTAGTTTGCCTCTGGCACAAAACCAAACAATTTATATTGTGAGGTTTTCTGTCTGCATATAAATATTCCCCTGCAACACAGTTCATCATGGAGAATGTTCCTCAGCCTAACATATCTGTCATGAGATTGTTTTACACATGATCCATTTTGTCTTGTTGTGTTGATCAATACTTACATTTTTGGGCTGCTCCAAATAGAGGATCTTCCAGCCCAGTTCCTGGCCCTGCACAGGATCCCCCAACAATGCCACCCTGTGCCTGGCAGTGTTGTCCAAACGCTCCTGGAGCTCTGGCAGCCTTGGGGCTATGACAGTTCCCTGGGGAAATGGGAATTCCATGTTCAGTGTCCAACCACCCTCTGGGGGTGGTTTCCTGCTATCCACCCTAAACCTTCCCTAACTCAGCTTCATCCCACTTCTGGGGTCCAGAGACCCTGTCTCTGGTCACAAGAACAGAAGGTAGCCGTCTACTGCCTGGATGGATGAGGATGAACTGGGAAAAACTGAGATGGACTAGGAGCTTTGGGAGGGAATACAAGGAACTGAAACTTCTGAGATGGACTGGGATAGGCTATGATGAACTGGGAGATCTGGGATATTGAGTTAAATTTCCAAATTTGTTTTTGGCAGTGTACGCTAAGTAGCTCAGTTTCTTCATCCAACATTGCCTTTATTCTCTTGTTGGCTTAGCAACTCCTTACGTTGTTCAGATCTCCCTTTGGCTGAGTGCTGCAGTCCATGGCAAACTCATGGAAAAATAAGGTTCAAGGAAGCAATACATGAAAGAGTGAGCTGAGAAGACGGCCTGCTGACCATCCTGGTGTAACCCCAGCCAGCAACCACTCACTCCCCAACAGCAGGACTGGGGAGAGAATGGGAAGGTTAAAAGGCAGAAAATCCCTGGCTGGGATAAAGGTAGCTTTATAGCAAAGCAAAGCAAAACAAGGAATTAATTCCCTGCTTGCCATGGTTGGTAGCTGTTCAGCTATCCCCAGGAGAGCACGGCTCCATCACATGCAACAGTTTCTCAGGAAGACAGACACCATTACTCCAAACATCCCTCCCTTCCTCCTTCTTCTCCCCAGTTTATACACTGATCGTGATGTCATAAGGTTTGGAATGTCCCTTTGGTCAGTTGGGGTCACCTGTCCTGGCTGTGTCTCCTCCTAAATTCTTTCAGCAGTGTGGCAGCAGAAAAGCAGGAAAGGCTTGGCTCAGTGTAAGCTCTGCTCCACAATAACAAACCCACCTCTGTTATCAGCCCTGTGTTCAGCACAAGTACAAAGCACAGCCCCATACAGCCCTTTGTGATACTGTAAAATGTGGTGTCCTTCAAGCCTTCTGGGAATATAATCACTTAGAAATTCTTTATGTCCTGTAGAATTGCTGAGTGTGTAACGGCCAAAATGCAATGAAATGCATGTGTGCATTCACAGGAATGCTTTTTCAAGTAGCGTTCTGGCTATGTGCTGGACTCTGTGTATGAACTGTAAAGAGTATTTTTGTGCTGTGTACACTGGGCCAAATTATTGGTGCTTCTGGTTGGGTCTGCTGTGCCCCAGTGCTGCCATGACTGTCCCGAAGGAGACGCAGTCACAAGAGGGGCTGCTGAGTAATGATCTCTCCCAGTGTCTGAGGCACCACCACCATGGCAATGGATGTATAAGGCAGGGTTATGTCCTAGGTCTAATTCCACATCCCGGTTAGAAAATCCACAGCTGCATTTCTGCACTTATATGCTGCATTCCTAATTCTACTTTGGGAAAGCTTCTTACAAAGGCAAAACACTCCCAGATTTTTATGTTTATCCATGGGCAATTGTGCCTTGGAAATGGTTTATAGGCAACCTTGGACCTGAATTCTAATCTGATTTAAACTCATTTAAATTCAGAATCACTCTGGGCTAACTCCAGTGTAAGGATAGTACTGGTCCATGGGGCAGCAGCGGTGCTTCACAGAAATACCAACAGCAGCTGGCTTTGTGCCCTTAGTTAATTTGATTATATCGTTTTAGTTTAACTTAAACAAAGCAGCGATCTTATTATTATTTTAAGAAATCTATTTTGAGAGGAGGGAATTGTATTTCTCACATAAATCCATCTTCAAATGTCCTCTTTAGATGTACATGCAGCTGGGGCTGGAGTTGAGTTTGTGTGGGGAGGGAAAAAGTGTACTGGATTTCAATGATCACAGTTGCTTTAAATTATTCAGGGAAGAAGGAGATGCCGTTTATGCATGAAAAAAAACAAGGTTGGCAATGGGGATCAGAGGGGCCTTAGTTTGTAGTTTCCCTCTGCTATAAAGCAAGTACCAGAGGAAGGATTGGGGTGCCTTGCCAATAATTATCTGAGGGGTTATATTTGGTGCTTGTGACCATTAGGAAAAAAATCTGGGTTCAATGGTAGTCAGCATTCTTATCATGGTTTCTGTCTCAAGCACTGTTATTCTGTAGTTTTACAAGAAGCAATTCAAAATAAATGCTTGAATCTTGCTTTGCCTAAATGTGAATTAAAGTCAATCTCAGAAATTTCTCCTGATACGAACTTTAGTAGGACTTGAATACATGTTTTCAAATACTTAAATCATAGTTGCATAGGATATTTTCTTAATTTTGCAGACATTTTCTACATGTCTTATTTACTCTTCCCCTCCTTTATCTTCAGTTAAAATCTACTTTAAAAACATCCGTGTTCTAAATCGCATAATAAACTTCAAAATCACAGCAGGGGAATTGAGAATGGCTCTCAACAACAAATCCTATTAATCATAATATTTCCTGTTGTACAGTTCTGTCACATCTCTTATTTTATGTGTTTTGCCTACAGAATGAAAAGGAGAAACTGACATGGAGTGACCGCATGCCTGGATATGCAGCAAACTTTGGACTGATTTTATTCATGGTAACATACATTTAATTTCTGCTTGTTTATCAGGTGTGAGAAACTTTGCCATGAGCATCTAGAAGGAAACCCTTGAATTGCTGTTCTCAAATATGTTAAAAATCTGAAGGTAAGGTCAGTTTGGGAGAAATGCTAGGAAGGCTCATGGAGCTCAATGCCCACCTCCAGCTTTAATCTCTTTTTCCAAAGGCTGCTTGTGGAAAGTCTGATTTGCTGTTATGCCAGCTGTTCATTACACAAATTCTGCCTCTCCTCCAGGGTTTCTGCTCCATCTCTGTTATCCAGTGAAGGGATAACATTGATGTTTAGTTGTGAGCACAGTATTGCATATGTTGGTCACAGTGATGGTCGGAAAGGTTGAGCCTCTGAACAGGCAACATCCAGGTGAAATAAATCAGTTGCTGATAAATATTTATCCAAGACACATTCAGGGATGGACTGTACAGTAGATCATGGTATACAGTAAGATCATGGTACACAATCCTCCCTTGGGAGCAAGAATCAGGTGTGCAGGACAGCCCCTAAAGTGGGAACACCATTGTCCTAGTCAAAAGTCAAATTTCCAGCAAAACAAACCCATCATGAAGCTACTGGACTTTGTAAACAGCAACAGGAAGGCCTCAGAAACAAACCTTAAATTACATGGTAAAGGATCCCATTATCCATCTGGTTACAGTAATTACTGACTGAAACCTTCCGTTCATACCTACAGTCACTATAAAATGGCAATGAAAGGCCTGTTTACACCATTGCAGCATGTAACTAGGGAAACCCACCTGCGGCCTAATCTATTTTAAGATAGCTAAGTGTATTTCTAATTTACTCAAATTTGCATATACTGCACCAGATGTCCTGAGAAGATTTTATTTCTTTTTCTGACAATCAAATGCTCACATTGAAATGAATGTCTACACCCTTTTAGATATGTTTATATATTTATGAAGAAGTATGCATTGCATATTCAGAATATTTTCTCTACATTTTAGATATGTCCTCTATGGAAGTACTCACAGCATTTTGAGTGAGTTTACCATGCTGTGGCCATACCCAATATTTACTTTTTAGGCAGAATCTCTAAGTGTCATGAGTCACGACTTCACTTAGAGAAGGCCACACTAAGTCTGACTAAGCACACAGCCATGACTGAGCTTTTACAAGTCATTCTTTTGCAGACAAGGTGCTTACATGTGCTCTTGACTTTCACCACATGTTTAATTCTCCTCTAAGCATGAGCCTAAAGTGCTTTCCTGACTCATAACCTAGGTATTACCCTCCCTGCTTACTGAAACATCTCAGAGAGATTTATAAAGGGTTATTACCTACAGTTTGTGAGACGTAAAATGCAGAACTCCAATTCTTCAACTTCTGTTTGTGACTAGTGAAACTAGGCTGACTTTCACCATCTGCAAAGCAGACACAATGATCTTATTTTTGCAATATTTTGAGCATTATGTATATATAAGTACCTACAGGAGACAACTTGCAAACCATGCATGAAATTCAAACCCACTCTTGATGAGGGAGAGCATGCTCTGCTATTCTACATGGATATTGCAAGTTGCTCTTTACTGTATGGGATGTTTCCCTTTTTCCTGCTAGATTAGTTAAAGAGGAATTGGAACGATCAGACTGAAGTGTTGTTGTCAGTCTGTGAAATAGAATTGTACTGAGAAACCTTATTGGGCTTGTTAAGCTCTATTAATATTATTATTCACCCAGATTAATTAGTTTAACTATAAGGCCTATGTACAAAATAAATAATAAAATCTTGAATTTATGTGTGGATGCAGGGGTACAAGAGTCAGACACAGACCTGCACACGAGCAATTTCTAGTGCTGTAAAAGCGATTGTTGAATTTTTAATGCTAGCTTTCCTAGGCCAAAAGGGAAAGGGTGTTCCAAATCTATAGGTGTTTTCCATGAAAATTTCTACATTGCTATAGAGTGATTCTGTTTTATTCAGTCCCTCTTTCCCTGAGATTTACTTTCCCTGGTGATTCCTGAAGCTGGTAATGGTTTTCTTTGTGTAAAATCTTTCCCCTTTTTTTCCCCCTCTTAATTTCCATACTTCTGTTGTGTACTTCACTTTTGTGAATCCTCTTTCAAGAATTGTGTCATGGTCTTTTTTTTTTTTCTGGCTTTTCCTCTGTCTGTATTAAGCTAGGCGTGCTGGTTTTTTTGTTCAAAATGCAGGTCGAAAAAAACCATTCTGTTTGCTTCTCTCATCCAGTCTTACATTACCAAACAATTCCAAGGATTAATTCACACGTGTGGATGCTTTAAAATCTGATCAAGTCCTTTTGTTGTACACAAGGCCTCGCTGGACTGCAGAGGGGGCAGAAAATCCAAGTCTGATTTAAGCTATGCATTTTTGCAGAGATTGTAGGACAGAAATTCACAAGTCGTATTTTTGCAGAGTGAGATCAATGGTAGCAGGAGATTTGGGCTCAGCTGGGCATCTAAAAGCTTTTCTTGAGCGTGATTAACAATAACACAACACAACTTATAAACCCTACATTTAGTAGGCACATGTTGTGGCAGAGATTTCTGAGTTGGTGTAACGATGCTGGTAGTGCTAGATGCTAGGGTGGCATGGAACAATGAATCACTGGGGCTTTTCTTTGTTTGGCTGAGTCAGAGGAAGGAAGAAAATCAGTTTGTGTCAGGCAGAAGAGTTCAGCCTCTTCCACCCTATTCTCACTCACATGGTGTAATATTTGACTCTAGAATAGCTCTACTGGGGGGCCAGAGAACTATCTGGACATTAAATTGTTATCCTACTTGGATGGAGGTAGCAGCCTAGCCCACAGGGTTTTATAGCTTCCTTCTCATATCTAGCTTGCTTGCTTTCCTGTTTGTCTTCATTCTTACCAGGCTCAGTAGGTGACCTTTTCTGCAGCCAATTTTCACATCTGTTTCTAAGCAGTTTAGTCCTGGATGGACTAGTTTAGCTATTCAGGGAAGAAACTGCCATAATGGGGGGGGGAGGAAGGATGGCCAGAGGGAATGTTGGCAATGACAACAAACCCCAAAGTGGGTGCCTGAACAAATGGTGGCCTGCCTGATCAGGAATCTGGGCAGAAGAGGTATTTTCAGGAATGAGAGAAATGCTGTGAAGATACAGGAACCATTCCCTCTTGGTGACTGTCTGGGGAGTGAGAACTGTGCTCACAGTAACTGTGCAGTCCTACAGGCCCTCCTCAATTTTCTCCTCTTGCTGGATGCACAGATAATGAAGACTCCTAAAGGAGTATTTTTCCATCTGTGTCTAAGCAGATGTTTAAATTAAACAGCTGAGCAACTGAGAGTTTCTGAAGCCCTGGTGCATTTGCAAAGCAAATATTTTTGTTCTTTAAACAAATATGACTTTTTTTTTTTTTTTTAGTAATTTTGTACACCTTACTATGGCATTGCATGGATTTGAAAAGGTTGCTACTCTCTCATCCTCCAGGTCAGGAATCCTTAGGTCAGGTTCAAGTTCATTGAACTTTCATGATCTGAAATTTCCTCTTTATCTGTTTAGTGTGGATTGTCCTTGATTCTTCTTCCTTACTGTTAAGATATAATTCCTAAGTGGGAATTCATGGTGGAGAGAGGTGTGTATGGAGGCTCAGGGATCTCATCAGCTCCAGAATGAGGCATCCAATTTCTGATTTTCCTTGTCCACCACCATAGTGAAAAAAATTGCAAAGAAATCCAGGAGAAAAAACCAGGAAGACAGTATTAGGAAGATGATTAAGAAGGAGGAATCTGTTGCTCAACTGAGAAAAAGAAAGGAGCTTAAGGTGTCTGTAAAGGTGGAAGGTGAAGTAAATTAATACCAGGTGCTGGTTTGTTTTCTTCCTTTGTTGGGGATTTACTTTCTACTCTAGTGATTGTAGTGGGGAAGCAAGGAAAAAGTTATGGTTCTTGTGTTCCTGCACCCATTCTGTCACTGCAAGGTAGTTCAGCATGAATGTAATTTTTTTTTTGTCTGTTCATTTGGTAGGTAAGTCAAAAGAAAAATAGATATAAAAACTAGAAATGTTTCCTTGACACAATGAAAACTACAAAACCAAGGGAAATGATATTTTATGTCATTTGAAAAGTTTTCATTTAAACTGTTTCAGGTTCAGGCTTTTGTCATTCAACTTACATTTCATTTAAAATTAATGAAATAGTTCTTTGAAAAGTAAAATTAGATTTTTTCTAGGTCTAACTAGTACTATTTGCTGACAAAACATATTTGAAAATTTCATCTGAAAACTCCAGGACTTTCTCCAAATAAGTAATTCTTAGTATGCTTACTAGTTCTTCATAAAAGTGTGCCCAGTTTTCACCTTCAACCTTTAATAATTTGACTCTGATTCTTGTTGTGGTTCTTTTGCAATAGTTCCTTTTCATTCAACAACCTTCCCCTGCATACAGGAATTCAATAAACTATTGGTGGATCGTTAAAATGAACTGTTAAATTTCCTTAAACCTGTGTTTTGAATCTGGGCCCCTAGGCCCATTTTAATAATTGCAGTAGTCTAATCTTTCACATTGAGGTAGTCTCTTTCATCTGATGATCTCAAGATGTTTTACCTAAAATAATGAATGTACACTGGAATTCTTGCTAAAGGCAAAAAGGAAAGGGAAAAATGTACCTTCTCCCCCTTTTGTGCTGTGATGGTGAAAATTTGCTATTTTTTATTATTGTTTTAATGATTTCTTTTTCATTGTGGATTGGCTTAGATTTTTTTTATTTTAACAGAATACCACAACCCTGTGAAATTCAAGTTCTTCTTGTAGGAACTTGATCTTTAGTAGCAGGGCCAACTTTCCTCATCTCATGGGTCAAAGCTGGCCCACGAAGAATGCCAGGGATACCAAGTGATTTCTTGGACACAAATACAAAGTGAAGCCCTAATAACCCTGCTTAGGTCAGCCTTAAAGGAATAGTAACAGGGGAATAATAACTTTAATTTGTAAGTTGGCACTTCTGCTGTGCACAGGTGAAGCTGTTTGAGCCAGCAAAGCCCATTTACCTGACTGCACATAAATACAGGCCTTTCAGTCCAAGCCATCTGAATCTATTGTCAGATAAAAGATCTTAATTCCTGCTTTTGAACCCAAATTTCACTGCATGAATGATGTGTGTAGCTTTAATCAGAATAGATGTGCCCATCTGCAGGAATCCATGGAACCAGTATAAAAGAATCACAGATTGGTTTGGGTTGAAAGGACCTTAAAGGTATTTTAATTCTAACTCCCTGCCAGGGGCAGGGATGCCACTCACTGGATCAGGACACTCGGGGCCCCATCCACCCTGGCCTTGGTCTCTTCCAGGGATGGGGCAGCCACAGCTTCTCTGGGTAACCTGTGCCAGGCCCTCAGCACCCTCACGGGAAGAATTTCTTCCTAATATCGAACAAAAAATGTCCTCTTTTGGTTTAAAACCATCCTCCCTTTTCTTACCACTACCTGCCTATGTAAAAAGTCACTTTCCCTCCTTTTTATAAGCCTCCTTTAGATGCTGAAAGATGGTATAAGATCTCCCTGAAGCCTTCTCTTTTCCAGGCTAGACAACTATCTCAACTCTCATCCAACTCTCTCAAACTGTCTTCACATGAGAGGTGCTGTGAAGCATCCAGCCCCCTGATCATCTTGTGTCAGTTGAATTGTTGTGCCAGTTTGGAGTGTTGCATCAAATTCCTTATTTCTTATTTATGCTCCTGTTTGCTGGAGAGCCTTTTATTTTGATCACCTGCATGTTGTCACCTCGCACTAAGAAACAGCCCTGTGATGCCAATTCATGGAACAAACTTGTTAATTTGTTTGCAGATCATGCTGGCGTTTTCAGCAGTGTTTGGTGTCATCGTCTACCGAATCACGACAGCAGCAGCCTTGTCCTTCAGCACAAACGAGACAACCAGGTCCAATGTTCGAGTGACTGTGACTGCCACTGCTGTCATCATTAACCTTGTGGTAGTCCTCATCCTCGATGAAATTTATGGAGCTGTGGCCAAATGGCTGACAGAAATTGGTAAAACTGCCTTGCCACATTCCTCATTAATCCATGTATTGACACCAGGGGGTGCAAGGAGGGTCCAAGAGGAGTATTTCCTCCTGGATGGGGCCTGTGAAAACACTCAGGCCTGTGAAGGTACCCCTTTAAGCTAAGAGCTGCAGAAAGTCAGTGGGTTGTTTAAAAAATGTTGATGGCTCTGACAAAGTTACATTGATGTTGTTTCCCTGGTGAAAGTTTTAACTATTTTCTTACTGCTTAAAGGATTTTTTGGTTCCATTTTGGGGACATGTCTGGGCTGGACTTTTTATTAATGATTTTTACTGCAGTTAGTGGTTGGACTTTAAAAGTTTATTTTAAACATCAAAATATTGTTCCAAGCCTGGCTATTTATTTCTTTTGAAGAGAAGTCATTCCTTTGACTCCTATAGAGCTTTAGGCCTAAAGTATTGATTTGTTATATACATTAGGTTAAAGACATTTACTAATAGGAGTTTAGGCTGGGCTTTATTTTATTATATAAATTAGACCAAGAATGTTGACTGATAGCACCTTTACATGAGGTTACTCTTCAGACTTCTGTTCTCATTTTCTTAAAACACTTTTAAATTCACAAATGAAAACATCTCTTTCAGTCCTATTTTTGGAAGAACATTGCAAACTACAGTTTTGCAGTTGTTAGAGGTCCAAGCCTGAATTGTGGAAGTATGATCCTGTTTAGAATAAATTCCTAAAGTATTTGAAAGATATTAAGACAAAGCAATTAATTTTCACAAATTGTCACTTTGGTGGGTTCATTTGTTTATTTCTGTTTTGCACCAGGCTTTGGGCAGGTTGTAACAGGGTTACACAAATGGACTCTTGTTCTAGTAGCATAAATGAGCTCAGGCTCACTGTTCAGGCCAAAATTGTACCCAGATTTTCAGCTTTCACATGACAGACTGCTAACTGTGTGTGACCTGATCAATTCTGTTCACTGCACCTGCCCAGGTAAGAAAGGGCACAAATGTTAAGGAATGACACAGCTCTATGGAAAGAGTAGGAAAAGATAAAGATGAGATTTCTCCAGCAGCTTCTAGGCAGGAGCTGGGAAGTGCTAGGCATTGCCATGGCCTCTCTTTGGGAAGTGCAGGAGAAAAATCTCTCTCTTTTAAATGTGCACCATGCTGAACTGTGAAAGAAACAACAATTTCGTACTTGCTGATTATTTCCCCCCTGTCACTTTGCATTTTATTCTAATCCTGTCATTATTAGGGCAGCATTCCTAACCAATCATCAGATGTTTTGTTTAAGGAGGATCCAGTCAGAATAATCTCTAGTGCTACAAATTACATGAGTTAGAAAGTTCACTCAGGCAGCTTTCTCCAGCGCTAGGCTCAGATGCCAAATGTAATCAAAATGTTTAAAAATATTACAATTCATGCATGCTGATAAATGTTGCTTAACTTGTGAACTCTCATTACTGAGAAGAGAAAAACATTCTCAATTCTCATTTCACACTGCACTTGATCCACAAGTTGAAGAACATACTTGTAGGGCTGAAGGAGTAGCTCTTGACAGCGTAAGTTTCTATTCCTGGCCCAAGTACACTTGAATCTCTGTTCAGGTAAAAAATTACATCAGTAAGCACAAGAATAGCACTGATAGCAACTGGCTTAATCATAGGATCACAGTCATGCATATGCCTCAATACCTCCTCAGTCAGGAGGAAAAGAGTAGGAGTTTTGTCGTTATCAATACAGAGAGCTTGTACAGGGTGGAGCAGGACTCCTGTGGGCCCAGCAGAGTGGGGCACTGATGCCCCTTTATCACAGATCAGACCAGCCAAAGTGCAGATGGTATCCTGCTATTCCCAGGAAGAACAGATTATCTTCAGTAATCAGGTGGTGCCAGACAAGATTTGCAGTTCACTTGTAACTCAGGACCACAGAATGGGTTGGGTTGGAAGGGACCTTGAAGCTCACCCCGTTCCAAGCCCCTGCCATGGGCAGGGACACCTTCCTCTAGCCCAGGTTGCTCCCAGCCCCATCCAGCCTGGTCTTGGACAGTTCCAGGGATGGGGCAGCCACAGCTGATCTGGGCAACCTGTGCCAGGGCCTCACCACCCTCAACGCTTCCTTGAGGCCAAGGAAGAACCAGTAAAATGAGGACAAAATCAAAGCTACTTGTGTTTGTCCCTTGCAAAGGCAACAGCTCCTTTGGAGAGTTCCACCCTTAGCTCAACTCATCCTCCACCTACAAATTTCCAGCTGTCTAATTCTGGCATAACAACCCACCACTGTGTTTAATTTTTTGGGGGATGAGGGAGTTTTCTCTGTTACAAATGCACCTATTCTGGCTGAATGCATTTCTCATGCAGCACATCCGATGAGCTGGAGGACAAATTCTACACATGCCTCTGCAGCTATGGTATAGGATGTCTGAGGGAGCCTCTGGGACCATATATGGTGTGTAAATGTTCATCCAGAGGCTGAGCTCATCCATGCAGGGTGGGGGGGAGGTTCTCTGTAAGGCAGGGTTTAGTATTTTTCTCCCTCAAATGAAAAGTTGCACTGCTGTTATTCGATATTCCTGCTGCCCTGAGCTTTTCTCTTGTGGATCTATTCAGTGTATGAGATTGCCTACAAATTGTTTGAAGGTTTAATTAAGCTTTTTTATACTTATAGGTGGGTTATGCCGTAGGGCTCATCAGGTTGTGCACTGATCTTTTATGAAAATGTCGTTGAAAGTATCACAAAGAAAGTCAGGCAGTGAGGGCTCATTAGGCTTTTCTTTCCCTTTAGTGCTAAAATAATTATGCAGCTTTTTTAAGGAAAAACACCCCAAAACAACAGCAAAGCAAAGAGAACACTCAAACTGTGCCTGAAACAAAACCATACAAGTACAGCAGTATTTTTAATGAAGTCCTTAAGCCAGAGCTCTGGATCTCCTTATTATCCCACACTTTCTTTGTGCCACAGAAATTCAGCCAAGAATGATAAATTTAATCATAAAATTATCTTCTTTCACATTAGATACAGCTCAGGATGAGCAGAGAAACACAAGGGTTTCACCCATATAAGATCTTTAAAAAAGGATTCTACCATCAATTTGAAAAACCTCTGTCTTATACCTGTGCTTTCTGCTGCCAGAAAATTTCCACAGAAATTGAAAATAAATCTGGGAACAGAGTAATGAATACTGAAAATATTAAACCAAGAAATATTGAAATACAGAACATATGTAGTGAATTGGTAACAAAAATATGCCATTATTTTTGCACTTAATTCACTTAATACCATATTCAAAAATGTATTTATTCTTGTATTTAGCATTAAACATTTCAACAATCTCACCAGAGAAAAGAAGGCTTGTGGACTACAAGTTAAGGATGCTTTTAAGGTGGTTTTTTTCTGGTTGAAAGTCTTTGTACTTTGCTTTCAGCATTCCTCAACTGAGAATATGAATGTTTTGTTATTTTAGTTGTGTAACTGTGTAGCAGATATATTCGTGTATGTTAATATCCATTATACAGCAGAGTAATTTATACTGCTTTTGCTTTGTGGAATTGAATACCTCTGGAAATCAGGTCTCAGTGACAGACCTAGTGGCTTTGGCACCAATTAGAGGTACAAAAGAAAAATTAATATAAGCCCCAAGTTTGAAGTTTGGGGATTCAGGGATTTTTATATTTATTACTGATTCAGTTCTCTGGTTTGCTTTTTTTTCCCCCAGAAATACCAAAAACAGAGAAAACATTTGAGGAAAGACTGATTTTGAAGGCATTCCTACTGAAGTTTGTGAATTCTTATGCATCAATTTTTTATGTTGCCTTTTTTAAAGGAAGGTAGGATAAATATCCTTTACATATATATATTTCTGTATATGCATTTTTATATAATGTATCTATATTAGTGAATCTGTGTATAAAAATGGGCACAAAGGCCTGAGAGTGGTCATCTTTGCCAGCTCTGAAAAAATATCTTTGACAGGCTTATCTAAAGTTAATAATTCATTTTGGTTTCTTAAAAAAAGTGTAGTTTTTATAATGAATGGTGGTGCTTACAGGCTTTAACTTTCCACAGTTTAACAAATTTTCCTTGAAGCATCATTTGGCAAAAAAAGGTCTTCCTATTTCATTTAAAATTTTGGAGCTCTTTTTTCTATTACTTTCACATTATTTTACATTATTCTCATGTATCAAATTAAGAAATAACTACAGTCAACTGGCAAATGAAGTGATTGACCAAAAAGCTAATTCAGCTGTCCTGCTAAGTAACTGTGAATTCCTATGGGCTCAGAATCCTTTTATTTTGGGACCCAGTCATACACATGCTTTTGAATGGGAAGCTTAAAAAGATTATTTGCTAAAACTTTGGCAAAAAATGTTTAAAACATCCTCTGGATTCTGTTTACTACATTTTGCTCTTCCTTTTGGGGGCTGTAAAATTTTTTAATCTCTACTCTTCAATAATCTTATCCAGCACCTTTCATTTGAGGATGAATGATGCATTTTGCCAGCCGTTGCAAATATTGTAAGCACCAATGAAAAAAAGTCACCAAATTCTCTCTTTTTTAACCGTATTTTTGTGTTCTATGGTTCCAATAAAGTCAATATCATTGTTTCTCCTGGTGTAGCCAGAAGAGTACAGATGTACAAATAGTACAGATGTACAAATAATTCCATTCAGGGCGTTATTCACATGTAAGAGAATGTGAATTAGGATATGTGTCCCCAGGTTTATTTTCCATCTCTAATCAAGTGAGGTGTTTTTAATTACATTGTTTTATCACTGAAAAATATTTATTAAAATTATTTTATCCAGATGTAGTCGAAAACCATTTATAGAGGCCTATTTCTTTGAAATAATCAAAGCTGAATAGATGCTGAGCCTTTGAAAATTCATGTTTAAGAAGCAGCTTCTGAAATATTTTGATGAAATATTTTGACTAATGCGAATGAATGATCTTGATTTCAAAGTTAACTTATTTTTGTGTTTTTATATTAAATCATGGTGTCAATATTACCTTCTTTTTCTGTTTTTATTCTAGTTTATATATTATTTTTGCTTTCAGGTTTGTTGGCCGTCCTGGTCGTTATGTGTATGTGTTTGAAGGTTACAGGATGGAAGAGGTAAGTACATATGAAATTCAAATTACAAATAAAATCCTTTACACAAAGAAATATGTGTACCTTGTTCAGTGGACTAGAGACAACAGGGGAAAATAGAAAACACATGTTAAAACAAGCGGATAAATCTTTAACTTGAATAAGCAAAACCCAGGGTGTCCATCTAAGGAAACTTTATATTCTTTCTTTCTGCAGTTTTGACTGTTTCACGGTCTTTCTTAGGTGAAGCTTCACCATTTCTGTGCTTTATTACTGGGCACTAAGGCACAAACATCCCATGGTTTGGTTGAGACCTTTGGGAAGTGTGAATCTGGCTTCCCATTCTGCAGATCGCTAAAAGCTTGGCAAATTCAATAGCTTAAAAACCTGGAGCCATTTTGTGCTAAACTTATAAACATTTTTTTTAAATCCCCTCATGAATGGGATTGCTGCTGTGGGTATTCCCTTGAAAGCTGAGAGATGTACTCAAGGTTTGACAATAAAGCTGACATAAAAGTCTTTACAAGATTGAAGGTTTTCTTTCCCCCCCAGGAGAGATCAGGTTGGAAGAGTATTGATGATCCTGCATTATGGTTATTACATTGATTACATAGTAAATATTTTTAAAGGAAATGTAGGAGACCCAGGGCACCATGGGTTGTTTCAGAGCTCTGTGTATTTTCCATAATGAAGTTTAATGAGAGGAGATTAAATACCTTGTCAAACACAGATTTGAAGTAATCAATGAGCTCCATGATCTCACAAAAAGTGGTGGTAGGGACAGTGGGCACATGGAGACACTGGCAGCTCTCCCAAGTGGATATTTAAAAATTAATCCTCTAAATCCCTTCACACTCTCTGGTTTTGTTTAATTGCAGTGTGCTCCAGGAGGCTGTCTGATGGAACTCTGCATTCAGCTGAGCATCATCATGCTTGGAAAGCAACTGATTCAAAACAATCTTTTTGAAATTGGAATCCCGTATGTATCCTGGCCTTTTCCATTATGTGTTACTCCTATGGCACAGTAAATCAAAGCCTTGATCCTTATTCAGATAAATGGGACTTTTGCCACTGACTTCAGTGGGTTCTAATTGAATGTGATGATAAATCACATTTTCGGTTGTGGTGAAATGATCTGGTTGTATTTTATGTTGAATAATTTCTATATCTTCACTAAATGGCTTAAAGAAAATGATGGAATATATGAAGTAATTGATTTAAATTAATTTTAGAAACCAGAGAAAACAGGTAAGGTAAGATAGATCTCCTGGGAGTTTTCAGAGAAGCTTTCAGGACAGCAGCATTGAATACAAATTAGCACAAAGTGGAGGGGAGATATCCTCGGGGAAAGCAATAGCCCATAAAAAATGTTAAAATCTATTACTTGATCTATGACTATTTTATGGGTTTGGGGATGAAATCCACATGTTTCCAAGGTGCCTTTATGTCATTCTGGGATGATGCAGAAGCAAGCAGAGACACTGAAGGCTCAGTGCCTTTCTGCCATGTACTGCTTCAGTGCTCAAATACAGCAGGAAAAATCACCAGTGCCAAGGGGATCTTCAAGCACTAAGAATCCACTGAGAAAGTCCTCCTCCTGCCTCTTGGGAGGTTTGCTTCGTGGTGGCAGTGGCCTGTGAAATGCTGGAGATGAAGAGTCTGGTTTAGACATCTCAGCTCCACTGAAATGAGGCAGAATCTTCGAACTCTGGTGTCAGCAGCTTTCAGGTCACATGCATAAGGCCATGATGATGGTAACTAGAAATTAAGAGGAGTGATTCTTAAAATATATGAAATATATTTGAAATGAGCCCTTTTCCTCCCTTTTCTCAGCAAGAACCTTTTTTTTCCTTGCAAGGAATTTAAATAAAGAGAGAGAAAAAAATTCCCAAACAAATCAGATGTAGATTATGGATGGTTTCATTATTCTTGTGTCAAAGTTTAATAGGAAGGCCTGTTTTGTGTCTGTATCTCATTGAGTTTACATTTTATTTTGAGAAAAGGGTGGTAAATCATTCCCAAAATATCTGACATGTTGAAGGCTTAAAGCTTTCTCAGTGTAAACCTGCTGTAATTTGTTTCTTGTCTTCCAAAAACTTACTGCTACTGGACTTTTTAAATGGGAATTTTATGATGTTACAAATACTGTATTTATTATTTTTGACTCATGAAAGCATGGGTTGATCTAGTCTAAACAGAAAGTCATGTCAAATTATTTTTAATTTCCCCCCCTTTGGTGCAAGAATGTGATAATTTCATCTAATTTTTCTCCCTCAGAACCACTCCCCCAACCTTCATTTAACAAACGGTGGTGGCCTCAATTTTTAAAACTGTTTAAAAACAATCATCCTTTCATCCTCTCCTTCCTAGATAAATACCTCATTTCAGTCACAGGGCTATCTTGTCATATTGGAATAAACATATCTGCTTTTCTTTGCTTGTCTGCATTCCCAAGAAAATTGTGTATGTGTCTGTAGGGTTTGGCCCTTCTCCCCAGACCTATTTGCACCAGAAGAATAACTGAGCACATAATTAAATCAGAGTTAGCCTCCTGTTCCTGAATGGACCACTGTACTAGTTTGGGCTGGTTCCTCAAGGGTACCAGCAGCTGTGTTTTTCATTCCCCCTTGCCTTGTGCCTCTTTGGAGGGAGTGAGAGTCGGGGTGAGTAACACAGATTCTTCCATTGGCTCCCTGTATTTTCACTGTGGGCAGTCCAGGTGCTGCCACCAACCTTCTCCATGTGGAGAGACAGAAGGGAATACAATAAATAGTGATTTGGTCCTCAGAATCTGGCGCTGTCCCCTGCACATCTGTAACATGGAAGCACCTCTCTGCTGAGTTATGTGATGACTCTCATCAAAAAACATTTTCTTCCTCACTGAAGTCTTAGGATTTCAAAGAAGTTTTTTTTTCAGGAAATCTTTTAATTGGATTCACAAAAAAACCCAAGGCGTTTTAGGTGATTTGCAGAAATCACAAATTCCATTTTTGCCTCTTTCTCCTCAAAAACTACTGCTAAGTAGATGATGCAAGCAGCAGTCATCCTTTATGTTGCTAGAACCCCAAAACAGAAAGAACTGGGAAGCATCTTTCCATATCTTCATTCTGCTTAATCCATGGTCAGTACTGGGTGAGGAGGGAAAATTCACATGGCAGCCCTGCATTTTTTGAGTACACATCCTTGCTTTTCCTTCAGTGTTTCTGTAGAAACTGCTGCCGCAGCTATGATAGATAATTGCTGATCTCCTGAACTTTGCATGATTTCTTTTTTTAATTTCTGCATCCAGCTATAGCAAACCAGCTAGGTAAATGCAACAAGATTTGAATTATAGAAAACTAAGCCCTCTTGAACTGAAATGTGTGTTCTGTGGGGCTGGAATTCACAAGTTTAACAGATGTAAATATACCAAAGTTCACTCAGATGTGTCACATACCATCATTCTTTTACTGTTGCCATAGGAATTGACCCTAAAAGGCTGCAGGGCTTGAAAGCCTTAACTGAGAGTTCTTTTAAGACCCTTTTTATTCAGTTTTTTTCTGAACTTACTGAAAAAAACCCATCCATGTGGTTATTTTATTACTCTCTGGTTTTGACCTTGGTGTTAAACCCTTAGGGTGAAATCCTGGCCCTATTGAAGTGAACAGCAAAACTATTGAATTTAGTGAGGCCATGGTTGTGGCCCTTCTATTCAGCATCAATTTCCATCACTTCCTGCAAAATATACTTAAATATGCTGGATGACAATACCAAGAGTTAATAAAATCCATTTAAACACAACCCTTCATAGTTACTATTTCTTATGTAGTTTTTCACCTTTACTAAATTATTCTTAATTAAAGGTTTGGGTGGGGATTTTTTTTCCTTTTTTTTTCTTTTCCTGTTTTTTATTGTAGTTTTCCTCTGACTGAGAAACCAATAAACCCTAAACATAACTGAAACTTGTAGAATCCAGGATATCTGAGTGTGTGAAGGAAGCATGGCTGTACCAAAAATTTGTGTGAGAACAAGAAATTTAGATACTTTTGCTCTTCCCCTGCTTCCTTCTTGTGCTTGTGAATGTGAGAAGGTGTTTATGTGAACTGACTGTAGGAATATGACTGAAGGAAAGCCTGGATCTTCAGTGTTCCTTCCCAAAAGCAGGAAAGAAAATTACAGGCAAGGACACAAGAGTCTGGGTCACTGCTCTTCCTTTTGTCCAGATACAAGTGCTCCAGCTACTCAACCTAGAAATCTTTTCTGTTTAGCTTTCTCTCTGCACCTTTTTATATACAGATCAAAAAGCATCAGCTGGAAGGGGAGCCTTAAAACCCCACCTGTTATAAATAATCCTTTGTTCCTGGAAGCTGGATTCTAGGGGCTTTCTGTCTTTTCATGCAAAACCTCCACATTCATCTCTGTTCTAGCAAGTATTCATAGAATCATGGAATTATAGAAAGGTTTGGTCTGGAATGGAACCTTAAACACCTCCCAGTTCCAATCCCCTGCCATGGGCAGGGACACCTCCCACGATCCCGAGTTGCTCAGAGCCCCATCCAACCTGGCCTTTGACAGTTCCAGGAATGAGACAGCCACAGCTTCTCTGGACAAACTGTCCCAGGGCCTCTCCACCCTCACAGAAAGGAATTTCTTCCCAATATCCCATGTAAACCTTCTCTCTGTCAGTGTGAAGCCATTCCCCCTTTTCCTGAACTCCATCACTTTCAATAGTCTATTTCCATCTTTCCCACAGGTTTCCTTCAGGCATTGGAAGACTCAGTTAAGTCTCTTTGGAGCCTTCTTTATTCCAGGCTGAACAATCCCAATTGTACAGCCACTGAAGACACAAACACTTGTGCCAACAAAGTAATTTTCCTGCATCTGTTCTCTTCGGCCTGCCCTCCAGATGCCTCACCTCTTCAGCCTCTATCTATTCCACTCTCACTCACTCCACAAATTTTTTGTTTTTTCCCAGTCATCATCATTCTTTCTCCTAGATACCCCAAATCCAGCTGCTCCTTCTTACTGTATCAATAGAGAAACTGTTGAATCATCTCTCTGATTTTTGAAAAAGAGCCTTCATCTAATCATCATGTGCTTACAGCCCAGCCAGGATCACTTGGAGCTTGATTTCTCTCTTTTCATCATATTTTTTTCTCAAAATCCTGAGTGTTATTGACAGGTAGTGATTTTATGCTCACTTCAGATGCTTGTTAACATGCATAATGCAGTGCTTATTGTTATACTGGGAATTACAATCAGCATAATTCAACCATGTTCCCACCTCTTACCTAATACAATAATTTGGTGCCAATCCCCTCTGAGAAGCTGCAGTGTCATTTTTAACTGCTCTAGACACAGCCTGATAAAAACCTGGTAATTTTTTTTCTTTCTCACCCTGCATTGATTCTTCTCACATGCTGTTCAGTTTCCTTAAGGGTGCACCTTGCTTTTTGACATTCCCTGACAAAACAACCAGAAATAATGGCTATTCTACAGCTCTACAGTTTTCCCTCTTTGCTCAGATCTGTGTGGAATCATGAAACATTGCTGCATGAGCCTCTTCAGCACAAAGCTTCTGGGACACTCATCCTGAATGGGCCAACTTACCACTTCCTGACTCTGGGGAGCTGCCCTGTAGGAAAAAAAATCAGAAGCTAAAAGAACTCTTTTTCTGTCAATTTTCTTTAAAAACGTTGATCTGGGTAATTAAGAAACGGCTTCAAACAAAGGCATTTAAAAAGCATGCGCAGTTTTAGCATCACAATCATAAATACAGATAAAGGGTTCTGCAAAACTCATTTTCATTGCCCTATTGCTGCCCATTGCTGTGTAGCTGGAGAATAACATCCTGCAAATCCCTCTTCTCTGTTCCTTTAACTTTCTGACACATTTTTGCTTGGTTTCAAACTTCACATGCTTGGATATGATACAAAGGTACTTTTTGTTTTTTGTGGAAAATTTGAAGTAATTGGTTTGGCTTGCTTTCAGTCAGTTGATCTTTAAAAAAAAAAAAAGACAACACAAAAAACCATAAAAAGAAGCATGCAGACACTCTTCAAAGCTGAACTTCAAATGGTTAAAGTTGCTGTTCATCATGCCTGGCTTAGAGATAACCAGATGAAAAATTAAAAATTATTCTGAGCAACTGAGCCCTGGATTTGGTGTATTCCCAAATAAACATTAAAACCAACAACAATTGTTTTATTTACTAGATTCTCCTGGGAGGTGTCTGTATGTATTAATCTCCAGAACTCAATTCTGTGGTGCTGTAGATAAAGGATTAGATCACACGTGCACAGATTTCACATCTAAACACACTCAAATTTTATCTCAGCTGCTGCTGTGCTGTGACAATAAGATCATCTTCACTCTCATCTGCCCACAGAAGTGTGAGAGACATTTACAGCTTGTATCATTTCAATGGAACAGAAATTAGCATTGTCTGGGATCTATTGTTCACCATCCTCTGAGAGTCCCTCACATTAGGAAATTAATTGAGATATGTTGGAAAAACATCTTAAGAATTCTTTGATTATTTTAAATCCTGCCCCAGCCTCCTACCCTTTGAATGCTACATCACCTCTGTCACCGACAAGTTCCCTTGGCTGCCATAAAGGCAGAGGGGAAGAAAGGGAATCTTGTGTCTTGAAATGGCTGAGTTTGCATGATGTAGGAGGTAAAAGTCTTTGAAAGGATCTAATTCTGTCTCGTGAAGCATTTTAAATGTACCCCCACCCTTTCATTAAAACTGTGCAATCTAAGTGTCCTGGTTACCAGTAATGCCAAAGCAGTGATGATGTTACCATCAGACTTGGGAGCTACATCTTCCTTCTACCACAAACAAAATCAGGACTTGTCCTGTTGATTTCTGAAACTTTATGATCCAGGATCTGAAAGGACTTGATGCAATCTAGACCTGTTTAAAGAGTGTCTTCCAATCCCAAATTCCTCCATACTGGTGATGGAATGAAATGGGTCTTGTAAACACTGGTAGGTGCAGAAATTCCTCAGTCACTGTGGGAACACAGTGATCCCATGGCTCAGTGCAAATTTAGGAATGAAGCAATAAACCCACACAGCAAAGTCTTTATTGTGTTTGCCAACTTTTGTTCCTCAACCTTGTCCTGCTACTGAAGCCAGGGTCCAGGAAAGTGGTTCTGCTTCTCTGGAGGTCCAAAGGAAAACCCCTTCTCCCAAATATTCTTGTACCCAGGCCACACACCTACAGTTCAAAGAGTTTATCACAAGCTGTGGGAGAAGATTTTGTGGGAGAGCCGTACTTACACTACTAGCAAAACCTCATTGGAATTAGTCTGGATTTTCACTCATGGCACATACGTGAAGAACTGTAAAATAGTGCCGTATATTTCTGTGGAAGATAAATATCATCTGCAAAAGAAAGATATGCAATAAGTATAAATCTGGCTATTTCATGCTAATTTGACTGTATTTTGCTGCCTTGATTGTGAAGAAATACCTCACTCTACTATTGTGGTTTTCCATGGAAATTTCTCAGTGTATAAAATAGCTTGAAGTTGCTGATGCATGTGTATTTAAAATATCACAAAGGATGGGGGAACACTGGGAAAACTTTACTCTTCATTTAGAAATCATTCATTTTACTCTAATGTATTTGTCAATGTCATTAAATTTGTCCCATTTCAGTAGGACAATGTTTGATATTGCTTTTTCTACTGTCAGTACATTCTTGCACCCTCTTTTTTGGAAACATCCCATAATCACAGAATGGCCTTGGTTGGAAAGGACCTTGAAGCTCATCCATTTCCAGCTCCCTGCCATGGGCAGGGACACCTTCCCCTATCTCAGCTTGCTCAGAGCTCCATCCAACCTGGCATTGAACCCTTCCAGGGATGGGGCAGCTGCAGCTTTTCTGTGCAACCCATCAGCATCTGCAAATTTTTTGACAATAAAATTCTATTGTACTAGAAGTTCCTAATTCTTATATTGAGATGAAAATGTGCCTGTAGTAAAAATGTGGAATGAAATCACTACATTTTGCATTTTGTTAGAAGAGAAGTACTCACTACATTGTTCTTGAGAGTACTAATTACTAATGTTATCTAGGTTCCAGGATCTTCAGGAAGACCCCCTTGGAATATGGTTCTAGAGAGAAAAATAATTATGGAGTACTGGATTCAACTCCACTAGCTTGTATCTGTCAATAAACAACATCTGAACTTTCCCAGGGTGGTGTAAACTCCCCCTGTGATGCACCCAAGTAACACAGGATTAATTATGTGTTGCTGTGCCAAGACTTGGGCCAAATCTTTTAGGGGAAAAAAAAAACCAGACTTAGTTCAATCTGAACTCTTGTTCCTCAGGAAGCTCAAGAAGCTCTTTAGGAAGCTGAAGGATGAAAGAACTGAGGTAAAGGAAATGGACACCAACCAATCCAAAGACCCTCAGCAATGGGATCTCGACTACATCTTGGAGCCTTTCACTGGGCTGACTCCAGAATACATGGAAATGAGTAAGTTTTCAGATTTTTTTTCCTTTTCTACAATAACCATGGCTTTACATAGGACTGAATGCCAGAAGTGGTCATGGGAGAGGGAGAAAAGTACCCAAGCACTTGTAGTTTGCAGAAATTCCATGCGAGCCAGCAGGACTATGAGACTACAACAGTGCCAACAGAGAAATAATGATTTGTGGGGAGGCGTAAGTGGCCAGAAGGTCAGTGTCCGGCTAGCTGGAGGCAAGGGCCAAACGCCTCGCTGCAATTCCTAGCCAGCACCCCTCGGCGTCTGAGGGCCTCTGGCTGTGCTGGCTGCGGACTGGCTCTCACCGCTGGTATGACGAGGCAAGGAGCTGGACACTTCTCCGGGGGTTAACATCGGTTTATTGATGTCACAAGGGAACCAACACAGAGGAACCAACCGGGAAAGTGGCCCCGAATGAAGGGTGAAACAAGATTATAAAGGAAGGAGGTGTATATGGGTGGGATTTACAGGGAACCAATCGGGAAGGGTGAGGGGATGAACTTAACAAAACTGACATTATAGGGAAACCAATAAATACAAAGTAAAGGAGGGGCCCCGGGACCACAGCCAACCACAACCCCCAGTGAGACGAAGGGTCTGGAAAACTGGGAGGAGTGGGGGGGATGATTGACTGGGCCCAGGGAGGAGGAAAAGTTTACTTAAAAGGGGATAAGGGGGAGGAGAAATTATATAACTTGGGTAACAGACACAGACTAAGGGCAGGGGTAACCATAGTAACATAACTGCCAGCTGGGCTATGGCGGGAAAACTGAGGTGGGCATAACCATTTTACACAGAATAGGGGGGAACAATACATAAATTATACAAGAAACTCAGCAACACACTACAACATCTGTTAGTACTTCTGCTGCCAGATTCCAGTGTTCCCAGCTGAGCAAAGTGCACAGAAACCATTTAGTCACAGAATCAGCAGCTATGGTTAGGAGGGATCTCTGGAGATCAGCTGGTCCAACCTCCTGCTCAAAGCAGGGTCAGCTAGAGGATGTTGCTCAGAGACTTGTCCACTTGGGTTTTGAGTATTTCCAGGGATGGAGACTTAACAACTTTTCCTGTATTTGATCACCCTTACTGAGGATTTTTTAATGTTTAAGTTGCCCTCCTTACATTTCCATTGGTGCCCTGTGCCTCTTGTCCTTTCACTGGGTGCCCTTGAGAAGGTTTTAGCTCTATGCTCTCCAACTGGCCACATGGGTAATATCCCCTGAGCCTTTTTTTCCTGTGGTACAGCAATTCCAGTGTTCTCAGCTTCTCCTTGTTCATCTTAAGGTTTATCTTAATGGCTCTCCAGTGGATTCACTGCCGTGTGTCCATGTTTTTCTTCTACTGGGGAGCACAGGCCTGTACCTGCCCCATGAGTAGACCCTGCAGAGGCAGGGAAGGAGAAAGCAGGAATGCTGTGGGTAGGTGAGTAGAAAGGAAAGAAATAATCAAGCAAACTCAAGCTTTAGGCCACACAAGAATTCAGGGAGAACCACAATGGACATGGTGTCTAAAACCAGACATCTGGTTAAATATTGAATGTGGCAACTCCTGTTTTAACACAAGTCACTATTCTCAAAATATCTAAAGAGGAACAAATTTGATGGCAAAAAAATTAAATACCATATATGGTTTATCTCTCTATACAGAAATAATATTTGTTTGTAGATATAATTTATAATTGAATTAAAAATGAATACATTAAAATTTACGGAATGGTGAATTTATGTAATTCTATAATGCCTAAGTGTATACAAGGTATTTTGCATGATGACAGATTTGAGGATGTCTTATTAATATATTTAGGATCCCAGCCTTGTCCTCTCTAGTGCCATCAAGAATCCCTCACCTCCCATTATCTCCCTCTCAATTGTTCCAACTCACCTTAGGATCTTGTCTGTGTTGTCACTTCTGTTATCTTATCCTCTTCTGCACTTAATGATACTTTGTTGAAAAATTATCCTTTAGGACAATTTTTTTTCAATTAGTTACTTCAGCCCGAGATGATTTTTCTTCCTGTAAACTTTAAGCAAGCCTCTTAACAATTTTTGAAGTTGAACAATGGTAAAAAACAAAATAGACATTTTTTCCTGTAAATTTTCTTTTATGTATTTTTGGGCTCAGGAATAACCCAGAAATACCTGTTTTTAACAACCCAAACTTCTTGGTTAGCTAGGTCTAAGGACAAGGAGGACTAAAGTCTAAGGACTTTAGTTACCAGTAACAAATATATACTGGTGTGATGTTTGTCAGCATTGCTTTTGGGTTTGCTGTCAGCGGCCTTGATTCTGCTATGTGAAGAGTGATGCTCCAATGCTGTGATCCCCGCCCCAGCCTGCCAGAGCTTGGACAATGCTCTCAGGAATATGGTGGAATCCCTCTCAGGAATATATGGGGCTGTCCTGTGCAGGGCCAGATGTTAGACTTTGATGGCTCCCTTCCAACTTGGGATATTCTATGATTCCATTCCATGGCTCTGACTTGTACTATCAAGGTATAAACTACTGATATAAATCACTAGACACTAAGCCTGTCATTTAGATCAGTCCCTTGTTCCAGGTTCATAAACTGCAGTGAGCTCCTCAGCCTGCAGCCACTCAGGGGTGATTTAGGGAAAATGAAGAGATTAATTATTGGTCTGAATATTTGTTTACAACAGGAGGATGAGCTTCCCAAGCGGAGAAGCCTCAAAGTATGCCAAACTGTGCCCTGGCTGTGGGATTTGCAGACAAATGTGCAGCAGATGAAAGCCAAGCTGCACCTCCCCAGCCCCAGTTGCTGCCCTGGGTCCATGTCCCTGCTCTCAGCTGTCAGATCCACTGCTCAGACCACCCATGCTGGCAGGAAGCACTTGGTGCAGCTCAGCACTGAACCTGTCAACTGGGATTAATGTCAAGGGCATCATGCTGCAAGAGGCCACTCAGCAGATTATTTATCTATTTCTCTAACTCTGAGCTGGGGACAGTGGGAAGGGAAGCAATGCAGAAGGCCAGAGGAATTTTTTTTTTTTTTCTCCTGAATTGCTTAAAAAGGCAGTATTACTCCAATGCAAGAAGAGGTATGATATTAAGGAAAAGAGAGAAATCTGGCTGCTGTTTCAGAACTTCTTTCTTAGTTTTCACACTGATTTATTCAGGCAACCTCCCTCAGGCATCAGTGGCAATCTAGAATGAAGCAGCTGAAGGAGGAATTGCAGATGGGGCTTTCTGCTTTTGGGGTTTCCCCATGCAGATGGTGATGGGGTTTCATACAGAAGCAGGCAGATTACGTATCCAAGTGTGAGTAGTAACTACATTCAGGTTTGTCCTGCTCCCACTTTTAAGGATGGGTGACATCCTTAGCTAAGACTCTTGCCTTCAAGTCTATCATTCACTAGGCTGTACCCTAATCACAGGCAGTCCTTGCCGTTTTTATCCATATATCCAATCTCTTTTACTGATTTCTGTCAAAACCTGGAGTCTGGCCCACTGCCCACATGGCAAATCACACATTCTCTTTGCACTTCATTATGAAACAAATTAATCCCATTAAGGCAGCACTTATCAGAGGGACACTGCTTGGAGCAGTCTCAGGATGTGTTTTGCAACATGATGTGCCACTGGTAAAGGAGTTTTTGATGATAACTACCCCACTTAAATTTTGGGATGTCCATTTCCAATGTGCTTTCTTTTTTGTTCTTATTTCTTATTCTAACAATCCTGAAGCCCTAGAGAGACTTCCACCTTCTCATTCTCCTACCCCTGCCCTCATTTAAATCATGTTAGGTTCATAGAAATAGCAAGATTTACTGGTTATTTTTTAACCTCCTCTGTTTTCCCATTTGGGAAAAGTTACTCTGTCTTTGTTTTCTGAAACTGGTTTCTCCAAAATATCAGTCACTCAAATCCATGCCAACAAATTAGATTAGCTGTAAGAAGGAATTTATTTTACAATGAGGATGGTAAAACACTGGCATAGGTTGCCTAGAGAGGTGGCACATGGCCCATCCCTGGAAATATTCCAGGTCAGGTTGGATGAAGCTCTGAGCAGCAGGATCTAGTTGAAAGTCCCTGCTCATTGCACGGGTTTGGACTAGATGACATTTAAATGTCCCTTCCAGCCCAAGTGATTCTATGGATAAGATTAATTTTTTAGGGTAAAAGTCTTTGAATCTGATTTCACCAGCAGACTCTGCTGAGCTTTTTTGTTGTGCAGGTTGACTGCAATAGCACATCTACACAAATGTTTGACTTGCACCAATGACATTGCTATGACTGTTTTGATATTATTAACTGATGTATTCCTGCATTTCTTAGTGGAGACACTTAAAATGCTTGAGTGATCAGAAAATTTTGCTCAAGTAATCCTGAAACATAAATTATCGCTTTCAATATGTGTCAGATTTGTCCTTAGCATTTCCTGCTTTCAAAACTGTGCAAAGACTTTTGACCCAAGACAACATACCATATCATGTGCATTCCCAAAGTCAGTAGAATGTACAGCAATTTCCTCTTCCACATGGCAGCAAGTTTGCAATGCGTGCTACTGGCCTGCAATAATAGAAGTTGGCAAGAAATCGATATTTAGAGTAGCAATAAATATTGCTAATGAAAGAAATTTTATTAAATTGGCTCCAAGAGCAAAATAATTACATGAATGTCTGAAATTTATACCACTTGTGTTTCCTTGAGAAGAAACTGAAATCAGCAGTGATTTTCATATTCCTGTTTCATTTGGTCTTCCCTTCTCTAGCATAATCCCTCTAGTAGTCAAAGATTCATGTAGCAATTGATTAAAAACATTTTTCCTCAAGAAGAAGTAATAATAAAAGGTTTCATCATCCAACTTCTGTTTAAAAACAATGGCACAAGGAGAAAATTATTGGATTCAATGTCTGTAGCTACTGACTACTGTAAGGATTAATCTGAGAGGTTTGGAAGAATTTCCCCTAAAGCAGGAAAAGCCATCAAAAAGGCAATGTGTGAGGCAGAAAAAGAAAAATAATTGCTGAAGAGAAACCTGCATTTTTGTATAATCTCTATAATGATGGTTTTGAAAATACCATTGGTGGTTCTGTGTAGGCTTGTTGCATATATTTATTACAGAAGAGTTATAAACTACCCCTTTTCCTTAGTTTTTTAACCAGGCCTGGCTATATATTGAAAATTTTCTTTCTAGGATTTGGAAAGCTGCCTAGCACAGAAGTGATTTTTCCACTGTTTATTTCCAGTAACATGTGATCCTATGACAGATATTTTTGATGAAGAAGAGAGGAAAAAGAAGCAACAAAATTGTAAATAAATACCCTGTCTTAGGTGAGGCTTTGAGGTAAAAGATACTTGGGTTACTCACACTACTGAGCATGCAAATCTTGTAGAAGTAGTGATCCACACCATAAAAGGTTTTGTGCTGGGGAATGATTCTGTGTCCCTTACACAAGATCAGTGGCCACCACCTTCCAGATCCATAATTTAAAAGCTTTGATTTGTGCTCTTAGTCATAACTTAGAGCCCAGACTTAGAGGAACAGGGTGTGTTGCTGTTGGGCTGGGGTTCTGCTCAGACCCTGCACAGCTTCTGTGAAGAGTGGACTTCTGAGAAGTGACGTGAGACAATTCTTTGGATGCTGTTTGTCCTTCAGAATTTTTGTCTTGGGCCCAGGGCTGGATGAAGTGCTGCACATGTGGCATCAGGTGTTGTGAAACGCAAGGGCTGGCTCTGAGCCCTTGGTCTCTTTCCTGCTCAACTCAGTAAAGGCACCACCAGCATGTGCTTTGGGCTTTTTCCCTCATCAGAAGGATGAAGGCTCTGTCTCAGTGACTGTTGTATGGCACTAAAGAGTTTATTTAGTAGTTGTTTTGCACTGGGTGATTTGAAATTTGCACTGAGTATGTTATGTCACGTGGATTGTTATTTCCCTTCTCCCATCACATGGTCTCTCACTCATTCACCCCTCTGCCCTATATCCCCTGGTGGTTACCCCTCCCCTCGCCCCTCCTCAATGGTATCGCACTGGCTACAGTCCTCTTCCCCCGCCCCCATTCCCTTGGGTATAAAAGTCCCCTGCAAGAAGGGAACCCCCTCTTTTCTGCCTGGGGGGTTGCCAGAGTCTGAGGCGTCCCTTCCCCAGCTAATAAACAGGACACTTGTTCTGACGTGAGAAGAGCGTTTCTGTTCTTTTGCTTTTGTCCATGTAAGACTGTGTGGGCCAGGGTACATAGCTAGCCAGAGTGGACTCAAACAACAGCCCGAGAAACACGGATCTTACAAGTGACAGCACATCCAGGGTCCTGCTTGGATGCCCTGGGAGAAGATGTTTCCCATGTCTCTGACTTTCCACTATACCCAGCCTTCAACTGTTTTATTTTCCAGCTTGTGCCATGAGCCTGGGCAATGTTCATCTCTCATGTCTCCAGGCTGCCCTACCAGGGGGTAGGAAAATAATGAAACAGGATGGATGGCCAGAAGTCCAGCTCCTGGCACAAGTCTCTTTAGCCATTTTCCCTGTAAGTGGACACGTAAAAACCTTTGTATGGAGACCTTGTGTCAGAAATGTGAACATAAAAAGGGTATTTAAGGGTTACTATCGAGTTTTTCAGGGATAAAAGAGAACACCTTCGTGTCAGCTGTCCTTGATGGAAGAGTGTGAGTGTCCTAAAAGTATTGTAAATATTTCTAGGACAGAGAAATTCTCTGGAATGGACAGAGATTCTTCTCTTTTTAATTTATTCAGGTTTCCAGAAACATTGATCACACTCTACAAATACCTGTGAATTGCTTAGGCTGTTCAAAGACTCCTCCATTTAATAATTGTTTGCTAGTTTGTTGCACACCCCCATCCAAATTGTGGGTTTGGCTTTGGAATTGCTTTTCCTGCCTGCTTTTTGCATAATTTGCACTTGCATAAGAAGGAATTGAGAAGGTTGAAGAGATTTCAAGATGGCTACATGAACACTTCTGGCGCAGAGTTTTCTATGAAGACACATTTAGACAATTATCCAAAAGTCCTTTGCATACCTTGAACATTTTTTCATGAACTTGAAAAAAAATTAAACTGCATTTTGCCAGACAATGAATGAAGGGGCTACAAACAACATCAAAGCAAATGCATGTGTGGTTTATTCTTAAAGCATTACACACACTTCTTCTTTTTTTTTTTCTTCTTTTTTTTTTTTTTTTTTACAGAATCCTCCCAGCTGTATTCCTGCTAAATTCACTTAGAACCAAATAAGGCATATTTTGGGGCTATGCATTTTTCTAAGCATTTCACAGTTTTTGGGGACATTACTTTAACATCTGGTTTTATTTCCTTGTTAATTTCTTTTCCTGACTCTGAACATAAAATTGTCAGGAAAGTGTGATTTCAAGGGTAGGATGTTTCTATGCTTTGAAATAGCTCCATCTTAATGTATACACTTAAATTCAGAACAAAACAGTAAGAATGAAACTCTAATGGCCATATAATTGATATACAGAGACTTTACTTTCATGTGCAAATATATTGTTCCTGAAATTAGAAAGGGGAAATATCTGAGGACTTGTACACAAAAAAAAAGGTGTATGTGAGAGAAGGCCCTGGGGGAAACTGTTTCAAGAGTTAGTTGTAGGTTGTGACAACAATGCTGAAGGAAAATATTTTTAAGTATAATATTGTGCTATGTGCACAGAATATTGTGCTATTTTCTTAGAAAAATGCAATTCCTCCCTTAGTGGAGAGAGAACTTATACAAGGATTTGCCAAAAAAGAAGCCACAGTAAATAGAGCATTGAAACACACCAATACTTCTTCTATGCTAATATTTTTTTTTAACTGGGAGATGTAGATCACAGCCAGATTTATTATTTTAATATATATATTTTAATATATATTTATATAAAATTCACCTTTGTTTTGCTTTAAAGAGGAGTATTTCTGAACTTGGAGGATATCAGTTGCAGAAGGAGGGATGAAAGTGCTGCATAACACCACTGGCTTCTGCATCCACAGAGACTTTTCTGTTCTTGCTTTTCACAGGCTTCTACCAACTTTTTCAAAAGAAGCTGAGGAGAAATAGTGGCACCTTGTAGCTTTTCTCCTTTTGGTTGATTGTGTATCATTTTCCTTACAGGCGAAAGGACAGGAAAGAAACAGCATGGACTAATCAGTTCATTATGTATAAATGCAGAGAAATAGACTCTGAACTCTTTGTCCTTTATTAAATCTGTTGTTTCCTTTGGTTTGTGCTTGTGCTAGCAGCTTGAAGCTTTATTGGAAACATTCAAAAAGCACAGTGACAAACTTCTGTGTCTTCATACCCCTACTCTGGGATATTTATTACTGGGACCAAACTGGGAAGTGAATTTTATGGAGTTGGTTATGCACAAAGCTCATGAACAATTTGCTGCTCTCTTCAGAAGCTATCAAAAAACATTGTCTTTCTTTTTCCTCCAGTTATTCAGTTTGGTTTTGTCACACTCTTTGTTGCCTCCTTCCCTCTGGCCCCTGTCTTTGCCCTTCTGAACAACATCATCGAGGTTCGTCTTGATGCAAAAAAATTCGTTACTGAGCTGAGGAGGCCAGACACAGTGAGAGAAAAAGATATAGGTGAGTAATGAAAGAGCATTGGAGTGAAGATAACACCAAAAATACAATTAAACAAAGAAGAAAATTTATAATGAACCCATTAATAAGTTTTTTCTTTCACTTACAGGTATTTGGTATAACATCTTGAGTGGTATTGGAAAGCTTTCAGTCATTATTAATGTAAGTGTTTGGTTACACCAGTTTCTAACCATGATCTTGGGAGCTTCTACTGTTCCTTCAATGTAATTTAAAATTCTTTATAATTTATTCTTTATAATTGTTCATATTTTATTGCCCCTTCAACATAATTTAAAAGTGGCATCAAATTTTCTCAATTGCTCCAATACAAAAGAATACAGATATATTATGTTTATTGTGCTATATGTATTCCCTAAATAAAATTTTCCTCTATATGCTTTAAGATAAAAAATCTCATGCCCTAGGACTTTAATCCTAATAGTTTCTAGTGGGTTTTTAGCCTAGGGATCATAATCCTATAGAATCATTTAAGTTGGAAAATACCTTTAGGGGCATGGAATAATACAAGAGATATTAAAGATATCAAAGCTCTTTAGAAAGGGAGGTGATTTTCACTACTGAAGGGAGAATTTGTCGAGAGGTGTTATGCAATTTCTTTAATAAAATAGCTCCCAGCACAACAGCACAGCACTCTAATGCATCCAGAGGGTAGTGTTGTTTCATTTGGATGGAGTTCACATTGTTCACTCATTGCTCTCCAGTTTCCAGGAATTAAGGTGGAACCCTGCACATCCCCATAATCTCACTGTCAGGCACGGACTTCAGCTGCCCAGCACTGAGCTGTGCTGGAGGAGAAAAACTCTGCCACCTCTTGTTTTTCTCTGAATACACTTTGCACATTTATGATCCTTGATTATTTCCTGTGTTGATCAAACTCTGGAAATGTTTATTTCCTGGGGATTCCAGTAAAGTATGATTAGATACCTTTTCTTGAAAGAAATGTAAATATGTGCATACCTGTTTGAAAGAGAAATACTGAATTCCCAATTCTGTTTCTACATCTGGATAACATTGAAACAGGAAATTATTATGTAGCAAAATATAGTTTTAAATCATCATAGGATTGTAGAATGGTTGGGGTTGGATGGGACATTAAAGATCAACTCATTCCAAGTCCCGTGCCATGTGCAGGGATACCTTCCTCTATCCCAGGTTGCTCAGAGCCCCATCCAACCTGGCCTTGGACACTTCCAGGGATCGGGCAGCCACAGCTGCTCTGGGTAATCTGTGTCAGGGCCTCAGCACCCTCACTGGGAAGAATTTCTTCATGATATCCAGTCTAAACCTGCTCTCTGTCAGTGTGAAGCCATTACCCCTTGTTCTGTCACTCCAGACCACTGTCAAAGTGTTTCTTGGAGTCTCTTCAGGCATTGGAAGATGCTCCTAAGTCTCCTCCTAAATTCTCTTCTTTTCCAGGCTGAACAATCCAAATTCTTTTGGCCTGTCTCCATAGCACAGGGGCTTCAGCCCTCTGGCCATATTAATGGCCTCCTCTGGACCTGCTCCAACAGGAGAGAGACCAGAGCAGAAATCAAAGGGATTCTTATTGATATGATGTAGAGATTTCTGTGACTGATTGCCCTCACAGTTGCACCAGATTTATGGGATACCAGTCTCACAAGGTTTAATACGCGCATGAGATCCACCTGTGTGAGATGTGTGAATCCTCATGCTGAGGGGTAAATGGACATTTACACTCAACAGGTTTGGTGTAACTACACCAAAATATAGCCCAAATTGGCTATTAGGTCTTGTTGTAGGTTTTTTTTAAACTAGTGATAAACCTCCTAATGGCTCCAGAGATGAAAAGAATTGGAGCAATGTACAGTCCATTAATTGCTTTTGCCTCTTCCTTAGCTGAGCCTTCCCTTGGACAGATAGAGCAGATTACTGTGCAAATATTCAGTACCAATTCTCACAATATAACTCTCCCTTCATTCTGTACCAGTTCTGACCATGTAACTCCCTTCACCATCACTCTAAATTTACCTGAACATGAAAATTTTCCCATGAATTACTTAGCCTGAAGACACAGATTCATGATGCTGTTGTTTGCTTGTTTGTTTTTATTTCTTTGTTTGTTTTTCCATCTCTCAGGCTTTTGTCATTGCTGTCACCTCTGATTTCATCCCACGCCTTATGTATCAATATGCATACAGCCAGAATGGAACCATGCATGGCTTCATCAATCACACCCTCTCATACTTCAATGTCAGCCAGCTCAAGGCTGGGACACAGCCAGAAAACTCCTTGTTTGCACAGGAGGTTTTATTCTGCAGGTAAAGTACTTGTAAGGGCAGTTTGCATAGTTGAGGGAATTTCCTTGGCTCTTATGTCATTTTTCAAAGTGGGAATTGATAAAATTCACTTATATGGCCACATATTCAGCAATATTCATGTCCCTTTGAAAATGCGGTTCTGGAAATGCTGCTTTTAGAGAATTTTCACTGTGTTACAAGGTCTTTAAAAGGTTTTTTCTCAGGGCATTAAAAGGCAAAATATACAATTTAGACAGACTTGATCCACAGAAAAAAGCAAACTAACACTTTCTTTACTGACAGATACAGCTTTATACATTAAAAAGAATGATTTTTTTAAATGGACACCCAGTAATTAGAACCAGATTTTATTTTATGATTTTATTTATTTTATGACAGGCTTTCTCTGTCTTTATTAAATTCAGTCCTTACTTGCTGAGATAGGAGTTTTCAATATATTATACTTACCTTTAGAACCTGCACCAGTCACCATGTACCTGTCTTCTATTTCAGATACATCTTTTCTGATTGGGGAAAACAGGCTCAACTTCATTTAAAATATGTCCCAAATACTAGATACCTATAGAGTAGTTCCAGTTTGTATGAGAAATCACTAATGTGGCTCCAGCTTTCAAAGTAACTTGGTATTTTTGTAATAATATACAGAAATTCAAAGAGCTGGCTTAAGGCATTACAGCCCAACAGCCTGTCTCCCCTTCCTTCTTGAGTCCCTTGAAATCACCCTGTGCTTGGTCTCTGCAATGGCACAAAATAATTATAAAAGTTCCTCTTCCATTTATTTAAGGATAGCCTTAATGTAGAGTGGTTTTTCATCCCTTGCTTTGATGTGCAATATATTTCACACTGATTTTAAGTGGGATATATATCTTGCCCAACTATAACCCACAAAATGACACATCACAGTTTCTTCACTGGAGGCAGGGTAAACAGGGAAAGAAATCTGTCCCTGTCACTCTGGCAGTGCTGTTGGCATTGCCTTTGTGGGGAACCTACCTTCTCACCTTGACTGCAGCAGAGGACAGATGAATGCACTCCTAATTTTTAAGCAACTTACAGGCTAGTGAGCTCTGCAATTCCTCATTTTTGCAGCTGGAACTTGTTAGCAAAGTGTTCCCTGTTAGAGTATACAGCATCTCCAGGCTTTCAGATCTGTAAGTCTGTGAAATGCTTTTCCATTCTAGCACTTTTTAATTTTTCATCCCTAAATTCGCATGTGTTTTCTTTCAACAAGCATCTTGATCCACTTCACTGTGATTTTGCTACTTTCAGTATGCTGCTTTTACCTTGTTCCAGCCACTGGCCTCTGTTTATAGATGTGTAAGTGCTGGTGTGTTTGGAAATATGTACATTAACAACAGGGTGAAAAGCGCTCTGCACATTAGTATGGTCATACACAGCCAAATACTCAACAGAGCCCAAATACAGGGAGAAGGGAATCATCTACACTGTGTTCAAAAGTGGTCCCTGCCTGATGACACCATCTGAGAGACTGAGAAGAGGAAAAATATTAGTGTTAGTATGAGTAAGACAGAACTATGGGAACATTTCTCTTATCAGGAGACATTCCGGAAAATATGTCAGCCTCCACAAACACTGTTTCTCATTATCATCTGCCTCATTTGAATCTTACCAAAATCTCAGCTTTGGACAGAGCTATCACTGTGATAAAGTATGGTATCTCTAACTTGCGTCCCAAGAGACAGGCAACCAAACACTGCCCCTCAAGCTGGAAATAAAATCTGTATTTCTGTTTCTGGCAAATGCATTGGGAACAAGCTGACCTCTCTTATTCTTAGATTTCTGTGACCTCTGGAAATAAATGTGGTTGTAATGAGGCTGCATTTTTCTCCTTATGGGCATTGCCAGAGATTAGGTATCTTAAAAATAACCATAACAAGCCAGAAACAACTCTGCCACTGAACATACAGAATACATTCTTCAAATATTTAGAGCAGCATTTTTTTTAGTGCTGTGAAGTCTTTGGCACCGTTTCCAAAAAAAGGTTGCTGTAAAGCTGTTCTCATGCACAGTATTAGTTGTAATTTTACTTTTTCTCTTTCAGGGAAAAATATGTATAGCTGAAGGCAAAATAGTAGCAAATCTTGCTAAGATATGGGTTATTTTTGTTGGTTTTTCCCTTTTAATCCTTGTAGCCTTGTATGATGATGGAGTACATACAAACATACTGGTCACACTGAAAAAAGGAAGCAGCAGTCATTTAAGGGACTTTTCCTTTAACATGGGTCTGCTCCAACATTCAGCAACTTTTTAAAGTGTCTTTAAATTTATTTTCTTAATGTCATGGGATTCATCTCATCTGTTCCTAATGATCAGTGGTGGATGCTACCTTTTTTCCCAGACTAATATTTTTTTACTCCTGCACTGCAGATTCTGTGATTATGGATGTTTTCACCAATTTCTTCTAAAGGCCAGCTGAAGAAGGAAATTAAACAGATTAGCTTATTTGGACTGATTTGAAATTCCACCTATATACATAGTTAGATTTTTTTTTCCCAGTCATTTTTCCCCCACACAATAAACTTCTGAAATACATTAACATTGTCTTAGCTCTATCTTCAATTCCTTCCACCCAGCTTCCCCTCTCCCACAATTCTCCACTTTCAGTGCACATTTTTCTATTCTTCCTGATAACTTTTCTGTGCTCTATTCTTCAACCACATTGACCACTTCATATTCTTGTCCTTTTTCTGTGGAATTACAGTTGCTTGCTATTTTGGAAACACAGTTGTCTTTGCAGCACTGCTTGGTTGCTCTTCCTACCGTATCTGCTGAATCAAATATTTTAAGAGTGAAGTATTGAAGAGGTGAGGGAATCAGAGAATCATAGAATATCCTGAGTTGGAAGGGACCCACAAAGATCATCAAATCCTGACCCTGTACAGAGGACCCCAAAAATCACACAAAAATCGGAGGATATTGTCCAAATGCTTCTTAAGCTAAAAAGATGGTCTTTGTAAAAAATAAACTACCTGTACAATCTAGGGGTTAGAAAAGGCCCTTTGGAGTCCCATGTGCCAGAGAATAATTAAAAAAGGAGGTGGGGAGGAGGCCCAGCTACCTCATCTATAGCTCTGGCAACATTTTCCTTCACGATAAATCATTTGCTAGTGTTCTGTTGAGTGTAGGTTCAGGCATCACAAGCAGTGTGATTCCCAGCTGAGCCAGGTGAAATTTCCAAGGGGTCTGATGTCCTGCAATACTTACATAGTTTGTGAAGCTCAGAATGCATTAAATGGAAAACCTATCACAGTTGGTGACCCTTCCAGGTGAACCTGGGCTCCATTTCAAGACTGGGATTGATTTATAGTGGTCAGCAAAGTCCACAAGAAACTCAGTGGCTTTCCTTAGCTTTGATGTTCAAGCAGATTAAGTTCAAGGGAACTGACTTTGGCCCTTGATGCAGCACTCATACAGATCTAGCAACATGTGGGAGTCCACAATGTACAGAAAAGTACCGGGGGGTGGATCTGGCAATGCAGGAACAGCACAGGAATCCTAAGACAGGACTTGTGCATGCACTGCTGAGCAAAACCATCCAGGGGCTAACACAGACCAGGGAGTTCTTCCCTAAATTAACACAGCCCCCAATTTAAAGTGGTATTCTCCTTCCCATGGGCTGTACCTCATGTCCTTTGTCTCCAGAAACTGCAGCACAGAATGACATCCAGCATTCCAGACTCAGTTTCTTGGGGGTGGGGAACAGCAGGATGTAGGGAATGCATGGACTGCAAATGTGTAGTTTAACATGCAAAACCATATGGGTAGAACCTGAAGGTAATTTTGGCAAGCGCACCTGCAAACTGAAGCTGACAGATTTTATATATGAACCCTCTCCATTATTCCCCAATGGAGGCTTTTGCACAGTCTAATGAATCTTACTGTCAGGATGGGTTTTGTGGTATTCAAAACAGATTTTCCCTTAATTTCATCCCATTACTCCTAGTCAAACACTGGAAACAGCACTAAATAATCCCTTTCAGTCCTAAGGGCACAATTTGCGCAAGGTTATCATGTCCAAGTGTGGCTGTTACTTACCAAAGTGGAGCAATACATGTGCTGCTCTTTAATCTTCCCGATGAGTCAATCTCCTCAGCCCTTGTACTGTTCTCCTGAACTACGTTTAACTTGTCGCTGTCTTTTTCTTTGCTTTCCTTTTTTTTTCTTTTTTTTTTCCTTCCCCCCCATCCCCCGGAATCGGAACAGCTGAATGGCTGAATGCAGTAATCCAGGTGTGGATTTACCTGGGCTGTTCAGAGGAAGGCTAATTCCCTGCCCCAGCACTATTGTGACATTTGTTGATACACCTACAAGTCATGCACTGTCCTGCTGCCATATTTCAAACTTGTGCTAACTTGCTAGCCTCTGCAAGCTTCAGGCTATCTCCACTTTCAAACACTATCCCTTCAAAATCCTTCAAGTGTTTTATTTTAAATTATTTTCCGTTTCCCCATATTATTTTCATTGTGTTCCCTGTCTCCACTGCTTTCTGTGTTTCCTGCTATTTGCAAAACTTTCCAATTTAGGAGCATCTGTGATTTTTATTAGCCTGTTGTTTACTTCCAAATGATTGATGATAATACTAAAAGCAACAGTCTTTACACCAAACCACTAAGGCTCTGTTTTATCCTGTCCAAGGCCAGACAATTAATTTAGGAAGTGCCTTCCCCATGGCTCCCCCTTTCGTTAATGCAAAGACAGGAATCACCAAAGCATGAGTCACATTTTATGTGGGCTGAATTATTCCCTAAATTAATCAAGTTGCAGGTGAAATGAATGCAGGTTTCTCTCCTTCAGTCTGAAAATGCCTTGGACTATCTCTCTGCTTTCATTTCAGCATTTTATTATGTCTACATTGATGTCAATTTACATTATAAAATAAAGGGGACTTCTGTAAATTCCCTAAAATCTGGACATTTCAAAAGTTAAAAGAATGTTCTGACTTTGTTACAACTGTGAAAACCAGACTGAGTGTGTTAAATTTAGTGGAGGTAGTCCAGCTCTAATTCTAAAGTTGTATTTCATAATAGGGGTTGAAGTAAGAACATCTGGAGGATTTGATTCTTTGAGTTTTGTGATCGGAAAATGCACTAATCACAGAAATTGGTGCTGGAGGAAATTGCTGCAACTGTGATAACTGAGCTGTTTTCATCTCCAGGTTCAAAGACTACAGAGAACCACCTTGGTCCCCACACCAGTACGAGTTTTCTAAGCAGTACTGGGCAGTCTTGTCTGCTCGTTTGGCTTTTGTGATTCTATTTCAGGTAAGTCTGCTGAGTTGCTTCACTTTCAGACACAGAAATATCATCATAGATGGATCCAAATGCATGTTCCAAACCAGCCCATGTCTAATAGACGTGGAAAGCGAGATCCACAGCCTCCTTAGCCCTTGGTGTTAGCAGTGATCCCCAAACTACCCCAGGCTTTTGAATGTTTAAGTGGACTTTGTCAACTTTCATACTCTCAGAGGCACCACTTGTAGAAAGCACGTAAATGCTGTGTAAGCTTGTTAACGGTTGTTCTTTACCCAAAACAAAAAATAAACAGAAGTAATAAATCATCGAAAGGTTTTTCTACTCTCTTGAATGGAGCAGAGTAAATTGTCCCCAGTGTGAGGATTTCATTAGCAAGGGATTTGCCATCATGGCTTGCCTTTCCAATGGCTTCCTTCTGCCCTCTTCAATGATCTGGGATCCTTCCAAAACCAAATTGGGCCCATCCCTCTTTTTCAAATCTGTCTTTTTTTTTTCCCCACCTGCCAAGCGTTCCCAAGTTTCTATGAATCTTGCCTGGTTTGTATTGCCCTCTTCTGCTTTTTTACCGTACCTTCAGTAATTTTCCACCACTGGCTGCAAAGCACTTGAAAGCAACTGGTTCTGCTGGGCTTCAAACCCTCTGCCTGCTCTGCCAGAGAACATTCCCTGCTTAATTGGCTCCATTGTCTTGGATGGGGATGGAGAGTTCGTGCTAGCAGCCCTGTCAGCCAACTGCTCCCACACATTTCCAGGCATTACACAACTCACCTCTCAAAGCACTATGACAATACAAACCCTCAAAGCATTTCTTACCTAAAGATTTCACAAGCAAGCAAAACTTTTTGCTCAGTCTGCTTCCTGCTTGATGTTATAAGCAGCACCTGTAATCACCTTGACACCTGAGGTTTGGGATTTTGGCTTGCCCAGTGTTGCAGTGTAAAAAACAATCCTGCTTGTCAGCAGACAGAAGGATTCGAGGACAGAATGGCCGTGGAAGTTGTCTGCTGTGTGCTCAGGCCATAGTGGAAACACACTTGCGTATCTTTGCCTTGTGTTTCAGGGTTTTTGATGGTATTGGAGGATGTCCTTATATTAATGGATTCTGAACTCAGTACCAAGGAATTGCATGATGAGAACTGAGCACCTTTGGATGCCTGTAAAGAATAATGTTGCTTTAGCTACTAAGGCCATAGATTATTTGATGATTCCATGTCCTTTCCTATTTCAAACCTAACTGAAGCACGTGTTTAGTTCAGCCTCTACACTGAGGGGTAGCTGTGCACAAACCTGAGCTGCTCCTTGATCAACTGCTTAATACCACACACCACCAGCAAAATGTGTTTGACATCTGTCTCATAGCTATAACAAAGGTTTGGTTTTGCTCCAGTGTGAATATTTTTGATTTTTCATGCTTGCTTCACATCTGCTGCTATTCTTGCAGAACCTGGTGATGTTCCTCAGTGTTCTGGTTGACTGGATGATCCCTGACATCCCCAAGGACATCAGTGAACAGATCAAAAAGGAGAAGACTGTGCTTGTTGACTTCTTCCTGAAGGAAGAGCATGAAAAGCTGAAGCTGATCGAAAGCTTTATTGCACATGACAAGCAGAAACGCAGGAGCGGGACCAAAAGCAGAAGGACCAGAGCTGCCAGCTTCTCCCAGTGTCACCGCAGCCCCAAGGGCAGCTTCACCTCCTTCAGCTCACAGCACACCGTGGTGTGACTCCTGAGGGAGGGAACAGCCTGTGCTTTCCTCTGCTTACTACATGGTGTGATACTGAGCCTAGAATGAGGGAAGGAGAGAAGGGACAGGGAGCAAAAGGAGGCTCTTTTGCTTCCTTAGAATCTCCAGGTGTGAGTGGCTCTGTTACAGTTTAAATGCCCTCTGGGCTGCAGCATTTCCAGATTTCATCACTGTGAGATAAGGGATATAGTGGGGCTGTAGCTGATAATGCATGCGAGTTGGGAAGGCATGCGGGAATTCTCTTGGCAGGAATTCTCCTGGCAACCATCCCTCCTCCTGCAGATGCCCGATGGGGCACTCCTGCTCTAGTCTCTATCCTTGGGCAGGTTGGACTGTCTTTGGAGAAGAACTGACCATGGAGAACAGCACACACCTCATGGTCTCATTGGCTGCAGCTGCCAGCAGAGGGTTTGAGAACATATGGAGTCTGAAGGAGTCTGTGCTTTCCTAACCTACACTGCCAGAGGGTGCCACCTCTGGAGGGCACGCAGGGCTCTGGGAGATGTGGGAACAGAAGGAATTTAAGTCACTGGGCGCTTGCATGTATGGATATATTGTGCTTTGCTTAGCGGCAGCTGGAATGCATGTGCTGATGAGCAGGGAGGCCATCAGAATGGCTGAAGCTCCCAGAACCAGGGAGCTCCTTTGCACCCATTGTCCTGAACAAAAAGCTAAAAACCAAACCTTGCATTTTGATTCTCCTCTCACTTAGACTTGGAATTCAGCCAGTGTCAAGAAGAATCATGCCACTGAACCACCAGTGCAAAGCTGAGGAGTGAGAACGAAATCAAGCCCTGTAAATCATGTGGCATCTCCATGTACACTGTATGTAAAGTAACCAAAATTGCTGCTGTTGTGATTTACTGTAAAGTAAAATATTTTGCAGAACTGCATTTTACTGGAAGGTAAACATATTCACTAACCAATCTTTCACCTACAAGCATTTAAGGAATAACTTTACCCTGTCATTAATGAAAATTAAACTTAAAAAATCTGTTTCTTTTCCCGTTGATTTTGTCTCTAACCCAGCTTGAAATTCAGAGTCTGGACAAAAGGTTTTCTTCTCATTTTGTCTTCTCAACAATACTTTCAAAACCAGAAAAAATACAAACCAAAATAAATACTTCCGCTTCAGCTATTCTAGTCAGGATTTCTTTTTAACATAATAATGTTATTGTATATATATCTGAAGCCTAAAATTTTACAAAATTTTACTAATGTCTTAGAAGATTTTTCTCTGTGACAACTTGTGGTACATAAAGAGAGGTGCAAAAATAATTTCTTTATTCATTCAGTGCCCAAATTAAGGAACCTCAAAATGGGAAAACTTTTTCAGGCAGGCTGAAATGAAAAAAAAAAATCTCGGAGTTTTGTTTTTAAAGTTTACTTTTGTGTTATGTATTCCTTCAACATAGAAATGGAATTTGAAAAGATAATGTCAACTGAAATAAAATCGCAAATGTTTAACTTTGTTGAAAAAAAGTGAGTCCTCTCCAAAGGTTTTCCTCTTTTTTTCCTGTCAAAACTCCTTGTCTTGTTTTGTTTTAATTTTTTTTGGTGATTGAATGATTTTTTTCTTTGTTTGTTGTTTGCTTTTTAAGTCTTTGGCTCCTTTATGGAAACCTGTGGCAGGGCTGAGACATAACCTTTGATTTCTTCCTTCTAAGATCAACATTTAAATGAGGGAACGGTATCTCCTCAAAAACAAGTTGTCTTATTTTACTTTCAAAATGCCAACAAAGCCCTGTTGGGGATTCCATGTTCAAATGTATTAAGAGAGTCAATATTATTAGCATCTATTCCCTCTTTTACACCAAGAGGATGCTCTACTGTTGGACCTGGGGATTTGAAACTGTTGGGGCTTTGAAAGTATCTGTGCTTGTTTTTTGCAACCCTAGTTTTTTGAAATTCAATCAATTCTCTTGTCCCAAGGTGACGTTATGATGCATGTATCCCCATCTGTGTGTTCTGTTTATGCTGGATATCATGTTCTGTGCCTTCAAGACTGGCTCTGAAGAGTGAATGTTTTGGTTTGGTTTTGGTTATCAGCCTGCTCCCCCACGGCTGGTGGGACACACACACAGGGCAGTACATAGTGCTGCTTTTGCTTTTTGCTTGGCTTTTCACTTTGCTCTCGCCCTTGCTTCTGCTTTGCTCTTGCTTTTTCCTTCTTCTCATTAGTTAATTTAGCTAAGCAGTCCACATTTTCCCTGGACTGTTTCTCCTTTCCCTTTTTTGGACCTACTCGAACCTGCTCCAGACTGGGACCTGGAAACACCGAGAGTTTGCACCGTGTGGCTGCAGCAGCTGCCCCAGCGCCGGAGGGACTGAGAACAGAGCGACCACTCCTGAGAGAGACTTTCTGAATTTGTCATCTCTTCAGAGCAATGAAAGAGTGTTGTTATCTGGTATTGTGCATTTTGTGTGCTGGGGAGTGCTTTGCCTGTTAAATAAACAGGTTCTTTCCACTTCTGTCCGAGGAATCCTTCCTGAACTGGTTGGGGGGAGGGGCTGTGTGGGTTTGCTTTTTGGAGGGGCCCCCTTTTGGAGGTTTTCTCCCAAATTTGCCCTAAACCAGGACATCTCTTCACTCCAAAAAGCCTCTGATGGGGAGAAAATATCTTTCTAAACAGTAGAAATATTAATCTTGTTTGTCATAATTCTTCCTCTCCTTTTTCCAGAAATGTGGGAGGGTGTGCAGAAATGGATTTAGAAAGGGATTGCACACAGGTTGCACAGCGATGAAGGATGTTCAGAATTAAGGGTTTCCTTAAAATAGCACCATTTTGTACATTTTGTACACTCTCCCTCCACCCAGGAAATACCTTTTTAAAAACTGTGAGTCACTCCAAAGCAATCAGAAAAATGTTATTCCGAAGTTGAGTGCATGAGGCTGTTGTTACATAGGATTTCCATAACGAGCAACTGAAATGCTACCTGTGGTCCAGAAATTATAAAGTTGTTCTTGATTTCCTGGCACAAGGAACTAGAGAAGCCAGCAGGTGCACACTGATGCTTTGCAAGTTCTTCTGAGGTTTATATATTTCACCCAAACAAGGCTGGGAAAGAGGCATGACAACAATCCTGGCTGATGTCCAGATGGGATCTCCCTTGGTATCACAAATGGGACCGGCAGCTTAATTATCTTTATCTCTGATACACTTGCTGTTTCCCCCTTAAACTTGAGAGTTTCATTCACTGAGGATTCCAGCAGGTTTGATAGCTGACTCAGGTGGACTCCCTGAGGATTGCACCCTTTGTTGTATTTCTATGGCAACCTCTGGATTCTCCCGACACTGCTTCCCATCAGCTGCTATAATTGTAGATCACTGATCAGGTATTTAGGCATTCTCAGGTTCCAGCTTATCTTTTTTGGACAAAGCCAGACTTTATCTCCCCCGTTTTTGTCGGCAGGATAATTTTAAGTCCACCCACAGAGCTCCCCCTTGCCATAAGTTGTGCTTCAGAAGCAGAGAATGGCTGTTCCAAGAGATGTGCATGGGGATGCCTCCATGGGGGACCAAGGGGATAGAGATGCAAGTAGAGGCACAAGGGTAACAAAACCTGTGGGCTATTGTCACGCCTTGCTTTAGCAATGAAAACCAGCTAAAATCTCTGCAGGGAAAAGGGGGAAAAAAGTAAGCAGAGAAGGAATTGCATACAAATTTAGTGCAGAATTTCATGGCCGTTTTGGACCACTCCAGATATAAAGTAGAAACCACAATTAAACAGGCAAACAAATGAAAAGCAGCATGTCTGTGTGTGTGAGTAGCTAGCACCACACTGGCTGCTACAGCTAGTACCAAAACTCCAGATCCAAACTCTTGTATGCATGGGGCTTCATCAATAGGAATATTTGAACCTCCACATCTAATCAGAGCAGTGCAAATAGGAAGCAACAAAAAGGAGGAGTGGAGTGGCTTGTATAAATCTTTACCAGCTCCAGCTGGATGTGAGCCTGTCAGATCAGGCAATGTGAGGTGTGTTTACCTGTCCAGCAGAAACTCCGGTTTGCTGCTGTGTTTACCGCAACTTCTCCTGGGACTGGTGGTGCAGGGTAGTGTCAAACAGCTCTGAGGAGTTATTCAGGAGAAGAAATGGACCCAGATGGAAGGAGCTTCCTGCTCCAGAGTCACTCCATACTCAAATGCCATCGGTTAGAGGATCTATCTGATCCACACAGCCACGTGAACCCTCTTCCTGTGCTTATCTCTAGTTTCAAAGGGGGTTTTCAGGAACTGAGTGAAGCTGTGGGAATGTTGGCCTTTTCTGTCATGTCTTCTTCATGCAGATCTTGCCCACTTTTTAAATCACCAGCCCTAGATACATTTTTTTGTGATGGGTATCACTGGCTTTTCAGTCCTCATCTTGGGATATAAAAAACTTTGCTGTCTAGACTACTCCTGCAACATTAATGACACTCAAACCTGTCCTCTTTTCAAGAAGAAAAGGGTGACCTCTGTGGAGGTCTGCTTGTTAAATAAGTGGTTGGAAATGCCCAGTTCACCACACACAGTATTTGCCACTGTTAGAAATAAACTCCTCTGACTAGAGCAATATAACATCTGTTGCTGCTCTGCAGTCTCACCCTTTAATTAACCACAGATGGTCTCTCTGTTCCCCGTCTAGTCTAATTATTTTGCTTTTGAAAATAAAAAATAAAACAGTTTTGTTTGTGAGCTGATCTTTGTAGGTAAATTCCTGAACACCCTGTACTGGATGTCTTGTGTGTCCTGGAACACAAAATTTCAGATACAACTGTAGAATTGCATTTAAAGGTAGGAGAGGAGGAGGATTTACACCTGAACTCCCAGTTCTTACCTTGCAAGGGCCACCAGTCCATGGTTCATCTGAAAGGCCCACAGACAATGGAGGCTGAAGAATATTTTTAGCAAAAAAACGAGTATAGAGTCTGTATGAGCCACATGCATTCTTTTCAAAGAAAGGTCTGCACAAGTTTTTTACTAAACATGTTTTGATCTGTCCTAAATCCCCCAGTGCCACCAGAACTCTGAATATTCCCTGCAGTTCCCATCCTTTACCCATCATCTGCAAATGAATTCAATTATTAATTGATTATTCAATTATTAATAGCTGCATTAATTAACAGGGTGCCTTGCTTCCTCTTTCCCAGCCCCAGAGGAATTGTTAAAATCAACCAGATTCCATAACAACTGCTGAGACACACTGATAATACTCTTTATTTGTACATAATGATCTAATTGAATATTTTTATTTTTGTGTATTTTCAGTTGCTTGTTGACACAATTCTGCAGCTTTATTTTTCTTGATTCTTAGGACTTTCAATAAAAACAAGTCCTCTATTCACAGTGTTTCCAAGCCACTCCTGGTTCCACAGATACAGCTTCAATAAGCAAAATTATTACTATCAAAGAATCATATGTGTCTCTAATGCAATCACCTGAGGCAAGGAAGATTCAAACCTCACTGGAATCAGTGGAAGTCTTTCTTTTGGCTTCAGTATCCCCTTGAGCTATGGGGTTTTTTTTTTCCTCTGTTCAATTCCATGTGCAGCTTTTAGCAGTTAGGTAGAAAAACTAGGATAGCAGTAGAAAAATGTGCATCCCCAGCAAACTTCCATTGCTGTGGCCTTCAGTGAGTCCCACTGTGGAAAATGTGCACTGCCAGCAGTTTGGGATATGACCCTGCATTTTCCAGCTATAGGATCACTCTCCAAATCTGGCTGGCAAATTTTGTCTGAATTCATCCTGGTGTTAAGGGCTAGCTTTAGTGAACTTGATTTTCAGAAATGTGCTTCCATGGGGAAGGACTTAAGGCAGATGCAACTGTTAGTCCCTTTTGAAAGCTACCATCCTTGAATTTAAGTATATAAGGAATATTTAAATATATAAGGAATATAAGGTTCCACCATCTGGTTAAACCTGTGCAGTTTATATCACAGATATCAATCCTTATATCAGGCTTCCTGTTATCTAACATTGTAGTGTCTGATTTCAGTAACTTCAGGGATGCGATTAACAGGGAAGCGATGTGATCCAACAGCTTGGAAATGCTACTGCAGCCCTCCAACTGAACCATGCAATTTTTGGAAAGACAGTGGAAGTTGTGCCTTTAGGACCAGAAGGAAGCTAGGTAGGAAGGTGGAAATGGTCAAGGAGAGGAGCTCCATGAAGCTGTGGGGATAATGAGGGCATCTGCACAATTTTTGCTGGTATGTCACGGCCTTCTAGTGTCTTATTCCAGTCCACACCCTCATTCTTTGCTGGAGGAAGCTGTTCTCTGCTTTAAGGGAAATCACAACCCTACCTGAATCTGCCCCACAAGGTGAAGTCCGTTTCTGCAGTGATTCCTGACTTTCCTGATGCACTTTAAGCACAAAAGGCAGCAGAAATCCAAGCAAAAACCTTGCACAAATACACAGAGATATTCTAACATTTTCTGCCCAGCACTTATACAGAGTCCTCTCCTAATGAGCTAATTCTTAAGAGGATTATTTTACCAGAGCTATTCCAGTAGCCACTTTAAATAAGGGTCAAACAAACATGAAAATACTCTTATATTCAATCTTGCAGGTGTGGTTTAAGGTTTCCTCTGGCATCTAGTTTTTCCTCCATCTATTACGAAGCTTTTTTCAAATGATCATTATTTTTAATGCAACAGCTATATATGACTTGTACAACTCGAATCTCAACTAAATTCAATAAAACATCCTCTGTTGATGCTAGGAGAGGATTTTGACTTGTTTTTGTTGTTATTTTGCTACATCTAATCTTTTGCGATACAACAACATATTCTCATAAGAGTTTGGAAACACAGAAGGTCAGTAAGGACATAGCCCTTTGAGGATATTTAGATCTAGAATTGTATTCCTACTGCCAGGACTGATGAAGAGCCTGAAAAGGGGGAAGATTTAGTTTACAAAATGTGGACTTAGCTATAAAACCAAAATAAATCAACAGTAAGGATTGGATTAACGGGTTTCATTTTTCTGTCTTTTTTTTTTTCCTGACAAGAGTAAATAAACATACCCCTGACACTGATCATTCCAATGACATGTAGAACTGGTTCCAGTAGATGGAGCAAGAAAGCAGAAGGAAAGCAATGCCACATACCCAGGGCACTCAATCACAGGAGGTGGGTATTGAGTCATAGAATCATTTAGGGTGGAAAGGACCTATAAAATCATCATGTCCAACATGTTCATGGGGCAGGACATGAACTGCACACAGGTTCACAGAACAAGCTACAAAGCATCAGAGGAGAAAGCACTCTGAATGCTAGTGCATGGCTTCAAGTTCAGTCAGGAACACTCTTCACCTAACTGACACTGACAGGAGTTTTTCCTTGGAATTGGCTTAGTAGCTGAAGAAAAATAACTTGGGATTTTCTCCAAAACCAAGAAAATACATTAATTATGACTGGCTTGTTAGTTTCTTGGCTTTAGTGGAGATTACATCAGCTTAATCCTTCAGCAGAAGCTAATGCTGTGAAGAAGTATTAAAAGATACAAGCTTTACATTTCCCATATATCTCAAGCCTCTTATTTCTCACTGCCTGTCTCCTCTGACTCTGCGTATGCTGCATGTTTTATTGTTTATTACCAGTTTGTGTGTCATGGCAGGGATCACATGCCCTGCACAGGCACAAAGCAGCTGAGCCCCAGATCCTGGGAGACACTGCAGCACCTCAGGAGCCAAAATAAGGCCAAGCTCTTCATTTGGGATGAAATTACTTTTTTTTATTATTATAATTTTTTTATTTTCCTTCTGCCCAAGTTAATATCTTCTAAAAAGTTACCATCTTCTAAAAAACAAAATCAAATCCACCACCAAAAGAAGCCCCCCCTTGTTATGGTGGAAATGAATGAGAAGAGGTCATGCTGAAATCAGTGATTTTTTTTTTTTTCACTGAACCTATTTATCACAGAAGCCTCCGGCAGACCAGCAGCAACATCCGCGAGGTCTGCGTCCCGTCATCATCCCAGGAAATCTGTGACACCCAGCTGAAGGGAAAAGGGAACATCTGGGAGCACCGCTCCTTCCTCTGCTCACACTTCCAGGCTCAGGGGAAGTCAATATTTTTCGTCTTACTCTTTCCCTAACTCCCAAAGCTGAGACTCAGCCCTGTGGGACCATCTCCAAGCCCTGTGTGGTCACCCCCACTGGCAGGTATTTTAGAGGCCATTTCCACAGGAGTTTTTGAGAGCAGTCTGCTTGTCTTCCCAGCTTTATCTCTATGTGATTTCCTGAGTCCCTTTGCCAAAATTGGGCTGACCAACTTATTCTGAAAATATGTGGTCAACTCCCTTTTAAAATCATACAGAAAAAAACACCCAAGGCCCAAGAAAACTATTGCAAAGGTGCTGAATTCCTTTAAAAGAGCCTGCTTTTTGAAGGGCATTTTTGGCAGAGATGGTGTGTCTATGTTTACCATGTGTAGGACCTGGCTGGGATGAGATACTGGTGCTGGCACCTGCCTGCAAGGCTGCCTTGAAGCTGAACAGACTCTGATCAGTGACTTGGGTGGGGCACACACATAGTGGAAATCATGGAACCATGGAATGGTTTAGGTTGGAGAGGACCTTCAAGATAATCTCATCCCAACCCCTGCTGTGGTGTAACGGAGGCCTTCCAGAGTCTGAAGGGAGCCCACAGGAAAGATGGAGAGAGACTCTTGAAAAGGGCTTCGAGTGACAGGACAAGGGGCAATGGCTTCACACTGACAGAGAGCAGGTTTAGATTGGATATAAGGAAGAAATTGCTCCCTGTGAGGGTGCTGAGGCCCTGCACAGATTGCCCAGAGAAGCTGTGGCTGCCCCATCCCTAGAAGTGTTGAAGGCCAGGCTGGATGGGGCTTGGAGCAAACTGGGACAGTGGAATGTATAGGTGGTTCCTGTGCTGAGGTTCCCATCCCAGGGCCAGCAGCAAATGCATGTTGGTGCTGTGGTCATTCTTTTATTGCCCTCCTTTCTGTGACATGTTTCTGGGGCTGCCTCAGCTTTAGAGTGCCCAGCTTTGGTTTGTAATGTCACATCACCCTTGCAGCAGCACTGGTATGGGAGCATCTCTGCCTGTAGTGCATAATAGACTGCAGTGGTTCTTCCTGCTGCAGGTAACCCCAGCAGGTTTGTATGGTTTCCTACTTTCTCTTTTTTTTTTGATTAAAAAAAAAAAAAACAAAAAAACCCCAAACAAACAAAAATCTGCCAGTTTTTCTATCTATTAATTCTCCCTTACCAGGTTCAAAAGCAGCGACTCACTCATGTCCAACAAAAAAAGCCTTTTCTCAGATGTTCCCTGGAGGTCTGCTGTTCCCTGGTGGTCCTGCAGCAGGTCAGCCAGGAGCAGAGAGGAAGCTGAGCTACTGGAGCAGGGGGTACAGGGCAGCCAAGGGAAAGAACAGGGATGTTCCCACCTACCAAGCCTCGTTGCAGATGTGTGTTCAGGTACACACCACTCATACGATGCAGGGACAAGAGGAAGAGGGTGGGCCCCTGATGTGAGGAGGCAAACCCAGTTCTCTCCGCTTTCTCTCCCTCCAGTAAGAGGACAAGACATGGGAGTGAAGGGAGCTGGAACCAGGGAAGGAAGGGAGCCAGGGAGTAGGAGGCTGTGTTCACACAGCATTTCACAGCTGTCCCCTGCCACTGCTTGCACAAGCAAGTGCTCAGACAAACACCTGCTTGGACAAACAACCATGTGGAGCCCTTCCTGAGCTGCAAAGGACCAGGCCCTCTGCCTGCGCCTGGGGAAGAACAAGTGAAAGAACCTAGTGCCAGAGAGATATCTGGCACTGTTAATTAGTCTATTTTTGCAAAGAAACTGTGTCTGGACATAAAAAATTTCCATTCCAAGCTGTAACAGAATTGCCCATGTCAGCTACTCAGGCATCACTGCCTGTATGGCACATCCTAGCAGAGATGGTGCACCTCAAAGAAACACAAGGGCGAAGAATTCAGCTTTGAATTTCTGTAAATAATTTTTAATTAGCACCAATTTGGGAAGGGAAAAAAAGAAGTGTTTTGCTTATAGATGCTTTATGATGGAAAAGGATGGGATTTGTTAAATAAATAATTCCTTTTGAATTAGTCACCAGGTCTAATTAAGTGATACCAAAGGAACAAGGAATCAGAGGAGCAAGTTTGAAAGAATATCTAGCTTAAACATAAGGTAGAAGTAGTATTTGAAAATATCAAAATAAACAGTGTGCATGAATGTTTTTCTTGGGATGAGCCAAGGGAAATATTTTCCTAGATTTGGCCCATACAATGTGCAACAGATGAAAACAATCTGGTTGTTCTTTTGAATGAATTGCACAATTAGTGGATAAAGGGAGATCTAGTGGATGCTTAAGCAAAGCCTGTGTGTCATTTGAGCAGCATTACTCTCTAAATCCTGGTGTTTGAGTCCTTCCTTATCCTATAATTGAATTTCCCTGTTGGTGGTGTAACTCCTTTGACTCCAAGGGGCTGATTTCACCTATTAGAAAGAGAAAACATCTCTTTGATTCCTGGCATAGATTTTAGATGTTTCAGCTCTACTGGCAAGAAGTCTGCACTTGCTGGAGGATTTTTCTGCTCCTTTAAAATAGAGATACAACTAACATCTCTAACGTGATCCCGGGAAAATCTATTAGTCACAGCCAAACCATCCAGGCAGCCCAAGGGATCCTCTGCTCCTGCAGTGCTGCTGCCAAGGGTTTCCTAAAGCCTATTGGGTTTTCATTCCAGCAGCTACCCATGGGTTCTCAGCACAGCCGTGGATGTGGAGACCAGACATCCCCCTTGGAGTGGCCACCTGCTCTGCCCTCTCAGACTCTGGCACCAATCACCAAAGCAGAGGTGAGAGCAGACCCTTCAAGATCCAATAAGAAATTTCAGAACCTGTGCTGTCACTGCTGAGGCACATTCCCCATCTGCTCCTGCTCCCTTCCTGTGTAAAACCCAGGGAAACTTCAGGGAGCTCTGAGGGACACCTCCAGCTCTGGAAATGAGACAAAACAACACAAAACTGGTGAGATTTACATGCCTGTTGTGGCACATGGTAAGCATTAAATGCAAAAGAGGCTCCGATACGACACTGTGCAGAAGTTTCTATTAAAACATAAAATTTGCCTCTGTCCTCAGTACAATTTGCTAGTAACAGTAAACCTGAATTTCCCAACACTGCTCAGGAAAGATGTTTTTATAGTATGTGCTTGTGTGCATCCCTGGCTTGTGTGATTTCCAAACTCAAAGCTACATGAAGCTGGAAGGGGCTTCGGGAGCTTATATTAGCAACACATGAACAAAAATTGTCGTAAACCCAGTGTAACAATCAAAAAAGCCATGCATAAAAAAAAAAAAAAAAAAAAAAAAAAAAAAAAAAAAAAAAAAAAAAAAAAAAAGAAAAGAAAAAAAAGAAGGTGAAGCCCAAATAATAAAACAGCAATAATAAAATACTACAAACACAAGAGCTTTGTTTCTGCCTCTGCCAAGGGAGACAAAGCTCAAAGGATAATTTGTGTCCAGCCTTTCCCAGCTAAGGCAGAAACAGAGCTATGCTGCATTACTGAGATGAAGGAAGTGCAAAAAGGCACACAGGGATTTTTTTTTTCCTTCCCCTTTGCACATCTGCCTTGTGTTATTCCCGGAATCCTGATGTCAGTGCATCTGAGGGAAGGATTTGGAGAGTGCTACCTGCTCAACAGAACTGGGTGTTTGAAGGTGGGCTGGCAAAGCTGTTGTAGGTGGCACTGGGGGATAGCACAATTTGTTGAATTCTTCCATCTCTAAAAAGAAATACAGGTTGTCAGAGAGAAATATTAAAGGTTGATTCCTTCTCTGCCTTAGAAGTTTCTCTGCAATGTGTTGGGTATCCCCTACCAAAAAATGTTTCAGAAATGGTGCAGACCATTGTAGTGAGGCAAGGAAGTGTTATTCAAGACAGTCCTTGTGCTGGCCTGGCCTGTTAATATTAACACAGCTTGCTACAGAAATTGAGACAAACTCTCCCTTTGCCATGGGAGCTATTACTCGAATGAGTAAAAAATGAATCTACACTCATCTCAGCTTTCAGGAGCAGGCCTTTTAATCATTACTAAATGCATGGCAGATATGTGATATAACATGATAAGTAGAGAGAAAAATGTGGTACCTCTAAAGGGATGGGGTAGATTATTTATTTATTTATTTTGTTTGTTTGTTTTTTACATATCACAGTTACCAGATGCATTCAAAACTTTTTATGTTCCTTTTACATTTCCCGCCCCTGTTCTCTTCAGAGTGGTTCTCCCAGGATTTTAAGGAAATAAATAAGAGAAATGGGGTTAAACTTTTGCGCTGGTGGTATAAACCCTTCTTCATCTGCCAAATGCTCCAGGGATGTTATTTATGGCCATAGTTTATACTATAGAAATTAAATACCTGGAGACCTTGTTTTTGGCTGCTGGAGTATGACAGGTAGCACAATTTCTTCCTTTTCATTTTAAAAACAGGGTCTCCTTGGACTACATTCTGTCCCACAGAAATATGGCAGAGCTGAATTCCCTGATGTAAGTGTGCTGCCTCCATCCTGTCCCTGCTGATATCCAGCACTGGTTATCCAAACTTTCATCTTTTCGTCTTTAAAACACTGCCATCTGTTGTTTCCAGATGGTTCAGTCTTCTGTTTATCCAAAACTTTGTTGCAGACCATATGGAAAAGATATCTATTTTTAATTAACCATCATATTTTCTTAAAAAACATACTACAGAGATGAGAAAAAAAATAGGCCTTGCTTACGCAGAGCTGCTTGTGAAGGGATGACACTTTATTATGCACTGGAGCTTCAAGATTTTGACCATGTGGCCATTCAGAACATTCAGATACCACAGAAACTGCCAATTTTGCAATAACACAAACATGCTTGAAGCATTTGAGAGTTGTTGTCATATATATATATATACATATATATATATATATATATTTCATTGATATTAACACATTAATCAAGTCATTTCCATAGACCACTTTTTCTAAATAGGCCATTTTCAGCTTTTTCCTTCTGAAGTCAGAAACTCCTCATAGAATCATAAAATGGTTTGGGTTGGAAGGGACCTTGAAGACCATCTTGTTCAAAACCCATGCCATGGGAAGGGATACTATTCACATTTTGTTGTTCAGGGTTCCATCCTGGCTCTGGTTAGTTTCCATCCTGGTTAGTTTCCTCCCAAAATTCTCCTGTACTTGTGCTGTGAGACCCCATCTTCACCATGAACCAGAAAACAGTGAAAAAAAGAGACAATGAGGACATTGCCTTAAACTCAGAGCAGAAATGAAGGATGTAAAGAAAAAGTCAGTAGAGGTACTCATCCAGGAATTCATCTCGATGAGATCAATTCCATCTTTTCTTTCCTGAACCTGAGTTTCTGATAAAAGAATTTTCAATGCTAAAAATTGAAGGAGATACCAGGCTCGGGCAGAAATAGATTTCTTCAGGACTTAAAAAAGAAATAAATATAAAAGGATGCTATTTTTAGGAACAGACTATGCTTTTCATTCCTCAGTTCAAAGGAATATTTAGAATGAGAAGTTGAGTTTCCACTCAAAGCCATCCTCTTTGAAGCAGGATAAAGGCCTGGCCTTCCATCCTTCAAACAACTGCAAGATTTTGTCCTCCTGAGTTACAGTCTTGTCCTCCCAGCCACCCACAAGCAGCAGCCTCCCCCAGATACAGGCAGATTATGGCTCTGTAAAGTGACCCAAGTTGAAACTAAGGAGGGAAACAGGTGCCAGGTGGCCAGCACAGACTGGTACAGAACTGCTTGGGTCTCTCGAACTGTTCTTCCCCTCTAATTTACCAGCTCTCAGTGTAGCCAGGAGCAAAAAGGAAACAAAATGCAGTGGTGCAGATGTGGGAAATCCTGCAGGAAAGATCAAAATCTAACTGCATTCTAAGTAGATAGACAATAATAATGTGTGTTATATTTAATTAATCAGAGAATTAGCTAGCCCTAGCTGAACACTGGTTCCTTTCTGGTGAATATTTACAGGCTGCTTCTCAGCTTGAAACAGAGCCAGATACATTTTTTTGCCCATTACTTGTAGTACTTTGTCCAATTTTCATCCACTTGAGAGTGCTTGAATGCAGATCCACCAGAGTTCCGGAAAGGAAAATTGTGTGAGTACTCTGAAAAATGTGCTTTCTTAGATGTAAGGCATGGACAACGCAGTATCTTTCACTGCTATTTTATATTACTTTATCTTTTTTGAATGATCAAAAGAATACCTGGCCAGGTGAACAGTCAGAATGATCTTACCATTCTATAAAGCTCATCTCTGTGGGGCATTGTGCCTTTTATCAGCTCATTTTACCTGTCAGGAGCTTGTCTGGCCTTTTCCAATGCTACTTGTTTCAAAAGTCTTCAGTGTTTGCATCTTAGTACCAGTGAAGTGGAGGTCCCCAAGTGATATTCCCATTTTTGGATATATTTTTCACTTTTTCTCTGGAAGCAGTGATCATTAGCTAGGAGTGTGTTTGCTCATAAACAAACAAAGTCCTTGCATGAATTTACAGACAAAAAGTTTTTGGGATTACTGAAAAACAAAATAGGGTTGGTTTTTTTTTCCCCTTATAGGAAATTGTAAGTACAAGAATATGATGCAGTCCTGGGTGCAAGAATCCCAACCAGATCCAAATGGAAGCACACAGATATTGGGGACAACAAATTATTTCAGCTTAGTGTTCATTTGGGAATAGCAGAGGGAAAGAGGCTGAGGCGGAGGCACAAACAATGTTAGAGAAGCAGTCCTCTAGTGTCAGTCCCATTTTGCACTGGAGCATAAGCAGTGTGCTTCTTTAATGCAATAAGAATACATTTCCCCCAGCTCCAGTGACTGGAAAGAAGCATGACAGAACCAGCCCATGATCTAACTTCCCTGTTTTCCCTCTAGTAATGTGAAAAATGGCATATCACGCTTGGGCTGGTCTGAGATTTTCTGGATGGTCTCTTCCTCTAGAGGGGAGAATTATTCTCCAAAATTATTATAGAGTGATCACTGCCCATTGAGAGGTCTGTGGATGGACACATTTTCCTCATGGCTCTGAGATAACAGAGAACACCCTGCTCCCTGAAGACATTCCTGCTGTTCTTGAGCATCAGCACTGATGTCATTGATGTCCCAGGTGCCTCAAGATGGGTAGTGGGGATTTCCAGAGGTTTCACAGGAAGGAAAGCTGAAAATGTGGGAACCATCCCCTGTCAGGATGCATGTTCACATTCAGGAAAGCTTTGTAAGAGAGATTCTAACTGTCTCTGCAGCTGGGCAGGGCTGACATTAGACAGAACTTCTGATTCTGAAAACGTGTTGCCTGGAGGCCAGGAAACACAGTGAGGTCTGTGTCACCTTCAGTCCTCTGGAGACTTAATGCATTAAATATTTGCCAGTCTTTTGGTACAGATGTTCATGAACACATGCAGGACTGCTGAAAGAGCTGCACTGCCGCTGGGTCCTGTTCTTGTTCCAATACATAAATTATTAATTCTCCCTTTGTCCTCACATACTCTTTCATGTACTTTCATGACACAGCTTTGGTAATTACTACCAATTTTTACCTTGGCCCACCCCTGTTGGTGGCTGAGTCACTAAATTTCCATTGTCTATGTGACACAAATAAACAAAGAACCTCTTCTTAAGGAGGCATTCTGCAGGGCTCCACTTGTGCTCTGTGGTTTATATCTGAGACATCGGCATGGCAAGCACAGGCTCACACCTTGCTGTTATGAGAAGTGAGGAGAATCATCTGAGGATCATTTCATTCATCCCCATACAAACAAGTCCTGCTTCCCAGAGATGTTGGAAAGATCCTCATGGCTCTGTCTGATTTGTTACAAGTTCTGTGGGAGACCTGTGCCTTTCTGTGGGGACAGATGGGAGAGAGTTCAGCTCTCCTTGGTGAGCACAAATGGACAAAGATAAGTAAATAAGAAAACAAAATTGAATAGTTGGTCTCTCCTTTTTGCCCAACAGTGCTTTAAATGGCATTTTGCAGTTAGAGTCAGCTGAGAGGTTCTTGGCAATGCTGCCTCAAGCTGAATTTTACTGACTTGCAGGCTAGAAGTTACAGAATGCTTCTGCCACAGGAAGAAAGAGAAGGAAGATGAGGGAGGTGGGAGAAAGCAAAAAGGAGAAAAGCCCTGGAAGACTGGGAATTTGAGACTTAACACAACAGGGGATGTGAAATATATGGGAATGGTAAGCACTGTTTCTATGTGAGGCTGATTGTCCTGCAGCAAAACCAGCTTGCAGCAGAGATGGAAGGAGGAGTTTTGATTGTCCAAAAATCTCCTTAGGAAAAAGCCTAGGCATCTAAATGTTTTTATGCACTTATCAGTCATTATCTCTAAGTGCTACTGTGGTCACAAAAATACGACATCTATTTGCTCCACAGATGCTTTTAACCCAAGAGGTAAAAATTGGGCTTTGGCAGACCCAAAGCAACAGACTCTCAGTGTCTTCATGGCTGTGGGAGCCCAGCAAAGGAAAGAAAAAAAAAAAAAGTTGAGATTTGGGGAAATTCGAGAACCTGGCAATGAGAACTGGCACTTCTGAAGGTGGGACTGGTCCTGATCTTCTGCCTGCCGTGAGATAAGTATGTGTTGTGTTGTGTTGTGTTGGACTGTTCCATTCCCCCCTGTTTTGTAATGGTTCTGCCCTGGTTCTCCCTCCTCTCCCGGCTACTGTCAGCTACCCCAGTTCCTCCCCGGTTTCCCTGGAGATCAATGTATCTTTTTCTAAACCCCGTCCCAGTGCCCTGACAGTCACTCTCTGCCACCACCTTTTTCTCCAGAAACTTCTGTCTAGGGCACGGAGTGATTGGCTCAGGGGCCCGGGGCCCCTCCTCCAGGTTGTTATTATTGGTATTTCCCTTATGTCTGTCCTCTGTACCCCACACCCCTCTGGATCCTCCTTCGCCCAAGTTCCCTCTCTGTATCCCCTCCTTCTATAAGTTGCTGTAACCCATGTCGCCTTCTCTTCAGTTGTGGGCTTCCCTGGGGTGCAGATTAAACCTGGACTTGCCCCAACTGGAGCGCGGTCTCTTTATTTCCTGCTGGTTGTAGCCAGAGGCAGCCTCGTCCTTTTGCAAGGAAGCATCGCTGCTGTAACACAGGGTGCTCTCCTTAGGCGCTGTCCCAAACACCGAGAGTGGGACAGTGCCCCCCGAGCTGCAAGCGGTGCTGGCCAGCGTGCCAGGACGCTTGGTAAGGTCAACCCTTCTCCTTTCTTGCCGCTGCTTCAAGTATCAAAGCTGAGGTGTTGAAATGTCAATCCCATTCTGTTACTGGCAACATAAAAATAATTCCTGGACATGTCTTAGACCTTCATTGCTGTTAATGGTGTGTTGAAACGCCTACTGGTGAGTAAAGTCCCCTCACATGAAGTACTTCATGTCCTGTACTAATTTAGTATTCCCTTTTCCTATTTGAATGTGTATGATGAGTGGAATTCATTGATCAAAGATACTGCTGAGGGAAATCAAACGTCAGGGCAAGACAGAGAAGCACCACATTGAACTGAATGAGGTTTTTTCTGATTGGTGCATCCTTCTAGAATTTTTAGCTACAGGACAAACCATAACCATTCTTCATGGCAGTTTGAAGGATGCTTCGACAGACATTGCAAAAGGCCTGTGTGAGGAGAAAAGTCAGCAAACATGCAAGTCTTTCCTTTCAAGGAAACTCATCCAAGTATCTCAGATGCCAAAAGTTGAATAGGTTTATGTTACATAATCTAAAATGTAACAAGGGAAAACCAAGGCTAAGTTTATAGTAATACCCATGTCCTCTCTCAGCTACCTCTCTCTCAACATGGTTAGTTATATTTTACCTAAATATATGAATTTGTGCTGAGGGTGATAAGCTGCTTGGAAATAAAATCCACAAGCAGGGCTGGAAGTTAGGTAGAACCTACTTTGTTACTGCAAATGCAATATATATCTGTGTGTGAGACAGAGGGATTGGCTGGGGCTCAGAGGCAGGCAGTGATCTCAGAATACAGGAACACTGTTGCGCAGAACGAGCCATTCCTCTTAAGCATAATTCTGTGTCCTCTGATGAAAGAGTGCATTTGGGTATGGTCACTTCACAAGGCTACCCCTAAAGAGGCAGAATCTTGTCTGCAGCAGGATTAGCCCAGTGCTAGCAGGAGACACGGACAGCCTTGTTCATCACCGCTCTGCTGACTAACCTTGTGCCCTAATCCACATCACCCGGTGTCAGTCCCTTACCCTGCCTCGTGCTTTATCCCCTGGCCTTTTGTTCTGGCTGCAATTAGAGTGTCTGCCTCTCAGGGCACTGACCACATCCTCTTATCTTTGTGGAGGCTTTTGTGACCTTTGCAGAGATGAATGGGAGACAATGACCTCTCTCATCATTGCTTTGGGGATTTTGGTGATGGCTGCCTGCTTATCTAGAGCACATTTAATCATGTAATACATAAACTTCCATCTGGTTTGCATATCCTGACAAAGCTGCTGAAATTGAGTGGTTTTATACTCAGCTGCATTCCATGTAAAGGTTTTGCAAACTTTGGTAAAGTGATTCAACTGGATCTCTCCCCTCTCCATACCTCCATTATGGTGAGATCCAGTGGAATTTGCATTGGATGAAACCAATAAACTTTAACACTGGCTTCTTTATACTAAAGAAAAGTCGAGCCCAGCGTGGGAGGTGAAGGTTTTATTCCTGGTCTGATCTCCTCTGTGACCTTGAGAAAGTTGCCTCACTGCAGCAGCTCCCATCCTAGTTACACTTCTTGTATCCTGGCTGTTGAGGCTGGAAATGATTTTTGGGGGAAGGATAGTTTCTGCATGTTTATGAAGTGGTTCACCAGCCATCATCCTGATGGGCATCTTAAAGCTCTTTCATGATATCCCTAAAACAAGATTTCCTGACAGGAGGAACAGCTTCCACCGACAAGAGAAATAAGTTTTATTATAAATGTGGAAGTGAAGGGACAAGCACAAAAACAGCAAAGCTGAGAGGCAGAGCCTACTGGTTACCATAACCATTTGGCAAAAGTTATACAAGTTTTACAGTCTCTGCACAAGCAATTCAGCCTGTAATTATACTCTGCATCAAAAATAAACCAAAAAAATTCCAAACAAACAAACAAAAATGTCCCTAAACGCACACACAAAACCTCAAACCAGAATGCCCCCTTTTTTTGGTAAACTTTTTTTTGACTGCCCTGATGAAATGAATTGATCAGTGGCACTAAGAAATATAACTAAATATTAGTAAATTTTATTTTTTCAGACATTTGTGTCATGCACAGCAGCTATAGCTGGGATGGAGGAGGTGAAAATTCTCAAAGACTGTATTATTTTATCAGATTTCTCAGGGTGTTTTTAATCCTGTATCTTGCAGCTGATTGCAATGGCAAAAATTAGTAGGGATCTGCACTCCTAATAGGATTTGCACCCATTGCGAGCCTGGGGCCTCAGGGCAGAGCCATCAGCCAAGCCTGCTTAAACAGACATGGAGATCCCACTGCCTAACAGCCATGCAGCTAGAAAACATCTGTATTTTCAACTGAGCATCGAAAGCTGGTTGCCTGCCTTTTCAGAAACAGCCCCTAATCCTATTTATGACCCTGTGACTGACAGGCATCTGCATTCCAGACAAAGTACAGAAGAGTTCTCAATTACAGGAAATATGTAGAAAGTTGCAGCAGGTTATTTGCTCATTAGACCTCCCCCTCAGTGACTGTGGGAGTGCAAGGCATGTTGGTAAACTCTCCGGCTACCCATCATTTGTCTGTCATAATGCGATCATCCATTCATTACTAATGAAAAGCTAATGCCTCGAGGGAATCCAAAGGTTGGAGTTCAGAGTGGCTTCTTAGGAAGATAAAAGGGGCAGAGCTAATTCTGAACGGATGTCATTTGTGTTTCCATGTGGCTGTGCCTGCTTTCATCTTTCTTTTAAACCTGTCCAGAGCTGCAGCCCTTCTCAGTGTTAAAGAATTTTGAGTGTCACTGAATTGCCTGATTAAGGGAAGTAGGAGTTTCTTATCTGTCTTGATGTCTTTTTTTGGAGAGGGCGAGAAATGGCTTCCAAAGATCAGCTGATGCTTGTGTCAGGTCCTGTCCTCAGCAGCCATGTAGCCATGGTCAGATCTACCACAGCTCTTCTCAATTGTACATCATCCTCTTCCCACTTCGTGGGTGGGGAACTGACCTAGGAGGTGAAACATGACTGGGAAAAGTTCATCCATCAGAAATTCACTCCCACTTTGCTGCTCCCATTACTGCTGCTTTTCACCTGCTGAAGGCATGAGCTAGAAATAGTAATTCGGGGTGTTTCCACTACAATTTCTATAGTAAAAATAATGAAGTTTACTTCCCTGTGCTGAGAAGAATGAGGCAGGCATGTCCCCCTTGCCTCAATGCCCTGCCTTGGCCAGGATTTCAAGAGGATTCATTATTATCTCTTCCAGGTGGTCAGAGATTCATATTTAGGCTTTACAAGAAATTGCAGTTTGATTGCCTTTACTTTTTCTATTCCACACCAGCTCATGCCAGGGACAATTCTGTGATCCTGGTGATTGTCCCAGGATCCCACTGAGGTGACCATTATTATATTTAAAGTGTGCTGTTCTGGAAGTTTGATGTAGATGGATCTGTGTGCATCCTTAGGCAAGAGTCTGCTCTGACTGCTTGCTGCTGCAGGCAAAGTACAGCACATTTCTGATCCCTAGACAAGTCCAGGAGGTTGGATAGTTCACTTGTGGAAGCAATGAATAGTTCCCAAGAACTACCTGCAAGATGCAGAGAATTCAGGATAAATTTGCGATCATCCAAGCCAGTGGTGAGATCCTCCATGTTTACACATGGTTGACAGCTCAGTGATGTTTTCAGCCCAAGTTATTTGCCCACCCCAAAGGATCTGAGTTAATCCCAGGAAAATGTGTGCCCATTTCAGACATCAAAGATTGAAGGGAGGCACAACAGAGAGGAGCTATGTGAGTGCACGTGCAAATAATAAGTGTCCCTTTCTCTGCCCCCCTCCCAGCACCCACTGCTTTGGAAGACTCTGGGCACCTTGACAAAATTTAACTCAAACAATCTTTTCTAACTGGTCAGCAAGTCCTTAAGTAAACCTTAAAACCACCACAGAGTTAGGCAAGAGAGGAAATAGCCAATCCTGACATCTCCTACACACGCAATGCCCAGAGAAACACATGGAGGAGAATTAGGAAGAAACAAAAACATCCTGAATTTGTCCTTGAAAGTGTTTGCCATAGTTGGGCATTGCATGTGACAGAGGAGATTCAGCATCACAGGTCACTGTATCTGAAATTACTGCTTTATTGGCTAACTGAATATCTTTGGCCTTAGCAAACAATGCAATAATAATACAATTTACTTTTAATAGAAGTCTCCAAATGATGCAATTCCATAATCCCTGAAATTCCCGTGATTCGGGTGCAGATCACCAAAGAGACTCAGCATTAGAAAGTCTCAAAAAACTTGTCTTGAAAAGCAGGACAGGTAAAGGATGAGAGGAAAAATTCAAATGCATTTTGCTGTTGGGAATTTGCCATGGTGTGTTTAGCACCTGGAGCATTTGACTTCAAAAAAAAATCTTGAGATTCTCTGCTTTAGGAGATATTCCCCACCGGTATCCCTCGGGTGTCCTGTGTAGGGCCAGGACCTGAAATTCAAGGATCCTTCCAACACTGTGCATTCTATGATGCTGTAAAAGATGTTGTCACTCTCTGTGGCTCACAACATTGTTTTATTAGTTACTGATTGATAAATAATGGTTCTTCTGAAGAGTAGAAGAAGAGTAACACCATTTTCCCTTCACTGACTCCTCTCCTCACTGCTCTGACCCTGTTGCATGTGGCCCTTCCAGTGGGATACTTTCAGGGTGGGAAGAGGAGTAAGGATGTATTTTCACGTCCTGGTACTTCATGAGTTACTGGATGGAAAGAAGGGTCCCTATGAATTGTTTTATTATCTGAATACATTTGATTTTTGCCTCAGTGATATCTTACACAATGAGTTTCATAATACAATAAAATGGTGTGAAAATGTTTATTTGCTTTGCTGCCACCTTGAGTCTTTTCCATTTAATAAATCTAAGTTTTATGTGTGTGGAGTGCCTTATACCCTGGATTTTAGTTTGGACTCTGAGGTTTAAAGTGCTACTACTGAATAGAAGCATTGTGTATGCCAAAAGTTTACAGCCTGTTTGGCTGTCCCTGTGTTGCTTTTCCTAACAGAGAATCAGCAACTCATGAGGCTGTACCCAGCTCATTTGAAATGTGGAATTGCAAAGGTAGTCCCTTAGAGTGCCTGGAGCTATTTGATGACTAATAATGTGACCCTGGTAAATCAGATATGCCCAAAAGTATTCTAGGGACACACACATTAAAATGGCTCACAGAGTACAACTGCATCTCCATGGTCAGTTAAAACAGCTCAATGTGGCATGAAACCTAAGGAAAATTAAATTACTTCTTGTCTCTTGACCTGAACATATCAGAGCTTCAGATAACTATATATAGGCGATGGAAAATATTCATTGCCTATAACAAACATTGTTTACAAAATTCTCTAAATAGAGCTCTTTTCCACTGCCAAATATAGACTCTTAAATGAAGCAGGACAGCCAAAAGCCCTACAAAACTGCCTTTATAATCTCTGAAGGCAGGAACTGTCATGGCAGTCCTTTGTGCTCTTCCTTGGCTTGCAGCTTCAGCTCTATCTTACCAAAGTCACGGGGAGTTTTTCCATTGACTTCCAAGCTGTCTGGAACTGTCCTGGTCATCCAAGATTTACACACTCATGTTTTGCTTCTCAGCCCAAATTTTTTGTTTTGACTCCCAAAAGGCAGAAACCAAAGGATATTAAGCAGATCTCTGATTGAAAGCCTTCACAGAGTAACTTCACCTTAAAACTGAAGCATCTATGGATGCTTAGGACCTCTGTTATTTTTGGAATGATTCTGGCAGTTCTGAGCACAATCAGAAGGTGCTGAATGCTCACTTGCTGTGCTGAACAAATAAACCTGTCCACAATGATGTTACAGGGAGTCATTCCAATCACACTGTTAATAGCCACCAAAACCATGTCATGCCCTGGAAACAGGGGTATCCAAAAGCAAAGGTCATGTGTGATTATGGTCGTTTTATAAATCCCCTGGGATATGGGGAAAAGGATTCGAAGTGGGGTGCTGAGAGTTGGAATAGGCAAAGTGGGAACACATCTTCTGTTCTGATAAGTGTGCATGTGGTGGGGAGGCAGAAAAGTTGCCTTTCTGAGGGGAGATGATCCTGTGCTGGCTCCCTGGCCTATCTGACAGGAAACCACCAGCCTTTTCCCATGCAATGCCAGGCATATCTAAATTTACATAAAGAAGTAAACTCCAGGTGAACTTCTAGCCCGCCTTACAATAAATTTCAAGCTTCTGTGGATTTCCATCATTAAAGAAAGCATAAATCCTTTTGTTTCATATTTGAAAAAAAAATCCTTATAATAGAGACGAACAAGACTAAGACAAAATAGGGGAAATAAAACAGACTCAAAATGATAACTTACAAAAAAGTAGAACTAATTTCACACATCTACATTTCATAGAAATGTATATTAATTGTGAAAATATAGAGATTGATATTTATTGTCCATGTTTTATAAGAAAACGTCTTCCACTCATTATGGGGCTATAGGATTCCTCCCAAAACGATGTATTTAATTTTAGAGAGAGACTATTGACAAGGGCATTGAGTGACAGGACAAGGGGGAATGGCTTCAAACTGACAGAGAGTGGAGTGTAATTATATAACAGGAAGAAATTGTTCCCTGTGCAGGTGATGAGGCCCTGACACAGATTGCCAGAGCAGCTGTGGCTGCCCCATCCCTGGAAATGTCTAAGGCCAGGTTGGATGAGACTTTGAGCAACCTGGGATAGTGGAAGGTGTCCCTGCCCAAGGGGACTGGAACAAGATGATCTTTAAGGTCCTATCCATTCAAACCATTCAGTGACTCTATGATGATTCTATATGATTTTTATTAAATTCCATTTCAAGTAAAAAGTGAGGGCTTGTACTCTACCAGATCTTCAGATATCATTTCAAACCCATGAACAGTGAGAAGCTAAACACTTGCCTAAGTCTTCTTATAAGCAGAGCCTTAGAATCTTGGTTCAAATGACTCTTGTTTTTTCCCACCTCTGTTCTTGAAATCATACCTTAGTCTTGGATTAAATAGAATACATGATTCTGACTACAATCCATTTAGGTAATAATGAAACTATTCTGGTGTATTTTTTGTTGTTTTTGAATGTGCCTTTCCTAATTTATTTAAAACATATGAGAGATAAAATGTTTGAGTCACTCCAAAACTGAGACTATTTGTCAACTAAGACCTGACAGCAGGGAGGCTGGTGCCAAATTGGCAAACCAATGTCCAGGCCTCAAGTGGACTTGAATTTTTGTAATTGCATGTGTGGCTGGAAGCTGGCAAACAAGAACAGATCCAGCAGTGCATCAACTCTGTGCCATTCACTAATTTCTATCAGATCATTTTAAGGGATAGATTTAAAATGCAGCCATCTGGGCATTTTGATGTATGCCCGTGAAGGATAACTCTTTCTTGTGAAACGAAACTCTAGAGAATGATGTTTTCTTGTACCTCAGCCTCTTCCCTCCTCCCACCAAACATCAGGCGCACCAGGCACGTGCTTGTGGGGAACTGCTGCTTCTCCACCTGGTGCTTTCTTCCTTTTTCCCAGCATTCATAGACGTAGGGCTCTGAGGTCAGCCCTGCAGACCTGAGAGCAGGACTTTTCCTTTGGGCTTTGCAGCTGGGCTGAGCTCTTGGGCTGTGGGTGAACAGCCAATCCATGATGCCCTGCTATGCAGGAGGCGGGCAGGAGTTTCTCCTGCACAAAGCTTGGAATGACCAAGTTTGTTAGAACAAGTGGCTGGGCCAGAATGGATGCTGCCTTATCTAACTGATTGCGCTTGCAATGGCTTCATGCCTCACAGTGCTTTACAGATGCTTTTTTGAGGGTGTTTAAGCAAAAGACAGCTACCAGAGGATAAGCTGTTTTTGAAGACATTTGGCTCTTGCAGCAAATTCACTTGCCAAAGAAAACTCTGTGTTCCATTTCTGTGAGAACCCCTGGAAACATTACTCCTGTTGTCTGCTCCTCTCTGCTTTCTCAAGCAAGTGACTATTGTTTCCACTAGACAGGAAATCTCTTCCTTAGCCTATTTTTTCCTTCATCAGGGCTGCTTCTTTTGCTTCCTTGCTTTTCCTTTCACAAATATTACAGGTTTCTGCTGCCAGCTTCTTTATCTCCTTCCTTATCATGCTGCTTTTCAGCCAACAGCCTTTGCAGAAACCTATTTTCCTCTGTAAATCCGTGAAGAGGCAATTTCACATCATCTAAGCTAGACAACTGTACACTAAAGAGCTCTTCCATTGTGTGCAGAGCCTTGTTGGACACATCCCTGGCTGCAGGAAGTTGAACACCAGGGATCATTATTGTGTGTGGGGTACATCACCTAATATGGCATATGACAGCATTTGATACAGAAAAAAGATGATTTTTTAAGCTCCAATACAGTAAAAGATCCAAATTGTCTACACATATTGAAGGGAGCAAAAATCCCGATTTTACACAATTAAACCAAACTTTAAAACAGGCTATAAAGGGACTGTTCTATCAAAGCATGGAATAATCTTAATCTGCCCTCATATACAGGGACACACACACACTGTGAGTTGCTTCATGTTAAAGCAATGAAGAAAACTATTTTAAAACTTTTTCCCTTTCCAACCAATAAATCTTTTGGTACCTAATTTTTTAAGGAGTGTGTCTGTGGAAAGAGCATTCTGGCTCAGAAAGCAAAAGGTTTCAAACTCTCAGAAGTTCCATAGCCCTGTTTATCTGCTACCTCACCTAGAGATCTTTAAAACAATCATTGGAACATTTCCTGTCTGATTATCTTATCCCTGCATGGTAGTTCCTTCCCACCTGTACTAATGCCTTACAAGGAACATTTGTTTTAATGTTGCAGGGTATAAAGAAGTCCCCTTAAATTATTGCCTTTGAATTTCTATTATTAAGTCTTGAGATGATAAACTTAGCCCCATTATTGATTGCCAAATCCACAAATGCTTACTCTCTTAGTAATGTTTGAAATGCATAATATTAAATGCAAAATTCGGGTTCCAGCTGCCATATGTTCAACATCCATCACTCCACCTGATTTTCCTCGTTGTGTTCTTGGGTGTAGGATTCAACCCATAGATCCTTTCTAATCTCACTCCAATATTGCTGCTGCTCCAGTGTGAATGTAGTATGAGAAAAATCAGATTCAGGCCCAGATGTTCATTAAGAACCCAATGTTAAGTTGCCCCTGGAAAACTTTCATGGCATGTCAATAGCATGTAATCAGTCATTATTACATTAATGTAATATATACATAATTACATATTAACACTGTAAAAATATACATATACAAAGAAATATAAAATATACATAATTACACATTTACACTGTAAAAAAGCTACAATCCCCAGAAAACATGGAGTGGGAACTACTTCAGCTAAGCAGGGGGAACTGGGGTCTGGTGTCACCCTCACTGAGATGACTGGCACAGAACAAATTAGTGCTTAGAGCGGAAGCAGAAGGAGTCTCATGACATTTTCAGAACACTTCAGTTAGTGGAAAAAAAACCCTCCACCACATTTCCTGAAACATCCTGCAGCAGATTAAACCTGCAGGGCAATTGCTCTGGTGCTAAGATGTTTGAGAGGGTCACAGCCTCCTGTGTCTGGAGGCAATCAAAGATGAGTAGTTTATGGGTTGTGTGCAAGTCCAAGTTTGCATACAAACTTATTGCATACATAAGGGTTTATCTGGTGATATGAATTTAATGAAGTTTTGCAAAGTAAAATATTTCTAATATTGACCCTAATGTTGATTTTATATTTGTGGAAACATGAGCAGAGCATAGAGTAACCTCAGTGTCAGGAGGAAAATTATGGCCTTGGTAAAACAGCTAAAATTATCTCCTGATCACAGGGGAAAATATGAAAAAAACCACCAGGGTTTCAATTCTTTCAGCATTTAACTAGTTACATGATCCAATATGAGCAAATAGATCCCATCAGCAACATAATACCTTCTTTTTTTTCCAGGTAGGTTGGAACAAGATGATCATTAAGGTCCCTTCCAACTCAAACCACTCCATGATTTTATGATTCTATGGCTCTGATTCTGTGATTCTATGGTTCTGTGATGCAGAAGATGCAGAAGAGCTGCTTCAGACCAAGTCTGAGCCCAAATGTGTTGCCTATTCATATCCCACAACTGGAGAAATCCCCTCCTGACTGTCCCAATGTCATGATGCCACCTCTCATGATGAAAAAGGTTCATCATATGTGTTGTTTTGGGGGCCTTTGTGGTGGACAAAGGTCTGGGGGCAACATAGAGGCTCCAGTTGTCCTATGCAGCCGTGCTGTGACAATCTTGGGCAGCAAAGCTAAGGGGAAACTCCTTTGAATCCCACTGATGTTGATTTGGTGTCTTCACAATCTCCTGTGCCCTGTCATTGGGGTGTTTCTGCTCTCACTGTAAAATATTTGACACAGTAATTTGCCATAGAGGAGACGGGAGCTGTAAATCTGTAACTGGAGTTATTTTCAGTCGTTTTGAGCAATTTAAAGTGCTTTTGAAGTGTTTCAATTAGATGGGCAGCTATTGTGGGTATCATGCTGAAAAAACAAACTAGAAATACTAGGGTGAATACATGAGTAGTGTTTGTTGCAACAACTTGATATTTTTTTTAGGGTGCATTTTGATTATTATATTTTCTTTCCTTTCTGGACTTCTGGAATGTGTCTTAGCACCCTTCAGAGTAACTCAGTAGTGATGGAACCTCATTCCTGTGATGGAGCTGTAACAAGTACTTTGCTAGAGCATGCCCTCCCTGGGTAACTTTGTTCATGTCAGTAAATCGAGTCCTGCAGGCTTGTGCCGAGCTGCACAGACTGAAGTCCACGGCAGTTCTCACATGCTTAAAGACATGCTTCAGTATTTCCAGTACCAGGGCCTGCCTTCTCCCAGTGGGGAATTGTGTTCTTCCAGAGGCTTTTGTCCCAGTGTGCTTGTGGAAATCTGTCCCTTTAAGTCTTGCAGGGCTGAACGGCTCCAGTCTTCCCGTAGCCATTTTGCAAGTGCTGACTGTTGGGTGCCTGTTCTGGTTAGTCCCTGTCCTGCTTTTCCACATGCCTCTCCTTCCACCTCTGCAGCTCACAAAAAGCCTCACCAGAGGTAAGTCTGTCTTTTCTTTTGTGTTTGATCATGGTAAAAATGCTGTAACACGTTGTTTGTGGTATGAATGTCCATAGCTTTGAAAATTTCTCTGTTCTTTTTTACTGAAGAGCAGGGTCTGTTCCAGGATGCAGCACTTTGCCAGAGTACACTGATTAAGGGGACTTCTGAAGGCTCTTTCTTTTGCAGTCTGAAGGGGTATTTTTTGTTTTTCTCTGTAGCTCAGGCAGCTTCACTGTCAGTGGTAAATGCTTTAAATAAGTGCCAGACAGGTGCTCTGTTTATTGCATAAATAAAATTCATTTTGCAATAGTCTTGGATTTGAAAATATAAGGCAGAGGTATTAGCTGAAGGTGGTAAGAAGCACAGTAGGTGGAGGAAATGTGATGTGTCAAACAAATATCAATTCTCAGACCTCTGTGATGCGCTGAGTCACTAAACACAGCACTATATGTTGACACCCTTGATACATTCCGTATTATGTCAGCTAAAAATCTGGGTGCCACTGAATGGTTTAAAACTAGTTCCTGAAGAGTAATATGTAATGATACTGTGATAATGAGTATAGTGAAATAATAAATTTGAAATAATAAATAGTAGTATTTGCAAGAAAAGGAAGTGAATTTGGAAGCCTGATTTCCATCAGAAAACAAAAGTTTTAATTGAAAGAGCTGGCAGGCTTGCCTACAAAAAATATAACAGCAGGAGATCTACAGAATCTTTTTCTATGAATGTGGTTAGCCTGCAGGAAATTCATACGTAAGCTCAGGAATCTACCCTTTTCTTCCGGAATGCCAACAGCTTATCCCAGGGAAAAATGTGAGTAGTGGCTATTACATCATAAAGCAACCAGTTACACTACAAGATGACAGTCATTTTCTGCTTTGTGCCTCTTCCAAGTTTTGCAGGGGATTTAGGAAGAGCTGTTAAGACTTTAAGACAGAAAACTGCAGAAGCTGTTCCTGTTCTTAATTTGTCATGTACCACAGTCTGGGGGAAAAAAAAATCTAAAAGGAGCAATGGTGGAGAACGCCAAGCTGGCAGAAAGCAGAGTGCAGGGATGCAGACGGAATCAGTTGCCTGTGTCCTATGCTGCTACAAAATGTGATGCTTGGGAAGTGCTAAGAGTGTTTTCAGCTCCTGAGCCTGGATCTTGTGACCTGTGATTTTTCCGTGGTGGTTTGAGTGTTTGCAGAGCTCACCCCCAAGCAGAGGTGCTGCTGACAGATGAGTATTTTAACCCCTTGCAACAGCTGTGGCTACATTGTGCCTGTCTTGTGTGGGTTGTGCTTCTGAACTGACATGGAGGAGAGCTCTGCAATCCTGAATTGTAGCGCACTTCAGTCTGTGCTCTGTCTTGGGCCAGCCACTACCTACACAGAATCTCAAAATCCCAGGATGGCTCAGACTGGAAGGGACCACAGTGAGTCACTGGTCCCACCTCCCTGCTCCAGCAGGGCCATCCCACAGCACAGGGCACAGGATTGTGTCCAGAGGGGTCTGGAATATCCCCAGTGAGGAGACTCCACACCCTCTCTGTTCAATCTGTTCAGTCCTCCGTCCCTGCCCAGGACAGAAGTTCTGCCTCCTGCCCAGGTGGAACCTCCTGGCCTCAGTCCCTGCCCGTTCCTCTGGTGCCATTGCTGGGCCCTGGAGCAGAGCCTGGGCCCTGCTCGGAGCCCTCCCTGCACACAGGGACACCCAGGGCTGAGGGCCCCTCTCAGCTGGGGCTCCTCTCCGGGCTGGACAGCCCCAGCTCCCTCAGCCTTTCCCTGCCACAGATGCTCCAGGCCCTAAATCACCTCTGCAGCCTCCACTGGCCCCAATCCAGGAGCTCCATGTCTCTGCTGTCCTGAGGAGCCCAGGACTGGACACAGCTCTGCAGATGTGCCACCCAGGGCTGGGCAGAGGGGCAGGATCACTCCCTGAGCTGCTGGCAGTGCTCCTCCCAATATACCCCAGGAGACCACTGACCTTCTCGGCCCCAGGGCACTGCTGGCTCATGGACAGTCGCAGCAGTCCTAAATGGTGGGGCCAGGTTTTGTCCTTGGAGCAATGGAAATGGTTCAGCTGGACACTGGGGCAGAATGGGAGTGCTCATCCCTGCAGGATCTGACATGCCCCTGGGTTTTGTGAATTCCTTCAAACACATCAGCAATGGAGGCTGCTTTCTCAGCTGCCTGCTTTTGGTGCAGGTGCTGTAGGAAGATTTTTCTGTGTACTTGCAACCCAGATGTTGCCCTTACAGGCAGTAGAAATCATTGTCTGGTGCAGAAGAGATGCGTGTTCCCAAGTGCATGGAAACCTGTTTTGATGTGCTGCCTTCCTACACCTTGGCTTGTGTTATAGGAACAACATCAATATAGTGGGAAATCCTTTTAAAACGTATAATATTTCATTGTTACTTTGAAGACTGCTGCCCTGGCCTGTGGGACAGAACTGTGCTGCCATCTCAGAGGAATGTGGCCCTGCCTTTCTCTACACGTAGCCATCCTGGCTGAGGGCCTGTACTGATCAAGCAGACGGTGCCTTTCCATTCAACCACCTTTCACTCAACCATGGAGGAGAACTTTGTTCTGCCTTGCTGTCCAGCTGTTATTTTACAGCTCTGTTCCTAGATTAAGGAACTGGTTATATTTTTAACTCTCAAAATGTCTTTCCCATTAGCGCTTTCCCACTTGATCTGTGTGGGTGGCCTGCAGCTCCTTGGCACCAGCTAACACTTAATCTTGGTCAGTCTTCCAGATCTGGTTGATCATGTCACCTGCCCAGCCCAGCAATGGGCCATTGTCTTGCACCCAATTCATCAACTCTAATACAAACTGCACATCTGAGGGTTGGCATTTTGTCCCCACTGCCAGATGTCCAAAGGAGTTGTCTCTTCCCTGCTCCTTGCTCTCTCTTCTACCTCATTTGAAGCCATTTATCCTGGGATTTCCATCTCTGTCCTATGAACTCTTTTATTTTTGGGCAGTTGTCGACAGCTTTAACTTAATTTTCAGAGCTTACACTTGTGCTGAAAGCTCCTGGGACTTCCCCTTTACAGAATATCTTAATTTGAAATGCTGTGATTTGTAGGTAACCTATGCTAGGGAGAAGTCTTCCAGCCCACTGGAGGCCTCTGGAATTACAGAATAGGTCCATAAAAAAAAATAAAAATTAAAACTCATATGAGGCAAAATTACTATATAAATGTATATTTACCTGTGATGAGAAATTCTATTTTTTACTATTTTAAGGGAAAATTAATTCCATTAAGTGCTAGACTCATGTTTTCTGGGCACTTCACTCCATCAGTCCCAAAAATCCCTCTCATTCAGCTCAACCCCCTTTCTCCTCATAGGTAGTTCCTACTTTTAGCCTGTCAGTGCATGTTGGATCAGGAGACAGACAAAGTGGTCTGCAAATAAGATTGTGATCCTGACAGAAGATGAGTCTATATCCTTATTTGTCCTTCTTTTTAAGTCTTTGATGGAATTCACCACTCTCTAAGACAGGGGTGCCCACCCTGCAGCATCCAAGCTGTTTCCAGCTGGCCAAAAAATTCATCTCAGAGTCTGGTATTGGCCACCTTTCCTTAGAATCGTCCACATTTGATTGACAGACTAATAAATTCATCTGGAGAACTAATAAGAACAGAACAAGAAGTTAGCTGGGATGGAAGAGAGATGTGAAGGCAAGTGTTAGTGCTGTCCTGACAGCAGTTTGCCAGCTGCAGTGACATATACTGGTTCTTTTCTTTCGACACCTCTGGACCTCCACAGTGAAGGATCTCATCTACCCTGACATCGAGGATGACATTAAACTGCATTTAAGTTTGTGTGTTTGCTCTAAATTTCCCATAAATTTTTGGAGCTGTCTAGCAAGGACTTGGAAAACCATAGCAACTTGCTTGATGAGGTGTATGGATGGTAGGAGGGATAAATTCACCTGCAGTTGTAGCAGCCTTCAAGCAGGTATTGGAATAAGAGATACAAAACAAGGAGATCATTACCTAAAAGGTTTTCTGTTTCCTCAGCATCTTTTAGAAAGTGCTGCTGTCAAATCCCTCACTTGGAGGGAAGTGTTCAGTTTGCCTTCAGACATTGATCTGAGCCCCTCAGTCACTGAGTTGGCCTTGATAACTTCACCTTAGGTCTAAAGCTGTTCCCACAGTTATCCATAGAATGACTTTTCCCCCTGGCATTCCCAGCTATCTCTGCATGTAACTGACTTCCCTTTCCCCAGTACCCCATGCAGGCAATTAGAATGACTTTTGCAAGGAAGAATTTGTGAAGTGCTGCCAAACACTTTGCTGCTAATTGTTGTGCTTTGATTTCTAAAAACAATGAATTATCAGTTTTTTTGGTGTGTTCTTTTCATTGCCCTATAAATCCATGTTGTTTTATTGACCATGGTTCAATTATCAAGCACATAACCCAGTAGAAGTTTTTTGAAGCTTTTTGCAAATTTCCATGGTTTTGGATCAAGCCTGAAATGCTAACAGATTATCTTTTGTGCTACTTCTTCTGGGAGTTTAAAGCAGAATTTGTAGAATGGTAACTAAGGGGCTTGATCATATTGTTGTTCCATTTGGGGTTTTCTTAGTGAACAACAATAAGTTCCAGGAATAAAATCACTAATTAATCTTATTATTACCCTGATCCCTAAAAACATTTGAGTATGGGCTCAGTTTTAAGCATGGGGTTAATCTTACCAACTTATTGTCAGCTCTTTTTCCTTTAAAACTGGACATGAACTTATTATGGGTTATTTTGGATCAAGACTTACAGAAGCAGTTAGAGTGAATTAAATCCACTTTTAATGCAGACCAAGCTATGGAACTGTCTCTCAGTAAATCCTGATTGTGGTTATGGGGTGGTTTTTTTTGGGGTTTTTTTTGAGAATGAATCTATAAACCACTCCTACAGACACTATTAGCAGAGACTCACTAAGAGCTTTAAGCACAAAAATCTCCCTGACAGCAGAATTTCAGCTCAAGCTGTTATATTTTATTTTGTTGGGAAATGAATGGATTTTGCAAGGCAGAGGGGCACGAACCCAATTACTGCTATTATCAAAGGTCAGCTTATTTTTTTCCCTAAGTTTGCAAACTTCTGGATTTCATTTTTCCTCGTTTTCTGCTTTTCTCTGCTAAACTGGGGTTTTTTTAAGCTCCAATTCTGGCTTTCCAGTGAATTTCTTGATATCAGCTTGTGTGTTATTGTTTGTATTCATATCTCCTAAACTGTAGCTATTCACTCATGGAGCCTGCACTATTCCCACTGAGCAAACCATTGCTTGGGGCAATGGAATATTTAGTAAACACTTCATGAGAGAATGGATGACCTCAGGGCTGACAGAACTGGACACTTCAGATTATGTTTAGACACTGTAAAATCTCTGGTATTTATGAAGATTTTATGGAAAAGCATCTGAAGAGAAAAATCTCAAGGAAATTTTCCTAGCCATGAAGTCAAGCTGTATTTGCAAACTGAGCCATTTTTGAAGGCTGGTAGAGGCTTCAAAATTCAGAACATGATGCTTAACCATGATCAACCATTTCAGTTTATTCAGGTTGTAGTTCTGGAATGTTTCTAATGTAGCAAATTTTATCGTGCTAATTATGCTCAGTAATACCTGCTGAAAAATGCCTGGGAAAGCCAAAACCATGAAGTCTCTGGTGAACTGAAAAGAAACTCGCTTGGGCATCACTGTTCACCAGGACTAGGATCTTTGTCTTTGCTCGAAATATAGTGCTGTTGCCTAAAACAGTTCTGTTTCTGAACAAGAGCATATTCACTGAGCTGCAGAGAGTGTACATTCTACCTTCATCTCGCAGTGTTCTTGTGCTGGCAGTAGTTACAGATTTCAGAATTTCATTCTGAATGCCAGTACCTGCACATCTAGCTTTGATTTCTCATCATTTGTTTGAACAAAACCAAACTTCTGAAGTTCCATCTGAAGCAAGAATCAGAGTTGATGTTGAATTCTTTGCATTGTGGTTCTCAGGAAAGATTGCTTAGCTGGTGGCATGGAAAACCCCTAGGGTGCCTAGAGAGCTGTCAACAATATCTCTCTGAGCAGGGCAGAGGTAATTTAAAGCATGGAAGTGTAGGTCCTATAATCTATCCCATTAAATAATTCCATCGGCATCCATCACCAAATTTCATGGGGCAGCAGCAACATGGCACACAGAAATTGAGAGTCTGATCTCTCAAAGAGCCCACCACCTGCTTTCAAATGTCACAGATGTAATTCCAAGCTTTATTGTATCAGTAAAAACTGGGACTGATCCCACTGAAGTCAGACATCAAACCTGCATGAGATCAGAATAAAGCTGAGTATTTATTAGTTCTGTATGTGACTTAGATACTTTTCACTATTCATATAATTTTTTCCTGTGCATTCGGGATTCCAGTATGCCGTTCAACAGCAATTACTGCTAAAAAATCCCACCAGATTTTGCCTTTTATTTTGTGTGGACCAAATCCAGACCATTTAAGCACTGGCTTGATATTGCTTAAAGTTGGTTTATGAAATGGCATTATGGATCCTTCTCCTTGAGATCCCATGGAGAGAGATGCCAGGCATCAGCCTCTGCAATGATGGATTTGTCCTTGTGCTGCCCTTGCCTGACTGCTGTGAATGGAGAAGTGTGTTCTGCAGCTTATTTGTCACTGCTCTCTGTTTTTGTGCCACTGACACCATCGAATCTCCCTGGGGATTCAGGAAAAGAGAGGAAGGAGCCACAGGGATTTCTAAGCTCCTCTCTTCAATCCAGGTTCTGTACTGAGGTGCTTTTCATTGTCACTCACATGCAAATTCTCCCTGCATCAGGGTCTCTGTCAGGAAACTTCACCACATAATTCTGTAGTGAAGGGAAAATAGATCACTGAAAAACTCTGCTCAATGAGAATTTTCCTCTTTCTCCCTAAGTTCTATTCTCCAGTGTGCTCATATCCCTCTGAGAAAACTACAGGCAGAAGGCCCTTTCTCAGAAACCCATATCTTCCATTTCTGCAGAAAAAAAAATTTAAAAAGCCATGGGATTTTGAGACAAAACTGTTCCCATGAGAATGCCCTCTTGCATAATTGCTGTTATCTGATTATGGTGGGAGAAGGGATTTTTTTCACCTTTACCCCCGCCTAGGACAAGTACCATGTCCTGACGCCAAGTCTCAGGAATCCAAGATTATTGACCTAAGGAATAAATGCCTCTGAGTCAGATCCCAGCATCAGAAGGATCCTGAGGGCTGCATTTTATATGTTTGTGGGATGTAGTTTTCAAGGAGGTCATGTAATAACTATTGCCCCATCCATCTCCCACTTCTTCTTTCCATCAACTCTCCAGCTGACCAGATTTTTTCTCCTAATGTCTTCAAACATGTGATAGCATGACATAGACACTGTGAATGTGGCAGCTGAACTCTCACTCTCTGCAGAAAAAAAAATTCCTTCCTGGTAGTTTTATCCTTAGGACATAAACTCAGGGATTATGCTCTGACCTGAGATTTGGCTCATCTATTGGGGATATTCTGAATGCTCTGTCAGCAGGGTGGAAGTGAGCAAATTTCTGTTTTCTGAACTTAATGGGAATCACATTGAGTAGATTTGTGCAATAAGAAAGATTACAAAAATTATGCTCCATGTGAGCAGTGGGTTGGGTCCCATACAAATCTGACTTGAAATATTTGTAATAACTTGAAAAAAGCTGTCATTTGATATTTTAAAACATATTTAATCTCTCTGAGCCTGAGAAACGAATTCTGTTATTTTCACATGTTTGTTTTTACTCTCTGCTGTGCAAGTGTGGGACTTGCAACTCTTACATTGCTCAGCAGCTTTACAGGCATGTTTCTGCTTCATTATCCACAAAGATTGCACACCACAAACCTCTACAAGCAGTAAGTTGAGGTGATTATTTTACAAAATGTGGTGAGTAAAACAAAACCAAGATTTGTATTAAATTCCTCTCTGAGACACTGAGAACATAAATAAGAATCAACAGAGGTTATGTGCAGTGCTGGACACAGTATTTCGCTGCATACTTCCATTTACAGGGTTCTTTTCTGTAGTAAATTACTGCTAAATATATGTGTACTGCTCATACCAGACAGTTCAAAACCTATTTTAAAACCTAAATCCCTGGAACTGGACAAAGTAATGAGAAATTTTTATGAAACTCATGTTAAAAACTGTGCTTGTTTTGTGTGGTGGATAATGCTTCCAATGTGGGCTCCCCCTCATGCATTTAAACGTGGATTTAGTACTTTCTGAGCCATATTTGGCCGTCACTTAATGGCTTCATAGTCCTGAGTGCTGAAAACAGGGGCTACCACAGGGTAACTGACAGCAAGGCTTCATCATTTGTGCACAGCAAGTGTGGTTAACTCCTCATCAACACAGAGGGATTAACCCCAATTAATAAAGGTTTATTTTGATTTTGAATTAATGCTACAGATGATCTAATGGTATTTATTTAACCCTTATCACAGCAGGAAAGAGCCTTTCATCTGATGTTACAGTTGAACAGCTGAATTCTCCCTTGCTTTCCAAAATCTCTGCAAGATGTTTGCCACCCAACAACTCTGACTCCCTGCGTGTTTCAGCACTTCCTTTGCTTTCCTCACACCCTCCATAGGAATATTTTTGTTTAGAAAAAATGACCGTGTTATGTGCCTCCTTAGCAGTCTCCCCTGGATGGAGGGAGGAGCTGGTCTGTCAATGACTCCATCTGCTCCCTGTGACACAGGTGAAAAGTGACAATGTACTGTGTTTTGGAGAGGGCCAATGCTGCAACCATGGCAGCCTTTTACAGAAGGTGTACCCAGATTAACACAAGACGTTTATGTAAACTGAGAAATTGTCCTCTTGCCAAAGATCATCCCTGGAAGTGCTCAAGTACAGGCTGGATGTGGCTCTGAGAAACCTGGTCTAATGGAAGGTGTCCCTGCCCATAGCAGAGGTGTTGGAATGAGATCATCTTTAGGGTCACTCCCAAACCTAATCAATATAGGATATTTTGGGCATCTGAACCCTTGGACATGCAGAAAGCAAACCTTCATCACTGGCCCTTGATCATGCAACTCAAGACTGAAATCAGAAGAGTAGATGTGTGAAGGTGGATGCAAAGATGGCACAGGGCTGCCTCATTCTCTCTTGGTTGTCGTGTACACAGCCACTTCTCAATCAGCCTGGTCATGATCTCGTCTATTGTGTGGATAAGAGCTCCAAAATAGAGCCCTGTGATCAAAATGCCCAGAAACATGAGGTCATGACATCAAAAGGCCAGTTCTGTGATGAAAATATGGATTTCAGGCACTGCTGGCTTCAAAGCTCAGTTCTAAAACAAAGGAGAAATCTATATTTGGGGACATTCATGCAAAGCATTACCACTCATTGTTCATCAGAGGTGCCAAAGCAGCTAGAGATTACCATAACAAACAAACAAACAAAAAACTCAAAGGGACAAGAAAAAAAGGAAAGGAAAGAAAACGATCCAGCTTGTGAATGTAACGTGCTGCAGGAAAAAAGACTCCTTCCCCCTCCCCCCCAGGTCATAGCTGAACTCTGCAGTCACCTGCCCAGAACTGCAGGGACCCACAGTGGTAGCAAGTGGCCGACTTTCCCGGGAAAGTTTTTTGTTATCCTCATATTGCTTGGTTTTTTTACACCACATCTGTGCTTGCTTCGTCATTCTGCCATCTGCTGTAACAAAATACAGACAAAGCATTTCAGAGAACAACCCCTCCACACTTTAAAATGCTCCAAGCTGGAGCACAGCCTTTTAACTTCTTAGAAGCTCTAGTGCTTTTTATCTGATTCTACTCCTCTTCCTCCTCCTGTCCATATCCATGATGAACTACACATGCTTAGCAAGCACGGAGAGCACAGAAATCCCGTTGCTTTTGCCACAATATTTCTGTTAAATGAAACAAATGCTCCTGTGCTTGACTTCGCTGCGCAAACATTTGCATTTGCCAAGAGGGCAGAGATAGCAGGTCATTATAATGAAATTTTTAATTTTGAAACTCCTGATCAGGCTTGTTTCCTGTTTGGTATTGTCTGCAGATACACAATGCAAAAGCCTCGAGTTGCTAAAGAATTGAAATAACAGAGTATGAGCAGAGTGGTTTTGAGCACACACTCTGTAAAGTCCAGTCAAAGTTTCTTCCTGGTGCAGCCGCACAAATCTCTTGGTAGCAGTAAACTCTCTGCACAGACTTCATTCCTGAACACATGTTCAAAGGTGGTAAAATAAATGCAGATGGTTTTCCAAAACCTCAGTGGAGCATTTTTTGCTGTTACTAAATGGACTGGAAAAAAACTAGGGGGAAAAAGCAGAGAAAATACATTTTGACACAGACAGGCAATTTCAGAATAGCATTTGGTCATTTGGGAGAAAATCTAAATATAATGTGTGTTTATAATGATCTATTGGCAAAACAATATTGACAGAGCATCTGAGCTGCCTAATGGAAGTGATTTTTAGAATGCTTAAATTAAACTGGCGTTGAGAGCTGAATATTTTGTTTAATTGCTTAACACAAACAAAAAAAAGTTGGATAAGAATTTTGAATTCATTGTGCCATGACCAAAGTTGGCAATAAAACCATCCCTGGCTACAGTGAAAAGAGAATTAGACCTTAACAAATTTATTACAGGCTTTGTTTACAAACTCGTTACAAAATTATACAGCATCTTATGCATACACAGGATTTACAGGAAAGTGTTACTGATGTGTGGGATTACTTTGCTCTCTGGTCGAGATCTGCAGGGTTTTCTTCGCTCAGGGCCTGATCCAGATTCCACCAGAGAAGGTGAGATTTTTTTTTCCCCCCATTGAGTTTAGTGGAAGCTGGATCAGATCCAGAGGGTAACACTTCCACTCATTGTTTTCCTGGGATGGGAAAGGGGCAGCCAGTCTAACAACCGTACACACCACACTCCATTCTCATCTCATGTGTTTCAGATGACAGGCATATTTACTCTGAGATATTTTTGCTGGCTGCTTGTAAAATACTTGTTAAAGTCAAGAGTCAAAGACCAGTTCCTGTTACTGGATTTACAGCGGAAAATGGCAAATGGCTTTCTTTGAACCCTTAAGGAATGAACCTCCCGTGATTTTCAGTGAGCATTAAAAAAAAGGCATTAGAATCAACTCTGACGTTGTCTATATTGTTATAGAGCTATATTTTCTTTCCTGTCTTCAACAGATCTTCTCTGGATTTACAGTAACAAAATCTGGAGAAATGGATTTATGTAAACAAAAGTGGCATCCACACTGCCAAACAAGGCAGTTTCTGATTAATGGGATTGGTCTCCTTACCTCCTCTTCTCACATGGAGATAGACCTATGTGGCACAGTGAAACAAGTACATCTCTAAAGTTAGTGATCCATAACTATATAAGCTCTCAATTGCTCTCAGCATCCGCAAAAGATCTTTATTTGGGAACTCAGGGTGTAAAATCAAGCTTTTAATTTACAAAAAAAATCCAGTGTGGCAGAACTCTGAAAAATATGCTTATTCCCCCAAGCCAAAATGGTTAGTTAAAACTTAAACTTTCCTACTGGGAAAAGTAGCAAAAGCTCTGTGGGGTTGGTTTTTTTTTCTTTTTAAAAATTTTGCCAAGAAATGAGAAATATTCTAATCAGATCTGTCAGATACTAACTTCCATGTTATATTCCATCCTGTCATTTTAATGACTGCCTTGGTATTGAACCTCTGAAGTGGTTATTGCTTGAAGCAAAGTTAGGATTTAGTGCTGAAAGTGATGATACTTCCTGTGAGGTAAATACCCTGGCCTCATGCTGAAAATTGAGATGGTTCTCAAAAGCTTTGCTTCTGGCCTCCCCTGAAGAAAACACCCATATGCTCTAACCTGGCTTTCCAAGATAGGACTGTTCCATTACTTGGCCTCCAGGCAACCAGTCCAGCTCCAGGTGGTTTTATGGTGTGCAGCACTCTCTGTGAGGGATTACGGGATACCCCACGGTTTGCTGCCTTTCATGGCCTGTTGCATGTTTGAAGCTGGTTTTCCAGGGGTGAAAGCTGCATGAGCGAAGGCATCCTGCAGCCTTGTGTTTGAGGGCTCTGATCTCATTTCCATTTGTGATGCTGAACATGCTATGGCAGCAAAGGCTATATCTGTAAACCCCTCAGAAAATAAATGAGGGTAAAACTTTCTGAATAGCTGGTATTTCCCAGCCCTGGCTGTGGGTTAGATCTATCTGGACACAGATAACATGTGGCTCAATTTGAATTCTGTTCCTAGACATGAACTCTCATTTGCTTCCTTGGAGTGGGATCCCAACCAGGGCATTGTACAGCTAATGGGACATCTCTTCAAGTAGTGTCATTATTCCTGTCGTCAGCGGGGCTGCATGACAATCCACAGAAGACTCTGAGGTAAATACATGCTAGCACATTTGTCTTTCCTAAGCAACAACTCATATGTTTAATTGGGCAACTTCAGTATAACTATAGACTTCATGGATTTTAGCCACCAACCATTTCACATTCCTGTGAAAGGTACCAGGTTTCTCAAGCAGTTCAACACATATTTTCCCCCTGTGAAAGATGGAGAATGGATCACTGAGGAGAAGGAAGCTTTCGTACGGGCTTGTGGCCAGGATATCGCATCTTTCTTTACTACGATGTGCAAGCCGAGAACTCTTTTAAGGTTAAGACACTCCCAGCTTTGTTTCTAATTTAAAAACTCAGAGAGGAATGATCCAGCAATGCAAGCAGAAGATATTTGATTCATGTGAGGAGGAGGAGGCTGATCACAACAAACCATCTTTTATGTATTATATTAATGATCCATTTAGATCAGTTCTTGACTTCAGCAAGTTTTGGCTACAAATATTTCAGATTTTTTTCATATTTTTTCAATGATGCACTGGCAGCACTAGAAACAGTTGCAAAACAAATGTGCTTCCTAAACGCAAATGGATGTTCCTGGATTATTAGCAGCCATTCTGAGTTGCTATCAGAGGGAAAATGGTCATTTCACTGGCAAAAGTGGCGTACACAGAAACTATATTTTAGTGCTACCTGATGCCTGAAAATTTGACATCATCTGCAGGCTGCAACATGTATTTTGGTCCATTTTTTTTTTTTGGTGGTGAGGAGGCAACACTGCAGATCCAGTTAAATGTGAATGGATAGAGTAGGGAATATAAATATGTACACAAGTCTTGGCATTGATCTGATTTTTAACAAGTTTACTAAATGACAGTCACCGGTTTGACAATACTGAATGAAAAATACTGATTTTACAGATTTTACAGGAAGGTTAAGGTATGCTGCCAACAAGCAGTGTCACAAACATAGTCTAAAAAACCCCAGAGTTGGCCACGGTAGAGGCACACACCCTTTGCTCTTGTTTATTGAGAGAGAAAGCTTATATACTGTAGATTTGCTGAAGTTTAATAAATAAGGTCAACTTATAATATATATAAAACAATATAAACATTTATATGCTACATGCGTATCATATAATTTAAAGTAATAATTTATATAGCAAAGAGATGCAGATCTATGTTCTTCCTGTTTTCCTGGACAAGGCACACACACAGGAGGTGTCTATCCGTATCCACCTCCAGCCCACCAGTTTGTTGTTTTCTGAAGTCAGTGCTCTGACATAAGTTTGGGATGTCTTGCATTGGGAGTTCCAGTGCTTGTCATCAATGCCGCGGCAGCCATTTTTTACAGGCTTGGCCTCTTTACACCTCGTTTCGTAAAAGTATTGCTTAACTGGAGAGTTGCCCGTTTTAATTTCTCCCAGAACAGTCACCTGGTGTCCCCTGATGTCGATGGCGGAGGATTTGTCCGTGACCCACAAACTTTCACTGTCACAAACGGAGTATTCCCCCCGGTGGCCCCTGTGCTCTGCATACCTCTTCCGCCGGGAGGTTCTGTTCACCACCACGGAATTCCCGATGTAATCCTCCATGAGGTACAGGGGCGGCGGCTCCAGCGGCGTGTTGTCACTCAGAAGGACTCGGGGAGAATTGTAGCGTCTCTGCTGCCTCAAGAGATCTGTATCCACTGAGAAAACTGGCTGGAAGTCTGATTTCACATTTTCCTCTCTGTCTATGTCTTGCTGAGCGTCTGTTTTCTGCACTGTGTTTTGATAGTTTTCCTTAATGTCTACCATCTGCTTAGAAAACTTGTTTTTTAAAATGTCTGCCTGAATGAGTTTAATAATAAGAGAATTTATCGAATCTTCTGGCAAACTCCTTTGATCCATGTTGGAAGACTGGATGCCACGAAGGTAAGTGAGAAATATCACATAAAACAAGATGGACATCACCTTGTTCACCTGTAAGATCTGCAAAGAAACAGAGAGTCAATGTTAAAACAGTCCAAGAGGGAGGTTTGCTAGAGGCTGTAAACATGAAAATTGGGATTTTTTTAGTAACATCTATGTTACTAAGATATGAGACATATATAGGGGTATGGAAACAGGTTGTGTGTTTCTTTGAAGATGCTATTTGTTATACTTTATAATGAATGCAAACTCTCTTCTGATTTTTTTTTTTTTTCAATATTTCATCTATATTTTAGGGCTTGCTTTTCCCCTTTCCATGCCTAGTGGCATATATATCAGCTAAGCCCTTTCTCTGCAGAGGTAGGTAGTTCTTGGGATAGCATGGCCTGGGCTTGGCAGCAGAGAGAGGCGAAGTTACTGCCACAGAGTTTATTCCACAGAGAAGTTTATTTTCAAACTTGCAGGATCATGCACAGTAGAAAACTGTTTCACTATGTGAAGTGAAAAAGTTCTGACTTTGCTAACTGTTGTCAGGTTTTGTGGGCTGAGATCTCTCAGACTCATCTAATTCATATTGATCAAGTGGCTTCTATTTAATGTTACCATAAGAAGGAAATAAATCCTGTGTTTCAATAGTGCTTTTGTTTTCTTTCTCTCTCTAGTAAGGGAAAGGGTTCCTGAAGGAAAATGATGCAGTCAAATCAGAAAGTGGTTATTAGGCCTCTATAATACAAGTGGGGAATTCAGATGGACCCAGTGACCCAACTCCCATTTTGTGGGAGTTGTTTTCAGGACTGGGGATCTTTTTTTTGGTGGTTTTTTAAGAAGTTACATTTATATAAGGTGAAACAAAGCTGACATCAATTAGAAATATTCAAGGACAGATTGGGGTCATCCCTCTCCCCACCGTCTCCTAAAACTCAAAAATCTTGTTCAATGATTCAGTATTTTGAAAACCATTTCTAAAAGTGTGCTACTTCATGGTACTTTGCCATGCACTGCTCTATTTGGCTTCCTGTGGTCTCCTTCTAATTCTACCTTCTGTCCATATTCTAGAAGCTCATTTGTCACTTATTTTTTAAGCCTTTCTGTCATCTTGTTTGTGTAGCTGAGAGCCAGGAGCAACTGTCCAGGGAGGACAGATTTTTTTTTTTTTGCTTGTATATTTGGACAAGATTTTTTTTTTGCTTGTGTATTTGGTATTATCATTAATATTTAAATTAAATCAATTTTCAATGTAAAATCCTAAGTCATGGATGTGAACCATTCACTAAAGATCACACCTGCTTATAAATTTGCTGCACAAGTAGTGGATTGAAGGAGAAAATACAAAACTCCTCTTAGAGCACCCTCATAGTCTGTTATAAACCCTGACTGTAATACTCCTTCAAATTACTTAGGAAAGCCTTGAATTTGATTTTCCTGCTCTGCAAACACATCTGCCATGTGTCAGAGACCTCTGGGATGAAGGCACAGAGTCACAGACCGTGGGACAGATGGAGTTGGGAGGATCCTCAGGACATTATGTAGGCCAATCTCACTGCTCACAGGAGTATCAGGGCAGCTTGCAGAGAGCTCTGCCTACTCAGATCTGGAACATCTACATGGATGGAGACTCCACAGCCTCTAGACAAGCCATTCCAGTGTTCAACACCCTTAAACTTCGCAAAAATATATTTCATGTATCAGCAGTGTTTCCTATATTTCAGTTTTTTCCCATTGCCTTCTGTCCTATCATGGACACACCTGAGTAGAGCCTGGCTCCATCTTTATTAATCCCTTCTGTGAGATATCTCTGCACTTCAATAAAATCCCCCTGGAACTTCTCTTCTGCAGCATGAACAGCCCCAGCTCTATCAGCCTCTCGAGGTACAGTTGTCCTAATCCTTAATAATTTTCATGGATTTACTTCTGTGCTAAGGAGCCCAGAACTGGACACAGCACTCCAGATGTGCATCACCAGTGCTGAGATAAGGGGAAGGATCCCCTCCCTCCTGAACAGAAAATTTTCCACTTAAAAAAAAAATCACCATTTTCTGCTTAGGGGGTGAACCATTTTCTGTTTCAGAAGGCAAAGGAAAAAAAGAAGAAAAAAATCTTTAGCTGAAGAACGTTCTATCCACTCTAAACAAAACTCCTTTTTGCAAGATTGAGTCCCCACTTTGCAGTTTGGAACAGCAGCAGTATCTGAGCTACCCTCTGTGGATGTGTGAGCTGTCCTTTTATGGACAAGAAATGTGTTTTCTCCATTCTCAGTTTGTCACAGTGTGAGTTCACCTAAATCTAGACTGTTGCCTGCAGTAATGTTTTGCTTTTGAGGGGGGGAAATATTGAAGATGTTCAGTTACCATACAATTACTGTCATACCCGAATAAATACTAACTTAATGTAGATGGATCTCAGTGCCCAGACCTTTCTGTCTGTGCAGCTGCTGTGCAATTTCACCTTCCCTCAGCACAGGATTTTCTTTTAAAAACAGTAAAAATATTATTAAACAGATGTCCTTGAGCAGATTTCTTGCAGCGCCCAGAATCCACACATGAGATGACACACAAGCCCACAGGATGGTGAGCAAAGCTGTGATATGGCTCAGCTCAAAAGCCAGAAGCACTATTCATGCCAACATGCAGCTGCATGCAATCCCTGCTCTGCTCAGTCTCAAAATTAAGTGGCACTAGCAAAACACACAAGTTGGAGTGTGATGAGGTGGGAAAAGTAAGGCTGGAGTTCCTGCAGGCTCTCCTCAATGTCATGCTGCACACAGAAAGGAAGGGCTGGGGACCTGAGAGCTGGAGAAGCTAAAATGTGCTGTTTTTCTTCTCTGTGGAGGAACCCCATTAATGGAAAAATGTTGAAAAGTGTTTTCCTGAACTTCATGTGAAACGTCTTACAGATTTGGTGGGAAAGATGCTAACTTTGAAATTCAACCTGTAGTTTGATTTATTTTGCAGATTATTTGCTGCAAAAGTAAAAAGGTTTTAGAACAAATATTTATATTTTTCTGGGTGCAAAACTTTGGCAAAACCACAAAGATTGGTGAGTTAATAGTTTTCAGGGAGTTCCTCCAACCTAGGAGGTTCATAAAGTGCTGTTCAGAAGTTGCAGTCCATGACTAAAAATTGTCAGGCTGTCGATGAAGTCCAGCACCTCAGAGTATGTCTAAAGCACTATTTTAGATAGGAGAAATGAGTGTTATTGGAAAACTCCAGCTGGTTTATGGCCTTGTCTGTAATGTGGTTATAAGACACATTAAAAGTATATTTGTTTGCAGGTCTGGGGAGTATTGCATTTGATGAATGTCTCTTTGCCCAAAATGGAATGTTGTGCCTGTCTGAACTGCAGATAATGTGAGATTTATTTGGCATGTGTGTGTTAAATCTGTAAAAAGGAGAGGAAAATGTAAAACATTAAAATGTCTATCTTTTCATATTTTCAAAGCAAATAATTCTGGTGTTTCTAGCCATGCCTCCAGAAGTTCTACAATGCAAATCACAAAGCAGAACAAATGCTTTCTCAGTGCAGACCAGTGAGTAAATTATCTATAGAGAGGACTCAGATTGGGGGCATGATTTCAGCATATGTGTCCTGTCTGAGGGAATACTGACTCAAATACCAGGTTCCTGGAGGGCCCAGGATTCTGTGAACCTCAGCAGAAGCTACTTCAGCACAAGCAGCTCTTTCTCTGGCCTTTTGGAGAATGGTCTAAAAATCTCACAAGAATTAAATCCTTCATGTGACCTTTTCTGGTCTTTCACTGGGATTTTTTTGTTTTGTTTTGTTTTGTTTTGTTTTTCAATTCAGATTGTTCATTACAAGTGGAAAGATTTTTCCCAAGTGAAATTATTTTCCTTGGTTAGGTGATGCTAGTGAGATATTTTTGTTGTTCTTCATGGTTCTTCTTGGAATTTTCCACATGTGAATTCCTGACAAAAGTTCATTTTGGCTGTGTTTGTGGCTGGTTTGCACTAAGCAAATTGGACTTGGAGACTGCTGACATTTGTGGCTCAGAGAGGAAAAGCAAAGAACACAGACAACAAAAGTTCATGCATTTCAAATCTGATTATCTCCCAAATGTGGCTTTACTCTATTTTTTTGGTTTGTATTCCTGCCTATCGCTGCAGTTTTAGCAGGCTATTAATTCTGTCTGAGCTAGGTGGCTCAAGGTCTACATTTAAGAAGTTAATAAACTTACCTCTTCCTTCCATTGATAAATTCAATCCCTAATAAACTCTGGCAAACCATTTGCCTCCCTTTCCAGACTCACCACTTTATGTAGTAGTGAAAAATTGTGTTTAGTTTTGTTTGTGGTGATTTATTCTGGTCAGTTTCTGAACATTGCACACAGGGGAAGAGTGAAACATCATTTAAAATGTTCTGCAGAAAGCATGAAAGCCTAGTACTGTGAGAGACTGCCCAAGTATTTACTTGTAAGCCATTGCTAAGAGAAAGTGGAATAGAAGGAAAAGTGACTGGTGATTTTTACATTTAGAATTGTAATACCCCACGTTTTATGTAAGCCAGCTTGAAGTGTTTGTCACTTCCTTAAAAATTTAGGAGCAGCTTCAGTTCTTCAGACCAAGCAACTAATAATCCTTTGTGGTGGCTGACAGCTTTTCCAAGCTTTTACTAAAGAGGAAAGCATGATTATTGTCACTGTTTGCTGAACACTGCTTCCACAACCTCCCAAGTCATGGACTGCCCTGTTGATTTCCCTCTTCCTAATAACTATGTTGGGAAGAAATTCAGCCCTCTTCCTCTGTGCTTTGGGGGACATGGGGAAGATACAGAACAAGAAAAGAATTCTGAATGTTCAAGAAAGTGGGAATGTGACATAACTGTCTGAAAATTTGCACTGTATTTCAGAATAGTAATCAACAGTTTGTACAAGATGGATTTATGAAGATAGGTTGCTGGAGAGTGCTAAATGTCCCAGCAGACGCCCTCCTGAATGCTTTTACTTCTCAGGATATGGAAATTTCAACAGAGACAGATTGAAACTAAAGCTTTCACAAGAGCCAGGCCCTTTGAGAAGCTGAAGAATTCAGAGACAAAACCAAGTGATGCCAGCCCAAAGTGTTAACCCTACCATCCCGAGGGACAACCAAACTGGAAGTTGGAGTGAGGGGATTGGAAACTAATCCATTCCGCTGGCACACTGGCAGTGGAGTGCAGCTACAGATCTGAGGGGGAGCCCACCAAGGTTTCTTCATCTCTGCAGCAGCTCACAGATGTATTAATTAATTTACTTAAGGCCATTTATAAAAGAGAAGACACATCTGAGCACTGAGCCCCAGTAACCTCCAGTGAAAGGTGTATACTTAATTTCTTATGGAAATGGAGTTCAGCCCACAGAGTCACTGACATTCCTTTTTCAAATGACTGGCTGAGCAAAGCATAGCAGGACATCTGCTCAGCCGAGCATGTAAAACTCCTCTGCATTTGGAGCCAACCCATAACACTGTGGGGGTGGCCATGACCCTACTGGTCACTGGAGAAAGCTTTCCCAACCGGTGACATCTTCCTGAGGGCCAGTTCTGTGATAACACCTCTGCTGCAAGGAGCAGTCTGTGTTCTGCACTGTCAGATGAGCTGTGTAGAGTCACACAGGTGATTGCAATGGCAGGTGTGTGTCTACATTTGATCCTTCCACAGAAATATCTGCATTTTTTTGGAAATCAAGAGGAGGCTGCTGGACACATACCTGCCTGATTACAAGAGAAAGGTCAGGAGCAGTTCCTCTGTGCTTACCTCACTCTTTGGAACAGCTGCTGCTTCTCTCACCTTGTGCACAGTTAATTCTTGTCAGGTTTTGGACCTGCATCTTCCTCCCCCGCCACCTACACCAGGGCATGTGAGAGCTCCCTGGAGGCATTTGGCAGTCCTCAGCATCCTCTCACAATCCCACTGGGGGACTGCACTATTAATAATGTCTTGTATGATATCACCCATCCCAGCTACATCTCCAGGTCTATAATCAGATATAGGAGTAGGCAGCCTTTTCTCAGTCACAACAAGGTCATTTTCCATTCCAGTTCCATCTCTCACTGATACTTCTGTGACATATTTACGTGTTTACACCTCTGTCTATGCCCCACTGCCATGGTAGCATTTTGCATTAAGCAGCAGACTGATTATTCTGTGTATTGAGGAAGTCAGAATGAGGGGTTTGAAGGCTGGGATCCCAATTTCCCTGGTGTGTTGGAAGAGTTTTGTTAAGTCTAAATGTCTGTTTGTTACTTTTTGTATCTGCAAAGAAAGAAGGTCTGTGGAATGATTGTGGTATTTCATTACTGCAGGTATATATCCTGACATCCTTTGGGTTCTCCGTCAAAGAGCTGGCTGATTTTCCCCTACTGAGAGAGTAAAGGCGGGAAGAATTGGGATTGTTCAGCCTGGAAAATAAAGTGTTTTGAGGTGACCTCATTGTGGCCTTCCAGTAATGGAAGGGAACTTACAGGAAAGATGGAGAGAGACTCTTGTCAAGGGCCTGGCGTGACAGGACAAGGGGCAATGGCTACACACTGACAGCAGGTTTAGACTGGATACCAGGAAGAAATTGTTCCCTGTGAGGGTGCTGAGGCCCTGGCACAGGTTGCCCAGAGAAGCTGCCCCATCCCTGGCAGTGTTGCAGGCCAGGCTGGATGGGACTTGTAGCAACCTGGGATAGTGGAAGGTGTCCCTTCACTTGGCAGGGAGTGGGACAAAGCGACCTTTAAGGTCTCTTCCAGCCTAGGCCATTCTGTGATTCTCACATCACTGATATTGGAGCAATCCCTAAATGTTTCTCTTGGTTATTACTGACAATGTAGGAGTACTGCCATTGCTCCCCAGCAGAAACTGGAATACACAGAAATCAGCTGATATTTGCGAGGTCAGACAGGTTGGGGTTTTTGTGTTGCACGGGCTGGATCTGGGAAGACCACCTCTAATGTTGTTATCTATCAAAGAAAAGCATGAATTACAGGGAAATAAAAACAATACCATCATAGAGATAAAGCTGTAGTGGGGTAAATAATTTCTATAATAGTGGAAGTATTTCTTCTTATTATTCACTGTGTAACTCTGAAAACTGCCCAAAATACAAAGAAATCTAAAAGTATGTTCATAGCTGAATAAACAGCTTGACTTGACTGGACCTGTGCTCATTCTACAAAAAGAAGAAGATTTTCCCAGATCTTTGCACTTTCATTCTTTTTCCCTCAGAAGTAATTTGCAAACAAAAGAATAGAAAACTCCAGAAGTAAAATATTATGGATAATTTAGGCTGATAAACTGTGTGTTAGTTAATCTTTTCATTACTGTTTGTTAATAGCAGCAGGGCTAAGCAGCAAGCAAATTAAATTTGCGGCTGAATTTGGAGTTGATGCAAACAGCAGTGAGCAAAGAGGAATACAATCTCTGCTGGGGAGATGGAGAAATAAAACATTGTCAGAAAATTGCAAAATAAAACCTGAAGTAGAAATTAAAAGCTTATGTGCTGGAGAAATATTATTGTTGAGCAGTGATATATAGAGGCAAAACAACAACAACAAAAAAAAACTTAGAAAGGAGCAATACCTGATCAGACCCAGGAATGATCTAAAACTTTGGAAAAGCACAGTATTTAATAAATGAAAATACTGGGGCATTTCATTGCTGAGCTGGAAAAGAACTGCTGCTTCTTGTAGCAAAGCAGTAAAATTGGGAAAGCTGCTTGAAAGATGGAAGGTATTGTCATAGAAAAAGAAAATCAGGAAGGAGAAGCAAAAATGACTGAAAGGGTTGTAGAACTGACCTTTGAGGAAACTGCTTTGAAGGTGCAAGTATTTGCCTTGAGCTTGCAGAAAGGGTGTGACAGGAAAGCCAAGGCAAAGATCTGGAACGTGTAAGCTTTGGGGAAAGGGAACATTTGCTTTAGGGTGGGGCAAAGGAGTGCAATCAGGAAAACTGCGATTAAGCTGAGGAAAGGGAAGTTAGGCCCATCATCAAAAGTAGTTTTCAAGCCATGCAAGATGTTTGTAACAAACCCAAAGCCACACCAAAGAGGCCTGGGTTTCGTGTTTCCTTACAGCACTGAAACTCCATTTAAGTCTTTTCTTGAAACAGTTTGAAGATCCATTAACTTTTCAAGTCAACCTGGACCTACTTTGGCTCAACCAGGGCTGATTAATTGTTTTGTATTAAAATCAGGCAGTACTTGCATTTTCTCTTATTTTTATCAGAGAGATGCTTTGAGGGCTTAAGTTGTCCATAATTAAAGCTGAGAGCAGCCTTCCAGATGAAACTTTCACCTCCCGCAATTCTGGGGGCTTTAAGCCTGGCCTTGTAACAGATTGTTCTGATTGTTGTATTTAAAAATGCCAGAGGTGGATTTTGTCTAACTTGGTAGCAGGAGGAGAAAGGGAAGCACCTCTCAGATTATCTTGATTTTGTCCCTCTCCTGTTAGGCTAAGAAAGAGCAGCCTCCTGGAGACCCTGTGATGCTGGATGGTGTGACATGCTTTTCCATTTACATTGCCTCGGGACAACTCACTTTTTTGGGGGAAAAAAAAAACAAACCAAAAAACCTTGGCACTAAAAAACCACTATTTGTTAGTTTTTCTGCTATTTGGAAACTTGAAGGGAAAGCTGTTTTCAGATTTGCCTTTCAATATATCATTATTTTGCAAGATTTTAAATTGAAAGCAAAAGAGTTTCTGGAATTTATTTTTTGTTTCAGAAGCTGAAAACAACTTCTGTCATTTTTGACATCATCTGATTTCCTTTTTCTTTTGTGAAGTAAGGAAAATAGTGAAATCCAACAAACAAACAGAATAAAGCAAGGGATGTAAATTCAAAAGTGTAGAGTCTCATTGTGAAAAATCTTGTATTCCTAAGCCTGATTTATGAGTACAGACAGGATGCACACCCACAAGGAAAAAGAAATGCAGGGAATATAGGGAATGCTATAGAAATGAAGTGAGCTTTTATTCGGGTAGAATTAAAACAGACCCTGAAGTTAACCTGAGATATTTCTGTCATTAACATTTTTTAAAAGGGCATTTATTTGTTTTTCTGAGAGCTCTGCTGTGACCCTTGAACCCAGATATTTGCACTGAGGGTACAGAATCACTGAATCACAAAATCATTGAGGTTGGAAAAGGCCTTTAAGAGCATCGAGTTCAACTTGTGACTGCCAACCACTTTTTCACCCATCCCAGAGCACCGAGTGCCATATCTAGTCATTCCCACCTCCAGGAAGAGGGACTCTAAACCTCTTGGGCAGCTCCTTCCAGTGTTAAGATAGTTTAGAAGAGACAACATTGCTGCTCTGGAGTTTGTGCCAAGCACTGAGCCTTGCCGGGGAAGAGCTGCTGCATTTCACACAGAACCGCACCTGTGTTTGCTTTTCCAGAGGCCGTGACTCCGCGTTTCCCTGAATCCACACGCAAATACATCCATGGCCACTCCATGAGTCAAAGACTGCTCTCTGAATTGCCTCTCCCTATTCCTCAAAGGTTCACAACCCCCCAGATACAAAAAATCTCATTAAGCTTGCGGGTGCAAGGTGTCTGATGCAGCATTCTTAAGAAAAGGATCCCAGACCTGATCCAATTATTTTAAAACCACCATAGGAATTCAGTGAAATCAGCATTAATTGGACAAAGCTTTTGTACAATAAGAGAGGGAGGGGAAGACAATGTAATTACATACAGCTGATGTTTGAACTTTATTTTAACATCCAGCATGCAACTGCATTGTTTCCATCAGAACTGTGATGTGAAATTAGCATTACTGTGTATAATTAACATATTTTCCATGCCCTTTGCACAGGTTCAGTAGCTCGCTCACAACCAGCTTAAAATGAAGTTTTTTAATTCATTCTCAGAGAAAAAGGAGTCTTCTATTTCTGGTGAAACAGAAGTGTTAGGTGACAGGTAAGGTTAGAAGTTTGCTTCTTTGCAAAAGATGTCAGACTTTAAAAAGAGATTTGTATAGAAAGACCTCGTTTGTTCTGACCAGTTAAATAAGATTGTTAATAGGAGACATTGCCTCTACCAACAACTTCTCTTGGTAAAATCATGAGGACTCTTTTAGAGCTGCTCCCAGGTGCAGAGTGAAGCCCTTGAGCCTCTCTTATGGAGAAGAGCTCACAAATGCAATGTATGCCCATGACAGGCTTGTGTTTTTTCCCATTGCATCTGAGTCTTTCAAAAAGCCATTGTCCCTTCAGAGGAAAAAAGTCATCCTGCTAATTGCATTAGTTTATAGCATATAACAGTTTACACATAGGCCTGTCCTGAGGGTAAGGACTGTTCTGGCAAATCCAGCTCCTCTGCATTTTTGTCCTGGTAGAATTCTGCCTGAAAAGGAACTTTGCTTGGGAGTCCCCCAGTTCATCAATGTGCATGTGGATAAAATTTCCTGTGTGCAATTCTCCTTGAGATGTGGACTGGAGTTTAAACTCTCAGTTCCCACTTTACCATGAGTTTGACTATATTTGGGGATTAATGCTCAAGGGTGGCAAGAGTATTCTGGTCCTAGTCTAGCAGAATATCTGATTTTTAAGTTTGTGAGTCACCCTGCTACAGTGCAGACTGCTCACATGTTCAGCTCATGTTTGAATGCTCTGCTAATTTCCATCCAAAATATCCAACAATTTGCAAATCAGGATCTCTAGAAGCCTTTTCAAAGTCAAAGCATGATTTCTGTGTTCTCCCACTGTACTAATGCAAGCTCTGCACCTCTGCCAGGTTCAAAACTCATCTGAAAATGGCCTTGTTTTTTTAGAAGCCATGGAGGTTTTTCTTATCTTTCAATCCAGATACCATTTTGCTGTTGATACACAATGCATTCCCTGCTCCCCCTTGCCAAAAATCCTTGAAAGTGGAATTTTAGAGCTGGGAGTACTTTAACAAGTGTTGTCTCTCACCCAATATATGATCTCCAGATATTTGACAGAAAAGCAAAGTCTTAAACTGGGCATGTGAAGGAGGCAAATGAGATGTACCACAGCTGGTCATACATCTCCTTACACAGTATTTTAGAAAAATCCCTTCTTACTGAAGAAATCCTGGTTGTGAAAAAATTATAGAAGGGTAGATTTGAAGTAATTCTCAGGGTATGAGAACCAGGAATGGAAAGAGTAATTTTTTAGCAGACTTCTCGTCACCTCTTTTCAAATGCACACTTTATATATTTCACAAAAGGATCCTACTCCCATCTAACCATCCCAAAATTCACAGAATCACAGTCATGGAATGGTTTGGGTTGGAAGGGACCTCAGGGATCATCTAATTCCAACTTCCCTGTTAACAGAAGGTAAGAGAGGGCTGGGGTTGTTTTACAGTTTGGAAAGTGAAACCCAGGTAGGTTGTATGACTTTTCTTAAGTTATGCAAGCCAAAGCTCACATGGGAAGAAAATGGGAGAGTGGGCCTTTAGACCTTCCTCTCATGAGGTCTGGGCTGGCCTAGGTTAGTTCTACAGACTGGATTAGCCTCTTCCTTCAGCTTCTTCCCCACACTCTGCTGGCCTTAACCAAAGCTGGCCAAAATCAGAAGTAATTCCATGCCATTATTTCTTCTACTGAAGTGGTAGAAAAGGGAAACAATCCTTACTTGAGTGAGGTCAGAAGTAACTGGGAAGCAAGCAGAAGGAAGAAAAAAGATGTGGAGAGCATTGCCAAAGGTGTCTGTGGCTGGCTCATGCACAACATCTCAGGTGTCTTGAGGAATTAAGAATAACTTGGAATGAGCTTTAAAAAAAGTTCATGCCAATGTAAATCGGCTGTAACAGTTCAGTAGTTTTCCCCAGGAACTGACAAAACAATCAAGGGAAGGATTTTTAATTCTGCACATAGGAAAAGCCTGATCCTAGACTTCAATTTGCACAGTAGAAATCCCTGATTAAAAAGGAGCCAAACACTGTTGTGCTTCAGGAAGTAGGAGAATTAGGGATGCTTACTTTGGACGATGGTGTAACTTTACAGCCTAAACGAGGGGAGATGCACAGCTGCATCTCCCCAGGAGCGGGGAACTGAGTATATTGTGAGTCAGTCACAGTTCCTCCCTATCTTCCCTCCACCACAACTTGCATTCCCTTTGCTCTGCTACAAAAGTCAATTACTTCATCCTCCTTTTCTTTCTTTTTTTTTTTTCTTTTTTTTTCTTTTTTTTTTTCTTTTCCCATGGAGCAGTTTACTCTCCCATGCTCCCAGCCAGCTCTTTTGGCGAGCGAGGAAGCAGAGTGGGGTGAAGCTTGGGCTCTCTGCACTTCTGTCATCTCAGTATCCCCTCTCCACCCACTTCCTCTCAGCAGGGAGTATTGGGTGAGCAGTCCCTGCTCCTCTGGCTGCAGGAAGAGTTGTTCTGAGCAAGCTGAGCTTGAACAGCCATGGGAGCAAGGCTAGGGAAGAGGGGGGGGACAATCCTCCCTCCCTTTTATATTCCTGACGAGGTACCAGCTCTGGCAACATGTGGTGAGTAGCAAAAGCATCCTGTGTAAATTCTGAGGTAAAGGCCTGTGTTCAAATGAGATAGGATATTACTAAAGCTGGAAAACTGGGGAGCATAATCCGTAAGTCCTCTGAAGGACCTTCCTAACCTGCTCGCAGTCTGTTACTAGAAAATATGGAAAGGAGCCCACTGCAAAAACAAAACAAAGCAATCACATCCTTAGGAACTTCGGGGAGGCAAACATATGGGGGAACTTTTTACAAAAGGTGAGAGGTCAGTCAATGTCTTGGGATAACTGCATGTAAAGGAGATAAAAAGTTCTCAGGCCTTTTTGACAATGAGAACACAAAGAGCTTTGCTGAGCTGCATGCAGGAGTAATGGGCTTTTTTGATGGAAAGCAGCTTTTTCTATGGCTGGAGGTGAAGGAAAGCCTACACATATTCAGGAGATATCTCCTGTGCCCTCCTAGGAAAAGCCAAGCCACACACAAGACTCTTTTCTGTCCTGTGCTCCCATCATCTCACCCTAAACCAACATCTCTGGGTTGAGAGCACCTCAAGCCTCAGAAATTTCTTCCTTGACAGTGTCACGAAGGCCTCTTTCTTGTCTGCATTTATATGAAGGCACAGTTTGGGATGTCAAACCTCCAGTAAGGCTTTGATTGAGATGAGTGGAAAGCAGAAGAGAACCTGGCAGGTCAAGCCTGGGGGTTTCAGACTGTCTGGACCATGGAACTCAAGGGCATGGGCAGAAGTTGGGTTTAAAGGCAAAATACTTTGCTAGAGTTATCCAGTAAAGATAAGACATGTATTTTCAGACTGCTAGAAATTAGGGAAAATTGAAAAGGATATTTATTCCCATTTTAAATTATTGAATGGTATTATGCTTGGAGACAGTTGTGTGTATGCAACTCTTAAAAACTAAAGCTTGAGGCCAAATTCTGCTTTTGGTCACACAGAAAGCAGGCGACTGCACACTGAGTTGCATAAAACTGAGGTCATAATCTGGCATAAAGTCTGAGCTGGCTTGGTTTTCTCTTCAGCTAATGTCAATAATGGTAAGCTGTTATGAGGAAACCCAATAGGGAATGGGTCAGGTGTTAATGCTCACAATCAGCATGATTCCAAATAAACTGGAGGAATTTAAGAAACAATGCTGTGTCTTCTGCTTAAAAGTTGCTTGCATAGACTTAAAATACTCTTTAGATTTAAAATATCTCTGCAGACTTGTGTGGTGCTTCTGCAGATTTACCTGGATGAAGAAAGTGTGACTGTTTTTGGAAGATCTTTCAGTGGCAGGTCTCGAAGAATGTTGAAAAATGGAATATACGAATATCTAAACATCAAGATGGTAAAACAAAATTATCTTCTTGTCCTCTTTTCTGTGCTCTATCACCAAGTTGAAGCTAAGATCAGCAGTTCACCAAATTATTTCCTTTTCCTTTAATTTGGGAATAATACTGAGCTTAGACTGAAGCTGGTTGTGCTGGTCTACAGCTATGTGGAAGAAAAAAACCAGCATTACTGCAAGAAAGGAGACTAGTTCATCTACATTCTAACAGAAGAAATGTCTTTAATACAGGTATCACTCCACAAAAATGTATTGCAGCTTCATTGCCTTCCTCCTAACCTTCAATTTTTGTCAGTGAAAATGAGAGTTTTATACATGGTGTAAAGACAATGAATGACCCCTCCATTTTCTTTCATTTGTTTCTAACTGAAGAGAAATTTTCAGGCTACAGTAAGGTCTCAGGTTCAAGATTTGAAATTGAAGTTCTGTATTAGTGTTCAGTATTTTCCTTCAGGAGATGGAATCTGAAATACCTGGCGGGGAGACTGAGGAACAACTTGCTCGAGGACTGTTTTGTACTGAAAAGTCTTCACTTCTTAAACTCCTTGCGAAAGCAGAAAATTATACAAAAAAAGAGAAGGTTTTTAAGTCATTACTATTGAACCTAAAGAACATAGCCCTTAAAATGTCAGTAGCTCCTTGTCCTTCGTGTTCTGGGAAGGCAAAATTGCAGCCCAATGAAAATGGAACAAACCAAACCCCACAAACACCATCGTTAGGAAGGTGTAAAGAAGAATAAATAATGCTTATGCTTTGGAGCACAGGCAGTGCTTGACTCCCCTAAACAAATACTCAAATAAATAGGAATTGTATTATTTTTGAAGCTTCCATGGTTGTAAATTTCCTTATGGAGTTCCCTGTCATTTTCTTTCCTGAAAACATTAATGCTCTCTTCTTGAGCTGTAACGTGTTCCATATGTCACATTGCCTTTGTACGAAACAGTTCAGACTCAGCTCTCCTTTCATCCCCCTGACCTAATTTTAAAGTCTTATGACTGTGGAGGACTAATCTGGATCAGTTTGATCAGACTCTCCAATTTTATAAATGCCATTTAACACACCACAACTTTTTTCTCCCTTTTCCATAACAATAAGCTCAACCAAGTTGTTCTTTGTTAAGTGTTGCTCTTATAAACTCCCTTAAATTCAACCTCTAATTAAACAGTGCTCTGTGTCTCAGTTCATTATTGTACTGCTTGCTTTCATTCAAGTGAATTTTTAAAGTAATGCAACACAGAAGCTTAATTATCATCTTGTTTTTCTGGTATTCTCTGGAGTAAATGCCAAGAAGGATTTGTTTTTGCTAATTTTTTTTTTCTTTTTGCTTTGCATACAGCATAATTTTTTTCCTGCTCAAACACTTCTTTTGATCTTATTTCTTTGAATAAATTGCATTTAGCATCTTCACAAGCATTTTTTTTCTTCATGCCTTCCCATAATTCTTCTGTGTATGAAATGTATGTGGTTAAATACGGTCCAGATTGTTCAGTTTACTAATTCAAAAGTTCTCACTCTTGGAGTTCCTGTGCCTCACCTCTTTCTCTAACACTGGTTTAGACTGGGAAAAACTCCACTGCAGCTGATAAAATGAAACGTGTGCAAACTAAGCACGAGTGACAAAAGAAGGGCTCTTTCTGATTCTGTTCTATCAATGTTCACATTCTTCAAATATTCCAAACCATAACCCTGACACAATGTCTTTTCAGTAGATTAATGTGCTTGCTATCAGTTCAGTTTCTGTTTGTTCTCCTGGTGGGGAAAAAAAAATCAAATCATTTTAAGAAGGATCACATAAACAAGTTGCACCAGCTCAACCATGAAATTTTAACTGAGCCTGTATCAGAGGCACTGATGTAAAGCAGAATCAGTCAGGGACTGCAATATTAGGAAAAAATTCTCCACAAAAAGTGTTGTAAAGCATTGGAACAAATTACCCAGGGAAGCAGCAGAGTGACCCTCCCTGGAAATGTCCAAAATACATGTGGCACTTGAAGACACAGTTCAGTGTGGCATGGATCTTCACTCTCTCAATGTCTCTGCTTGTGGAAGGCAGCTCCATCTGTCTGTACCTGATTGTGCCTCTGGTTGTTTCCAGGTGGACTCAACCTATCAAACATGACGTAGGCCCAGGCCAGATCTATACTAGTGTTTTTCATGTTGTTTTTTAAACCAAAATCTCTGTCAGACAGAGGTTTGCCTGTACGCCATGGACACAGATGTGCTGCTTCAAAGTCCTTGTGTTCTACAGTTTATGCTTGAGAAAATGGCTCTGGTGGTGGTGAAATCCCTTTTTTTTTTTTTTTTTTTTTTTTTTTTGTCATGTCCTGTCATCCCATTAGAGCTTTTTAGGTGGAGACAACTGCCTGAATTGTGGCTCTAGACAAGCCCTTTTGGTCTCCTCAGTTTCAGGAAACTTGTGATTTGGTATTTTTGGAGTATTTACTGTCATGGTATTCCCACTAGGCTGAATGGTGCCCCAGCGATTCCTGTTTTGCAGGTGAAAATCTTTCTGCAAAAGAGAGGAGCTGACCTGCCTGAGGTGCACAGGAGGCCTGTGGCATGACAGGGCTGGACTGGAAGAAGTCAATGCAAGCAGAGGCCAGAGAAGCTTCTAGGTTTGGACCTGCTGGTTCCTGCAGCAGCACACTTCATTGAGTAGTACCAAAACTGAATTCTTTTGTGTGTTGTGATTTGCAGTTAGGTTCTTTGGTTTCCTAAAAAATCAAATTGCAGCCAAAACTTCTGCAGCAGTTTGGATGTTCTTAAATTGTTATGCTGTGTGGATTGCCTTATACTGATAGCTCCAGGATTCTCTCCTGTGGAAACCCAGGGCACCGGGAATATTTCTCTGTCTGCTCTGAGGTGCCATGACTCCCAGGGGAGCACTAACTTTGACCCTCATTCATGGAGAAAGTTTCCTAGACTTCAAGATAGACTAGAATCCACAAAAGTGTGAAATAGATTATAGAAAAGACTGTAGTGTAGGTGTATCACTTGGTGAGAAATTTAGGTTTTGGGATTTTTAATATGTTGTGGATGGAAGCAAGATGGAGGGCACAGGGTGTCATCCTGGGTTTCTTCTTCATGCTTCTTCTTCTTCATGGGTTTGGGTGGCATTTTGTAATTGGAAGAAAAGTCCACATTTCAGGCTCTTTGGGATCAGTTATTGGGTGAAAAGGGAAAATAATCTGGGTGTCAGTTCTTAATTAGATAATTTAGTTTTAAAAGACCTTGTAACAAGAGATTGTTAGCCATTTTGTGCCTTCTAATGAAAAGCTGCCGAACTCACAGTAATGAGACTGTTCTACTAATAAGAAATAATAAACACCTGAGTGCAAACATGAACTACTGTCTCAAGTGCCTTCAATCCAGACTCAGAAAAACCGATGACTGGTACCCCCACACTCTCCCTTGTCTGGATTTCCCACAGGGGGATTAGCTCTTCCATCCTTTCTCTCTGGCTATCTGGTGAAAGTGAAACACCTTGAGATCCTCTCTCAGCAGAGGCCAAGTTAAAAGTTAATTAGGAGCGACTAAGAGAAAGACACATGGCTGTATCACCATATCAGACTCACATATTACAAAAATTGCTGGGAATTGGGTGAGATGGGCTATGGAGACATGCAGAAACACTCCTAGATTTTGCCCCATATCTTTGTTGGAGCCTTCTGCTCTGTGCAGACCACAACAGTTTCATTCCCTCATTCCCTCTGCCACAGCCCCAGTTTCCCCTGGTGTCTCCTCCACCAAGAGCAGCTATACTAAAATGTTCATTCCTCTCTGTCATCTCTGCACAACAGAAGAAAGAGGAGTTTCAAAACATAGTTCCCCCTGCTTCACATGTTGTTTAGCAGGTACTTTCTTAGTCCAGAGAAGTCCCTGAACACTTTAGCTCAGGTGGGCAAAGCAGGACAGGCTTTGAATGCAGGAAATTGAACCAAATTATCAGAGAGCAATTGAGGTTTACATCTCTACTATAGATTTTTTTCTCTTAGAGCCCTGCAAAGTTGAGATGGTGTTGTTTGAAGTGTACAGAAGAAATTGGTGGTACTTGTACTAGAATTTTTTGAAAAGGCTTTAAATCACTGGAGCTTGTCTCAGGTGCCAAGAATCTAACTGGGATTTGAATCACTGTTTAAAATTGGCACTCAGAAGCCGAGGAAGTCTCTCAGAAGCCAAGGGAGTCTCAAAGAGATAAAAGTCATGAATCTGGCAAGAAAAAACATGAGTCAATGTCAAAAAGTTTACAAGTTGACCATCTGAAAATATTTTGGCTTCAGTTCTACAGATCAAAACAGCTTATTTGACTTGAACTTTAAAACAAATAAACAATCAAAAATATGTTTAGAAGGACAAATTGTTTAATTGTTTACAGTGAACAGGCCTTCCTTCCAATGGTTTGAATTTAATTGATTCTATTTTTCTGATCCAAACCTTTTCAGGAATTTGAGAAGGCTGGGATGTACAGTGTGTTTACTACAAAATGAGAATTTCATATGATTTCTCTAGGAAGTCCATGACTTGAAGGATAATATAATTACAGTAGAATTGTATGATCTAACAATATCCAGAGGATCTGAGGAACAAGGATTTAAAGGCCTTGAAAGTTCATTTTCTGTGATGATCCAGGCATCTGAATTTTGCTTAGAAGGCCAGATCTTCTGTAGTTTAGCAGCACTGAGTCATCCCACTGGTTTGTATCACTGTGAGGATCTGGCCCTAACCTGAAAATACTCCAAAGCTCTGTGAAATGATCTCATTAAGTGAAAAAACAATGAACCTTGATTGTCAGCATGTGTCATTCAGGAGCTGAGTTTTGGTTTGATGCCAGTACACATTTTCACCAGTTCTAAGATTGGCAACCTTATTTCTTCATGAGAAATTAAAAAAAAAATCTCTCTTCTCCTCCCTCCTACCCATCTTTGCTCTTCTCCCAGCTGTCATCACTATTTACAGTTTAAGTAAGTGAAAATATATATTTACAAGTACAGCTTACTGCTGTGTTTGCTGGTATAGACTGCCCGAGGGCATATCTGGGAATCAAGTTCCCATCTCCATCCAGAAATTCATTCCCTCCTCTCCTCAGCCCTGCCCCTCCCTGGCCCTGTTTTCTTAAGCTGGGTGTTCACTCTCGTCTCTTGGATTCTGATCTCTTTGGGAGGGAGACTGATGCCTTCCTTCGTTCTGGGACACGAGTGCTGTTGGATATTGAGCACTAAGTGATGCTCCCATCTTTCCCCAGCAGGGAAGGCCAACCCTCCTGCCCTTATCCAGCACCTCCTGCTCGGAGAACCTGCAGGCTGGATGAACTGATGCCACACAGCAAAAGTTTCATGTGCCTGCCCTGCAGCTGGCTGGCTTCACCTCCTGGGGCTTTGTGTGAAAGCAGACTTGGGAGAGGGTTTTGTTTTCAGCCTCGTGCTGTGGCCCTTTTCCTGGCTGGACACACGCCCATTGGACGATCCCACAGCATCCTGCTTGCCTGCCAGCCCCAGATACCAGAAGCATGTCCCCATTTCCTCTCCCCTTACATGGTGAATTCTGCAGGGTCTTGTTTGCTACAACACAGAAAAATTGTGTCTCACACAGTTTGGGGGCAGTGAGGCCAGATCCTGAGTGAGGCTTCCAGATGTTATTGCAATAGTAATTAAAAATATACCATAACTAAGTGAATGAGGTACAATACATTTAAAATTGTGCTTTTCAAATGCATTTATAAAAATGTTGCCAACACCCATGGTCTTGTCATAACTAGGCTTCATCATCGTGTAGATTGTGTTTGTGGCATTCCAGGTGCTCAGGACTTCGAGTTCTGCTGAGACCAAGGAAAAGCTGATGATTCTTGGAAATTTTGCAGGATACCTCCTCAGAGGTCAGCTAGTCAGAAAGGAGTGTCCTGTGGTTAAGTCACTAACCTGTGTTCAGCTCCTCAATCCCCTAGGAATTGCCTTAATAAATTTGGAAAGACATTAATGACTTGTTTGTGTTGCTAAAATTAACTTTTTTTTTTTTTTTTTGGTCCTGCAGCATTACTGGTGAACATGTAGCTGCTACATGTTGCGCCAGTAAAGACAAAACATGTTCATTTCAGTCTGAGGTATGTTTGCTGAAGTTGATTCACTAGCACAGATGAAACATTTGTTTATTTTGTAACTAAAATGCATTGAGTGGTTCTGAGGTAAAAGAAGAATGCAGCTTTTTAAAGCAACTTTTCTACCTGTGAAATGGGAATGAAAGTAATTAATCCCAATGATACTACTGAGATACTGTAATTACTTTGGAAACTGAGAGGTTATATTTGTGGTGGGAGCTGCTGCGGGAGATGAAGATAGCTCTGTATCCAAGATTCCCTGGACATATTCAAGTATGGGCAAAAATACATTCAGATATTTGTCACAACTGCACATTTCACTCATCTGTGTTACAACTAAAAACAAAAACTAGAGAAAACTAGGTTTTTGCTGTCCATCATTTCCCTAGCTGCAGAATATCTGTAATAAAAGTTTGCATGAACATAGCTGCAAGTGGTGCTATGAGACACAGACCTGGGAGGCTCATGATTGATGCAGACAGTTATCAGTAGTCTGTGGGTAACTTGAACAGTGCTTGAGAAAGGTGTGCACCCACTCAGCCTTCACCTCCAGGAGGATAATAACAGTGGGTTTTGCTGATGTTTTAGTAGATCATAGTATCACAGAACCACAGAGCTTCCTAGGTTGGAAGGCACCTTTAGATCGTCTCATTCCAAACTCCTGCCATGGGCAGGGACACCTTCCACCATCCCAGGTTTCTCAGAGCCCTATCTAACCTGGTTTTCGCATATTTTGCCTTGTCTTTGTAAACCCTAATGGTTTTGTAAACCATAATTATTTTGCTAATAACATTTATCCAAACACTAATTTTTTATTCTAGCTCCTTATTTGTTTTTACATAAGGCCACACAGAAGCAATTTCAGACCCTCTTAACTCCCTGGAAGTGTTTACATGGGCATGAGTAACCTTAGAAACTTTGTGTGCTGACTCCCTCTGTTATCAGTGTGAAAACATTTGGGGTGATCATAGTAATTAAGTTTTTTTGTGGATCTCCCCCTCCTACATGTAAAACCCCACAGCGATGGCTCAGATGAGATTTTAGTTCAAGAAAGAACATAAATGTGTTCAGTTCCTTTCAGTGAATCATCCCCTCCAGAAAAAAAAGGGGAAAAACCAGTATGATGGGAGGGATTTCTGAACTCTGATAGAAGCGCTCACCTCCTCATGGCAGCATGCTTTGCTGCCTTTGCAGCTTTCAGAATGAATAACCAAAGAGCTCTACAACACTCTGGGAAGTGACAATGACTTTAAAGCCCTGATTCTTTGATGGCTTTAGAAAATTATTCAACATTTTTAAACAGTATAGGTATTTGAGGAATAATAATGGGATGAGTGCATCTACCAGCTGGAAAAGTCCTGCTCCTATGTTGTTTGCCAAAGATGCAGCTTCCCTGGAATGTGGGATTGATAAAGAAGAGAATCCAGTTTTTTATTCCCTACAGAGATCAATTGGAACACTAAGGAGTTTAGCACATGCAGTCTATGTAGAATTACCTTTTGCTGATAATTTTGTTCTGCAAAAAAATATGTCCCTTGGTTAGGGATGGAATCACTGCAATGTTTCAGCAAGTCCTCTCCTCCCTTTTTCACAATAACTCACACAGGAAGGCATGAAAATTGTATCTTGTTCCCAAAGTATGTCAGTGAAAAAGAGACTTATCACCCTAAAAATGGACATAGAGAAGTAAATCATAAGTATGAAAAGTGTTAAGTAGTCATAGTTTTACTGATCCCAAAAGCAGAATCTCCTTGTTCTCCCGTCACACAGGTTGCATGACATAATCAGAGCTTCTGATTCTGTGTTTTTCTCAATCTTTTATGACTTTTCTATTCATCACTGGTTTGTAATCTGACAACCAGAAACATGAACCATCAAATGAATATTACTCAAACAAAAATAATTCCAATTAATGAGCCTCCATGCACTTTCTCAATATGATTTTAGCTATTTTCATGCTTCTAAGCAAACAACTCTCTATCCTGCATGCAGCACATTTCGGGACCAGTCCAGCTCCACAAGAAGTTAGTGGGAGTCTGTCTGTCTGTCTCTTTTTGGAGAGATGGAATTGGACTGATAAAGCTGTGAGAAACATTAGGGAACCCTTTGGGAATGCTTACTCAGAGTTACTTAATGAGTCAGGATGAAAATACACAATCCCTCTGGCATTCCCTAATCCTTCATGTTTTCAGTAATACCAAATGTTAAGATACTGGAGACTGGAATTTATCCCCCAAAACCACCAAACCCACAGTGAGACCAAGCAGGGGGGCTCTCATCTCTTCACATCATTCATCTCAATGCTGTGTCAAGGACACCTAAATTCTGGGAAGTGAGGAATGAGATTACTTGTGCCTCTTCCACCTTTTGCTCCCCCATACGCCCAGATGTGGCATCCAAGTGGCACAGATCACCAGTTTGTGAACCTGAACTGTCCAGTGGGAATGGTCTTCTGCCTCCTCAGGCTAAATTCTAACTTCTGGTACTTTCAAATATGCAACCTCAAATCATTCCTGCTTTGAAAGCCTGAGAATGTGTATGAATCCAAAATCTTGACAGTCTGTAGATATATGAACACACTTTCAACATCTTTTCCTTTCCTCTTTAAATCACCTCTTTTTTTTTTCTCCATGGTTAATGTACAGGGATTGTAATTTTTTATATTTTTTTTAAACCAGAATTCTCCCATGAAAATGGCAACTTTATGACTGTCTGTCACTCCTATTGGAGCTTGACTGTCTGCTGCAGTGTCTGACTGGTGGCTGACCCACTTGGCACTTATCGTGCAGCAGGGACTTCTGAAATAATATATCAGGGTCCCATTTGCTTGACAGCCCCTGGTTATGACTGAACCGTCACAGTGTGGCATGGCAAGAAAAATGCTACTTTATATTTGAACCATCTGGAAGCCAGGACTTCAACAGACATGAATTAAAGTTTTCTTTGAAAGGAAATATGTGAGTTGCTCCACACAGTTTATCTTTCAAATACAGCCCTGAGTAGGAAATCATAACCACTATGCTTTGCAAAGCTTGAAGAAAATAAGAAGAGCTAAGAAAAAATGAAGTTAATTGAGGATGAGTAATAAAGGAACCCAATAAAAAAATGGATGTAATTCTGCCTTTATTGTTAAATATGAGTATTATACATAGGTAATTATAATTACCTATGTATAATACTTATATTTAAAAATAAAGGACATTCATCTGAGTGCAAGTAGTCATAAAAATTAGTGACAATTTCATTAAAATCAGACTAAGCTTGTCTTCATATTAAGCCCATTACACTGCATAAGTGTAATTAAATTAATTTCAGTGACTTTATGCCTCCTAATATTTTCTTTGGTTTGGGGCTGTTTAATAAGCCAGCATCATTGCAACTGTTTCTTGTTTTTATAAACACAAAGCCAAATCCCTAGAGCAGAAACTCTTCCTTAGAAACAATTTTCCAGTATTAATTTTACCTGAAAATTCAGTTTTCCAGGATTTACTCTGTGTGCAGGGGTGAGAGGGCTCCTTTTTGTTGTTGTTGTTATACAGTGCAAGGAAGAAGAGAAATGGAGCTTCAAACTTACGCTACACTCAGAAAGAAGAGATGTGGAACAGATTTAGTTGCCTGGATCCTATGTTTTCAAAGGGCACCTAATATTTCTAAAGATTTGCATTATCAACAATGATTATCAATCTTTTGTTTTATTTCCTGCTAGAAGTGATTGGAGGAGGCTGGGTGAAATATGCCAAGGATACTGTTCCCACATCCCAGCTCTGGGATTAAATTGATATTTCACCTTCTGAAGTGATGCCACCTTGCAGTTGAAAGCTGAACTGTCTGGGAAGACCACAGGGCATGCTGTGGTCTGTAGAAGTCTCTCTCTATGCTGGCAAATCTTCTGGTTTCTCATCCAGTTTTGGGTGGGGTTTTTTCTTGTTGTTGTTGTTTTTTCACATTGCCTTCATTTGACTCCAGTTGGCACACCAATAAATTAGAGGCATCCCTCACAAACCCTAATAGCCATAAGGACTGTATTTAATGAAGTGACTCCCACCTCAGCAGAACGAGACTTCTTTGACTACATAACCATGATAATCAACAATTAAGTTGGCATTTGCCAGCCATAACCACAGATGTCTTCTTTGAAGTGTGGGAGAAACAGCACTAATGTCAAATACCACACTGTGGGAACACTTGGCATGCATGACCAGCACAAGGAAATGAAGCACTTGGCCATGCTCCTGGAAGATACTGTGATAAAAGTGACATAAATATATAATTAGAAGAATCCATCCATATATCAACAAGCTCTGCATTAATCAGCAAAGATACATCTGCTAAATACTGCATAATCCATGCATCAACAACCTCTGCACCTGCTTTGATGTACAGGTGTTGGGGAAATCACAAGCACTTTTCATTGTTCTTCAGCTCCTCTACTGTGGAGGTATCTGAGACAAACACATCCCTGACTCTGATTTTAAGAAGGCTGCTGAGGGGCCCTGCTTTGACTTTGATCTCTACATGTATAATAAGCAGAGCCACCCCAGCAATGCCTTTGAGCAAATAACCACCTTTAAATCACAGTCCAGTAGTAGTGCTCATATTTGGCTTGTGCACGTCTTGCTCAGTTCCAGTACAGTAAGTTCAATAGGCTTGGAACTGAACTGCAGCACAGCCATTAATCAAAAATCCTATAAAATTGAGTTCCAGGAATTTATAAATGCATACTACAAATATGAGCTGTGGGATTTTTTCTGTAAACAATCCATCTCAGCGATGCTTCTTGTCTCCCCAAGCACTAGCCAGCATAGCTTGTTCTTGATTCCTATCTGCCTCAACATTTTACCTTGCTTTGAGCCTGCCTGGCAGTTCACATGCCTTGGAAAGGGGAGAGAGCAAGGAAATTGTCAGCATCCCAAAAGCCTACCTATTTTTTTTTTTTTTTTTGACATGACCTATTTTGATATGAACCCCTAGGTCTGTCATCAACTGTTTGCCTAATTTCTGGAATAAGATGGACAGGACCTGATTCCTCTGACCCACATGCTAGCAGCCTGTCCATGAAACATCAAAAGTTCAGTATAACCCCAAAATCCACTAAAATACCTTGGAGTCTCTGCACTAACTTTATCTGGATTGATCTATAGAGTTCTAGTGTCTTTGCTTTCAGACTGGTCAGAAAAGTACTCAGAAATAGTACTTTTTGCTTTCTCTGAAGGCAGGTTCTCTCTGTTTGTGCTTTCCTTTTGTATGAAAACTCTGATATGGAAAGTTTTTCCATTGGTTCCACCTCCTTCTGAGACCACTTAACCTTCTGAAATGCTGCTGGGTGATTATTTTGGAGAGGGCTGAACATGGAGATCACTTTCTTTGCTTGCAAGAGTGACCTGCAAAGGGCTTTCCTAGTGAATTAATTTGCTTTCATGTACTCTGCAATGCTCTGTGCCTTCTCCAGACTGTAATGGCATAAGTACATGTTGGTCTCTGACTCAAAAAGTCTTATCAAGTGGAGAGAGGAGTTTTCTTGTAGGTCTTTGGCTTTTTGATTTCTTTTTTTAGTTTGCTTTTAGTTTGGCATGTAAGCACACCTCAGGAATTCATAAAGCACTGAAGATAATCATTGTACCCCAAGTAAATGGAGGTGATGTTTAATTTTTCATTTTTAAGTGCTGATGCAGAGCACAATATTGCACATGCAGCTCACAAGTCTCCCACCACTAGCATATGGACTCCATTTTAAGCCTATAAATCACATGCTAAGTGTAGTGCTTGTTTGTTAAATATTTCCTTCTTGTTTGTTCTTATCAACATCCAGTAATGAGATATATATGTCATGCAAGACAGTAAATATGCTGACATTTCAAGGCAAGGTTCAGCACCATATTTCTGCTGATTAATGCATACATGTTTGAAACTAGCATAAAAGCTGGACAGTGATAACCTTTAGCAGAGCCCAGAGGAAAGAACACAGCAGATAAATGTGCTCCTATGAAAAGCAGCAAAACTCATGTAACACCCTGCCTCCATTTCAGGGACTCCAGACAATTGTGTTCCCTAGTCCTGTTCACTCCCAGGTGTATTCCACTCAGTATGAGAGGCAGGAAAATGCATTCTCATCTTTATTCTTCTGCCAGCTGTAAGCTAAACCCATACTTGAAGGCTATAGCAACAAATGCATCGAGTACAAGAATCTCCTGCCACTTTGCTCATCAGTCATTTGAACTCTATCCTTCTATTTCTCATGGTTGTACCAGATGGAGAAGGAACCTTTCCTACATGATGCAGTTGTGAGAAGCAGCAGATGAGGCTTTGCATGGTGCTGATGGTTCCAGCACTACCAAAAATGGAGAAAATGGAGAGGGACCACAAGTGCTTGAACCTAAGGATGAAGCTGAATGGTGCAACTGAAAGTGAGAGATCCTAAGATTCAGGAAACCCTCAATGACCTGTTCAGCAAACATGTCTTAATTTTCCAGTAAAATCCTGTTACTAATATAGCCTTGCTACAGAATGAGACCTGCACTTGTACCTCGCTTTCTAAGTGATGGTTTTGTGAGGAGAAAATTAAAATATGAGCCAAAACCCCATGAGCTCAAGCGGCCAGAACAGATTTTCGTCCCTCTTAACTTGACAGTGCAGCAAGCTAAGGGCTGCTTGGCTGAAGAACCAGGCAGGCAGAGGGTGTCCTTCTAACAGCAACAGGTTGCTTAGAAAACATACAGTTTTCATTACTAGAAGCTGCTGAGGACAGGATAAACAGACATTTATTTACAGGGAAGAGTTTCTGAAGAGGAAAATGGTGATCTCTTAATTTATGATTCTGTGTGATTTTCTTGACTGAATCTTTTACTCTATGAGATTCCCAGGGCTGCTGCAGGAGGAGAGGGAAGTGTGCTTCATGTACAAAAATGTACTTGCAAATTTATGGTCAATAGATGACAAAACTTGCAGAGAAACACTATGATATGTTATTTCAAGTTTTGCGTTAATGCCTATTTCTGAATCCATTGTCGTTGCAATCTCACTGGACAGCAAAAGGTAACAGATATTTAAAAATCCCCAAAACCTACCACCAAAACAACTTGCTGAAGTTTTTTCCTAAACTTTTTTCCTTCTTTTGCTTATTTATGGATCATTGTGTAAGAAAAACCCAGAATATGACACTGATTCTGTACCCGTGCTATGTACGGGCAGAAATCTAGGTTTGCCTGCCTGTCAGGGAATGCATTTAGCCCTGAGCCTGTCTATCTTACTAAAATAGTTATTGAGATCTGGTAAACAAAATATGCAATGATGGTTTCTGAGCTTCCCTGAATAATTCTATGCAACCGTGTATAATTACAATTATCATAAATATCCTCTGTTTACACAACACCTCAGTGGCACTGCCTCTATGCATACGGTGCCATGAAATGCAAACATTGCCTCTGCCTAAAGCTTTAACAAACACACTGTGAAAGCTGTGTGTGGAGGGAGATATCAGTCAGGAATATCCAAGCCTGGATTTATGAGGGAAGAGCACGGAATCTTCTATGTCTGCATGAGATATGTTGGTGTAAGAACAGCAACAGCAAAAAATCTGGTAAGAATCTCACCAATACTTCATAATTCATAGGAAACTGGAGTTTCCTTGGAAAAGTGAAACTGGGGTGAGAACTGAGCACATTTTAAAAACACTAACAGGTAAAAACACTAACTATAAGCTCCCCCTCTTTGCAGAGTATCAGCTAAGCACTCTCATAGAAGTCTAGCACATAGCAGGTGTTGAAAATGGAAATGCAATTTCCCAGCTAGGCAGACATCCAATATTTATGAGCCAAGTCTGTGGAAATAGCAAACTGCCAATAGGGACAGAATAATTTAGCGGAAAATCAAGCAAGTTTTCCACTTTAGGAGAATTTGTCATTCACCTTGTGTCCAATCCTACTCCTACCAGTATCTGAACGTATTGTCTGCTGCTGAAGCAATCCTACAAGACACTAAAACAAAGAGATGAACATTCTCCTGGATAGAGCTGATCACAGCTATGTAGGTATTTGGCAGAGCCAAGTGATGTATGGCTGAGAAAAAGAAAAGAACCCCACACACACCTGACAGGGAATAAACCTACTGACTTGCAGAAGCACCTCTCACATTTCCTAGGCAAGGTTTTAAACCTAGATTAAATGTTGCATTTACATTTTGAAAATGCCATAGTTTTGTCAGACATGCTCAGAAACTTCTACCATGTTTGGGTGGAAATCTTAATAAGCAACAGAAGCTCTCTGAGATCTCTGGAGCAGGGAAATGTGACCCTTGCACATTTGGACTGAGGTCAGAACCAGAACTGCAAAAATAGAATGGCTCTGGAGGAGCAGGTCTTGGGCACACCTCCTGCTCAGTCAAAATTCGAAATACTTGGATTTTCCCTGTAGTTAAGAGAAGAAGAATTGATAATTGCCAGACAGAGGGATCTGCGCCTGTCAACACTCCTAACTCAAAAGTCAACTTCCAAATTTGCTTGAGAATTTCCTGTCTCCTTCTGATAAGGTTCCTGTCTCCTTTTGGCAGACTCTCCACACTAAACAGCCAAGCTATGCATAACAAGTCATGTTTCATGGATATTTGCACAAATTTAGAAACTGCTGGCATCACCACACATGGCCCATATATCAGTGGATCAATGCAGAGCATTAAGGTGTGGGGAACTGAATGAATATGTCAAAAATATTAAAATATTCAGTGCATTCCACTTTTTCCTTCTGTCTGAAGCTCACTCTGTTACAAGACTGGGAAACAGGCTGGATTAAGGCTGAGCTCTTGGAAAAATAGGTCCTCAGAGGAAGAAGAGCTCGAAGCTGGGTCTCTGTAAGGGTGAAATTCAGCTTTGAGAACTAGTTTTAAGTGAATTATGACAGCCCTGCCACCACCCCAGTGTGTTTGTTATTCAGGCAGACATGCCAAATAACCCCCACAAAGCGACTGCTTTTTTTGAGCTGGAACTTACTCCTGGACAGTTTGTTGTAAGCACTTGGTCAGAGTCACAGCAAGACACTTTGGAGCTGGTTTTCACAACCCTTCATCCTCCTTTCCCTCTTCTTTGAACTCCTAATAGCTGCTGCCAGCAAAGATTCCTGCATCCTCAAAGATCTGCAGGGTCCCCTCTTAGAAAAGGGGACCAGTTTTGCCACACACCTCTTTTGGTGCTTGGTCCTGATCACCTTATTCCTTGCTTGGCTGGATATCCCAAAATGTCAGGCTGTACTGCTAAAAGGGTGGAATGGGTTTGTCCCATCCTCTCCAAGTCCCTCCACTTCCAAGATGTCCCCATACTTATTTTTACAAATTTACAATAACCACCCTCAGATCAAAGTCCAACATTCCCTTAAAATTCTGTCATTCCTTCAAGACCTTGAAGAAGTGTTTATGGAAAGCAAACTAAAAATGGGGACTGACAACTAGCAAAATGTGGGTTTTCCTTTTTTTTCTGTTAATGAAAAAATATTTGTATTCTCTCAAACTGTACTTACTTTTTGTTTTAAGTAGATGCATCACCTATAAACTGAAACTCCAAAGGTCAACATAAAAGAAATTTATGTGTAAATAGAAAGGTAGTTTGTATCAATGTGTCCACAAAATTTATATTGTGATGCTTTGGAGGCAGAGGCCAAAACATCCATGCACCTGATCCATGAAAAATGAAGTTTGTTTTAACTGAAATCCCTCAGAAATGTTCTGTTCATCTGAGGAAATCAGCTTATACCCCAAGAGCTGAGTGTATAAATGGAAAAATGTAAAGAAATCTTCTTGCTCCCCAAAACAGAAGAAAAAGGGAATGAATGAGTGAATAAACAACTGAATGGATGTCAGAGGGCTGTGCTGGGGTTTAACAATGTATTACTAATAAGAGCCAGTGGAGGAGTATTTAAATGTGCAGTACCTGGGTTCTAGCAATGCATTACTAATTACAGCTGAAGAAATTTTCCTTAGAGCATTCATTCAAACTGGTTTGGGTGTGATTTCATTATGACACGGGCAGAACACTGCTCGACAAATTCTCACCCCGAGATATTTGCAGAGCAAGGGTTCAAAATAAAAACACATATCCTGGTGAGTTGTTCTTAGTACAACCTGGCAATTCAAACACACATGGTAAAGCTCGTCCAATTATTTTTAAAGAATTTTAAGGGATTTTTCTGTGGTGAGCTCTAGCTGTCAGTCACCTGGTATCTTCTGTGCATGACTTGAAGATTCTCACCTGATAAAAACACAGGGCATTTTTGGGAGGGGGGCAGGGGGAAGCCCCACATAGCCATGCCCAGTGAGAAGGGCTGCATATTTCAGATGCACGCCCTTCTACAACCATCTGGGGAAAGGAATTTACTCACTTGAAGCTCCATGTAAGTGCAAGTTTCAGCTTGTTGTGGGTGAAGGAGCCTGGGAAGCTTTGGTCCCACTCTTCTCCAATAGCATGATTTTAACTCTGAGGGACTGCTGATCCCTCTGAAACAGCTGAACTGATCAGCAACTCAGATAATTGCATTTCTTTTCTAGTATCAACTATAACTTTTGAGTTTGCTGGGTTTACAGAAGCACTGAGTAGAAGGACTCTACAAACTGGCCTGACAGCACTGAAGATCACAGGTTTACACTGTGAAAAAGTGCTTCCCTCACTGCAACATGCAATAAATAAAATTAAACTGGGCAACAGATTGATCTTCCTTCTGAAATAGAAAGGAAAGTTGTCTTCAAATTATTTTAAGGCAAGTAACCATCAGAAGACACAAAAATTTAAGTAAAAAATATATGTCTGCTCTTCCAGAACTCCCTGTCATAGAGACAGTCTGGTCTGGCTCCCAGTTGCTTCTAAATAAATGTTAAAAACTAGGTATGATAAGAAAATAGACATGAAAATATTTTTTTGAACAGAAATATTCTTTAGCCATGTGGTTATTGCTTTAGAACTGGGGGTTGTTCAGCCTGGATTAGAGAAGTGACCTCATTGTGGCCTTCCAGGACCTGCAGGAGCCCACAGGAAAGATGGAGAGAGACTCTTGTCAAGGGCCTGGAGTGACAGGACAAGGGGAAATGGCTTCACACTGACAGAAAGGAAGGTTAGATTGGATATAAGGCAGAAATTGTTCCCTGTGAGGGTGCTGAGGTCCTGGCACAGGGTGTCCAGAGCAGCTGTGGCTGCCCCATCCCTGGAAGAGTTCCAGGCCAGGCTGGATGGGGCTCTGAGCAACCTGGGGTAGTGGAAGGTGTCCCTGCCCATGGCAGGGGGTTGGGACAAGATGATATTTAACATCCTTTCCTTTTAACTTGCTTTAAATTCACATTTTAGGCTGTAGATTAAAGTTTGGGGTTTTTTCCTTGTTGTAGGGTTTTTAAATAATTCTTTTTTACATGAAGAAAAAGTTTTATTGCAAGGAAATTAGATATTGTCAAGAGCAAAAGACGCAAGCTTGAAGAAATGTTGACACAGTTTTAATTGTGAAGAAGGAATTCTGAGATGAAGACACAACCATTGTACTAAATCTGTACAAACATCTAGGAGGGAACTTAGCAAGGGTCAGAGGTATTGAAAGTCTTTCATGAAATGGGAACACAAGTAAAAAAACTGTTAAGTCAACATCTGATTAAGTAGATGAAGATGCAGTGCAGAAGTCTGATAAAATAATTGTTTTTCTGTGCCTCAAAAGAACTTTGAAAAAAAATCCAGCCTTGATTTTAACAATTAAGGATGGTTTCACTTTCAGTCTTTTTGAAAGAGGAATGCAGGGATACCTTTTCCCTTAATTCCTTTTTTTTTTTGTCATAGTTCTGTCTAACCCTCACCAAGGCACAGTGCATTACTGAAGGAGAAAAATGAGCAAAAGAAGATCATATGTAAAACATGAAGAGAAGAAAGACGATGATGAGAAAATAGAGATGCCAAAGGTCCTCAAAGAGCCCAACCTTTCCTGAAGTCAAACAGAAGGGATTCAAACAAGAATTTGCCTTCTCAAAGAAATAAGGAATGCATTGAAAAATTACATAAGCAGCAATAACTGGGGGCTTGGTTTTGGGGGCTTGGTCAGAGGTCATAGATTTATTTCATTATCATGGTATCAGGAGAAGAAGAGAAAAACAGTGGTAAAGAAATTTTGAAAGGTATCAGCATTATATAAAGACGAAAAAAATTTGGGAGAAACCTTTTTTTACACAACATATTTGAATCTTTTTCAGGAATTTTTAGAGGAGCTTGTGGACGTCATCTACTCAGATGATGCTGGGGTATAGAGACATCAAACTGAAGGAAAAAAAAAAAGAATACTACAAACTCCTGATTTATATTTAGAGAGATAAAAAAGAGGAAAAATTGCCAGGTTGCACAGCAGAAGCAAAACAAATTGCATGTTTTGGAGGAAAAACAGAAGACAGTCACAGCTGACAAGGTTACCAAACCAGAAACTCATAGGAATATGCAGGCACAGGAGATAATTGAAGACTACATGCAAAATTTGACAAAAGGCAATCAGAGCCAGCTTTTAAAAGAAGTATCAAGGATTGCATTATGCGTGGAAAAACAGTACCAGTTTATGCAGCTCCAGCTTTTGGGAAGACATGTTTTGCAAAAAAGAAACAAAATTCTGCAAAACATGTCAAATGAAGGCTGAGGGTATTTACCAAGAAACTCAGTCTGTGTCCATGTCTGAAGAAAAGAAAAATTGATTGGAACTCTTGGATAACTTTATACACACACACACACACACACACACACATGTATGTATGTACGTATGTACGTATGTATGTATATATATGAGAGTCACAGAACCACAGAATTATTTGGATTAGAAGGGAAGGGACCTTGAAGATGATCTCATTCCACCCCCTGCCATGGGCAGGGCCACCTTCCACTATCCCAGGTTGCTCAGAGACCCATCCAGCCTGGCCTTGAACACTGCCAGAGATGGGGCAGCCACAGCTGCTCTGGGCAACTTGTGCCAGGGCCTCACCACCCTCACAAGGAACAATTTCTTCCTAATATCTAACCTACATTTTCCTTTTCAGTGTGAAGCCATTTCCCCTTGCCCTATCACTCCAGGTGCCCTATTTGTATTTTTTGGGTACTGTATTATCAGTCTTCTTGATACGCAGATGGGAAATTATTTGCTCAAATGTCCCTCAATATAAACCCCAAAAGCAGGAGTAGCGAATTAATAATAAGATTGAAACCAAAGGTGCTATGAAATCTCATAAATGAAATGTAAATAAAACATAATTTAAAAAAGAAAATGTACTCAAATAAAGAGCAGGCATCTTCAGTCTCGTTCTGTGTACAGGTAGTGCACACATATATTATATAAATTATATATTATATAAATTATATTTACAAGTTATGGAACTTTTAATTTCCAATATTTGAAGCAAAAAAGTCAGTGATTCAGACACTCTCCAGAGACCAAACATTACTATAATGACTTCTGTGCTTCAGATTTCCCATCCAAAGGTGCTACATTTCCATTTCAAACTGTTATAAGAACAAGGTCCAAATTACCTATATAGAAATTCAATTTAGCATAGTTTTAAAAGGTTTTGACAGAGTTAATTGACTTTAAGTGGAATCCAGATTGCAATGTTCATTGGAAGGTAGGAAAGACCAAGGCAGACACTTTCCTGTGGCATAAGAAGTGAAACTTCAAATTAATCTCTTTCATTTTTCTGTTCAGAACTGGAGTTTTCAAGATAGCTGAACAATTAGGTGCAAAAAGATACAGAAAAAATGGCTTTGCAAAATCATTCATCCTTAGTGTAATTCAGCCTTTGCTGAGACAAGGTTTTGATGTTGATAATTGACAAAACTGGGCTGGTGATGAACAAACTTGACACCTGGCTCTTTTCATACTGATCCTTCAGTCTTTCCAGATGGCAGAGTTTACTTCTGTTCCCATCTGTTCCTTTTCAGTAAGGAAAAGGGAGGAAAACCCAAAATTGCTAAAACATTTTATGGCTTTTAGAAGTATCTTTGAGGTTCTTTTCAAGTCCTTTGCTCTGGACCACATTCCTGCGGAAGGCTGGCAATGGCACCTATGATTATTTGCTTCAGATCAAAGGTAGGATGCCGAGTTTCATTTTTCACATTTGGTCTGACATAATTCATCTGGATGAGAATTTCATGGATGGAAAAATTGAGAGAGTTGGACTCACCACACCAACACCTTCTTGTAAAAAGAGAGGAGAAAACAAGCAAGGAAGCAAACAAACAAGCAAGAACAGTACCACACTGTGATTAGATATTTTTTGACAGGTCAGAGCAGAATTTAGGAGAAAGCTTTGCTAGTTTACAGTTGGAAAACTGATCCTACATTAAGAAAACCTTTTTTTAATTTTTTTTGCACACAGAACCACTGTCATTCCCCTGGCTATTGGCAATAGTTTCTCTGTTGAGTTCTGAGGTCTTGACTCTGGTCTAAATTTTCACTGCCTCAAGATGAACTTATTCCCTAGGGCTACATTAGGCTTCTTCCATGTAAGTCGGGTCAGAATTAGGCCTCTGTTAAGTTAGTTATCTCCAGAGTTAGCAACTAACTGTTCAAGAATATTCAGCAAGAGAAAAATAGAAGCTTATGGATGGGAAAAGATGGAAAAAACCCATAATGAAATCCATCAATGGTAATCTGCCAGGTAACCAGAAAATCATTTTAGATGCTTCTTTGTAGTCTATAATTTTCCATGTATTGCTCAAAAAAAAATAGTTTATCAGAAGAAAATTCAGAAAGCAATTGGAATAAACAAATCTCCCTAAATAGCCATAAATATTTAGAATGTTTATGAATAAAAATGAAAAGAATTGAATTTATGGACCTGGCTGAAGGAAGGTTGTGGTGCCCATGTGTACTCTGCTCTGGTAAGACCCCACCTGGAATTTTGCATCCAGTTCTGATGCCCTCAGCAGAAGAAGGACATGGAACTGTTGGAGTTGATAAGAGGACTTTGCCTATGGAGACAGGCTGGGAAAGCTGGAGCTGTTCAGCCTAGAGAGGAGAAGGGTGTGGAGATCTCACAGAACATTCCAGTATTTGAAGGGGATACAGGGAAGCTGGAGGGGGACTTTCATCAGCAGCTGTAGTGACAGGGCAAGGGAGAATGACTTCAAACTAAAAAGAGAAATTTAGGTTATATATCAGGAAGAAATTGTTCCCTGTGAGATTGGTGAGGCCCTGGCACAGGGTGCCCAGAGAGGCTGTGGCTGCCCTGTCCCTCTAAGTGCCCAAGACCAGGTTGGATGGGGCTCTGAGCAAGCTGGGCTAGTGGAAGATGTCCCTGCCCGTGGCAGGGTGGTTTGGAATTGGATGATTTTTAAGGTCCCTTTCAATCCAAACCATTCTGTGACTCCTGTAGAGGACCAGAAAGATTTCTGATTCCAGTCATCCTAAAGGATCATGTTGGCCTAAAAGCAGCTGGAAAAAGGCTGTAGCTTGGTTCATGTGCCTCACCAAGCAGTCTGGATACCTGAGAGGAGCCTCAGGGTGTTTACATTGACCTAGCAGAGCAAGGGACTGTCCTCTGTGCTCACCCTGGAGGTGTGCTGGCTCATACACGGCTGTCTCTGCTGCCCCACCAGAGCTGCTTTATACAGCAGGATGTCTTCACAGCAGCCTGCAGGGTGTCTTTGGGTGTCCCTGGAGAGCTTTGCACTGCTATCCAAGTAGAAATAAGGTTGATTATCCTGGTGCAGTTTTGCTAATAGATTGGAGAATCTGGAGACTCTCCATGAGGGAAGGTGCAAGCCTGGTAATTTGTATGGAGTTACCTCCTGGAACACTGTCCAGGTTGCTGCCAGGCTACAGACATACCCACCATCTTGAGGAGATGGTACTGAGCTTTTCAGAGAACCACAGAATTTCTGAGGTTGGAAAAAAACTCCAGATCACCGAGTCCACATCAAGTCCAGCCTGTGACCAAACACCACCTTGTCACCCAGCCTAGAGCACTGAGTGACAGGTCCAATTGTCTCTTGGAGACCTTCTGGGATGGGGATTCACCACCTCTCTGGGCAGCCCCTTCTAATGCATGACCACCTTTTTCATGAAGAATTTCCTCCTGATGTCCAACTCGAACCTACCCTGGCACAGCTTGAGGTAATTTCCTCTCATCCTGTCCCTCACCAGTGCAACCTTTCTTTTGAGAAAGAACTGTTCTCCAAGAACAGGCTATTTATATAAAATATTTCTGTTGCTTTCAACAATGACACATTTTATTTTCACTTTTTCCTCAAGGAATGCCATCACAAAAAGGTAACTGATAGAATTTAACTAAAGAAAAAATAACATTGAAGCCAAACCACTTGTCTAAAATGGTCTCTTGCTAGCTGTTCTACTGCCACCCAGGACTGTGTTGTTGCTAACAACTTGTCCATGGGAAAGCATTCAATCCTGTAGTAATGAATGGCACTCAAGCTGGATGGGAGATGGTATGAAAATTTTAAGTGGAGTGGTAGAAGCCCAGTCACTTGATGAATTTAAAATTAGATGTGACAGAGGTTTGAAGAATATTCTATCTGGCTGGCTGAGATCTTAGAGAGACAGACCGTATTAGGAGATATTAGACTGAACTAGAGATGAATTTTGTTGCATTTAATTCTCCAGTGCTGAGGAATTTCTCTTTGCCTCCTGAGTCCAAGAGTCCCCTGTGAGGTAGAAGCATCGTGCCCTTGTTTTCTCTAGGTTAATGTGCTTCACTGGCTTTGTCCTTATAGCTCCAAGTACCGATTCCCTGGTCTGTGGATGGCTGGTGGATGAGTCAACAAGGACACAGGGTTTTGAGCAAGGGAGAAGCCTTAAAGGTTTTTAAACTTTGGTGTCCACAGAGACTTAATTGAGATTTATTAGAACAAGTGGGAAAATGCTTGGTCTCTGAGGAACTGGCAAATTCCAACAACAGCAAAAAAAAAAGGTATTTGTTGCAATTTTTCCAATCAAAATACTACTTATCAAATATAGGCATATTCTCTCCCCTTCTCTGATTTCTATGGCTCAACATACTAAAATGCTTTGGATGTGCACTCATGGTTTAAAAAATCCCCAAAAACAAACCCCAAGACACAAATTCAAAGTAACAGCCTCACAAATATTAGTAAGATTTCCTGGGTGCAACTGAGAGCAGAATTTGACCTGCAGTCAGGTGGGTTTTTGCCATGTTTGCCCTGATACTGTGTAAATCAGAAGTGCATTGGAATCAGTGGAAGTGCTGGTGTCAAACCAGAGTCAGGAAAGGCACAGTCTGAACCAGAGGGGCAAAGAAAGCTTGAGGTAAAAAAATGAACTCATCAAAGGACAACTAAATCAATAAGATTTAATAACGATGGTTCAAAAAACAGATGATGCTGAAAATTAATCAGCTTGTATTTCAGAGGAATGAGGCAAATGAGAACCTCTGGGGAAAAAAAATCACAGGAAGATTTCCTACTAGAAGAAAGACAGGAAAAAAAAATCACTGGATTTTAAACCATTTCTGTTTCCCCAAAACTCAAACTTTTCCAAGGGAGACCACTCCCTATCCTAGCAGATGTGAAAAGCAGCTTTAACTTCTCTGGGCAGCATTTAACTCCATGAAGCTTTTGTTTATTTTAGTTTGGTTTTTTTAGTAAAACAACAACAACACCTCCCCAAATTCATCTTGCAGTAGTATTTAGATTGTTTCTCTTTTCTCAGAGCTTGTGATGGTTTGTCTTTCAACAGGAAAACTAAACATGTTTCACAATTAAAGACTTAAAAAGGCAGTTTGAACAGCACGGGAACACAGAAAGGCAGTTTGAACACAGACATTTTCTCTGAGCAGAAAAAAAAGTCTCTGCCCAGATTAATTAATGCATACATTTTGTATATATTTTGTATAAATAAATTAATACTTTGTTCTAGTTACATCTGGAGCATATCTAGGAAGAAAGACATATTGAGGCAGTATTTTCTAAAGCTGTCCCTATATGATGAGATGGTTTCATCTCTATCATAAAGAGTTTTACTCTGTAGAAATCATAGAAACATAGAATCGTTTGAGTTGGAAGGGACCTCAAAAATCATCTAAATCTGAAAATGTTAAAGAGTAGATCTGAAGAAACATGAACTAGGAAAAGGAACAGGCTGCAAATGGATAGAAAGGATGGAAAGGATAGAAGAAAGTGCTACATAGAAGGACAGAGGTATGTTAGAAAAATGCAGAAAATAACAGATTCAGAGGAGAAAGGCCTGTCTAGGAAAAATCAATTCAGACCCACTGAATTAAATGTTAGGGAGAAAGTTGGAAAGCTATAATACTGAAAATTAGTCATGATTTAAACAAGGAATTAGTGCTGGATTTATTAGACTGAAGTTATTTTGCAGTAGAAGGGAGACACAAAAGAGAAAAATAGTGAGTGCAAAAAGTCAGTGTGATTGCAGAAGGCAGGCAAATAGAGGAAGGAGGTCTCCTGGTTTTGGAACATCACTTTTATTCCTGAATGCCTTGGTGCCACAAAGTTTTGGATGAAATTGAGGGAAGTCAGAACACTGAAAAAAATTAAGAAATTGAAAGAAATGCTTAGAGGGAAATAAATTGAAAGAAATGCTTGGAGGAAAAATATTAACCCTGTAAGAAAAGAATGAGCTTGAACAAAGGACAGCTTAAGTAAAATATATGAGGGACATCTTTAGCGAACAGTAACAAAGAAGGAAAGTTGGTCAAGATGTTAGGGGATCTAAGTAGGACAACAGGCAAATATAGATAAACAGCAAAGAAAAACCACCTTTTCAGGAAGATTTTTTTAATGTTATGGAGTTCTCTGCAACATCCATCTGGAAAGCCAGTCATGTAAAATCTGACTGTGCAAATTGTTTGAGAAATGAGTGGAGGATATCATTTTACCTCTCACAGGAGCTGAAAACACTGAAGTAGGTAAATATTTTTTAACTTTTAAATGTACAAATCCAGGAAAGGCCCCTCAGCACATGAAATGATGCCTCCCTCTTAACAACTCTGTTTGGTCTCCATCAGATTTATGAGGTCTATATTTGGCACCTAAAGGCTAAAAGTATCTCATCTTGGTTTGGAGCAGAAACCAAATACTGCCCAATTCCCATCTCTGGAGGGGACAGAAGCTGATTTTGTCTTGCAACTGTGTCTATCTCCTGGGTGAGGCAGAATTCACCAGAGAGCTGTTGTATTCAAACTTGTCTAACCACAGAGCTCTTCAAAAGAAGTGGTTGGGCTTAAATTTCACACTCACAACCTGAATTCATGTAGATACAAAATACTTCTTCCTTCTGCAGCTCTACAGTTCCCTGCGAGTTACCTCTGATTGTACAGATTCAGATTTTTGGCAAACGTGGTTGAATTTTTTTTAAGGCAATGCCTAGAAATATATGTTTTTGAATTAACCAGATTCTCACATGCTAATTCAGCTACTGTATGATTAAACATGTAAAATCTATAGCAGGGTCAGACTCAAAATACAGGGATTTATTGCTGGAATGTATGAAAGATCAACTGAGAAGAAGCACATTTTTTGCTGTGGTTCCATTATGGGCAACATGCACATTGGAAATGTTAGAAAAGTTGATGCAAATCTTACCCTGTGGGTTGCAATCCTTCCAGAGTGTTTTCATCACTTCTGGTGTAGGTTTTTTTAACAGATAACACAGATAAGTTATTTAACAGATAAGTGGACTTTGCTCCGCAGAATGTGTGGATTTTCATGGCTACACAAGCTGCAACTCCTGCTCTGCCTGGTGGAAACTTGGAACAGCCTGCCATCCTTCCTGTATGCCTTGAAATGCAACCACCAGGCTTCTTCTCTGGGCCTGAGATGACAACCAGCAAATTCTGTTTGAACATGCGCAGACACACAGCCTTCCCTGACGTGGCAGCTCGGTCACGCATTCCCTCAGGTGGGAATTCCCCACACAAACCCAGAGGCCAAGCTGGGAAAGACTCTTCCTCATGTGTGTGAAGAAGTGGAGAGGAGATGGCAGCAGGGAAAGATCAGAGAGGGAGGAGTATATGGTCCTGCTGTGATCTTTCAAGTGCTTGCTGCCCTGAAGGAAAAGGCCACCTTTCCTGGCTTGCTTGTACTGTGTGAAGGAGAGAAGGGACTCTGAACTGAACAGCATGCTTGAATGAGGTTTTTTTTATCTCCTTGGGAAGTGCAATCTCCCTTGAGGTTTCCTGTAGAGGACTCCTCTTCCCCTATGGACTTAAGGCTTGTGATACAATCAGGAGCATAGCTGTGCATGTTGCTCCTAGCACTCATTTCACAACCTTGAAACTACTCCATATCCACCCTTAGCACTTCTCTCTTCACACACACACCCATCTGTCCCCTCAGAAAGTGACGGATCCCCCCATCCCTCACTGACAGATGATCTGCATGAAGACTCTCCCACATAGCAACAGCTGCCATCCCCCTCCATCAGCCCTTCCAACTGGCTGCTCCTGGACACGCACCAGGAGACACACACACATGGCCAGTCAAACATCTGCATGGATACCCAGATGTTCCAGCCCCTTACAAGCAGATTTCTCTGGCTGTGTCATGGCTGCAAAGGATGCAGGCAGGCACAAATGCCCCACATTCTCCACACTGAGAACAGCTTGTTTACTCTTGCTTTTTTCCCTTTCCTGCCACAACCTATCAATCCCTTTCTCTTTTCTCAGCCAGGTGACAGGTTGATGCCACTGTTTGATTTTGATTTTCCTAGTGCAGGGAGCAGCGTGGTCAGAGGTCAGGGGGGCACTGGTGGCAGTGGGCTGAGCAGGCTGTGTGATATCAGCCCATCTGAATCCCAGTGTCTGAGACTGCATCTCCCCCTCATGGACAACTGCTTCACCATTCCCTCCACCTGCAGCCTGCCATGGTGGGAAGTTCACTCCCAGCAGAGAAGAAAGGTTCTTCCCACAGATTGCAACCAGCTGCAAAAACTGTCAGGAAAAATTGTCCTGCTGGAGACCTTGATCTGGACTCTGCAGTGGGAAACCAGTGTAAAATGTGGGACAATGGGTTCCCAACACAACACAAAACAACACAGCACAACACTAATTGTTTATCATTTCACAGGCTGCTTTTTTCATTTTACCAGAAATTTGTCCTTGCAGAACAGGGATCTATGAACCATAGTCCATGGGACTGGGCTCAGTGGCTTCAACCTTTAGGTTTAGAGGTTCTGTGTGATCAGACTGACTTCTTCCAGTGCAAGTTCCATAGGATTACTCACAATCTTCTCACCAGCTACACCTGCTGTGGGTGGAAACAAACACTTCCCTGCTCTGTGTAGAAGAACCCAAAGTCCTAGGCGAGCCACACAATGTGAAGGTGTTTTTAGACAAGATTTGAAGAACATCTGTTGTCAATAAATGCAATTATTTTTAAGGGAAATAAGTTCCTAGTGCTTCTCTCTGAGGCCCAAGATGTATCTTATGTTTTCAACCCTCAACCAACTGCACATTACTCCAGCACTGCTTCAAGCCATGGAGAAAGCCAGTGCTTTCCTCTTTCCTTTGACTGACATCTGTAGTCCTTCTGTGTGCCTCAGCCCAATCGTTGTTCATCCAAGAGCCCTGTTAACTTGTCCCAGAGAAACCTCTCTGCCCTTTGTGCCAGGAGCAGTATTCAGAGGTTTTAACGTGTGAAAATAAGGTACATTGGTATGATTATGAATGAAACTGGTTTAAATATCATGGTTAAATCTACTGGGATTTTCTAAGGATTATTCAGCACTTTTTCATAAAAAGTATGCAAAAAACCTCTAGAGGAGAGCCTGCCTGCTGTGCAAGTCATGCAGAAGGCAGGTACATCTAGAGCACGTCAGGTCCTATTGCTACCCACGCACCAAACCATTTTCCTGGTTAGTCATCCTTTCCTACCCTCCTTCTCAATGCAAACATTGCTTTCCTAGCACTCACGAAACTCACCCCTGGTGCTGGCCTTATGTAAGTGATTTCGACATGGAGAGCTCTGCCACGAGCACAATGGATAATTGATGCTCCACTTAGCCTCTGGTAGCCACCCTGCATGTCAGCATGGCCTCCTGGGTGGCTCTTTGGGACTTGCACACAGGCCTTCATCTCTTACAGCAACCCAAGGCTCTTACACACCCCTCAGGGGTTTCAGCTTCTTCCTGGATTGTCCTCATCACCTACAACTCTGCCAGTCCCATAAGCACAGCACCCACCGAACATATTCACCCCTGTCCCTTGTGCATTCCATGTATCCATGCGCCTATCACCAAGGTCTGTATGGATTTACCTGTGCCCTTGCACTGAACTCCCAATCTACTCTCCTGTTGTACTGCATGCACCTAGTGCTCCTTGCACACTTAACCTCCCTCACAGCAAGAGGCAGATAATGAGAGATGCCTTAAGTCTTCATAAACTTTTCTCACTCCTCATCACTCTTCCTTCCCCCATAAGTGGTTTTCCTTCTCCCCACACCCAGGTCTGCAATTATCACCTGTACTTCCCTGATTTCCTTTGAGCATGCCGTGTACACAAATCTCTCTTATCAGACACAACTTTTCCCTCCCTTCACCTTTCTTTGCACAGCCCTTGCAAGCAGGCACATCCTGACAGGTCCCTTCCTCACTCTCACACTGCTGTGTGTCAACCCACACTGAGCTCCTCACTCCTTATAACAGGAACTGTCATTCCCATCCATTTCCACCTCATGCCCTACAGCTCCCAACTCCACTCACCTCCTCACACACTTCACACTTTACTTTTGGCCTCAGCACAGTCATGTGGCTTATACAGCCCTCCAGGTAGTTTTTCCTCCCATTCCTTCTCCTCCCACCCCTTTATGTCTATAGCCATTTCTCCAGCAGCACATTTGTTCCATTCCCTCTTGCTGTTTCACTCAGCCAATACCTACCACAGAGATATAAACACATTTGTTACGTCTGTTGCAACAGAAAATTGCTCCTTTTTGTTTGTGTATGTTCTCCTCCTCCCACAGTCTTCCCATTATTCCTTGCTTGCTGTTCCTTGCCCCAACTGCTTCCCCTGTAACTTACTGCCTATTCTTTCCCTGTGTTGCTCCTACTCCCCAGCAAAGAGGCATCCCCAGTTCTGCTGAACAAACCACTGCACCTTTGCACCACTCCCTCTCTTTGCCTACTAAGAAACACACCCCCAAATTTCCCTTCACTCTCTGCTGTCACTCTGTGTCTCCTCTAAACCACCTCTTTCCTAGGCATTACAGAAAACATAGATCTTCATTTCATCCTCATTCATGCCTCCTACATTCCTTAATTTTTCCTCATTCTCATGCTCCTCAACACCTGCCATGGCTTTATATCCTTGCTGTAGTTCATCCTGCCCCTGTGACTTCCACTCTCTTGAATTTCTTTTCACCACTTCCCCATGGCTTTTTCCCCAGTTCTGTCTTTCTCTTGCAGGCAGGCAGCACACTCCAGCAGACTTTCAGCCTGATCTGAAATATCTCTAATTAGTTACCCCTTCACATACTTACAGGACCCTTTTTCCCTCACCCCCTCATCACACCCTATCTCCATCCAGCTAATTTTTCCCTCTGTGTTCCTGTTCTCGGCACATGTTTCCATCACCATGCAAGCCTTGCCTTTCATACTCTGATACCTTCCTTGTAAATACATCCCCATATCTATTTCTTGACAGAATCAAAGGTGTCTCCTTTTGACGCCCCCCACAAGCATCATATAGCAGATTATTTTCCATACCTTTCTCCAAATAGCTAATACTTCACATTTTAACTCCTCCTCCAAACATCCTTTGTGCTTTCACTTTTCTCCCTCCAGTCCCACTCCACACTCAACCTCCCCCTTGCAGACCCTACCACCCTTGTATGTCTCTTTCATATCCTCATTCAGCCTCCGGCCTGTACCTTTTCCTATCTCTCTCTCGTGTTACTTCCTCTTGTGAGCTCCTAAACTTTCTGCCACCCACAAAGATCCTCTTTTTCCAGTTGATGTGCAGCAGTTTCCATTTTAAGCTGACCACCTTTGCATGTCTCACCTGCCTTTATTACCCCAGTGCACAACAGTGAACATGTAGCACTTTATTTCTGTGGTATTACACCTTCCCTCCAGTTTTTATATACCTTTATGTGCACCATTTCATTTTTTGTTCCCCGAAGAGAAAAACACTCCAACCCACAGCAGAACAATACAAACAAAACCAAAACCCCTTAAACCTACGTGTTCTGCATACTTCAACATGTACACAAAGCACCCCCCTGCTGGCTCTGCTGGTACCTCCACTTCTCCCCATGTTTTGGCTCCACCTGCAATCATGCCTGGATTTTGTCCCCCCACCATGCTCAGACACAGAGTCTCTGGTATTTACACGTGTATCTCAGACCAGTCTTTTTACTACCAGCAGCTGGGACCATGCTGAGCTCTTCCATTCTCTCATTCTCTGCTGCTCTGCTTTTGTCTGGCAAGGCTTTTCTTTTTCTTTTTTTTTCTTTTTTTTCTTTTTCTTTTTCTTTTTTTTTTCTTTTTTTTCTTTTTCTTTTTCTTTTTCTTTTTCTTTTTCTTTTTCTTTTTCTTTTTCTTTTTCTTTTTCTTTACTATTAGATTTTCCTTTTCCTTGCATCCCGCTTATAGGTGCTTCTTGTGCCACTTCTCTACTTGCAAGCTTGCACATATCAGGTATTTCTGGGCCTGAAAGTGCCTCTCCTACTTGTCTGGATATTTTCCTGAAGGCACAAATGCAAAGGCAAAACTTTACATGCCATTTGCACTCCTCATGCAACAAATCACATGAGCCTGAGAGCAAAGAGTGTTTTCTGAAAGACTGTAGCTCTCAACAATCCTCTGGACTGTATAATGCACATCCCTGTCTATTTAAAAAGGGGGGAGGGGGAGAAGTACCCCCCCCCCACACACACACACACACAGAGTCATCTCTAAATAACTGGTTTTGCAATATAGGAACCAGACAATGTGCACATAGCAGACCTATTCAATCCAAAATATCCATCTCTCCAGATACTGCATATTTATAGTTATAGCTTTTATATAGCTTTTCCATTTATTTTAATAAAGGATTAAGAACTGATCAGAAAACTATCTAAACCATTCAAGGACTTTTTCCCCTCTTGGCTAAGAGCAGTTTGGTGTCTCCATAAGGACTCGCCAGTAACTGACGCTTCAAGCTGCATTTCAGCTGCTTAGATGAGAAACAGCTTTCTATTTTGCTCTCTAGATGTGCATCTCTGTTGATTAGTTGTCTACTGCATTCCTAGAAGGTACTCACCAAACGCTGAGAGCTGCAGTGTAAGAATAGTTTCCCTGCTATTCCAGCACAGAGTGAGAGTATCTTTTTCACCTAGACACAGATGTTCAGGGAATCTTTTGATCTCCAGCTCTTCCCACAGAATTTAGTGTTTGGGTTTAAACAGAATGAGGATTAATTCAAAGGTCATGAAGAGGGTTTCCAGTGTCTGGCATACACACAAAGTATGAAAGCTCCAGTGAAGCTGGTTACCTGTGGCAGGCAAGGTCTAGGAATTGGGAATTTTGGCTTTGCTTGTCACGGGCTCTAACTTTGCCGGAGGGCAAGCTTGCTATGTGTGCTGAGGCTGGTTCTCGCAAACCACGGTCAAGATTTTCAATCCCTTTTGTTATATCCGAACTTGCTGGTCTCCCTCTTAAGACAAAACCTAAAGTCTCCTTTGCTTTTGCCTCTTAAATCAGATTTCCTGTAGCACCTTGCTTTTCTCCTTCACCACTTTCTTTCCAGGGACCCAAACAACAGCGTGAGGAGCAGGAGGAGAGGGGAACCTCAGGACTGAAGCAAACTATAGGGCAAGCAGGGGTGAGGGAAGGAGGAGGCACAATGGGAAAGGCAACATTTGGGATACATCTACCACTTACAAGACCCGCACCTCCTTCCCATTATACTTCTTTAAAGGACCCCCCCCTCCCCTCCCTGCCCTCTTAGGACCCCATTAGAAAATGTCAAATTTCTCTTACCGTGGTAGGAGTAACCATGGCATCCGTGTGAATGTTTCCAGAAAAGTCGACATGAAGAGAAAGGTGGATGTAAATATGTTCATTCAAAGTCCCAAAGTTGGTCTGCTTGGGTTGTGGAGAGTTGCTCTATGGGAGAGGAGCCTTAAACTCTGAGTCCTGTGAACATAATCTGCTCGATTATAACAAACCAGCTCAGCCAGATGGCTCTGTGCTTTGTGGATTAACCCCTTTATTGCCACACTTTGCTTTCCCGACCTACCATTTATAACAACCTTGCACGGCTGGGGAAATTCAGAGAATGAGGCATTTTTTTGAAAATGGCAATACTGTCATAAAGGTTCTTTTTCCCTCTGTGTGCTCTAAGAAAACATCCTGTGCCTTTTTTCCTTTTTTTTTTTTTCCCCAAATCCAATTGATGGCTTTATTCGTCTTCCTGGCAAAACCTCTTCATATTTTTAAGAACATTATTAGCACCAGGGAACATTTTAGAGAATTCTTTTGTTAAATCACCACCATCCCTTCCAGACTGCGATTCTCAGCAGACGAGTATTTTATTGCAGGAATGTCTCTGCGTTTGCACTCTAATGGTCCATCCACTCCCCCCTTCCTGCCCCTCTGTCCCCCACGCTCCCTCTGTCTCCCACATGCACACACATGCACACGCTTTGCTCACACTGCCAGCATGTGCTGCTATTCCTACCTGTGTTCACAAGTCACTGTAGGACATGTCAAGCAGGTGAAATAGAGACACAGAGCTACAGTGCCACAAACCCCTGCTCCCTTGCTCTGACTTCCCTTTTATTGTTTTTTTTTTCCAGTTATTTGCAAATCTTTGACAAATTTATTTCTTCAGTCAGTATTTTTGTCAAGGAAGTCACCCGCCATGACACAAAAAGAAGTGCTGGAGAAACACTCACTGTAAGAACAGACTTTAGAATGGATTTGTGTACAGTTTCTCCTCTTTTGACTTTCAGATTTGTCCATTAAGGATGGCAAGTGCCAAAAACATGGAAAGTTCATCAGCAACCAGCAGCGACTGGTTCCCAAACTTTTTATTTAGAGAGATCACTCACAGAGATGGCTGATAAATTTAGCTGCATGCCTCTAAGTCTCTCTCTAAATTTACATGCTTAAGTCATCTTTCTTTTCTGTTTGATTTGAGCTTAATTGAGGGAGTCATAACCATAAGAACGTGGTCATATAAGATACGAGGTGACACTTTAAATCATAAGGGTCACCAAATTGTTTCCTTAAAGAATACTTTTACTAGCTCAATAAGTTTTTTCTGTTCCTGTTTAACCATGGATTTTTTTCTCTTTGCCTTCCCTGTTTGAAGATAATTAGCCCTCTACTGCTAGCAAAGCTTTGTACCATCTCCTTTAAGACATTTTAATCTACCTGGAAAGTTGTCACAGTTTTATTGAAATATTTACCACCATAGATTGACATAAGATGGTGTTCTTAGTTGCAATTGTCCTTTCTCTGGAATTTTTCAAGCATAAAGTGATCCCATTTAGAGGATTCTGCAATTTAAATGGTCCTGTTGAGGGGATTCCACAATTTGTGTCTGTCTCACAAGTTCCGCCTTTCTCACCCAGATGGAGAACAAAAGTCATCTTCCACCACCACCTCCTAAGAATTCTATACTAAAACTTGCTGCTCTGCCAATTTAAAAAAAAGGCAAACCAAACAAAAAAAGAAACCAACCCCCCCTCCCACTAAATAAACCAACAAACAAAACCCCAAACCTCCTCAAACTTGTATAACTCTAGTTCCAATGGTTTTTGTCTTACCCTGTTCCTGAATGCTGTTTCCATCTGATTTAGAGCTTTTTCAGCTAAGATGAGGGAACTCCAGTTAAATCCTGTGCATCCTCCACCCAGCCCAAGCACTGCATTCAGATCTGCGAAATACCTAAAATGTGACTCAGCTTTTAATCTACTGAAGTAGACAAACAGTGCTAGTAATAGAAAACCGTCCTGTGGCTGGTGAACAAACCACCTCTGAAGGTAGGCAAAGGGTTAAGCCTCTGAAGGCAGCCCTAGCCCGGGAACTTCACATTTGCAGTAGCGAAAAAAAAAAAAAAAAAAAACCACAGAAAAAAGGGAAAAAAAAGCAGCAAAAGAAGAAGTCTAGAAGAAAATAGAAGCAAATGACCTGGGCAGAAGGGCTGCCTACCTCTGATGGGAGGCAATCCTCCCAAAGCTTGCACAAGTGGAGAGGTTTTGCCCTCTGTCTGGGTCTGTGGGCAATCAGACGCCTTGTAATTTGAGATGTGACACCTTAATCTTGCCAAATATGTGTGCACTGCAAAAAGCATTGTAGACAGCCTGTTTTCCCAGCTAGGGAAAATGGAGACGTGTTTGGTCCTTACCGTTTTCCAACCTTTCCCCTACAGATGTTTCTGTTGTTCTGAAGCTGATTCTTTCTAGGTATTTCTACGTCTTCAGCTGTTATTCTGGGTGTGGGGTGGTTGCTTCCCTCATGTTAACCCTTAGAATAGGTGGGTTTCTTTCACACTTTAAGCAGGTTTCTGAATTCTTAATAAGAAGCAATCCAGCTCCCAAAGTGTCACCTTATTTTATCTGTCACCCTTGGATCTGAGGTTCTGAAAAAAAAAAAGTTAAAAATAAAAAAAAATTAAAAATAATTAAAATATTACTTTGAACAAGTCCCTGTTCTGTCTTGAAGAATCTGAAACATTGCTCAAAGCATGCTGGAGAAAGTAACCTTTGAATTCTGGGGATTTTAATTGGGATAATTACAAGACATTGATCTGATTAATTAGGCACTTGACCAGACTTCAAAACATGTGATATTTTATATACTTTGAAGACATGCATTTTTCTCTACATATTAACAAATACCACCGTGATTTCATTTGATGATAAAAAATTGAATATTTATGGGGAAGATATGCGTGTGAGCATGCAAATACATGAACATTTTATGGGGTTTAATGCATACCTTGGGTTATTCTAAAAGCAGGGAGCATGTTCTATAATGGTTAGCTTTTGCAACAGCACCACTTCGTGGTTGAATTCCCAAACAGATCCGAAAAAGGGGCTGTAGGGACTGTAGGGACACTACCTGTGCCTCAGCAAGTCTGAGCAGTTCCCATGGTGGTTGGTTTTAATATCCTTTGACAAAACCACTTACCTGGGATGGAAATGTGTTCCAGCCATATGGTCCTCTCTTTTTCAAGATGGTGGGTTTAAAGTAAAGGCTAAGGAAGAAGTGGGAGGAGAAGATTAGCTCTGAGCATTTTGACCAACTGACAATTTCAGTATAGGAGGCTGTTCACCTTTCAAATGCCAAAATCACTTTGGTTCTAATTTTATAAAGGGACTGACAACATCTCTAGAAATTTTTTTGTACTTGAAATGTGCTGCAAATGTTTTCTTGGAAGTAAAAAGGAATCCAACTATCTTTTTATTTGGTGGAAATGGTGGTGGAAAAGAATAGAAATTATTTATTTAAACATTATTTAAATATTGTTTGAAGAATACCAATGGTGCCATTTCAGAGCTGAAGAAATTTCTGAAACCTCATTGGCATCCTCACTTGCACCCAGGCTAGGCAAATGAGAAGTATTAGAAAGAATTTCCAAGCATGATTCACAAAGAACTTCAAACTTAGTTTTGTTACACATTTCTTGGAAAGTTGTCTTCTGCAGCTTTCCCTCTTTCTTAAAAATAGTTAGGACAACTCATAACAATTAACATAGTAGATCAAAGATGTCACAGTGTAAAATGTGTACCCAGAGCTGTAGGCATGCCAGGAGGGAGGATGGGAATAATGCGCGTAAATAAGCAGGAATTCTGGCCACACCCTGTAAACCATTATTCTTCAGAGCTTTTTCTAAAAAAAAGGCATTTTACAGAATCAGCTTTTATGCAATTCACCTTCAAACTTCTTTTCTTGGCAGAGAATTAGCAAAGTGAGATTAAATGAGATTATAATAATAATAATATTAATTAAAATAACATCCAGATGCACTAAAATGCACCTAGTAAGTACAACAACAGTAACTTTCTTGTGTGAAAGATTTTACACACGAGCAGCATGGCAGTACTCAAACCGAAATTTTAATTGTTTTACAAATAGTTTTCATTTAAAAGGAAATATATTGATCTGTACTCCTATATCAAAATAAAACTATATCTTAAGTGATATACAAAAAGGGATTTACACTCTCCAATATGTAGCTGTGTTTTGGCAGTACAGTTATGGATGATTACAAGTCTCTCGAATGTACTAATGTGTTACATCACTTATCAGCTTAGCTCATATTTTAGATTTACATAATATTTGTCTTTTTCTGTTGCTATCCTTTTATTTTTCAGAGATGGTCTTTGTTGCAGGAATAATTCAGAAACAACGTTAGTTGATGATAGGCAACATTTTGGGGAAAAAATACATTCCTTGTAATTATAAAATACTTTGAACCCCTACTCATTTTTTATAATTCCAAGTGAGCTGAAGAGGACTTGCATGAGTATCAGTAAGAAAAATGCTGAGGAAAAAAATCAAATTAAAACCATATGAAGAGGTTTGGTTCCATTACTTATGCTACAACTGGGAAAAGGTGCCTGAAGTTTTTAATGATGGAGGAAGAGGAGGATTTGGAGTCACAGCACCATTCTTTTGTGAAGAAGATAAATTCCAAACTGGAACATATAAGGAGATACATAAAGTGCTTGGTAAGATGTCAGCTGGGATGCTAGGACTCAGTTCTGACCATGTTCAAGTCAGAGAAGATCTGGAAAATGACAGAAGAAATGATAAAATGTCTCATGTAGTTTAAAATATGGTGGAAAACCCCAACCAAGTAAAGAAATCAGTGAGGACTCACAAGGCTGTAATGGATCCTCGCCAGGACAAGCGCAGGTCGAGGTGTTCTTGTCCCCCCATTTCTGCTATGACTTAAACCACCACAGAAAGCAAATATGTTCAGGAACACCTTGTACTCAGGACGCTGGCATAGCTTTTGAAGAAAACTTCCCAGTGAAAGCCTTCAGGAAATTTCCACTGCATATTCATATGACTTGTTTTGGGACACTTAATGTCTTTATTATGGGGAAATTTTCCCACAGGGAAGTCACCACCACAGTACTGGTTTTCTCTCCTGGACTGGTGCTTCTGCACCTTTCAGGTGCAGTGGAACTGTAATAGCTGGAGCCAGTTGAAGGAGGATGAAAGAAATGACAACAAATTTATGTTTTTAAAAATAAAGATAAAAATAAATATAAGTCAAGCAGTTCCAAGTGAAAGGGGCTTAGAGCATTGCTGGTCTGGCATCTGTTAGATCCAAGCAGGCTGCCCATCACTGAAATGAAAGGCTCAGTTCCACACCAAACATCCAGGAAATGTGTCCTGACCTGTGTGTTTATTCCTACTCTTAAATGTCAAATATAGATGCTCTTCTCAATGGTCACTACCAGAAGAAATAGAAAATAGAGCAAAGCAAAGCAAAGCAAAGCAAGGTTGAATAGTGAAACACTCTGCAAAAAGTGAAGCTCATTCATTTGCAATCAGCTACAAAAATTGATGTAACAATGGGCAATGATATTTTGCATAAACTAATCTAGTTAACATTCTTCTTTTTGTCTGCTGGAATAGAAAAAGTTTTGGTTCAAAATAGAGCTGACAAAGTGCATTTAACATCAGAAATCAACTTGTTGAAGCCAATGGGACCTTTCTCAGTGCTGGCTTGCATCCCTTGTAGTTAATATTTGTGTATTGTGTCCTTACAAAGCAATTTTATTTGAATGAAAGCAACTTTTATTTAAACTTTTTATCTAATGGATGCTGATGCCCATTTCACTGAGCTTCTACATTTTAATTCCCTAAAACCTTAGTGTGAAATCACATTTACTGGAGGAGGGGCAGGGCAGCCAACGTGGTATGGATCAATTTTCAGGCAGCTGAAAACTGAAAGTCCCCTTTGAGCCAATGCAGATGTACAGGCAGGGGGTTTGAAATAATTCTGGGCCAAAGTGTACTCTCTCTGTCCATCCTGCACTATCTTTTCTTATATTTTTTTTTTTTTTCCTTAAGTAAGGCATTTCCCAAGTCTAGTATGCACATGTAACTAAGTACTCTTTGAGGACCTATAGGTAAAACATGTAATGCATCTTTCTATAGTATTAAGTTTAAGCTCACTGGGGTTGTCTGTGAGCTAGTTAGGCAGTCCCTGGATTGATACGGGACTGTTTCAAATGATGGTGTCCCCAGCAGCCTCCAGGCAGGCCTGGCAGCTGGATCATTGTAGCCTCATCCCCAGCACGATGCTCCTTCCCTCCCAACAGGCAAGGGATGTGCTGATGCTCTGCATCCAGCTCAAGACATGGATCAAGGGATCAAGGATGCACAACAGAGTCAAAACCACTCTTTAGGAGCTGTGTGAGCAGGCAATGGAGTCTTTTGCATGCTCACAGCCTTTTTTAAACCGCAATTCAAAGAAAGAGATTACCTTTTTCTTTCATTGCAATGCAGATAATTTTTAAAACCAAGTCAACAGACAAATGTTTTTCACTCACATTCCATTCTTCCCCAGTTTTATTTGGAAGAACAAATTCATCCTGCTGGGAATCAAATGGGATAAGGAAAAAAAGCAAAGGCATGGAGGATTTTAAAAGTATAATTTCTTTTTAGTCCAAAGACTGTATGGCTTTTGACCCCATCTCTTATCATGGAAGTAGTGGGTTAAAAAAAAAGGCTGAATGGAAAAATCCAGCATGTTTTTTATTGAATCGCACTACTGACACTTGGGGCTGGTTGTGCTTCAGGCTGTCCATATCTGGAGCTAAGATTAGGCTAAGTTCTTAGTTTATAAGGAACTCTTTTCCCCTCTGAGGAAGCTCATGCCAAATTCTGTTCTGCTACATGCGCATGGCAAATTTCTCTCTTCCCAAATACCATCAATGTTTAACCCATGCCTTTGATTGTGTAAAATGTTCCTACTCACATGCTTTGCTGTCTGTCCAATGTCTCATTCTAGCTCTGCAGCTGAGCCATTCCTTTATCAAGGACCTGAATAGCAACTGAGGCTTCTGCCCTGCAAGGGAGGAGAATGAAGAAATCACTCATTGAGCAGAGGACACAGCTAGTGTTTATTGCAGGAAGATGGGGATGGTCACACAATCATCCCTGACTGACACAGCCTAATCCATGAGTCATACAAGCTTGGTCACACAAGCAACAATAGGAAAATTTTTGAGGCTGTAGGACTGTTATGAAGTTATGGCATGTATGTTCTCTCCAGTGCACATGCTGGGTTTGATTTTTATCTTTCCTTTAATGGTTAATTTGACACCTTTTCCCCTTGCTGAGAAATTCCTGCTGGAGGCAATTCCCCAGTTCGGCTTGTCTCAGTAGCCAGCAGTGTTTGTTAAACACAGCCTCTGTCCCTGCAAGCTCTGCCTTTGATATAAAGCAAGACATCATGATGCTGTAGAATTGCTTGAAAAGTCTGTAAGGAGTTGAATCTAAAGGTATTAAGGACTGTTTTTGTAGCACTGTTTATAGTCTAAGGAAGCATCTTGGTTTTCCCTTAATTATCATGGTCTCTGTCTAAACACTATGACGTGAATGAGATGATATTTTTGTCCTAAGAGTGAATAAAATTCATTTACATGGCTACGTCTTCTGAAATTAGAGATTATTCTTGCATCAAGGCAGTGTCAGTGTTACAGTCAGATCTTAGCTGATAGAGAGAGATATTTTGACTCTTATCAACCCCAAATAAAGCAAAACTCCAGGAATCCCTGATTTCTTTATGGAAATATGATGATACTTAGCTAGGCCCAGAATGTTAAACAAATAAGTCACTCCTTTAAATCTGTCCATACCAATCTCCACATTCTCATGGATTAATTCACTTTCTTCATTGTATCTTGATACCTCCCCTGTATCTTCCCTTAATTTTTGGAATGTTTCCTTTCTTTTATGCATTACTTCTATTTTTTGAAATACCTCAATAAAAGAAGGGATATTGCGCTGTATCTAACCAGGTGGCAGATCTGAGGGTCTTACTGAGCCAGTAAAGTGAGAAAATATCACAAAATCCTAAAAATGCCCAGCTAGAACCTACAAATTTCCTAGCATGCAATGCAGTTTTAAGTCCTCCCCTCACAGAGGCTTTTGTCCTGTGATGTGCTACCTACAGCAAGCAGGAGTTGTTTCACTTTGGAAAAACTGACCATGCAGTATGCCTCGCTTTGCACTGGAGAAATGCCACATGTCTGCTCTGCTGCAGTCTCAAGCTCTTTAAGGCAATTTCCATGCTCCACCATGTTTTTCCCAGGGATGAGATCCTGAATCAGCTCAATAAAATGAAGAACATGCAAAATTTCTGTGTGATTATGCTTGGGCTGCTTGTTAAATGCAGTAGATGTGTCCCTGCTCACACAGAAATGGCTTGTACTGCTAAAACACCCCACACAGACACTGCTTTGGAGCTTGGATAGTCATCAGTGCTTGGATCTGTCTCATGGATGGCTGTGTGGGATACACTGAAAGGGCTTCTAAACACTGGAATGGAATTCCCAGTGAGGTGGTGGAGTTCCCATCCCCGGAGTGTCTAAGAAAAACCCGGACGTGGCACTCAGTGCTCTGGTTTAGTTGACATAGTGGTATTTGGCCCCAGGTTGGACTGGAGGACCTTGGAGGTCTTTCCCAACCTCAGTGATTCTGTGACTCTGTGATTCTTTCTATAGGGCTGATCTATTCTTCTATTCTTCTAGCTGCTGTGCAGGCCACTAGCACTGACCCCTTTTTCCAAAAAATTCTACCTCCTTGTGCTCTGCACTTGTGACTTTGCGTGTATAACACAAGGGCTGGGGTTCCATCTAAAGGTTTAACACATCACCTACCCTTTTATAACAGCAGTTCTGGGGTTTGTAGGAAAAAAAAGCTGAGTAGTAGCATGTAGTAAGTGGCAGGCCGACAAGAAAACAAAGAAGGGATGGAAGAGCTGGTTGGAAAACTAAATAGAACTGAAAAGAACAAAAATAGCTGCAGAGGAATTTAGAGAAACAATGATAACACTTCTTGCAATCTGGGGCTATAAAATCATGTCAACATGCAGAGGAAGGTAATAAGACATAGTTTTACCTCTTCTACAATGGCCTGAGGCACAATCACTTTTGTAATTATTTACCCTGCAGCCTACTCAGGCCAGTTGTTAAAATTATGAGTCATCCTCTCTACTCAAAATTGCACCCAGAGTCCAGCTCTGACATGCAGTCATAGTCTTTTACCATTTTTACCAGTGCTCCCAGATTATCATGAACATTTGGTGCTGATACTGGATGTTTCCAAATCTCAAGTGAGATGTTGGTTTTGCTACTGTATTTTAAAAAAAAAAAAAAAATCAAAACAAAACCAAAAAACCCCAAAACCATACAAAAACAAAACAAAAAACCAAACAAACTCCAACAAACAAACAAACAAACAAAAAAACCCTCAAAAACCAACACACCATCCCAAAAAACAACCAAAAAAACCCCAAACAAACAAAAAAAAACACAACAAACCCCCACAACAGTTTTGTTTCTGTGAAACAAAGAAGCAAACAAAAATATTTCAGTAATATTTTCCATGAGGAAAAGTTTATACTACTGAAATTTCTATTTAAAATATTATTTTGTTCTTGCAACTTTTGTACTCTGAAGGATTCTGTTTTTAAGGTCCACTTAAAACCGCAAAAGTTATCACTTAGATTAATCTGGAACAGATACTAAAGCAGTGTTCCGTCACTATTTTAAGAAAAAAGTCCTGAAAACTTAAATGAGAACAACATGCTACTATAATACTTGCCTGATATTTATGAATTTATTGCAAAAAAATTTAATTAACAGATTTTTACCCAGTATGAAAATATTAACACCCTTTGATGACTGTGTTCTGGCTTGGTGCAGTGGAAATGATGCAGGAAATCTGATCCTGAATATTTTGTAATAGCTTCTCCTGAAGGAGACCCATGCTATTGGGCATTCCTAAGGATTCAAGCTAAAAGTCCACTTTGCAAACATGAATTAAGCACTGGAGCTCTTTCATACTGGATGGATATGACTGAGACAACACAAGCAGAAAACTTTGAGAGATCACATTTTAGCACTGAAGGGATCCACAAATGTTCCTTTCTTGTTCTGCTGTCAAAAGCCAAAATAATTTTTTTTCTTTATTTATTAATTTTTTTTTTTGGTTACTCCGTTGTGCCTGCCAATGTCATACACAGGGTAGGCAAGACTAACATTTGGTATCAGAGGTTAGCATAACAAGAGTGGAAAAGCACACTTCAGCTCCCAGGGAAGTAGATAAACATTCTGTTCCCTCACTGGCGGCTGCCTGCTCTGCTGGGAAATATCCGTGCTTTTGTTCTGGGTTAGTGGAGGAAAGACACAGAGCAAAAAGGCATTTTTCTTCCACTAGATATTAGTGTGAGTCTTCTGGCTTGGTGAGTATGAAGGAGGTTTTACTGATCCTTTCACTGCTCTGTGAACAGCACAGAGGTAAAATGATGCCTTCATCAAATTTTAGGCAGTCCAGAAGCTCTCTTTGTGCTCCAAAGTTAAAACCCACTAAGAATAAAATTGCTTTACACCCAGCTGAAAACCAAGTCAATAAAACTGGCCAACCCAATGCAATTTCTTGCTTATATTATACCTCCTCTTCATTACTAGAGGGATACAGAAGAGACTGCAGCATAAATTGGATTCTCGCCTTGTACTACTTGTCTGAATTTCAATGAAAACCACTGCATTTTTATTCAGGAAGGAAAAAAAGTTTTTTCCAAGCTTTTTTGTTTGTTCACTGGGGAAAGAAAAAAAAAAGAAATAAAATAAATTAAAATAAAAAGCTAGATAAATAGTAATATATTAGTTATCTTAAAACATTAAATATATTTTAAGCAGTGTTGTCTCTTCTGTGTTTGTTTCTTAATAATCAGTCTCTCCTTCTCCCTTTTAATCTACAATATTCCTGGGAGTTGTGGTTCTCACAATATGAGGTTCCTATGCAGGCCAAACTCATCACATTGATCATATTTAAATCCGTGATCAGCAAAAATGTTGGTGACAGATATCAGAGGGGTAAACTGTACCTCAGTTCAGTACTCAAAAGTCTTAAAAGCATAATGAATGATGATTTTCTGCTGCTACTTTCTCGTTATATGAATGAGAAATGTTTTGTCTCTTTAAAGAAATGTAAAGCAAATTTTACTAGTATCAACTTCATAAAGTCAAATATTATATTAAAATGTTACAAATAGTACTTCTGATTAATTTCTCCACATAAATTTATTTGTATTCTATTTTAGCAGCAGTTCCAAAATTTTGGGAGTTTTACACTTAAAACATTTGGCAGTTTCTGAATACTATTAATAACTTTACAATTTGAATCTTACTATTTGCCTTTTTTTTTGTCCTCCTTTAAAATTGGATGCTTTCTTTTTCCTTAGCCTGCAGATCTTTGCATTCCATTCCTTGAAGCTTTTGCCTTTATCTTTCTAGAGGTTTTTCTCCCCCTTCTAATTAAAACAAAATGACAAAACCTCAAGAGAGTGCTTGGAGGCACTAGAAGATGTTTTAGAAAGGTGCTAAGCTGTTTTAGATCAACAGCAGCTGTTTCTTTTGCTTCAGTGCAGCTACAAGAATTTATAGCATTAAAATTTACATATTTTTGCTTATGCTCCCTGAATAAACTGGCTAAGCTTTTCCCTCCCTAAACGCAACACCAAAATTTTACAAAGAAATTATTTCTTTGTGAGAATTGAAGTGAGGATTCAGTTTAAAGTGTATTGATTTATTACAGGCGAGGATATTTGTTTTTCCAGCATGCTGACCTCTGAACCCCTTTTCCTTGGTATTCCCATGATTTTTTTCTTCTTTTAGTGCTGAGCAGGAGAGCTTAAAAAATTACCTGGCAACTTTCAAAGGTCTATTTCTATTTATTTCTATTTCTATTTCTATTTCTATTTCTATTTCTATTTGTATCATGCCTTCCAGCAGCTGTTTGACCCTCAACAAGTATTTATATCTTTTAAAACACTGATTTTTATAGAGAGTACTCATAGGCAGCTTATACATGTATACATCTCACTTGAGATTACAGCAAATATATCTATTGATGTATGTAACATATATACAGGGTTATTAAAGGTAACTGTGCTTAAATCTAACTATTTCTTCTGCCTATAATGCTTATATTCTTGACTTTTCCCTGCACATTACCCATGCCTTAAGTCCACTGATCAATGTGGGGTAATGAAATGCAAACATTCCAATTTTAAAAGCTAAGACACAGTTAAATAATCTACAGCACATTATTCCATGGGAAGGCTAAATTAGAAACTGAGAGAAGCTGGGAAGTGTCATGGGATGGACAAAGGGAGGAGGTAACATCGAGTGGTTGATCTCTGCTGCCATTGGGGATGGTGCCAAAGCTCTCAATATATTCCTGGCGGATTCCTGCAGCACCTCCGAATTTCACCCAGCATCAGAGATGAACGTGATCCAAGTGAATTAAAGAGGAACATACCACCCCCTGGCTGGCTAGCAGCTGGCAGGAGTCCCGTCCATTGACTCAGCTGCAGCCCCGTGAGCAGGTTGGACTCAGAGCATTGCGCTGTTGTTGTTGGCACAGGGACGGAGCGGGAGCAGCAAGCACTCTATGTAATCACTGCTTCCACCCCGGATTGGATTTCGATAAACAAACTACAGGCCCAGTTTTCCACTGGGGTCACTTCAGTACTCTGTGGGGGTCACTTCACTCAGCTGCTGCTCTGGCTGTAGGAAGGTCCCTTGCCCCATTGAACCAGGGGTTTGCAGTAGTGAAATCACAACCAAACACTTCAGATTTAACGGAAGGGCTCAGCATCCTGGAGGATCAGCTCCCGCAGTAGCCAAAGTCAATCAAAGATCAAAACCCAGGTTACTTCCAAAGGAGTGTCTGGATTTTCACCAGCATAGCCAAGAGAGGAGCTCAACACTCTTTGGAGAGACTCTTCAATACGTGTATGAGTGCCTAAGGTTAAAGACAGTGTAGGAACAAACAAACTGTGGGAAATGGGCTCCGAGGTTCTCTGTGGAAGCTCTGAGCAACTTGATCCTCTCCCTTGCCAAAAAAAGAGGTCAAGACTGTCCCAGCCCCTTATCCATGTGGCTGTAATCCTGAGACTGTGTGATTCTGACATGACAAGAAGAAATGACCTTAGGCTGCACTGGAGGAGGTTCAGGTTGGACACCAGGGGGAATTTCTTCCTAGGAAGGATTGATAAACATTGGAAGGAAGGTGGTAGAGTCCTCATCCCTGGAGGTGTCCAAGGAACACCCAGATGTGGCACTCAGTGCTGTGGTCTGGTTAACACAGTGGGGATCAGTCACAGGCTGGGCTCAATGACCTTGGAATTCTTTCCCAACCTCACTGATCCCATACTTCTGTGTTTGAGGGTGAGTCCCCAGCACTTTTTTTTCCGTAGGAAAAAGAAGAAGCCAAGTCATCCTTCAAGGAAGACTTGTAAGTCATCCTTCAAGGAAGGCTTTTTCTCTGTAAGAAAAGACAGCACAGGCTTCTTCAGGTTTGATTCCTTGATCACAAATTCCCAAGCAAAATTTAACAAAAGGCACTCCAAGGTCATTCATGGTCAACCTGATGTGCAAAGTGGATTTCCAAATTTTGATCTGTGTTATTCTGCCTACCTTCTCCTACCTATAAAGTCAATCCTTAAAGCCTTTTTTTTTTCCCCAGAAAAACAACACATAAGCAATATTTTTGCTGTAAATACATGAACTATGAATATTAATAAATGTAAGTATTAATTACTTTTAAATCCACATATTTGTAAATGTAAAGGGATTAATACTGCATTGATGTTATTACATTTTTTTAAATAAACACATTTATTACATAAAAATACATTTAATTAATATCTATGCATTCATGCATTATTTCTTTTATAGATATATATTCTTTCTCTGTCTACTCTGCTATCTTTTTGTGTGGTTAACGAGTGCAGAAACCTATTTGTGTTAATTTTCCCTATATCCACAGTCCCTAAATCCTGGATCCTAACTCAGTCTCAAAACACTCTGTTTAAATTCCTAATACTATCCTGATTTGCAACAGAGGATGTCTCTTACTGCATACCTTAATTAAAACAAAAACCCTAAAAACAAAACAATAAAACCAACCAAACCAAACCAAAACAAGAAAAATCCAATCTCCTCACAAAAAAAAAAAAAATCCTTCAATAAAGTCCCCAAACTAAATAAAAATAAAAAAAATGGAGAAAAGCTGATGTTTCCATGTTAATTTTAAAGAAAAAATGATGGACTCAATAATACGAGAAAAATAGAAAAATTCAAAGCAAGTTGTCTGAATTTCACATGTCCAGGGAGCTGAAGGATACTTAATCCTTTATTTCTCCAAACTTTTTTAAAACAAAAGCAAAAAGCCCAAACCACTAAAGAGTGAGACATATCAAATGTGATTTGGAATTATGCTAAAATGATGACCAAGAATGGGGTAAAATATCACAATGTTACCATGGTGCATCTCATCTTTCAGGCCTCAGAACATGGGAAAATAGGTTATTAAACTAATTTTTTTCCAGATTGGGGGTCTTAGTCTTGTTTTCATAGAAGACTTCAATCTGTCTGATAATTTCATACCAGTGTGAGGTTCATGTGTATTGCTACTAAGTTGTGATATCCTGTATTTTTTTGTCCAAATCTGTGATATCCTCTCCCAGTCCATCTCAAAAAGAAAGATTTAGATAATAAAAATGTTATTAAGATTTTTTTCTCTTCTGTAATTACTGACCTTGTCAAAGAAAAGTATTTAAAATCCTTTCTCTTTAAATTGTAAACTGAGTTTAAATGCCTGTTTTTACATGCCTATTGTTTTTAGCAACTTTCTTTAAGTTCTTTAGACTGGTTTGTTTTTTTTCCCACTCCTGTACTTTAGAAAGTTATGTAAATTAATTGTGAATTAAGATATTCTTAAATTCATCTTCCTGCTATAACAGGTACCCAGCTTACCACAGAAAGAGAAATCAGCAGAGCTATGACAATAGAAGGGCAATTCCCATTCCCCTTTTTACAGAAAGAGTGTCAAATCTCCTTGTTCTGTACCTGCAGAGGAGGTTTATTTTGTGTCTTCCTTCATTTTATACTCAAACACACACAGACAAATCTTGGCTCTAATATTTTGAGAAAAAAATGGAGAATATTGGAGGCCCAAATAAGTCAAGATGGAGATTAATATCTTGGTGTTTTTAAAAACCCATACAAAGCAGATTAAATTTCTTACTGTCCTGTTTGTGAGCTTGGCCTCATAAAAAGTTAGGCTTAATTTGAAAACATATCTGATTATATTTTTCTAAGGGTTTCAGTTTCCATCAGTCTTAAAATGGATTGTACTTTTTATTTCCATTGAACTGTCAGCGCATGATGGTTAACTGGATTTCTAAATGTGTTACTGAACAAGTCTGGGGATGTTCTTGAGGACAGACATATCTTGTCAGAAAGTCTTTCTGAAATATGTTTTATCCAGAAAAAACTTCTGTTTCCCATTATTTGAGCTCAAATTTGGACGTTTTTGAATTTTTGGTCAACTTTGCAGGGCTGGGTCCTTGGACATGCACAAATTCTAAGCTACAGTGACAAGCACATGGAGCAGCATCCAGGTTAGGAAAGAAATGTGGCATTAAAATTCCCCACACAGGAATTGCTGTCTGTTGTTCAACAGCCAGCCATGAGAACATTTCATTTCACATTAATGTGTAAAGGGATGATGGGGGTGAAGGGAGAGTCCTCCATGGCATTTTTTTCCATGGGGCTGGGAAATGGGATATGGGAATGAAGGTTAAAGCTGAGACTCCCAAGCTGAGGGCCGGCCTAGAGATGACACGCTTAATGTGAGGCATTCTTCTTGGTGGGAAGACTTTGGCACACATTCTGGAGAGGCTTGAGCTGACATTGGGACTTGGAAATATCATAGCCCCCTGCACTTTGAGAGGGTACTTAAATTGACACATTGGCTCCCTTCCAGGAATATTACAGCATATTAGTAGAAAGGCAAGGATTTCCTTTCTAAGAAGTCATTGTAATTTTTTGTAATTCAAAACGTAGCCAAAAATGGGCACAAAGTTGCAGTGTATGGGTGCAGCCCTTTATGACTCAGTTTTTCATGCTGTATCCAAACAGAGGGACAGCCTGCTGTCACAACATGCTGGACTTTTTATCCAAGTCTCCCTATTTCTCTTGTCATAACATCCTGGACTGAAGGAGATGTTTGAAAGCCATTGCCAGCTGAGCCTCTCCTATTGCTGGTGCGTCATCCCTGGTCCCCTCCACCCAGGAGTCAGGGGAAGCCTGCAGGTATCCACCTTTCTCCCTGACATCTTCACTACTGCTAACATCAATTCTCACCACTGATTTCTGCCTACACGGGAGATGAGCTCAGGCAGCCCATAAATTTATGCTTCAGTGATTTCCTCTGCTTTATAATTAGACTCCCATTCATTAAAAAAATCAAATGCATGTGCTGTCTGCTGGCTCAGGAGTGGCAAAGCAGGTACGTGGAAATCTCTCTGCCCTGCTCCCACAGCCAGGCTGCAGGGTCCCAGCAAACAGGAGGCATCCAGGGATTTGCTCTGAGGGGAGCTGCTCCAACAATTCAGCACAAGATACCAAACCTGCAGACTCATTACTGGTGTGATGCTTTCACCTTTCCATGAACTACCGGTGGTTTAGGCAGTTGTGGTGCAAAAGATGAAGTCATCACCATCTAGCTGCAGGAATTACCTTTCCAAATGGGAGTTAACAGAAGGGACAGTATTTACTCCCTGGCACAAAGCTCATTTGGTGAAGAAATGCCAGGATACCAGAGAAAGAAAGGAGCAGAGCATTCTTATACACACATTACATATTTACAGAAAGGTTTAAACAGTGGCAGGAATATTATCAATAATTTTGCTCTTCTGACCACATCTGTGGGAAGCTGACACTTTACATAGATTCTGCTGATATTTGAATAACATCTCTAGTCATTTGAACAGTGTCCAATAATTTCTTGGGTCAAGAAGCAGTTTGATCATTCTTAACTGAAAAATGTAACAGTACCACTTTCATGGGACCCCGTAGTCCCTGATGCAAATTCTGCATTCTGAATTTTCACAGCTTCCAGAGGGACTGGGTTTTGAATATTCTCGGTTTAGTAACCTGGTGACACCATGACAGTGCTTTTTCTAAATACCTCCAAACCATTCCTGATAGAAGAATGGCTCACAGGATTAAGAATAATCAGAGAATTATGACAACAGAAAGCCCCTGCCAAACCCCTTGAGGCACTGTACAGTGTAGTTAGAAACAAACTGAAAGACAGTTAAACCACTTCATAACAAGCTCTTAAATCAAACTGATAAAAGCAATTAAATAAACAGCAGGAAGGGAGAAGAGTAATTAAACTGAAGGAAATAACTGGCACAAGAACACATGGATATAACCTAGAAGGAATATATCTAGGCTGGAAATTTGTTAAGCATTCTGCAGTCCTCAAGACAGAGATTTTTGCAGCCTTTGCTCAGCAGGAGTAAAGGAGAAGTGAGACTATAATCTGAGCAGATTTTAAGGTAGAGTTCCATGGATTTTTTACTAGGATTGTTCGATATTTCCTGAGACTGCAGTAGTTAGGGCTTGGTGACCCTGTGAAATCCTGTTCTCTCTCCTAGGATTCTAAAGAGAGGGGAAAAAAAAAAAAAGAAAAAAAAAGAAAAAAGCCAGGTGAAAAGTGCTCCAGAAGACAGGAATGAGAGTAGAAGTGTGTATAAATAACCAAATGTAGGGCTCAGATCAGGGACCAGGCTCTGCTCCAGGGCCCAGCAATGGCACCAGAGGAATGGGCAGGGACTGAGGCCAGGAGGTTCCACCTGGGCAGGAGGCAGAACTTCTGTCCTGGGTAGCGACCGAGGACTGAACAGATTGAACAGAGAGGGTGTGGAGTCTCCTCACTGGGGATATTCCAGACCCCTCTGGACACAATCCTGTGCCCTGTGCTGTGGGATGGCCCTGCTGGAGCAGGGGGGTGGGACCAGCTGATCCAACCTCATCCATTCCATTATTCCTGTGGGATGGGGCAGTTTTGCCAGCCAGGCATAAATGTTCCTGGAAGAACTGCTTGGAAAAGAGACCCACATTGCTCTGAATCCACTGCTACCACTGTGTTGTGTCCCAGCTTGTTGGAAACTCTTCATCTCCCTGAAGGTTAAGCCCTCCCGAATTCCATCCTTGGGAAGCTCAGAGGGGCAACCCTGCCTATCAGCCATTATCTTCCTCTTTACTCAGCTCTAATGCTGCAGATCTGCCTATTTCAATTTAATGGCTGCTCTGTGCATCTCACTTCCCTCCCACATCACTCTGCAGAGCTCTCCTCAGCTCCTTCATGTGATCCATTTTCTCTCAGTTGAAGGTCTCCTATAAGAGACTTATTTATTGATATTCTTAGTCTGCTAATTGTCCATCTTCTCCTGGTGGGGTGTTCAATTAGCCTGAATCTTAAGATTACATTTTTCCCCACATTCCCCCATCCTCCTTTTTCCTTCTGTGCCCTCCTCTTCTCCTCTCCTCTGCCCTGTGTCATCTTTCAGGAAGCAATATATTGTGCCCTCCATTTACATTTCTGGCTTCTGGCCCATTTGGAAACTGAAATCCCCATTAGAAACAGAGACACAAATTATTAAACAAACCTTAAAACAGGACCAGGGTGTAGGAAAGCAATTAAATAGTCCATAAACACTGTAAAGCTCTAATGAAACTGTCACCTTGAGTTAGTGGCTCGTGGAAGGTGCTTCCCAGGAAAGAGTTCAATCCTGGCATTTGGCCATGGGCAGAAATTCCTGCTGGCTTGCTTGTCTGAAGCTGGAGGAACTCTCTGGCCAGCATCACTGTGGGCACGTGTGGGGCTCAGATCTCTTCATTAACCTGATTTCCTGCCACAAAACAGCCAAAGTTCTTCTGGAGCTGTAAAGATTCACTTTTCCATAGGAGGGCTGTTGAGGGGAGAGCTACATTGTGTTGCTCTATACAAATTGCCTTTTAAAGAAGAGGCTTTACACTGCTTGACATTCTAAGCAAATGGAAGACATCTCGATAAAATACTCTGGAGATTTAGGCCTAATTTGTCTTTTCTGCTTTTAATTTTGTGGGGCATGTTATTGTCTGAGTTATTAGACCCCATCTTGGACTGCATGCTTTTCAGGGATCGAGTGATTTTTAAAAATATTGAACAGATAATCGATCTTAAGACATGATATAGCATAACCTCATAACAGCATCAAATCATGGTTTGCTCTGGCAGTTTTAACCCTTTTCTAATCGCCGCTGATGAAGACCAGGGACCAGATTATGACTGAAAACCCCAAACCTGTGCTCAGCCTGTTCCAGTAGCACCAGAATTGTGCAACTCTGACTGCATCAGGGCAAAACTTGAATCTACAAAAACTGAAAAGATAAAAATTCATTTAAATCAGATGTTTTATACTAAATGGAGGACAAAATTGGTCTGTTATACAATTTCTGGTGCTTCTCTATACTTATTTTTCTTCCTAATATTATATGCTTAAATTAACACTTTTACTAATTTCTATTTAAACCAGAGTAAAAACTGCTTGACTTTCCTGCTTCTTTTAGTCTTTTTTGTCCCCCCAAACGAAAACCTTCAAGGTAGAGTGCAAGTGGTAAATGTAAAATGCAAAACAAACAGAGAAAAAGAGAAAAGTATCAGAAACTCAGTTATTGAAACACTTTTTTCAACAGTCACAAAGAAAATAAGAGGACTGACTTCCTAATCAAATGATATTTCATTGCAAGTTTGTTTGTAAGGAAATTACACCAATAATTGGGAAACAAGTATTTATCCAAGGTGTATCTCTGGAAGACCTTGGATATCTCTGGATAGCCCAGCCAAAATGTCCTTGTGTGAGTAGAGATAAATCACTGCATAAGTGCTTGCAAGGATTTGTACCTTTGCAAGTGTGAAATGAACATATGAAGTCAGTGAGGTTTGATGTGTTATCTTTTAAGGTGTTTTTCACAAACTAAAGGAATAAATGTTAATGGATGTGACATTTTCTGAATAAGTAAGAGCCTGGGAACTAGTTTCTAACACTAATTATAGTCAATCAATTTTTTAAAAATTACATTTCTTTTTCCTTTCATCTATTGCTTCTTGGTGTATTTTTGATCTTTTGTGTTTCCAACTGCTTTTCAAGGACCTTTAAAAGGGACTTGGTTTGTTTCTAAATGGATTTTTTTTTTATTTAAGTTTCTTCTGTTCCTTATTTCATATTCCTATCTCATTTGGCCAGCTCTAGCTCACCCAGACTTCAGAGGTCATCTGGGGAATGGCTGCCAAGCCATGTCACATCACCTAGAATGTGACATGCAACCAAATTCTTCCCATGCCTATCCACTCCCACAAACACGCATTTTTTCTTTTAGGCATAGCTGCAAGAGGCTGCTTTTATGCCAGCAGAGATTCCCTGTGCTAAAATGGAGTTTGTTCAGAATGATTTTTACAGTGCCAGCAGCATCAAACAACCTGAGCCATTTCCAGCATCTTTCTTAAGTTTATTTGTTTTTATTTCTAAATGTCTTAGTTTTCCTCCCAGTTTTGCACATGGATTTTGTGTCTGCAGCTGTTTAAAATGGTATTTTTTCAGGCACAAAATGAACTTGCTGATCCTTAGATCCCACTTTTTCCAGGAAACTGAGTTCTACTTATATAAGCCCCTGTTAGTTTTTTGTCCCCAAAAGATTTCTTACTTTTAATTGTGTACAGTGACACAAAAAAATACCAGATTCCTTACTTTTACAATATATAATAAATTTTTTATTATAATAAAATAAATTATTTTTAATAATAAAATAATAAAATTTTATAATAAATCGATGCTGAACATGTGGCACATCCCCTATCAAAAAGTGTTTTGATGGTTTGGCATAGCAATGACTTTTCATTTGCTACCTGTCTGAAATACAGCCCATAAAATGGTGTACTGAATTTCTGGTGTATCACTGTTAATAGTAACTTTATCTACTGAGGAAGCAATTTCCTGAACCACAACTTTATCTTGCAATAAAAATTTATTGGTGCTCCTTCTATTGCAGGATGATTTCACCTGCTCTAATAATCCTCTGATGACAGATACATAATCAGACAAGAGAGTTTTATCTGTTAAGATATTTTCATACAGTTTTTCATGTTAGTTTTAAATTAAATCTATAAAAGGATAGAGGTTATTCCTGAACAAATAAAACGCACTCTTTCTAAAACTAGGTAATCAGTCTTCAAGCATCAGTTAAGACTAGAAGTTGGATTTTGGTTAACAGACATTAGATGATTCATATTAGTGAAATTAATTCATGATGTGATAGGGTAGATTAAAGATCTGTCTTGCTCAGTATACAGGGAAAGAATTAAGAACGTGGATGTGCACAGTAATCTGTATTCTGAGTTATTTAATGATCATACACAAAACCTTCCACATCTGGAGCTTGTACCTGTTTGATGGTGTTTAATATCTGCCTGGTGTCCAGAAATTTCTCTTGCAGTATTTTAAGTGTGTTTATACATTTAGTGTACATTATCTTCTGGAATAATGAAATGAAAAAGAATTTCCTATTTTTCATTTGAATGCTGTGTGTGGTATTCCTGAATTCGTGTTCTACAAGAAATAATGAATGATCATTCCTCAGCCACTCCATACAAATAATTTGCTACTTTACAGCTTTACATCCATCATAGCTGTCTTCAGATATCCAAGCTGATGAGTTGGAGCGTGTTCAGTCTTACAACACCTAGAAGACTTTTTCTGACTATCCTTGCCAGCCTTTTCCAGACCTGTCCTAGTCCTTGTGGAGCTCCTCCTCAGAAGTCTATCAGATACACCCACAGTGGCAAAAATTAGGGTTTCTGTTTCCTTTCTTCCTTCTCAGTGCTCTCTGATGCTGTCAAAGCTCAGTGCCACCCAGGAATCTCACCTGGAGCAGGGAACACCAGTCACACCAGACACCTCATGAGGTTCACCAAGACCAAGCTGGTGCTGCACTTGTGTAGGGGAGAGTCCAGAAGAGGGCACGAAGTTGGTAAGAGCTGAGAAAGTTGGGGCTGCTCCCCATTCTTCATGAGCATGGTTATTTTTTAAATGGTTATTTTTACCCATGTGGAACTAAGAGCAAAAAAAAAAGATGAAATGAGTAATCAGTGTATCAGAGATTTGTATCTCCTTTCCTGGTATTTGGTGGCATGGCAGGAACACAAGGAAAAGAAAATGACAGAGGCCTGACATTTGCTTGAACTGGTCCTGCCACGTGGCTCTTGCACACTGAGAGACTTTGTGTGGAGGAACAACATGGTACAAGTTTCCAGAAGTGCTAAGAAATAAGCACCAAAAAGCAGTGTAATTTTCACTCACAGAATTATTGCCTTTGTGCAGTTCAGGAGGCTGCAGGGAGTAAAAGGATGGTTTCTTGTTTCGGTCTTTTGCCTCTGGCAAAACATTCCTCTATTAATTCATTGCTGTTTAAAAAGTGGTTTGACTTCCTTGGATGAAAGGCATGACATAAGTGCTTGGTATTAGATGATTATTATTAATTTTTATTCATTTCAGGCCAAGGACCTATTACAGGCCTCATAAAGTTTAGCATTTCAGCTTTTGTACTTTGAATTTAAAAAGGGAAGGGAAGGGAAGGGAAGGGAAGGGAAGGGAAGGGAAGGGAAGGGAAGGGAAGGGAAGGGAAGGGAAGGGAAGGGAAGGGAAGGGAAGGGAAGGGAAGGGAAGGGAAGGGAAGGGAAGGGAAGGGAAGGGAAGGGAAGGGAAGGGAAGGGAAGGGAAGGGAAGGGAAGGGAAGGGAAGGGAAGGGAAGGGAAGGAAGGAAGGGAAGGGAAGGGAAGGAAAGGGAAGGGAAGGGAAGGGAAGGGAAGGGAAGGAAAGGAAAGGAAAGGAAAGGAAGAAGAAGAAAGAAAAGAAAAAAAGAAAAGAAAAGAAAAGAAAAGAAAAGAAAAGAAAAGAAAAGAAAAGAAAAGAAAAGAAAAGAAAAGAAAAGAAAAGAAAAGAAAAGAAAAGAAAAGAAAAGAAAAGAAAAGAAAAGAAAAGAAAAGAAAAGAAAAGAAAAGAAAAGAAAAGAAAGAGAAAAGAGGCAGCTCAATCTCTGTAAGATTACAGAGCTGTCTACTATGTTTTCCTCAGATAATTTATATTTAAAAGAAAAAACAGAAACAGAAACCAAAGTTTCTGGGGAAAAAATTATTGTTTTTTAAGAAAGAGGTCACTACTTGTAAGATTTTTCACTGCTCTAAATTGATGCAATCCCAATGATTTTGTTTGGGTAGTCTATGGTTAACATTTTCACATTCAAACTCTAAGTTAATAAAACTTTCCATGGCACTCCAAATAAACCTTTATTTGGAGGCTTGAAGGCTATTGTGTATGTAACACAGACAGGCACTCAGAACCTGGTCATGTGCAGGAATAAAGTTATGGGAACACATTTAAAAAGTCCAGGCCAGCATCTTTGTTCTTGTAAATGATCTTACCTGTTTGGAAGAGAGTGAGGTTATGCTGACTTGGGTCAAGTGAGTTAATAAAGCTGTCAATGTTAGAAACAATTTATTCACCAAATTATTACAAAACTGAAAAATTAAAGAATCAGAAAAGTGATTAAAAGATATCATGGCTTCAGACTTCCTGTTACATCATTATATCTTCAACTAGCAAAATTGTTGTCATCCAATTCCCCTTTTTTAGCTGATGAAAGAAATTTTTCCCTGTCAGAGATGGTCCAGACCCTAAACCATCTCTGCTGGACCCCCTGGACTATATTCAATTTGTTGCTGACTGGATTTTTTTTTCATCCAACTAGAGAAACTCATTTTCTCTTCAGGCAGAAAGTACTTTCATTTTTGGGCATCAGTGGCATTTTTTGTCCTTTGGCTTCTGAATCAAAATCTAGCTTCTGAACTTTCAAGAAGAGTCATTCTTATAAGACACACAATGCAGCAATACAGCACTGTTAATCCTATTTGTTTGGCAATGCCTAAACTTATTTTACATCCTGCAGGAAAAACTGCAGTCAGCCTTGTCCGAGGAAGTTGCAAGGGAATGCTAATTTTAGAAACCTTTTTCCCCAGGCAAGCTTTCTAGGTAAGGTGGGCAGCTCTAGTGAATTGCCAAAACCAAGTACAGGGCAAACTGAGCCCACAAAAAAAACAGCTTTGGCTGCACTCACACCCTGCTTTTGGGTTTTTGTTGGTGTTTTTTTGGTTTTCTTTTTTTTCTTTTTCTTTTTTTTTTTTTTTGACTAACCAAAGAAAAAAAAATTACTCCAAACTTTTAAAAAGCAACTCCTACATCACTGTGCCTAAGAAGAGTTTTGATTACACTCAACTTTCACTTTAAACATGCATTTGGTAAATATGTATAAGTGTAATGTTTAATTCACTGAATAAACACTCTGTCCTCCAAATTCAGTGTGTGGGTCCTAAATCCTGCAAACCCAAGGTTTGCTGAGACCATCCCCTCATCATCCACTGAACTAAATCATCTAATCAACTAATCATCCACTCATCGTCCTCTTGCTTATGTCTCCAAGGCAAATTCTCAATCTTAAAACATTTCTTGTTACTGTATATAGTTCTTAAACAGTCCAAATTTTATAATCCAGGGGCAGGTTTGGGGTTTTTTTTCTGGTTTGATTATGAATACAGACCAACCCACTGAGAACTAGAGGCAGTCTCAGTTCCATATTTCCAATGTTCTTATAGTTATCAGAGTAAACATTCATCACGCTATGTACAGTATTGTGGCCAAAGTTTTCTTTTCACACAATGAATGGGTTACGCTTAAACTGCACGTAGAAGTTTTCCAAGGAGAGTGAATCCTAAACAGGTTTTCCCCAGGAAGAAGTGAAAATGCAAAAACAAGAGTTTGTGGCAAAGAGTTTTAATCTTCCAACACAGTCAGGACCTCTTTGTTGTTCAGTAAGTTGGTAGTAAGTTCAGAATAATACCTTACAATACCTGTGGTATTATAGACCTCACCCAGTTTTCACATGACCCACTGTTTTAAATCAGATGTAGTGCCCCTGAAGTTAATCCAATGACTTTCCTAGCCTATAGAGGATGATCAAAGCTAAAACTTCCAGAAGTTAGAGTCCATCCCATCCTACAGGCTTGTCTGAATTCTTTAATTCTTTAATCTCATAAAGTACAGTTATGATTTCTTGGTTATATTTACGAGGAAAATTCTGGGCATGCTATATTCAAATTAGGAATAGAAATCTTAGACAAGGAAAAAAATATTAATAAAAAGCATTGCACAGAGTCACTGGGAATGCTTGAATATTTGTATGAGAAGAGCTATTAATATTTCTGGCATGTCTTATGATGTTATGAAGAAAACATCTTACAACCTGTGTTTGGAGAGATCTTACAGTCAGATGTCTGCTGATGTTATGTTAGCTTTTTCAGTGCATTTTGTGCCTTATTTCCAATCAGACTCATTCCGTTTCCTGTAGATGTGACTCTGGCACCTCTCCTTTTGCCTTTCTTCACAAATTGTATATCAAATTTGACTGACAGTCATCTTCAACTCCTCTCTCAGACATTACTGAGAGAAGGAAGGAAAATATTGCCACTTTTCAGCACCTTCCAATTTACACCAATCAGGATCACTGCATTGCTTCCTTGTGGCAGCCTTTATTTCTTGAATGAAATTTTCTCTTGTATTATACAGAGAAACAATAGGACTGGGGTGGGGTAGCTCATAATTTGAGCTCCTGTCTAGTGCTTAATGCAAGTAATCAGGACATCAGTAACAGCACTGGTGAAAGCTGGTAAAATGCTCCAAATTATCTAAATTTTGACTGATTTTTCAAGAGCAGAAAAATCAATGGGAGAAAATATTTTTAACCAATGGGAGAAAATATTTTTAACCAATCACACATTTGCCTGTATTTCATATTTCATTTCTGAAAATGTAGAAAAGCCTGGAAAATTACTGCAAACCTCCACCATTGCTTTAAGCTACTATGGATATTTTATTGTCTGATAACAGAAGTTAACGCTTGAAAAACATAGAATTTCTGTGGCCTCAACACAATTTCCTTAACTTGCCATATGCAGTTTCTCTTCTCACTGTCACTTTTCTTCTATGCTTAGGACCTTTCTTCAGGGTTGAGAACTCAGCCTCTACTGGGTATGTGAAAAATTCAGGTTTTGTTCCAATCCAGTTTGCAGGGTAGAATGAAAGGATTCAGGCAAAAGAAGTGCCAAGAAATGTGTGCCAAAACACAACAGGAGCCCCCTGTAATGACTGTGAACTCAGACATCAATGTTTTACGTGGAAAATCCACATTCTTTGCTTGCTCTGTGTGCTATTCGTGAGTAGCCAACACCCATGGCTGGTACTTAGCTATAAAACAACACTGTGGACATCTCAGTGCCAGTAATTCTATCACTTTCTACATGGCCACAGACTTTTCTATTCCTGTAATACTCCTGTCTCAGCTCCCCCTCTCTGTGCTATCAAAATGTTTTCTCACACTGTTGCTCAAATTTTGAGGTGTAAAAGAAGTAACCCAGAGTGGTGAGCAGCCCTGCAGAGGGACCTCAACAGGCTGGGGAGATGGTCAGAGAAGAAATGCCTGAAATTTAGTAAAGGCAAATGCAGTGTCCTGCATTTATTTGGAGAAAAAATTCAATGCACAAGCACAGGCTGGGATGACCTGCTGGGAAGCTGCTCTGCAGAGAAGGACCTGGGGGTCCTGGTGGACAACAAGGTGTCCATGAGGAAGCAGCACCCTGGGGGCTGAGAAAGTTGGTGGTGTCCAGGGGTGCACTGGGAAGAGCAGTGCCAGCAGCTCAGGGAGTGATCCTGACCCTCTGCCAAGCCCTGTGTGGCACATCTGCAGTGCTGTGCCCAGTCCTGGGCTCCTCAGCACAGCAGGGACAGGGAGCTCCTGGATTGGGGCCAGTGGAGGCTGCAGAGATGATTCAGGGCCTGGAGCATCTGTGGCAGGGAAAGGCTGAGGGAGCTGGGGCTCTCCAGCCCGGAGAGGAGCCCCAGCTGAGAGGGGCCCTCAGCCCTGGGTGTCCCTGTGTGCAGGGAGGGCTCCGAGCAGGGCCCAGGCTCTGCTCCAGGGCCCAGCAATGGCACCAGAGGAACGGGCAGGGACTGAGGCCAGGAGGTTCCACCTGGGCAGGAGGCAGAACTTCTGTCCTGGGCAGTGACTGAGGACTGAACAGATTGAACAGAGAGGGTGTGGAGTCTCCTCACTGGGGATATTCCAGACCCCTCTGGACACAATCCTGTGCCCTGTGCTGTGGGATGGCCCTGCTGGAGCAGGGAGGTGGGACCAGTGACCCACTGTGGTCCCTTCCAGTCTCAACCAGTTGGTGATTCTGTATGAAAGTAGGGGATAGAAGAGGTTCTACTGCTCGTGCTTCTGGCAGGATCCTGTCACCTACGGAGTAAACTCCACAGGTACCTGTAACTCCAGGTTCTGTCCTTGGCTCTCTGGATTGACAAGGTACTACTGAGCTACATGTACTGTTTTCCTAAGTCTGAGGACTGTCTTCAGTTGGGTCTTTCACTTGGCTGAACATGTTGTCAGAACCTATTAAACATGAACTGTTAAGAACCAGCATAAAAGCCAAACTCTGTTTGCAGAAATCTGGACTCAGCTTAGGGGTAATGAATTTCCACTTAAGGGTGTAGTTGTGGCTTGTGTTAAAGTGGAAATTTACTATAGAAAAACATGAGGAAGATGAAAGTCATCTTGTAAACAATGCTGTTAATGATTCATAGGTCGGCTTTTGCTAGATAGTTTTATGAAATAGTTGTTTGAAACAGTAACATAGCTGGCATCACACAGAGCAGCAGACCACATGAAATCTTAGCTCCAGTCTATTAAGACTGTGAGTCAGAGAAGTTTGTGCAATGTGAGGGCTTCTTCTGAAATTTCTAGGCATCTGCCTCCCTGCCTCATTACAGCTTCTGAAAATTGCTTAAAGAAGCAATGACATAAAACTAGAGCAGTATTTTGAAGAGACAGAAATTTTGCCTGACAAAGGGAAAACATTAAGTGAAATTTACTGGCAAATTAAAAAGGAAAATTTGCATGCCACAGTGGAACAATAAATATTGTTAGACATTAGAGAAGAAGTCCATTAAGTAACATTTTAGCAAGAAAAAAAAAAAAAGAATCATGTGAGAGAGTCTATACAAAGCATAGAAAGTGGTTTCTTCAGTGCTTGTGAGCTTCTATACATCGTAAACTTTGCTCTTGTGGAACTGAGAAAATTTGTAAGTCCACAGTTGTAAAATAGTTCTTCTTGCCTGGCTGATCAGAATGCCCTACAAACCCTGCAGAACGAGTCTCCTGGGATTATGACTCTGCTAATACTGAGCATGGAAAGACCGGAGGCCCTGTCACATCAGCACACGTGGCTACATCTATAAAACTGTCCAGAAATGTTGCCAGACCCTTTGTGGGCAGTCTGACTAAAGAAGATGAAGCATTTTTCAAAATCTTAAGTACACCCATGGCTTTTCAATCTAGACAAACCCCTCAATTTTTCTGTTCCTTTACATGACCTCCAAATTTGGCGGAGGGGAGACGGTGGGGAGAGGAGTGTGTTTGTTTTTTGGCTATATTTTGTTTCATGAGATTTTTCAGGTCTCTTGGTTAAGATTATACATTATTTCACATCAATGTCTTACTGGCATCCAGTCAATCCTAGATATTTAGACAGCCCTTGTGATTAAAGGAACAGCACATCCAGGAATGCATCCATTAATCCCCAGGAAAATGGAATAAGCTGCCTCTTTAGGCATTTTCCCCATCAGATGCAGGAAAAGTCTGATGGCAAACAGTGTGCTCTACATGCCATACCCACACTTGTGAATTTTTGTGAAGATTTTGTGAGATGAATGCAGCCCTGAATATGATTGTACCAATTGTTTTAACAAACTCTTGGCAAGTGGAATATTGGACTCTTTTTATTTGACAGCTTTCAGAGACATTGTTTTGTCAGATCAAACATTACTGAGATTCTAAAAGAAAATTTGGATCATGGAATAATTTTTAGGGATGGAAATTCTATTTTCTTGCCAGGAGGCATAGAAAACGGGCAGAAGATAAGTCTTGGTGACCATGAAGGTCCAATGACTTGGTGAAGGCAAAGATGCAAACCACAAAAACACTAAACAGTATTAAGCATTAAGGTACATTCTCCTAAATCATGTTGTCTTCCCCTAAAGCCTGGTATCTCTTCCACAGTCTTTCTTTTTCCAAACAATTGTTTCCTAACAATTCTTTCTCTACTCCTAACAAGTAAATAAACTCCTTCCTTCCTTCCTTCCTTCCTTCCTTCCTTCCTTCCTTCCTTCCTTCCTTTCCTTCCTTCCTTCCTTCCTTCTTCCTTCCTCCTTCCTTCCTTCCTTCTTCCTTCCTTCCTTCCTTCCTTCCTTCCTTCCTTCCTTCCTTCCTTCCTTCCTTCCTTCCTTCCTTCCTTCCTTCCCTCCTTCCTTCCCTTCCTTCCTTCCTTCCGACCCTTCCTTCCGACACTTCCTTCCGACACTTCCTTCCGACACTTCCTTCCTTCCGACATTCCTTCCTTCCGACACTTCCTTCCTTCTTCCTTCCGACACTTCCTTCCTTCCTTCCTCACTTCCTTCCTTCCACACTTCTCTTCCGACATTCCTTCCTTCCTATCCTTCCTTCCTTCCTTCTTCCTCCTTCCTTCCTTCCTCACTTCCTTCCTTCCTTCCTTCCTTCCGACACTTCCTTCCGACACTTCCTTTCCGACACTTCCTTCCGACACTTCCTTCCTTCCTTCCTTCCCTTCCTTCCTTCTCGACACTTCCTTCCTCCTTCCTTCCCTTCCTTCCTTCCTTCCTTCCTTCCTTCCTTCCTTCCTTCCTTCCTTCCTTCCTTCCTTCCTTCCTTCCTTCCTGTCACTTCCTTCGACACTTCCTTCCGACTTCCTTCCTTCTCCGACACTTCCTTCCGACACTTCCTTCCTTCCTTCCTTCCTTCCTTCCTTCCTTCCTTCCTTTCCTTCCTTCCTTCCTTCCTTCCTTCCTTCCTTCCTTCCTTCCTTCCTTCCTTCCTTCCTTCCTTCCTCTTCCTTCCTTCCTTCCTTCCTTCCTTCCTTCCTTCCTTCCTTCCTTCCTTCCTTCCTTCCTTCCTTCCTTCCTTCCTTCCTTCCTTCCTTCCGACATTCCTTCCTTCCGACACTTCCTTCCGACACTTCCTTCCGACACTTCTCCTTCCCCCGACACTTCTCTTCCTTCCTTCCGCCACTTCCTTCCCCTTCCTTCCGCCTTCCTTCCTTCCTTCCTTCCTTCCTTCCTTCCTTCCACACTTCCTTCCTTCCTTCCTTCTTCCGACACTTCCTTCCTTCCTTCCGATCTCCTTCCTTCCTTCCTTCCTTCCCACTTCCTTCCTTCCTTCCTTCCTTCCTTCCTTCCTCTTCTCCTTCCTTCCTTCCTTCCTTCCTTCCTTCCTTCCTTCCTTCCTTCCTTCCTTCCTTCCTTCCTTCCTTTCCTCCCTTCCTTCCTTCTTCCTTCCTTCCTTCTCCTTCCTTCCTTCCTTCCTTCCTTCCTTCCTTCCTTCCTTCCTTCTGCCACTTCCTTCCTTCCTTCCTTCTGCCACTTCCTTCCTTCCATCACTTCCTGCTGTTAGTTAATGCAGATCACTTTTTGTAGAGAGAAAACCAGAATGGTGATTTCAAACCTTATATTTCAAAATGCTGTGGTCTCTTCCTCTATTTTTGCAATATCTCCATATCAGCGCAATTTTACTGAATTCTATTGAGCTACACTGTGTTGAGACATGATGTCAGAATGGAAATCAGTATTTAATGAAGAAGCTTGTTAGGAAAAAAAATATATTCAGGTTTACAGAATTCGAGTGTTGAAGACAGAAGATTTTCAGGTAATAGTCCTTCAAATGAGTGTGATCAAAATCCATTAAATTCTTCAAAGACAGGTAGATATAATAAACATAGAAGATATTCTAGAATTTTAATGCAGATGGTTCAGAGACTTCCAATAAGTATAAAAATTCCTTTTAAAATATGTCTTTAATGAGAAATGCCAAATATTAAAAAATTCAATTTGTGGAGAAGAAATTGTGATACAGCTGTAAAAATAAGGGGCCATTACTCTGCTGAGCTCAGTCACATTTAATTGAAGATTCTTAAATAGACATCAGTGAGTGTCAAAAGGTCATAACCAAAGCAGTTACCTGAGGGTAGGTCACATTTTCCAAGGGAAACAGAAAGGGAAAGGAAATTTCTACAGGAAAGTCATTATTATTACAATAATAATAGTAATAATAATAACAATAATAATAATAATAATATCAAATATGTTCTGATCAGAACTTGGGTAAGGGGCCGATCAATTTATCACTAGTAATTTAAATATAAACTAAAGTTGAGAACAATATGTGGTGGAATTGGAAGCCCTGATGAAGACTGAAAAAACCTTCTAATTTAACACTAATTAACATCTTCTGTCTTTTCAGAGTAAAAATGCAAGGAAAGAGGAGGATTTAAATCTTGTTGGAGTTACAATACTGAAAGTGAACAGATTGAAAATAAAATTCTCTTTTCTGCTATTCCTTACGTTATCTAAGGACCTGATCAATCAAATACATGCAGCCATGAATATGAGACACTGCTGTGTGTAAGCATATTTAAGTCATCAATGAAATTGCCTCTAGAACTAAAATCCATATTGTAGATAAATACAAGGCTGGATCCTTTGGTCACAGCTTCACAAGGACTTATGTTTGCATTTAACTTTACATACATGGGTAATCCCATTGATTTCTTTGAGGCTGCCTACACATGGAATACTAAGCAGAGTTTTAAATCTTGCCTGAATTATATCTTTAGATTATTATCTTCACAACGTCAGCACCAACCTGCAAAAGCAGCCTGATCCACATCAGAGTAAGTCCTTACTAATCTGACAACCATTCGAGAAAGGCCTGTGTTTCTGAAGGGTTTTTGGCTCAGTTTTGAGACTGGAATTAGTGAAAATAAAACTAGATTGTGCATCAACCTGAACCATGCCATGTTTGTTTCCTACCAAAACCAGAAGGTGAAATTCTGGCGACTGCCTGAGGTATTTGTAAAACTAATTGACTCTTTTATTTCAAAGCCATTAGTGATTGTAAACTTTAGCCATTGCATAGTTTAAGTCTGAATTATTCCCATCTAAGCCATCATATTGATCGGAAAATGAGAGTTTTTAGTTAAAGTGTGCAGTGTATATCAGCTCTGCTGTTACAGTGACAATCAAACCTTGCAGGGGCAGAGGATGTTTTTATTAGACCAAGCAAAAAGCTGCAGAAAAGGAAAGTTTAGAACTCACAAGTTGTCATGAAAAAGGACTTTCCTTCAACCCAAGCAATTTTTACTCAAATATTTTTTCCCAAAATTTGGGGGGTTTTTTGTTGGTTTTGTTTTGTTATGTTTTGTTTTTTGAGTCTTTTAAATTTGTTTGGTTGTTTTTTTTTAGAATAGGCTAAACATATGCTCATGCCTTCTGTTCAAAAGATTTTGTCCAATGAGCTTTATCAAACAAACAGAAAATAAAAAAACCCAAAACAAACCACAGGAAATATAAAAATATTACTTAATGGCCCCACTGGTTCTCTCACATTCGTAAACTGCACGTAAAATGTTATTGTATAATATCTGAAGGTAAAACATTCTTACCCAGTTAGACACAAGAGGTTTAAAACAAAAAAGCTCTTTATATGGACATTAATCAAGCTATCAGATAACAGACAATAAGAATACACTGGCTTTAAGTTCTGTGATCTTGTGTCACCTGAATAACACCAATGGATTCCACATTCTGCAGTGCAATAAATCAGTGCAGAACTCACCCCACACTCTCAAAAAATGCAGTGGATTGCTGGCACTGCTAAATCCTTCTGCAAAAAAAAAAAAATCTCTGAGAGTAGAAGAAATATGCAACCAATGAACACACAAAGCGCAGTGTTGTAAATGTCCTTTAATCAAAGTCACCTACCTCAATATTTTATTTTTCACAGAAGTAATACAAAACCACATTACATAGAATGGAGATTTGGTCTGTACTGCTAAAAAACCCAGCCTCGGACTGGTGCCCCAACCTTGGCTCACGAGCCAAGTGTACGATCTGGTTCTTTGTCAATGGGCTTGAGCTTTCTTCCTCCCTGAAAAAGAATGGCAGAATCCCTACAAAATGCAGGTTTTGGGCTGTGAGCTTCCCTGAACCACTCACTCCAAGGATAGCTGGCCTGAGCCACAAGTGTGCCAGGAAGCAGACTTGCATGAAACACACACTGTAGAGGTCTGTAAGTTAGTGTGTGATTCTGTTTCATTACACAGATATCAAAATATTATAATAAATTTGGTAAATCAGGGTGCATGTGATTTTTGCTAATAAAATTACATAACCCCAAATGCACCTTTTAAAAATGTGTGCTCCAGATTCAGACATTTATTTCAACACAGGAGGATTATTTTCTTAATGGAAGAACAGCTGATGTCTGAAGTTGATGGTGAGACTGCTATGTTAAACACTATGCTCACACAGAAGTGCTGATGAATGATTACAAGAAATGAAAGTGCTTTCTAATAAGAAAAAACTGAGCTAAAAAAAAACATGTCAAAGGCAGAATAAACTGTGTGCTCCATTTCAAGGCTCCTGCTCTGGCACAGCCATGGTTCTTTAAAAAGAGCAATGGAAGATTTTCCCTGCCAGCACCTTTCCATCACAGTGAGGTCACTCACAGTCCAGACTGCAGGTTTTGCACGTAGCAGGGAACATCACAGAGGTGATCTGGAGTGGCAGAGCAGCCAGATGGAGCTTCGAGGTGCACTGGTGAGGCCACACCTCAAATCCTGTGTCCAGGTCTAGGCTTGTCACTGCAAGATGGACATTGTGGGGCTGGAGCGTGTCCAGAGAAGGGAACGGAGCTGGGGAAGGGGCTGCAGCACCAGGAGGTGCTGAGGGAGCTGGGGGGGCTCAGCCTGGAGAAAAGGAGGCTCAGGGGGGCCCTTCTGGCTCTACACAACTCCCTGACAGGAGGGGACAGCTGGGAGGGATCAGGCTCTGCTGCCAGGGAACAAGGGACAGGATGACAGGAAATGGTCTCAGGCTGCACTAGGGGAGTTCAGGTTGGACATCAGTAAAGATTTCTTCACTGAAAGAACTATCAGACACTGGAAGGGGGTATCCAGGGAGGTGGTGAATCCCTGTTCCTGAAGGCATCCAAGGAACTGCCAAATGTGGAACTCACACTCTGGTCTGGTTGACAAGGTGGGGATTGGTCAAGTTTGGGCTGGATGGTCTTGGAAGCCTTTTTCAGTGATAATAATTCTGTGATTTGATGATCCTGTAAAGCTGCCATCTGTGAGGGTGTTAATGCAGAAGGTGGGACAATTTCTCCCAGCACTTCTGAAAGAAGTGCAGTTTCAACACCTGCTCAATCCTGTTCAAACATCATTGCAGCCTGGAAAAGAGGGAAGCTTTGCCTCTGCAAAAGAATTGCAGCCTCAAGGCAAGGCTAGTTCCACATGAGGACTGGCATTTGGAATCAGCTAAGGCAGCATCTCCTACCTTAGGTGCCACCTTTGACACCCCTTTAAACACCTCCACTGATTCTCCTTCAGAAACTGCCCTGGAAGGACTCTCTCTGTTCAGTTGAGCTGCAGGAGGTGCCAGCTTTCACCTCCTGTCCAGCTTCATCTCACCAAAAACATCAGAGAGGATGATGGAAGAAATAATTATTTTTCATTTCATATAGTAAAAGTCTGGCTATGACTAATTTGACAGCAAATTTTACAAATCCACCATGATTGATTTCATAGGGGGAATTTCATAGAAATCACGAAATTTCATAGCAAATTTCATACAGGGAATTCATAGAAAGCTCAGCTGTATAGATTTGTGCATCCTTTGGTTCTTAAAGGATCCAGCTGGAGAGTTTTGAATGCGCAGTGGGAGAGGTGACACATGAGGGAAAAGGATGGGAACTATTAAAAGGAAACTCTTGAGCTGTGTCCATGCAAGGAAAGGAACTGACTGACTTGAAAGAGAAAAGACATGAGGAGAATGATGGAAGAGAATGGACATTCTTGATACTCCTATTGCCTGTACATATGGTTTTTACTGAAGGAAAAGAAGACCTGAAGGAATTTGGATTTGTAAGGCCTAGTGAAATACAGCTCTGACACCAAATATGTGGTAAAAGGGAGATTTGCCATGTGAAAGAGGAAGTCTTTAATTCTTGCCAAGGGGGAGGGGAACAAGAAATCTTGGGAGTTCCCAGTCCACTATTTTATGTTCTGTCAGTTTATCAGAAGTGGTTTCCCAAGCAGAGAAAGGAGTCAACAAATTGGTGTTTGCATGGGAACAGCGTTGTGAGAAATCAATTACTTTTATTTTATGATACAAATCCAAGCAAAATAATTTTTTGAGTGTAAGTATTAAGTGTTACAGGGATGAAAAATCGAATTAAGTTATATTTATTAAGAAAATATAGCATCCCAGCTTTATTATGGATTTCCATATGCCATCTTTGGGTGATCAAATAAGAAGTCATTTAATTACTTTGAGAGGGTATTAAATGGCAGATCCTGCGAGCTGTTCCCTGAAGTAACTTTGCAAATCATGATCTTTAATTTGTTTCTGCCGTGAGGGTAAATGAAATCACCTTGATTTTTTAGTCAAATTCCCTAACAGCTCTTGTCTTGCCCTGCATGAGCTGACATCCATATAATAATATTAGGAATATAAATCACTCATTTACCTTCAGGACAGGAGGATGGGGTAGCCTGTGCCGCCTGCATGATGCAAAGGACTTGAGCCAGCCTGAAATCAGTGAGGCAAGAGAAGGCTTTTGTTTCATGTCTCAGCACAGGAGTGAGGGAGGTCAGATTCTTCCCCTTTCCAACCCACCAAGCAGCCAAAAACTGGATCCCCACGGGAGGGCTGGGTTAAGACATCATGCTGTTAACCGCGGCTCCAAGGCCATCCATCTGCTCCCACTGTCACACTGCTGCTGTGACACAGCAGAGCTGCCAGGGAAGACACCTCACTCCTGGGCTCTTTATGGAGTCCTTGGGAATCAGAAGTGTGGTCCATTCAGAGGGGCTGAAGGAGACTGTGGGAATGGGAAACCTGATGGATTTGGGGGCAGGGAGAATGTGAAGCTGCTTGGATTTTCTGGGAAAGCGTGCATGAAATCAATGGGCTGTTGTTGAGTGGGGGAAGGAGGAAGAATTTGTATTTGTTCTCTGATAGGGAAATATAATACTGGGGGATTTGCTTTGGAGAGGGAAAAAAAAACTATTTGAGAAGAAGACTACTTGCCTGACCAGAAAAATGACTGAGGGAACCCTGTTTTAAAAGAGCTGGATGCCTAAGCCTGAATTAATAAACTAGGAACTGCTGTTGAAATTATGCAAGGAATTTCTGAAGGAAAGACAAGAGGGGACCTTGGCAAAACAAGAAGGTAGGTTAAATTATGAATTTAATTATCAAGTTCAAAACAGATCAGAGATACTTCTGTTAATTTATTTCTCCTCTCTCCCTTTTAAAAAATCCTTTTCCCTCATGAATAAATGTTTAAGTGGAAATACATTTAATTATGACTCTGTCAGTTCCATGGTTTGGAAGGATGGAGATGAGGACTGGGTTTTGTTTATTTTGAAAAATAAAATACATTGGATCTGAAAACTGACAAACAAGTTATTGCTTCACTTTTCAGATGCATGAACACAGAAAATATCCAGGTTGAAATCTCATAAATTTTCACAATGTGTTCCACAGCTTGCTTTTGATGCCTGAGAATCCTCAATAGCTCTAAATGAAGAGAGGGAAAATGACAAAAATGTTCAAATTATTTAAAGTCTAACACATAAAATCAATCTTTGAACAGCTCAAATTCTATCCTATCCATTCTTCTGCAGTATCATCACTGATATCTAAACTATAGTGATGTCTTTGCAGATATAATAAATTACATAATGTCTCTGCAGAGTAAATTAGGAGGGGATTTCAGTGATGTCAGCTGCAATTAAGCATGAAATTTTGGTTTTCCTTTTACCCCTTTTGTCAGTGTTTGTAAAAGTTTTATCCAAAGTCTCTATGGCTAAAGGAAAACTTTTCCTTGGTTTCCTCTCACACCCAGACCCTCTAAAAGTTTATTTTATAGCAAGAATTATTGTTTATTTTTTGTTGCCATTTATTTCTAGAAAGCCTGAACAAATCAGGGTTTTTTGTAGGAAATGTGTGATAGTTCTTAGAGAGCAGAAACTCGGTTTGATTTTCTGTGCAGATAAGATTGATGTGAACAAAATGTCTGATGTCTGCTGTTGTCCTTTCTCTTCATAATCTCAAAACTCTCTTCCAATTTCAGCCACATCTGACAGATGACTTCAGTTTTAAGAGGAACTAAACTGCAAATTTCAATAAAGTGGTGGCAGGGACAGAAGAAGACCCAATCTTTCCTGAGGGAAAAGCTGGAGCAAAAACTCAAATATATTATTAGAAACTGGAGCAGCAAGGCAGTGGAAGTTCTGTAGCCTTGAAGCAAGGCCTTGGCCAGAAATTGGTATTCAGAGAGCTCAGCCACAAATCCTGGAACACCAGGGTGTCAGGCTTCAGGTGTTGTACTGATCATGGGATGATTCACATCAGGAAAGAGGAAGAAAGAGGAAAGAGGAAGACTTGTGAATAATTTCTTTGTAGATACAGACTTTTTCTCATTTCCTTATTTGAAGAGAATGACAAATTTTAGTCTGAAAAATTTAAGAGAATGTGAAGAAAATGCAGTTATTTTCCTGAGTTTTCTAGACAATGCTGGAAAACCCACACATCACTTCTTTTTCCTGAAGTCCTTCTATTCATTCATTTGCCTAATGATCCCATACTTTTTTCCTTTTTATTTATGAATGTTAAGTAAGAACTCATTGTTTTATTTAAATTACATCAAAATACAAACATTTCCAGAATGAAGTAATTTGTACCAAAAATTACTTTATGGTCACCACTTATAACAAAAGATTAGAGACTGCAAATGGTAACTGTGAAGTAGTGAAAACATATTTAGTTTCATGTTCAATATTTTGTGTGTCTTTCCATAATTGCAAACATATGTACAATTCCTCTTTTGCATGGGAGCCTCTCATCTTTTCAACTTTCAAATTAAAAAATAAAAAACCCCAACAATTTCTAAGGGTCAAGGGGACAAATATAAGGAGTGGAACAACCAAGTAGCGAGCAAATCTGCAAAAGGGAATTTGTGAATCAGCAGATCCACCGTGATGAAAAAAGGAATCCCCTGTAAATGAGGGGTGCTACAGAAGGTACGGGAAGTAATACCTCTTTCCCATATGGATAAAGCCCCATCTGAGATCCTGTGTCCAGCTGAGCGCACGTAACAGCTGGAGAAATGCCCCTTGCCAACTGGCAAAAACCCAGAGATGAACACCAAGAATTATTAGATGTCCAGAAAACACAGCCAGTGAGACAAGAGCAAAGAAGCTGGGTTTGTTTAGTCTAGGGAAGGGAAGAATATGCAGAGACATGATAACAGCCACCAGGAACAGTACAAGACATGATGTGTTTGAATTGCCTCAACAGAAAGAGAGTGGGAATTAGGGGGAGAAACCTCAGCTTTTTAATGGCAAGATAGTGAAAGGCTGGATTAGCATGCTCTAGGAATTTGTGGAGGCTTAAAGAAAGATTTAGACAAATATTTGCTAGGTGAGTTGTGAGACTGAAGTTTGCTTATATGTAACCCTGCCCAGAGTAGAAAAATGGACTGGGTGACTTCTTAAAGTCTGTGGCAGCCTACTTTTTAGTGGATTTTTTTACCATTGCTTAAAATAATGATTTTGAATGTTTAAAAGAAAATTGAAAGTGAATGGGGCCTAATCTTCTGTTTCTGACACACAGTTTTACTCCTTATATACTCCTCAGTGCATTCCTTATCTCGACTGATTATTTTCCTGACTGTTCATTATTCTGAGAATTCTATATTCAGAAACAAGTGACTTTAAAGACTACATTAAATTTCAGGTTTTCCCTTCATAGCAACTATAAAATGTGAAAGATATATTTTTAAATACTTATTCATTATTATTATAAAAATTGAATTATTCTATTAATACCTGGCTTAATAAGCTTTAAAGTAGCTTTATAAGTCTGACATTTTTATTTAAGATAGATTCTTCTGGGTTATATATTTGGTTATATTTTCCAATGTGATAATAATGCAGTATTCTGTTACTATTTTTTACTTTTTCTCTTCTTTTTTTCCCTGTGTATAATAGATACAGATAAAGAGTAGCTAATTAGACTTTGGCTGAAATATCTCTTTGCTTTTATCAGTTTTAAATCTACTGACTTTGGATTTAACTGCTTTCCCTCTGCTTCTGAACTGTAGGTCAAAATAAAAACTTTGCATTATTCTAGTCCTTTCTGGTGCATCCCTTCTCTTTCACTTCTCTCAAATCCACGTACCTGCTACTCCCAGTCTGGCTTGCAGGTGCCCTATTGTCTGTCTGAGGGTCAAAATCGGCTGTTGGCTGGGTGTCTTTCAAGCAAGAGCACGTCCCACACAGTGAGAGAAGGAGAGACAGCTGAGAGAAGCAGTTTTGGAGCACCAGCAGAATGGCAGATGGGTTTAGCATGAGTTTTTGGACAATTTGACCCATCTAAGCACAAAATAGTTGTGTGGAAAACCAGGTTACAAGGCGTATTCTGGTATCTTAAATGTAACAGCAGCAACAACAGAGGTGGGAAAGCTTTGCAAAGTCCTCTCAGGAGGGTGATATAGAATAATCTGCTTCAAAAACTACATTTCACCTTCCTTGTTAACAATCAGAAATTGAAATGAAACTTGAAGAATAGAACTTAGCAGTAGGAATAATATAAACTCTGAGCAGAAACAGAAACAAGTGCTACATAGGGAAATATAATACCAGCTTATTCTGGAAACGAGAAACAAGCTACTGAAAACCTCCCATAAAATTGGGTCTATCAAAGCATAAAATATAAAGTTAGTACAGGTTTTAAAAGGTCTTATATTATTTCATTTGAATTGAGATGAAAAAGAATAGTTCAATATTTTGGAGGAGTATATGGGTGACAAGATTGTAATCAGCTATAAGAACTATATCTGTATCAGATCAGTGTGCTTCAGTACGTAATAGAACAAAAGAAATTCCTTTGTCAAGGTGTACATTCTAAAGGTTTGCTTTCCTACAAAAACATCTCTGTCAGTTCAGAAAAACAATTATTATTTAGCAAAAATTGCCAGGAATGGTTGTTCCTATCCTTTATCTGCTGTTGAAAAGTTCATCCAGGTGCAAAAGTTTTTTAAAATTCTTTTTGATCTAACTTTAGATGCATTGAATAAAGTTCATCTTATTTTTCATGAAGAAATACAGAGATCATTGATTCCGTGGTCCTGGTGTGAGAAACTGCTACTTTTTTGTTGTAATGGAAGTTTTTCACTTGGTTTGGAAAGTGTCACTACAACAAACAGTGTTTGCTTTGATGGTCATTGATTTTGATGGTATAAAATTAATTTAGAGTCTATTAATGAGGACAATATGTTGATTTTGTCCAGCCCAAGGTTGGATAGAAACATGGTGTGCTGGGGGAGTAACTGGCTCACAGGCTGGGCACAGAGGGTGACAGTGACTGTGGTCACATCAGTTTGGGGACCTGTCACTGTTGTGGTTCTGCAGGGCTCCATCTTAAGCCCCATTCTCTTCAACAGTTTCATAAAGGACTTGGATACAGGACAGGGAGGGATACAAAGTAAGTTTCCAGATACAAAACTGGGAGAAGCTGTTGGCTTCCTCAAGGGTGAACAGGCTCTGCAGAGAGCCCTGGACAAATGACAGGGCTGGGCATCACCAACTGTGTGAAGTTAACAAAGGCAAGAGCTGGATTCTCTGCAGCTGGGATGGGACAGCCCTGAATGTACAGACAGACTGGGAATGAGAGGCTGCAGAGCAGTGTTGTGGAAGGGGACCTGGGGGTCCTGGTCGATGGCCAGCTGGACATGGGCCAGCAGTGGCCTGGTGCCAGGAGGGACAGCCCTGGCCAGCCAGGCCTGGTAGGGGACTGTCCCACTCTGCTCTGGGCTGGGGTGGACTAACCTTGAATATTGTGATTTGAGTGCCACAATATAAGAAAGATCTAAAGCTGTTTGAGAGTGTCCAAAGTAGGATTTTGGAGATGGTGAAGGGCCTGCAGGGGAAGCCACATGAGAAGCAGCTGAGGGCACTTGGTCTGTTCAGCTGGAGGAGACTGAGGCCAGAGCTCATTGTGCTCTTCAACACCCTCAAGAAGGGAAGAGGAGGGGCAGGTCCTGGTCTCTGCTCTGTGTGACCAGAGACAGAACCGAGGGAACAGCTGGAGCTGGGTCAGGGGAGAGTTAGGGTGGATATCAGAAAAGGTTCTTCCCCCAGAGGTGTATCAGGCTCAGAACAGGCTCCCCAGGGAATAGTCACAGCCCCAAGGCTGCCAGAGCTCCAGGAGCATTTGGACAATGCTCTCAGGCACCGGGTGAAATTGTTGGGGTGTCCTGGGCAGGGCCAGGAGTTGGACTGGATGGTCCTTGTGGGTCCCTTCCAACTCAGCACAGTCTATGATTCTACCATTTTGTAGCCCAGAGGCCACAGCAGTCATCCAGGTGGCCAAAGGAGATAGAGCAGGGGACACACCTTGGTGTACTTCAGTGTCTAAACTGTGCTGTCTGTCCCTCAAATATGTAAATATATATCACAGTTTTGGGGCTGGGATTTCTCATTTCTCCAAAGACACAGAGATTTTGTTCCAGTGCAATTTTTATCCCAGTGTGCTTTTTTTTTTTTTTTTTTTTTTTTTAACCAACAGGACCAAAAAAAATAAAAAAAAAAGTTGAAATCCCCAAGATGTTAATAAAAATGGAATTCTTGTCTTCCAATCAGCTCTAGCTGCTGTCTGGTACCAGTTTTGGGGAAGATGTTCATACAGCTTCAGGACATTAACAGGAGGGAATAACTTCACATTGGAAAGACATTCATCACATGGCATCTGTGCATGTGTGGAAGTAATTTGAAGACTTCTGTGATGTACAGCTCACCAGAAGCCATTTTCCACACTGGCAATGATGACAACCCAAAGTATTGACTTATGCTGGCCAGTCTTGATGTTTTCATGTTGTCTTGGGGCTTTGGTCAACTGTGAAAAGAAATTTCATTGCCACTGCTTGAAGGAAAAAAAAGGAAATAAGCTACCATATTGTTATGATTCTCCAGCTGTCTATCAGTTTACTACATGAAACTGCAAAGTGACATGTAAGTTGTGATTTATTTTTATAAATTAAGAGCAGACCCATTATGCCAGCCCTAAAACACTCTGGGTGTTTGCATCGGCCAATTACTGTGGAAACTGCTGAAACAAATCCTTTGTTTATGCAGGATTCAAATGTTAAAATCCTTGGATAAGGATCTGGAAAAAATGCCTCAATTTTTTAAGAATTCTTGCAAAATATCACTAGACCAAGAAATCCCAACTGCTTCATCTGTTTATTGCTCCATCTATATCCTTCTCTGGAATTTCTTGCTGCAGATGTACAAAGGAATAAATGAAAAACTGCTGTTCTCCCAATAAACCTATAGCAAGCAGCCTTAAAAAACAACTCGTCTGTAATATTCCGGCCATATTTAGCCGTTTTTATCAGAGCTGTGCAGTAGGAAATGATCTGTGGGGGTTTTGAAAGACTGAAATATGAGGATATTCAAGTCCTGCTTTAAATCCAATATAATCCTGCTCATGAACTTGTCCCATTGAAATCAGGTTCATAAAAGCATACCTGTACACACCCTTCCTAAAGTCAATTTTAAAAGCCTCTGGTACTGTAAACCTGCTTGATGGGACAGATCCTGCTTTTCCAGGGCAAAACAGAACCCACTGTCTTGCCATTCTGTGTGATTCCCTTTCAAAGAGTGGGAATAGAACAAAATGTAAGAAAAGAGAAGAAAATGCACAGGTGGCACAATAATCAAAACAGTGCATTTAATACATAAAAATTCATGCAGAAATACACACAGACTTAATTTTATACAAAATGAAAGGCAGACTGAGGTATTAGACTTAAGAATTTGCTCTATCAGACGTTTTTTAAGTGATATTTAGTTTACATAGATTCAAATAATGGAAGAGAGATGCTATTTTGCTTATTAACACGTGACATCAAAGTCCACATACATCATGTTACATATGTGAATTCCAGATTTTCTTTTCACTGTTAAATATATTTATTAGCTCTTTCTAGGTTTACTTTAATATTTTTACACACAGACACAAATGTATTTTATCCTATTTACAGATGCACCTTTTGTGGTTTTATTGCTGTAATAACAGGCTTCCCAAATAATGAGGTTCCCAATCTATGTGCTATTTATTATGTTATCCATATTCAGGTTTCTTCTTTCTATTTATCACATCATCTATGTTCATGTTTATCGTTTCCAGTTACAAAGGAAAAAAGCTTCTTGGTTCTGTTCACCCAGCAAAGCACTGAAATTAGATTCATCCTCCCCCTTTTACTGTCCCCACTGCCACTGATTAGTGCTGATTATGGAGCAGCATACTGGTAATTAACATGTTTCTGGTTTTTAAAGATACACCTCTCATAAGAAGCATAAAAACCTGTATTTTTTTAATGAAGGTATTTTAACATGTTGAAATATGTTTGAAATATGAAACTTCATGAGCACATGTCCTTTTATTAAAAGTCCAAAACAGCAGAAACTCATCAATGTCCCTATCTTGAATATATGAAGTATAGAAATGGATATAGATCATCACAAATTAAAACTGAAGAACATCTAACAAGGCAAATCATGTTAATTAACAGTTATTATAGCAAAACACCTTTCCTCTTGTTTGTTTTAGTGATTTATGCAGTAGCTTTTTTTGATAGAGGCTCACGATGTGAGAGAACAGCACAGTCCTGCAGTCCTTCCCACAGAAATGGCTCCAAAGGACATTCCAGAACTGGGGACTGTAAAAAAAGATAGAAATCAAATTTAAAAGTATTAGCAAAAATATTAGCATGACAAAATTCAAACAAATAAATGTGCCGTATTTTGGCAGAGTGGATAAAACACTGATGAGAGCAGAGAGAGACATGAGAGAGCATTCATTTAGGTACTCTGGGTAGGAGACTTTTATAATTAAGCCTTCTGGAATCAAGCTAAATTAAATAAAATCTATAAATATAATGTATAAATATAATGAATAAACATAATTCACAAATATAAATTAAATGCTCCACTTCAGCCATTTTACATCCAGGTGTCTTTCGGCACCATAAGGATATAGATGTGCTTCAACCCATGTCACACAGTAGGTGAGCAGTAACACCAGGAACAAACCCCACATTTGATGGAAAGACCACACAGAATTAAGCCCAGGGTGGATGGCTGAAATATCAAGCACCAAAGAATGAATTAAAAAGATCAAATGCACTTTTCCAAAAGCTTTGCAAAGTAAAGCGGTGTTTTTTCCCCCAGTACTCCAATCTCGTAGGCGCCATTTTGTTTCCAATGCTTGGTGATATTGGGTTTCAGTTTATGGTTTTGCTATTCTTCTTTTAAGTGAAGTAAAGAAACATACACTAAATAAATTGAGGGCTGCAGTTGGCCTCTAACATTTCATGAGAGGGCTTGTTATGTTTACCACATTTAAATGAAAATCAACTTAGGCTGGAGCAGTGAAATAAAAGACCTGAAGGAACAAGAGTGTTGGATGATAGAGAGTTTCTTCTTGATTTCTGTGCCAACACATCTACCTATCTACTACCAAACAACCTACACAGTTAATTATTCTACTCCTAAACACTCAGAGGGAACAACTCATGTATACAGCAGCTTTGACAATTGAAGCCCAAGCTAAAAATATAATGGGAATTGAAAATTGGAACACTCTGGAATATGTAGACTTTGCTTCCATTTCTACATCCCTCTCGTGGCTCTTGACCTAACCTAGCTAAAAAAAGTCTCTCTTTAATAAAGGCATTTACAATGATTTTGAAAATTAGGGTGGCTCCCAATCTGCCTAATATATCTGTAATATTTCACAGGTTTGCACTTTGGAAACCTTTGAAATGAAGCAAAAATTCCTCCAAATGTTTATGTGCAAGAGCATAATTGCACTGTATATACGCATATAAAATATAAATGTGCAATATATGTGTGACCAGACCTCTTGGGACACAGAAAAATTTTGCTCAGGCTTGGATTTTCATCATTTAGACTTTCTTCTCTAATACTCCCATTGCTGCTTTTACTTTGCACTTGCTGTTCCACATCCCAGATTTTGCTTGCCCATGGCAAGAAAGAGTTTAGGCACCACCTATTTAATTTCAGATTGATTCACACTATCATTTTCAGCAGAATTACTCTTGGAATGTTTTTGACCCATTAGTTCTAAATAGTACTTTTGTTGGGAATTGTGCAGCTGGGGGAATATGTCTGTGTCCAGCCATGATTTCCACTTGTGGTATGGAAGATTGTTTTAGATGTTACTATTACTGAGAATTAAATTATTTATTGAACAGGTCTCACAGTCCTGTGTCCATCCTTGCCCCCTTCTCCAGAGATGGAGCTAGGGAAAAAAACTATTGCAGCCTGTGGAGAAAAATGACATTACAATGACATTAAAAATGTCATATGTCCTTCAACTGCAAGTATTGAATTGTTAGAAAATGCTGAAAAGTGAACAGAAAAAGGAACTTTGTCTTTTTCTTGAAGATACTGAGAAAAATCCACAGGTGATAGTTACCAGAATTATGAAGGAGAGTAGAAATGCTCTTGAAGTTTTGCTCTGTCTTTCTGTGCCCTATTTCTAAAACTCTTCTAGGGATTCTAGGAATAGTCTGGTACATGTGTGTGAAGATAAGCAGGTTTCATCTCCCATTTGCCTCATCCCTGGAAGTGTTCCAGGCCAAGCTGGATAGGGCTTGGAGCACCCTGGGATAGTGGAAGGTATCCCTGCCCATGGCAGGGATTGGATCTAGATTATCTTTAGGGTCCGTTCCAACTCAGGCCATTCTATGATTCTATGATTGCATAATTTAGTAATCTTTATTATTTCACATGGCACACAATCCTTAAAACACAGTAACTAGAAAAAAAACCCAGTCCATTTTTGTGGTTCTATCCTGTTTCAGGGGATTATCTGAGTAACCAACCCAGCAAGCTTAGGTCAATGAGTCTTCCTGAAGGGATATAGGGCATGGATGTCCCAAACACAGAAGTAGCATCAGAGACAGGAATGGCGATATTAAGAGGTACTGGCACTTGGCAAGCTTTGCCTTTTTCAGATGGATCCTGGAGATCAATTTTCTGAACCCCTCCAAAAAAAGGGAACAAACCAACTGGGTGGTGGCAGTCCCATATTGCAGGGCAACCTACCTGCTCAAAGGGATTTAGGGATTTGTCAGTAAGCCACACATCACAACTTCACAGTGTCACAGAATGGCTGCTATAACTTCTACCCACAGTTTTTGCACCTTTCTGCCACATCCTTTTTGTCTTCACACACACACACACACACACACACACACACACACACACAAACAAACACACACACAAAACAGGGAAGGGAAGCTGTGGCAGAACCTTTGTCCTACATGAGCTTTTCCTGGGATCCTATCTCAGTTCCAGTGGCTGGAGAACTGGTAAACTTCGCCAAGTTTCTTTGTAAATCCCAGATATCAAATCAAGTGAGTTTGCTGATGAGTGGCTTGCAAAATCCTAATCTGGCCTCTGACAGTAACACTGTGTGGCTTTCAGCAAGTCTCAACACCTTTCTGCTTCTGCCTTCCCATGGCTAAAATGTTTATTTGTCTGTCACAGCAGGTTTTTAGGGGGAATGCATAATTTGGCATATCACAGAAAATAGTGCTTTTCCGCAGTGAGTTAAAAAAATCAGGCCATCAACAGTGAGATGAGGTCTCCCCTGAGAATAAACTTGATGTCTAGGATAATTTTAGGGTTTATAACACATCAAGGTCTACATAAATAAATCAATTCAATGCAAACAAGAGGAAAAATGGTCAAAAAAAGCACAGTTCAAGAAACTGTTGCTGAGCACAGTTAATCACTTACTAACAACATCTCCACTTGGAAAAAATAAGGTAATAATTGGAGTATCATGTGGTCTGTAAAACCAAACTTACAGCTGGCGAGCCTTTCAGTTAAGTGAATGAAGGAACATCCATCATTACTCCTCCCAGAGCACTCTGTTCCCTTAAAATCAGCACAGGCAAACTCCCCAAAATGTTGTTTAATTCCTGCAATAACAGAATATGGGAGATGAAACTGGTCAGGCTTAGCCTGAGAGTAGGGTGCATATTTACGTACAAGAAATGTTAAATTATTACTCCTGTCCCACAGGTTTTCTGATCTAGGAATGAGCCTCCCAGTCTAGTGGAAGTCTGCAGAGAGACTGGAAAGAGATGATTCCTGTGGCCCCTTCCAACTCAGTCCATTCTATGGTTCTATGATACTATGAATACACAGGCTCATAATTTATATTTATATGCCCAGACACTGAGATCCTTTTGTCCTGTGCTGTCTTTACAGCTTCAGGAACACCTGTATAATATGATAAATATTCAGAACAAAACTGACACCAGGCTTGGAGGATCCCTTAAGGATTACACAGAGTTGAAAGGGTGATATTAATGTGACAAGGGCATCTCACAAAGAAAGGGAATTATTCCTTGTTTCCCAGAATAACCTAGAAATACATTTCTCCTCTCAGATAAAAAAGGCCAAGCTTTGCATTAGTAAAATGGCTACTCTAAAAGGAGTAAGACGGTAAGAGAGTAAAAGAACTCTGCAGCAATTCAAAACTAGATATATGAAAATATTAACATGATTAAATGACAAGATATTGAGTAGTCCTGCAACATGGCAGAGTTCAGACTGTTTTATTGAAGAGAGGTTTAGGGCTTTTAGGACAACCTCTGGCAGCTTTTTCCAGCTGTGATGCCCCAACGTACAGTCCTTCAGGCAGACACAGATCAATTTTATGTCCACATTTCTGTAGGAATAATTATCCCCCTCACAGCTGACAGATGACAGGACAGATCTGCCCCCAGTAGAAAATGGTTCCATTTTCTGCAGCTCTTTGCAAGTGGTAATTAAATTGTGCAGCTCAGAATTAAAAATTCATAGAATCACAGAAACTGGGGATAGCAAAGAGCGGCTAAGGTAATTTTTGTCCCTGCCCCTCCTTCTGCCAATGCTCTGTCCAGCACTTTGTAGCCAATTTGAAATGCTCTCTACTTACCCAGGGCTTTTAAGAGACCCTGGTTTGATTTACGCATAGCAGAAAATGATACCTTTTCTCCAGAGATTAATAATTTGCCTCATTCAAAGAGTTGTGTAATCAATTTCATTTACCAATTACAGCCCTTCATTAACATGAGGCCACGGGGGGCACTGGGTGAGGCAGGAAGTTAATGAGATTGAGGATGGGATCAGGAGGTCTCCTGAATGCCTTGTTTTGTCCTGACAGCCCAGTAAATCTTGAGTCAGCCCAGTGCTTCTGAAGGAAGAAACAGCTTTGGAGATTCATCTGAGTTTTTCATCCAGCTGTGGGTTGGATGGGTTTGCTGATCACCATTCCTCTCTGCCCTGCAAACTCCAAGTGCCCACTTTACAGGGACACCTGGGGTTTGGCAGGCCAGAGAGGAATGGTGATCTAAACTTCCTAAAAGCTGCTGGGTATTCCCTGGGAAGTGCAGAGCACCTCACAGTGGGGACTGAGGTGGGTTTTCAGTCCTCAGTTTCAGGTGGGGTAAATGCTGTCTGAAAGAGGCACTTTGCTTTCACATGGCATGGACATGAATTTTGGATCTGCCTGGAAATTTGTAGTCTAAGCCTGCAAAGCCTAAAGTGACTTTGCTCTTGCATGAGCTCCTCCCACACCCCCGAGACTTGAGTCTTAAAATGTGTCTGAGGCCCCAATCATCCCTTGCAGGGTTTGTCAAAATGCTTCTCTCCAGGGGCTGGAGAGTGTCTTGTCCAAAAGACTAAGTGTTTATCAACCTTTTTTTCAAACTGATATAAATCTTTTGTTCAAGACATAGGCCATAAATATAAACCCAGGCTTTCCCTGGGGATAAACTGCAATGGTCTACAGCTGAGTTTCTTTTGAAATAACTGGCACTGTCTGCAGTCAGAAATAGAACATTGAACTGGGAGGGATACAAATATGATCTGATACAGACTTCCTAGGCCTGCCCAGATCCCCCTCATATGGTTTGTCTGGAATTTTGACTCACCAGTTCCTTGACAAGGGTCTTGCTTTCCATGTGGTTATTCCAAGCCTGATCCTTATCCGGCCTAAATTGATGTTCCTGGTGACAATTAACAAGAGTTCATCTCCCCCTCCTGCTGAGTGCCCTTCAGAAATCCCTAAACCACCTGCGCCTGGTGGGAATCCAGAGCTGGAATGATTTGGCTGTGCTACAAAGCCCCTCTGGCAAGACAAGTGCCATAGATACAGCCCAGTCAGACCCTGCAATGGGGACGTGGCTCTCAGGATGGAGTGAACCTCCCCTCCCAGCCCTGCTGGTGACAGGGACACCAGGCAGGGTGCCCGGAGTCAGCTCTGGCATCCCTGAGCAACTCCCATGCCTCAGCAAGACCTCCTAAGTGTCAGCAGGATAAACATTACACATCATCCCTCAGGTGCATAAAAATCATCTTCAGGTGATTGGGTCCAAATGGCACAAACATGGACCCATTCTGCTGATGCTTCTTTTCACATTCTTAGTGTGGGAACTTAAATTGTTTCAAAAGAAAAAAAGAAGGAGAAAAGGAACAGCTACATAAATACACATTTCAGGGATAGCCTAGCTCTAAATATGGTTGCAGTGTATAGAAAAGCAAAGCATAAAGACTCTGAAGACAGTCATGCAACAAGACTTATTTTCCACTTTCCTTCTCATCCCATGCCAGCAGCGACACAGGCAATGAAAAAAAGTAAGTTGATGAAGCAAAATATGTCAGTTGAACACAGTATTTTTTCACATATTAGACATGATGTTTGTTATCGTAGCAGAATTTCTATTTTGAATTTACTTCCTCGTGATTATCTTTGTTCAGGACTGTTTCAAATTGTGAGAGAATAAAAACTTTACTGTCATAAAGCCTTAATGTGGTAATGGCTGACTAAAATTGTTCAAGTAAATTTCTAAAGGAAGTTTTCAGTGAAAACAGAGAAAATTACTGACCTAGAAATGCTTGTGAAAATGATTTTTCTGTTCAGATCTTAGAAAGCACACAGGGCACTTCTAGGGCAGAAACAAATCCATTTCCTGCAGGAGCACCTCAAACTCCACCAGAACCACGCATATTCTTTTGAGCTGCAGCTGATCCTCAAATAATTTTTACTGCTGCCATTCATCTGATCTTGACACAAAGCCTAGATTCACTTCTGGGCCTATAGGGCTGCTTTGACTCTAGAGAAGCAGTAAGTGAAGAACTCTGTGTAGGGATCTGAATGCCTCAAAAGCACTGGCAGGTGGGCATATCTTGCATTACATATAATTCACACCTTAATGGGTCTGATCCACATCTGAGTCCTCCCCAGATTTGCTCATAAATACTGCAAAACCAGTGCTATTTTTAAGACAATTTAAGTGTCCTTCATGCCTAGCTTACAGCTTTTAAATGTCTTTTAACTTTCCTCAGCCTGAAAATAAAATAATGTCTTATGGGTGCTTGTAAGAATTCTTGCCTGTAATTACTATGAGAACTGATTTATCTGTGGCACACGCCACTGTAGGAGGTGTGAGGGTGATTAAGATGCTCTCCTGGGAAGCTTGAGATAATGATTAAATCCTGTAGGACAGGACCACCTGCTTGGTCTTTAGTGTCTAGGAATATCACTGTCACTCTCTGCTTCTGATGTGAGAAAGGGGAAGGACAGTTTGGAAAAACTCCAATTCTGTATTGTTCTTGGTTTTTTTAACAATTAAATTTCTCTTTCCAATTTGAAAGGAGAACATTTGACATGCAGAAATGTTTATTTTAATGCCTAAAGTCTTGCCAGACTCAGCTTAAAGGGTGACTTGGTATTTTAGAAGGTTTTGGTGGGTACAGTTTCTTTTTTCTTTCAAAGGAATGCTTTCACGTTTATTCCATGGCTTGGAGAATGTCATCCTAATTTTAAAATCAGGTGCACCAGGGCAAGTACCTCAGTGCCTGATGAGAAGAGTCTCCTGCAGGCAGGGAGTGAGCACAGGCACAGCTTTGAGGGAGGAGGGTGGTGACAGTGGCACCACCCAAATTGCTGCTGCCAGAATGGTGACTCAGCTAAGTGACTGAGTCACAGTGTCTCCCTCCCCTTCCTCTGGCCAGGGAAGGTACTGATGTTCTGCTGGTGCCTTGGAGATGTAAATTGTAATATTCTCACCATGCTGCAGAAACCAAGGGAACAAAAGTTTCCTCCCCCTCACTGTCCATGTGGACTTGTTCCAGGCAGTCTGATCAGGGGAAAGAAAGGAGAGGCCTGACTAACAGCCACGTGAGCCCTGGAATCAGACACTAGTCAGTGCAGATTGCCTTAGAGACAGGGGAGGAGGCCAGGATCCTCCAAGCATGATTCAAGGCAGGAGGCTCTGGTGGAAGACATGAGTTTGCGTGGGAGTGGGGATGCCTTATCCTGGATGGAGATGCCATTCCAACGGACAGCCACGCCACGTTCTGGCTGGTACTGGTTGAATCTTGTGAGTATTGATAGAAATCTCCAGGATTAGTAGAGGCAAGCAGCAACTCCTACATTTTCAGACAAGATCTAATTGCTCAGAAGAACATCCTGATTAGAGTCAGCAAATCAATATACAGCAATGCAGCTTAAATTGATAAGATAAGGCCCTACCTGCTGAAAGATCTGCTCTCTGTCCGTGTGTTGGGAAATTCCCCCAGTTAACGAGGTTTGGAAAATAAAATAGTGCCAAGCATTTCATCTATGTCGAAAATGCCTTGGAAGGCATTTGGAAGGTAGTCCTTCCTTCTGGTCTTTCCCTGTCTTGCACTTCACTTCTCATTCCTGTGACTTTGTCTTAAAGTCTTCAGTCATGTCTTTCTTGAATGAAGTGCCTGTGCCTGTGATCTTGATTGCTGATCACACAACCAAACTGTCCAGGTTTTAAGTAGAATGTAAAGGTTGCTTTGGCTTTTTCTGCTTTAGTTTTGCGGTTTTTTTCTTTAAAAAGACCCAATACAATTATTTTTTCTTTCAATTGCTTTCCTTGAGTTACAGAAAATCTCTTTGATGCTCACATGTCGTACCATTTTTTTCCTTGTTTTACACACCTGGGATTCTGGCTTCATCTTAAGTCTTCTTCCACCTTCTGGAATGCTTTTTTTGAATTGTAGCATTGTGGCATAAGATTCTGCCAGTTCACCAGCCTGGCAGTATCATATATCAGTCTGGGAATCAACACAGTGAGTAATTCAAATGGGTTTTGTTCAGCTTGACTTAGAATAGCAAACCTTGATTTACAGATGTACCAAAATCAATGGGATGTGGATTTCTTCTGTTTCCTGACAGATGAATAATCTTAACCAATAATTTCCCCAGATACTAATTTTTAGTTAGTATGGCCAATACCAGACTAAATTCCATTCAGCAGCTGAGTACAAAACCATCACGGTTTCCCCATCCCAAAGTTTTCCTGACACACAATAATAACTCTTGAAATGAAATATTCTGACAGTGGCTAATGACAGCCTTGCTGCATGAATAAATTACAGAACCTGAGTTGCCCTTGGCTTGCACAATTCTGACTCCTTCCTGACTGCAGTGACTACAAATGGCCTGGTTTTCATCAGGAAATAGGAAAGAAAACTTCATAATTATAAATATTTATAATTATGTGTATATACACATTTATATGAATTCTATTATATGTTTATTGCAAGTCACCCCTAATTTTCTCTGAGGAATTTTGTAGATGCTCACAGACACAGTGAAAACTTGGGAAAAAGATACAAGAGCCAAAGACAAGGATAAACCAGATCAAATTTACCACTCATAGCAAAAGTGAAGGAAAAAAAATAGGAGAAATAGACACTTATCATGCTTTCTGCAGATGTCATATTCCTTCAGACTCATGGTGAATCTTCACACTTATTTACAGCCACAAAATGGTTGTGTTTCACAGTCTATCATTAGGAAAAATCTATCTTTACCAAGCTTTCTAATATATTACATACATAGAACAAATTGTTATAATCTTTTTGCTCACCAACTGCTAAATACTTTCAAAGGTTACTTTTCTCGTGTTAGCTGAGCCTTTATTTTGATGAGAAAATAGGTTGGCCTCAAGTCAGACTTCTCTAACATGAGCCTGGGCTTTACAGTTCAGCTTGGTCATCCAGTGAAAAAGGTAACTCATCTTCTAAATCAGAAAAAGAAATAGCACTTGGATCTGATTTGGATAGTCTCAATCCATTTACCCCACTAAAGTTTTTCCAGTTCCTCTCTTGGAGTACCTGGGATCATTTGCATATGTAACAAAGAAAGTTTTGAAAGGTGACAGAACAGAGAAGGAAGAGTTGCAATCCCTGTAGTGTGGAGGTGTAGCTGTAGCATTATAGAACAAAACTGTTTTTGCTGCTTATTCTTTCAGTTCAGTACTTCAGAGCTTCAGATCTTCCCCTCAGATATGGAAAGCCCAAAGGGAATTTCATTGTTTGCCCTAGAGCATTTAACCCAGATCCTACAGCAGAGCCTGGGATGGCCTTTCCCTTATTAGTTAGAGATGCTGATGAAAGCACTCCCACAGAGAGGGAGCTTGAAAGCTTTCAGGGAAGCTCTCAGGTTGCTGTGTGCCCAGAGGCACCAGGCACCCCTGTGACTGCATTTTTAGCCTCCAGCTCTTTTCACAGTAGCACAGGAAATCATCAGGAATCCTGGGGTGTACTGGGAAGAGCAGTGCCAGCAGGTCAGGAGTGATCCTGCCCCTCTGCCCAGCCCTGGGTGGCACATCTGCAGTGCTGTGCCCAGTCCTGGGCTCCTCAGCACAGGAGGGACAGGGAGCTCCTGGATTGGGGCCAGTGGATGCTGCGGAGAAGATTCAGGGCCTGGAGCATCTGTGGCAGGGAAAGGCTGAGGGAGCTGGGGCTGTCCAGCCCGGAGAGGAGCCCCAGCTGAGAGGGGCCCTCAGCCCTGGGTGTCCCTGTGTGCAGGGAGGGCTCCGAGCAGGGCCCAGGCTCTGCTCCAGGGCCCAGCAATGGCACCAGAGGAACGGGCAGGGGCTGATGGAATATTCTCTGCTTTAGAGTCTTAAAATATTTGACTCCATTACTGTTGCTCTTTCATATTGAATTAGATTGATTTTCCTCATTATAACTGTTAAAAGGTCCCCTCTGCTTTAAGAAGATACTGTCATACGGCAGTTCTGTCATACCAAAAAGTGCTATTTTCTGAATACAAAAAGATAAATTGTCTCTCACTGCATTGATCGTTTTCCAAACTGTGCAATTTCTCCACAAAAACAGAGTTCATGTCACAGTGACTGCAAAAATGTTGTACTGTTATTAAGTGCTACTTCCTCAGAACTGTCTCAAATTCCTCCAGGGAGAACTAAATAGACATTTCTCATGATTACTCCCTTTAAAAACCAAAACCAAAACACTTTGGATGTCTCAGATATCTCACAATATTCGGATGTCATGTGGATCTGCTCCTCAGGAACTACAACAGTTTTATCTGGCTTAGCATGAGGTCCCAGAGGAAGTGAGCATGGAGAATCTTAGAAAGAAATAGTCATTGGAACAAAGCATGATTTCAGATGCCTGTTCTTTTAAAAATTTGCAGATTGCTACTGCTGTTCTTGCAGATTACTAAAAATTGACAGTGTTATTATTACTTCTACTGCTAAACAGGATAGAAGAACCATCAATATCTCAGAGTTTGTAGGAAACAGCATTAGCAGTGTTAGAGTGTCTAGGAAGTCTGTGCAATTTAAATACTTTGTAGCCTCTAGTAGTATTTTCAGTGTTTATTTTCTAATGACAAAATGAAATGTTTGCCAGCCAGCATTTGTGAAAGTAAATACCTCAAAACTGCTGTCTTACAGCAAGTTTGCCTTTGCTACCTGACTTTGCTCTCAACGTTCTGAAACATTTTACACAGCTGAAGCCTTGCATTTTCCAAACTGCTTGAATTTGTGCTCCATGTTTGAAGGATTCCATGGGACTGAAGAGGACATGTGCTTGAATGCAGTCATACAAACAGGAGCTTGGTATTTTCCTGTTAGTCTTGTTGTGTACAAGAAATCAATGAGCAAGAGATTTTCTGAGGGAAAAAACACAGCTGTCACTGACATTTGAAATGAAGAAGGGAGGGTGCCAATGATGCCTTGAGAGGCTACCTAGTATTAAAAGAATAAAGTAGGTATTTATTAAAAGGCCTTCCAAGGACACACCTTGAGAAGTACAAGAGTCTGGCTGTGGCTCCAGCCAATATGGACTCCAGGGCATGAGTTTTCACACTTTTATAAGTTTTGGTCCATTTACATACTGAGGTTAATTGTCCAATTGCAGTTTAAGGTTATGAAGTCTCATCCTCCCAGATTGCTCTCCTCAATTTGCTGTTGTTTGTACTTTCTGGGCTTGAAGCTGCAACAGTATCCTTGGTTCTCAGTCTGGAAAAGGATTGCTTTGTCTAATTCAGTTGTGAAGAGAACTTGCTAACACTTTATATGTTCAGATTTACACACTAATGCAGTACAGAATCTGGAGAATATGAAAGCTAAAATTTAAGGCATCACCAAGAGGATGGAGCCAGGCTGGTGGTGCTGAGTAGAGGCACCAGAGGAACAGGCAGGGACTGAGACCAGGAGGTTCCACCTGGGCAGGAGGCAGAACTTCTGTCCTGGGCAGTGACCGAGGACTGAACAGATTGAACAGAGAGGGTGTGGAGTCTCCTCACTGGGGATATTCCAGACCCCTCTGGACACAGTCCTGTGCCCTGTGCTGTGGGATGGCCCTGCTGGAGCAGGGAGGTGGGACCAGCTGCCCCACTGTGGTCCCTTCCAACCTGGCCCATTCTAGGATTATGGGAATATCCAACATGCAGAAGGAGGCACTCACACCATCCCACTCCATTCTGCAGCTTGCTGTGCTTACAGATGATTCTGGTTTTTTATTAAATAAATCAGCATTTACTATCCTTCCAGGAAAGTGACCTCATTTCTCCTGTACCACTGTGATGGGCGTAATGGAATGATTTGGATAGATGGTGGGTAGGGGTGAATTCTGAAGTCACTTGAACCTGAAGACAGCAAGGATTAAAAGCAGAACTATACATATTGTAACAAAATCATCTTTTGGCCTCTTAGAAAGCAGAAAATGTCACCTCATGCACTCTTGTGTGATTTAGCAAAGGTGGATGGAGGAAGCAAAACCCTCCTTCAGTGCCAAGAGTTTAGGTAAAGACTGGGGTTTAAAAACGAGTCCAGTTGATAGGTGACTGAACTGAAAGGTCAGCTGCTAAATTGAGCATTTCCAGAGCTAAACCTGGGGACCTTACAGCTAATTGAAGATCTGTTTAACAAACATTGCTTGCAAGCTCTGTGTAGGATCTCCAAGCCAGAGCAGCTGTACTTTAGTGAATGGTTTGAAAAGAGGAGGGGAGGAGGAGAAATGAAGGAGTTAGGACAGGTACTGGAGCTGCTCCTTATGAGCCTCACCAAATAGCAAATGGGAAATCAACAGATGAGTACATTCCAGCAGAAATTCAAAGTGCAAGTGATAATAGGAAGGCTAGAATGGCATGTTCTGGCAAGTTGGGAAGGCATTGCTAGAAAAGCACTGGTAGGTGCACAGCTCAAACCTCAAAGCTCATGGACTTACCTCTTTCCTGCTTCCCTCCGCCCTTCCATTTCCTCTCCTCTTTTATTTCATCCATGAGAAATTGTTTGCAGGGATGCATTCACTTCCAGTGGTGGAAGGGAACAGATACTGGTAGCATTAAGTAGTAGGAGAGAAGGTAAGAATTTAAGTAATCTGGTTAAAATTTGGGGTGTCCAGTGGGGAAAATGAGTATGCAGGTGAAAAAAAAATAAATACAGCTGAGCAGCAATTGCAAGTTGTATTCATCCTGGAGAAGATGGCAAGATGAGAAGTGAGGAATCAAAGTTTCACAGCCATGTCTTTCACTGTGTGAATTACTTTATCAATTACTGAGGGCAGAGAGTGACTTCTACTCAGACTTGCGTCAATGGTGGCAATGGTCTGGAATGAGATGAAGGTGCAGCAGTGGAACTTCATCTCACCTCACCCTTCTCTGGAGACTCAAGGTGCACTTTTCAGAGCAGGTCTCACTAAAGCTCCTTCAATACCTGAAAACTCTCCCCTGGAGTTCTCCAAGCCACAGCTCAGCTTGCAGGCTTGGAAGACATTCTTCATGGGCTTGATGAAATGGGAAATACACTCTGGAGTTGCAATAAAATGAAACTGTTTCCTGTTCTGCCTGTAAACATTCCATAGGAAATTGAGGCAGTTTTCACTGGAGACAAGGAAACTGCCACCAACCAGGAAAAGCTGCTAGAACTGTGAAAAGCGGCAAACTTCTCCTTATGGCAAATGCACTGAAATGTACACTTTTATCCAGGGGTTGGAATTACACCCTTTTCTCGGAGAACAGCTGCATGTGCTGGTGGGAATGGTAAAGTTTTGGCCGGGATCCAATTTAATAATACTTACAGAAATATGCAAGGGTTAGGGTTTTTTTTTTTGTTTGTTTGGTTAGTTTTTTTGTTTTGGTTTGGTTTTTAAAATTTTTTTGTCATTTTGCTTTCTTTGAATATAAATTCTTCCAAAACAAAATTTACTCACTGGCAGATCAGGCTTGCAAAGGTGCTGAGTACTCTGGCTGAGGTCCAAAAGTGCACTTAAGCCCCGTGTTTAACTCTGAGGACATAATTAGTCTTGCCAATTTCATTGGGGCTGTTGACATGCTTAAAGTTAAGCATGTGACTAAGTCCACTGCTGCAAGAATGCTTAGCCCTTTGTAGGGTTAAGCCCAGCTCTGTACTACACAAAAGATCTTTTGTTCAGCCTTGAATGACGAGGACAGGCAATGGAAGGAATAAACACTATTCTCTAAAATAAACATTGTGCTGATCACAGAGATAGCGCACATGTTATTAACGCTGAGGCTGTCATCACATTTTATGAGTAGCATTTTAGCAGCACGAAAGAGATGATTCACTCCTCTGAACCATATCTCCATTATCTCTTTGTACCTGAAATGCCTGGCTGGTTCTCTTCCATGGTAACTCTGCAGCTGTTGGTGTTTGCATGGACCCCTGTTCATCTTCAAGCTCTGTACTCTGAATACACCAAGACAGCGCATTCTGTGAGGAACAGCTGAAGGAGTTGAGGGGCTCAGCCTGGAGAAGAGGAGGCTCAAGGGGGACTTCTTCACTCTGTACAACTCCTTGACAGGAAGGTGCAGGCAAGTGGGGTCATGGTCTTCTCCCAGGGAACAAGGGAGAGGACAAGAGGAAATGGCCTCAAGCTGCACCAGGAGAGGGTCAGGTTGGACAATATGAAGAATTTTGTTGTGGAAAGGGTGGTTAAGCACTAGAACAGGCTGCCCAGGGAGGTGTGGAGCCCCCATTATTGGACGTTTTCAAGAAATGACTCAGTGGTCTGGTCTGGTTGATAAAGAGGTGCTCAGTAAAAGGATTGACTCTATTATCTAGCAGGTCTTTTCCAGCCTAAACTGTTATAAATTATCAAATCTGTAGCCAAATTTATGAAAAATTTAACAAAGATTTATTAGATCGATAACAAAAAATAGAAAATTTCGGAAAAACCACCACAGCCAAGGCAGCATCTGCCCCAGACACAGGTTCTGGGTGAACTAGGGTCCACTGACAAAGTGGCAGTGTTTCCCCAGGAGTTCACACCAAGTGCCTTCAGCAGCCAGCTTATATACAGTTTATTCTGCCTGAGGCAGAGATGACCACATATTCCTTTGTGTCCCTTTGCCTGTAAAGTTGGATCCATACATGTGTAGAAACAGACTAAGACGGAGTCCAAACCCAGACGAATGTCTGAGTGTCCCGGCAGAAGGTGTATTCATATGAAGCAGGTGATGCCAGCTCCTGAGTACCATAGATGCCAGGTCTTGTGAGCTTTCCTCAGGACATTCCATCTCAAGAAGGTACAGATGATTTCTTCTAAGTGCATGGTGCCACAGGAAACCTCTGATGGCCCAAGCCAGTCTCATTCATATGGTAAACGATCTGCTATTGTCCCGGGCTGTCCGGGAAGTGGCTACAATGTGCATAACTCTGTCCTTCAGGGCGACTGCAGGCTTAGCTCATGGCCCAAGCCTCCCCTATTCATACGGCAACGGGTTTGATATTATCTTTAGCGTTTTCCAGGAACTGGTTATAATTTGAATAGAATGCAGTCCCCAGTCAGAGTAGTTACAAGCATAGGTTTGGTTTCTCCTAATATTTTATACATGCATATATCTATTTCTAGAGCATGAATTATCTCTACTACATATAACATAAACGATTCTGTGATTCTGTGAAGTCAGCTCTGAGCAGGCTGCTGGGTCTGTCTGGTGCAGAGACACCAGACAGAGGCACTATGAAGTGACCCTGGCAGTGTGACAGCCACATCCCAGCTTTGAGGTTCACTCATCCCTTGCACAGTGCTCCTACTTCTGGGGCTGTGCAGCTGCGATGGGCTGGACCAGATCACTCCATGTCTAGATCATGGAATTATAGAATTATTTGCCTTTGCCTTTGCAAGGCACCTTAAAGTCCATTAAATTCCCAACCCCTGACATGGTCAGGAACACCTTCCCTTATCCCTTGCTCAGAGCCCCATCCAACCTGGCCTTGAACACTTCCAGGGATGGAGCAGCCACAGCTGCTCTGTGCAAGTGTTATGAGCTGCCCCTGAAGGCAAGGGTATCCCAGGTTCTTGTTAATAAATATCTTGGGACAGGTTAAATGAAACAACACAAATTACCGTATTTATAAATATATATATATTTTCAAGATTTATTTTTGAATAGTTTGTTTGCAATGGGAAGCAGGTTTGTAGCCATTTTGGTTATGATTATCTATAGTGACACAGCAATACAAAAGCATAAAAATAACACTTGAGCACCTCCACACTGGCAGATTGTTTTGAGTCGTTATCCATCAACATTCCAGTCTGCCAGAAACCCGTGGCAGTGCCTCACCACCCTCGCAAGGAAGAATTATTTTCCACTATCCAATCTAAACCTACTTTCTGTCAGTCCAAAGCCACTGATTGAGCCAGTGCATGCTTAGGCAAAGAGTGTGAAAAATGGACAGGGCCACAGTGCTGTTATTTCAGATCCCATCATCCTGGCAAGCTCTTGGGCAGGTTCTCCCGAAGCTGGAAGCTTGGACAGCTTGAAGCAATGAGGCTCACAGGATTTCTCTGCAGGAAGGCCAGTGCCACACTGGTGGTGTGGCATTTTTCATGGTGAAGCAAAGGGAATGTGAGTGTTTGCAGACATTTTTCTCCCTAACATTCCCATTTCTGGTCACACAGTCCCAACTGAAACATAGCAGCAGCAGTGGTAAAGTATCAGAGGGAAAGGTAGTGTGAGGAACAGATTTTGCACATTGTTGAGCTGTAGCTGTTGAGGTCTGTAGATCTGAGTCACTGAACCATTCATGTTGATAATTAAAATGAAGCATTCTTAAAACATAATTAAGAAAAAGAAAGCCTGAAGCTTAAATAAATAATCTTCCCCTATTTACTCTTTATGCATTTTTCCATTCCAGATATTCTAAGCCTTAGCACTCTCTCTTTTTTGGCCTTAGTTTTTAATTTCCAGGCCATGGCTGCTTTTTTTTTATTTAGGACTCTTAAACTTTGCTTCATTGTTGGTCCTGAATACTTTTTAAAGGTATTCCTATAGTTTAAATTTTTCCTTTGAAAACTGCGACTCTGACAATTACTAATTCCAAACAGGGGGAAAATTATGGAAAACCAGCAGATTTCAGAACACAAATCTAAATTTTAGTGGCCTAAACAGCTGTCACTTCCTAGAGAAAGCCTTTCCAACAGAACAATTTTGGGTTTGAGAGCTGCAGAATCATCTATGAAGTTGTCCAACACAATCTTCACATTCAAAAGGACTCCAACAAGTCTTTGAGAACATATCTTTATTTCCACAGGGTCTGATGCAATCCTTACCTTGTCTGCAGGCAAAGTCTGCAGCTAATTTCTGCTCATGATTCACCAGAGTTCAGCAGCCTTGAGGGCACAGAGAAAGGCAAAGAGCATCTGTTCTGGCAGGTTAAAAGATTAATTTCTGAATACTAAAAATAACTTCTTTATAATTCCATCCCATCTTGCTTCCAAGGACCTGACATATGGCAGATTTTACTGAAGTGAACTTTGCAACAGCTCTGTGAGGTTGATGTAAATATCATCCCTATTGACAGGTAAATGAAATTATAGCACAGATGAAGACAAAGGCCTGGGCTCAGTAAGCATCCCATACAGACATACATCCTCTCTTACAAGTGCTGCTGGCAGCATCAGGAGGCATTTTTTCTGAAATAACTAAATCTGATCCAGAAGTCATTGCCCAGACGCAAAAGCCCATTTTGGCTCGAGGAAATGAATAGACTTTACTCAAGGACAGCCCTGGAAACAGTTATTACTCATTCACAACAAGGCAGAGTCCTCTGGAAGAAACTGAAAGCAAGAACAGTTGTGAAAGAACCCTGTTTTTTTGACTATTCAAAACAGCTTTTCTTTCTAGACTGAAAAGAAAGCACACAGAAAATTCTGAATACCAGAAGAGAATGGAATTTCCGATATTTTTCCTCCTGAAAACTCTTGGTGATTCATATTCTTAACCCCTGTTTTTGTTTTGCAATTGTAGAAATAAGTTTAAGCTGAAAATGGAAGCTTTTCTTTCCAGGAAGTGAAAAAGATTGGGCTTAACCTGGACAAAACAAAGCAAAGCAAACCCCTTGAAATTAATATTATTGGTTGGTTTTTTCTTTTTTTATGGAAACAAAAATGACTCCATTGACTCTCAGTGTCCTTCAGACTCTGGGAAGAAAATATGCGAAACATCTTTGTTATTCCTTGGGAGCCTCAGATGGTTTAAGAATCCTTTTTATTCCTTTTAATTTGACAAGCTTTATTGATGTATAGCAAGCTTGCTATACATCATTATTCAGTTGCTTAGAATATAATCAGTGGGGTGAAAAAACTTAAGAGGATGGAAAGACAAGAGAGGATGAAACTGAGAACAAGATTGATTTCCCCCACATTTAGCTGTCCTCACTTAGTTTAATCTTTCAGATGAGAGAGATGAATCACTCCCTCGAGGTGCTTGAGACAGAGCCCCATGTGAGCAGCTTGAGCCAGACATCCAATTTTCAGAGAGCTGATTCTCAGTAGGACTAGTCCTGCCCCAGTTCCTGCCTCTCCTCTTCCAGCTGGAATTGACTGAAGGACAGTCAGCCCCACGGAGCTTCATTTCCCAGCCCAAGCAGATTTTGAGTGTTTTGCTTACTTAATAATAGCAAATAAATAAATAGCCGTTTACATGAATTATTGTGCTGTTTATTCATAATTCTATGTCTTGAATAAGGATGGTTTGTTTATAGGTTCAACTTGGAAGCAAGAACAGCACAAGTCCAGGGTGAAAGTCCACCAAGCTCAGCATCCTGGCCTATGGAAACATAAATATCACACCCCATGGAAAACAGGTGAGACTCAAGTAAATCTCAAGTGACACTCCTCCAGGATACTCTTCCAGTCTCTAATAACCAGCTTGAGGAGTACCTGAGATAAAGGTGATACCTTGGAGTTGTTACTGTTTTGACAGCCTAAATGGTTTTGATCCTGTGAAAATAAAGTCTAGCAGGAAATTCAGCATTCCTTGCAGCCTCTGCCTCCAATTCCACAAGGGGAAGAACCTAAGGGACGGCTGGAGTTCCTGCAGACCTGTCTTGGCTGATTGAAATGTCGTTCACTTGCCAGCTGTGACCAGTGTACTTTGTGCAACATGGATTTCAACACAGGATAATTCAATTTTTTGCTTTACTTGACCATGTGCTGAAGTAACTGTGAAGAGCTGAGTGGACAAAAGGTACCTTGAGTTTGTAGTTAAAGGTCCATTATGTGGGGTAGGAAGAATATGTATCCAAGCACTCAGAGGAGAATGAGCAAACCAAAGTGGTGCTTCAAGAGAGCAAAATCAGGGCCTGATTTTTGTGTGAGTGCTTGAACACACATGTACCTGTCGATGCACAAAAAAGGTCAAGCAAGCATTGAAGTAAATACGCAGAAATGGTTTTCCTTTGTGGAAATCAGGGCCTTCTGATGTCTTTGCTTGAAAGAAAATCATGATTCCTCACTTGAACTACAGATTCATTACTTAGGATTCCCTGAAAGATTGGAGGAAAATTTAGGTGTAGAGAATTCTAACAGCAATGTTAACAGAACGAGAAAAAGGCACTGCAATATCAGAGGAGAAGAAGAGGGAAGAGCTGATTAAGGGTGTCAGTTATAAAATAACCAGAACCCCCCCCCCCAAAAAAACCCCACCAACCAAATAAAAATAAAAAACCAAAAGAACAAACAAACAAACACCCAAACAAACAGTGGCAGTGGTAGTGCCTTCCATGAAGATTCTTTTATTTTCCTTCAGAAAAAAAGATTTTCCTGACCTGCTAGATTAATTGATGGAGCAGAAGATGGCTACCACACCCTATTCTGTGCAGGCAAATCTCTTTTTATCAGGAGCTGCACTTTAGCACATATTCAAGGCAAGCTTGCACTGCCATCTAAATATTTTGAATTCAACCATATGCAGAAGCACATTCTTCAGTTACAATCTCAAGCATGTACTTTTGGGGAAAAAACATTATAAAAGTCACTTTGTCATTGAAGTCAGCAATTTTGACTCTGCTCAGAGTGTGGGACTGATTGGTATAAGCTGCTATTTAATGCAGCATGTGTTCAGAGTAGAAGCATATTTTATAATGTCCAAATCTATCACAGCACCAAATTAATCTCTGGCACACAATAGGATCGACTCTGATCTACTGCAGTTTTTTTCTCGTGAAAATCAAAATGTAGCAACCAATTTCTATGTAGTTCTAGAAGAACCAAGTAAATCAGTATTTTTTAATTTTACTGATTTAATGTATAAGTGACATAAGGAATGTATAGACAAATGGTGACCACGAACTATTAAATACAGGTAAATTGACTTTCTGTTGTACATTTGTCTACTGGCTACATAGAAAATAAACTTGGTGTAAGACTGCCCTGACTTCTAGTTTATAATTGTTACTTTGGCAAATTCTTTTAAAATCAATAAATATGAAGGCTAAACGAAGAGCAAGTTTTTGAGCAATGCAAACAAAAAAAGGCCTTGATTTAGGAAGTCATATAAGCATGTATGGATGCAGTCCTGCTTAGAAGAGCACACTGGGCTTCTCTGGATTTAATCCAGGCATAAATCCAGCAAAGCATATGCTCTAAAAACTTTGTTGTGTCTGGACATGTGTTTTGGGTGAAAGTAGTAACATTTACATTAAATTTAGTTCAGAGAGCATATCCAACTAAAAGGATGGAGAGAACTTGAGAGAGATATCTGCAATTTTCACAAAGTTACAAGAGTTTAATTTAAATTTATATTGTTCCCAAGCCTTGAAAATTGGCCCATGCTTGAGTATGTCTGTAATAATTTACAATAAATTGTAAATGGCTTTTATGTTTCAGATATTAAAGAACACTTTGCTTATTGGGAGGTTATTTTTGCAGGGAAATAGTTTGATAGAAAACATGTTATTTTACATTGTTTACATAGAGAATACAAACCAGATTCCTGATGCATTGAAGGCATTGGGACAGGCCCTGCCATGACCTGCAGTGGAACAGATGTGGGAGACTCCATGAGTGGAGGGAACAACCTCAAAAAATCCATATATCTAGTGTCTGATAAAATCTGAATCCAAGCAGTTTTCTTGTCTGAATGAAATGAAAAAGCAAATGAATTTAATATTTATATAACATGAGATTGGACAGACCAAAATCATATCCATCATTGTGCTCCTCCTGTTGTCACATCCACCTCAGCCTGTCCATTGTGGAGACCACATGGACAGAGGCATTGCATGGACCATGAAGCCACAAAATGAGGCAGGATGTGGATTCTCAGTCATGGCTGAAAGCTCCAAACTTAAATATGTCAAACAGAAAAAGCAGCCATTGGTAGTCTTTAAATAAAGAGTTTGGACACAGTCCACCAGAGCATCTTTGTGGGATTAATCACTGGGACGTGATTTCGTCCCACAGAGTTCGTTGAGATTAAATGTATGGGTAACTATCTATTAAAAGTACTGAGTCATAATGAATTCTTTCAGAATTTATCACAATAGCATGAATTAGGATACATTTTGTGGACATTAGTGAAGCTCTCACAAGTATTTTCCAGATATTTGATAATTTAGCATTAGTCAGGCATGAGTTAATGGACACCAAAGGCTTTTTATTCCCTTAAAAATCCCCTCTTTCTGGTGAGTCCCACTTCTATTATATCATTTAATATTAATTTTCATGACACTAATTGTGTGATATTGATTCAGATATTGCACATTACCATTGGGACTCCATTTTAATTCAGTGTTAGTGCAGCATTAAGATGTAAAAAAAAGTGTTAGCATTTTAAATTAAAAGTCTGACTAAAACATTTCCATTTAGTGGAATTCTGCTGCCCCCATTGAGTCAAGAAGTCAATCCATTTCTTCCATACGGGTGCAGATTTGTAAACAAATGTCACAACCCCTTTTATTTTTAGCAGCCAACAGGATTTCTGAAGTATTTAGAGGGCCTAAAGTAGTACAAGACTCTCTGCAAAAGTAAAGGATCTTCATTTTGCTACCAAAAACTCACTGGGATATTAGACTTTGATTTCAGTGGCTACAAAACCACCTCCAAAGAATTTGTTACTTGTTGCAATATTGAAATATTGCCAAGAAATATTGAAATGGTGTGGATCCCCCAAGCATAGACTAAATTTAGACTTCTCTCTACTGGACTTTTTTTTCTACAATTAAGCCACAAAGCAAATGCCCCAAGAGGAGAGACAAAAGCACTTATTTTGCCCGTTCTTTATATCTGAGTGTCTCCCACCATGGCATTATCATGCCATATAAGCAAAGGACAGAACCCTTGTTCTGAGCATAAAAACGTCCCATTACAGTGAAAATTCCACACATATGGCTTTTAGAATAGTGTCCTTCCAATTGCTTTTCCCTGAGCCCAGTGTGGTCCCACTGAAATCTGTTAAAATACAGATGTAAACTTCAAATTTCTTTACATCTGTTCATATATATTACTCAAGACTTTCCTGTTCATGCCAGTCTGCTAAAACTTATTCTCATTGAAGCTTGTACATCATTTATTTTTAAGAAAAAGGAACTCTGGTCACTCTAATTAGACTGTGAGTTTTTTTAAAAACTGGATAGTCTTTTGATGAGCTGTGGCCATGGTTGTCCTCAGCAGCACACAATTAAATACAATTTCCCCCCATTCATTATGGCTGTAAGATGCCCCTGTATAACCATTTTTATTAAGGAGAAAAACAAATAATCATTTTGAAGATGCTGTGATTAATGGGGAGAAGGGAAGAAGCCTTTTGCACTGTCCAATTTTAAATTTGTTAACTTAGAATTTACTCCTAACTGGAAGCAGTGCTCAAGATGATTAGACACTCAAGATGCTGAGGAATAGATCCAGATCCATATATTTAAAATCCATTCAAATGGTACATCCAGAAGGCATACCCTTATTTTTTAGACACCTATTGTTTAAGGCAGAGAGAAAAAACAGAGGGAGGATACAGAAGGGAAGACATGGAAGTGAAAGATAAATGGGAAAGAGAAATCTGCTTCTGTGTTCATGACAGGAACAAAATTCTGCACAGAATCTGTTTCTGTGTGTGGAACAAGGACAAAATTCTGCCCAGAACATTGCCAAAGTTGTTTTCAAAGGCATCAGTTCTAATAAAAAAGTGGAATCTGGACCCTGGATCATTTTTCTTCTGAGACAGAGTGCTCAATCCAAGACTGCACATACAAACAATGCTGAGCAGAGAAAGAAATCAGGCTGCTGCTGGATGCCTTATCTCTCTAGGTTCCCTTAGATCATCTTCACCTCTCTGCTAATGGAGATAACCTGACACGTTTGTGCACGCTGGAACTCGTTGTGGAACTCCATGGTGATCCATCTCCATTTGTGCTTCCTGAATGAGTTGCAGCTACTGGGATCAGATGCCACAGTACGGTAAGACCTCTCATTTGTGCTTCTCAAACCAGATGTGAGTAGTGCAGAGCAAAACCTAGCAAGCAGCAGAGCATCTCAGCACCTCCCAGGAACAAAACTGCCACAGTTCTGCTTCACAGAGCAGAGTGAGGGACTAAAATGACAGTTATTACTGTTAAAAACTAGAAAGCATTTCATAGATGTATCTCCCCAAGAACACTGGCAGCTTTGCAGCATCCAAAGCTTTATTAAGTACATCACAATTGCAAAAGTCTCATATTTCATAGCCCAAACCCATGAACATTTAAGAACATAAGAATGTAAAGATTTTGCTTGAAATATTCAATACAAACAGTCTCCACAACATTCTTCTTCAGATATGCTTTTAAGGTCAAGTACTGAGTTTGAGTCCATGGTATTCCTAAAGATGTTAGCTTTTCTAGGAGGCTTGAAAATTTCCTAAGGTTTTTAGGTTACACTTATGTATATGAGTTCAGCATTGTCATAAACAGTTTCATAATAAAGTTCCATGAAAACTGTAGTTCTGAACTGCACCACTTGGCCAGGCAGACCAGCTCTGTTTTCTACTCCTGGCCAGTGCCAAATCTACAGAAAGATACATATAAAATCCTACACAGAAAGCTGAATAAGAAAGCAGTGCCAGCTGGAAATGCTTTGTTCCCTTTTGTCACTATTTTATCCTTCAGGGCTGCCCCTGTAGCTTAGCAAGAGCAAATAACTATGAATGTTAGTTAGAGTCTTTGTAGATACCTAACTAATAGATACACATTGATCTTTTGCACTGAAGTTAGCTATAGGAAACTTTTCTAGAATATCTGAAAAAGCAGCTGAAATATAAGTCAAGTCTGTGAAGGGTATAGATAAAGCTTTGCTCTGCGCAGGGGGTCCTATAGAAAAAAAAAGGCATGTATAGAAAACTTTAGGCATTTGCTCAGGGTGTTCTCACCCTGCTAGTGTTGGGAAATCCTGATTTTCGAGGCCACATAGTGAGCCATTTGTTTGTTGCAGCAGTGTGCCATGAACTTCTCAAGGTACAGGACTGTGTCCAGTTGACTTTGGAATATCCCCAGTGAGGAGACTCCACACCCTCTCTGTTCAATCTGTTCAGTCCTCAGTCACTGCCCAGGACAGAAGTTCTGCCTCCTGCCCAGGTGGAACCTCCTGGCCTCAGTCCCTGCCCGTTCCTCTGGTGCCATTGCTGGGCCCTGGAGCAGAGCCTGGGCCCTGCTCGGAGCCCTCCCTGCACACAGGGACACCAGGGCTGAGGGCCCCTCTACTTCTGAGTCTTCTGCAGTCCATTCTTAGAGTGTTGTCATTTGACAAGAAACTCACTCCAAGCATTGGACCATCTCCAACAAAGTATTCTTCAGTGGTTACACTCTGAACATAAGAATTGAAAATAAACCTTGTAATCCTCACCCAAACATAGCACTGAGCAAGGGCCTTACCAGACACTGATTTTTTGCTAGAGGTCTAGGGTTTCTTTCACCACAATTTAAGTGTGCACAAAGCTTTCTATTCTGTTGAGAATACAGAGCTCAGCCATCTGATGTGATCAGCACTTCCTTTCCCATCCCAATCCATCACCAATATGCAGGGCTGGCTTCCTCGAGCTTTACTATTTGATGAGTAGTTTAGCAGCAAAGATCTTGCACAGCTTTTGTTACTAATGAATTTCAAACCCAACCACGTCTGTTTTTGTATTAGGTTCTCTAATTGTCTCAATCTTGGTCTGGTTTAGGCTGGGGAAGCTATTCCACATGGCAGCTGAGAACAGAGCAGCACAGACTGTTCTCCTTGGCCACATCTGGGAGCTCAAAGTAACATTACCCAAAGAGGGAACAGTTCAAACCTATTTATTGTTAGACTTGTGGCACCATAACATCATGTTGGGCTTCCCAAAGCCACAAAAATTTTTCTTCAGATACTTTCAGCAGAAGCTGGTTGAGGTCCCTCTTACTTGTTTTGGAAGGAGTCCGTGTTGGATCCTCTCAGGTACAGACAGATACTTGTCGCATGTTGTCACAAGTGAGTGTCACTAAGAATGTACTTGCTATGTTCAGCTCACTGAAGGACAAGTTTGAGGCTGGCCTGAAAAGATGCAGTGATTTTGGTAAAGCTTTTCAGAAAATTTTTTAAAAATTTTCGGTTTGGGTTGCTCAAGTGGAGCAAGGATCTTCATCCTTTTTTATGAGAACACCGTTTTGGATGTGAGGAACCTTTTAGATGTGAAGAATTGATTACTCTTGTCCTATTCCACATCTAAGGCATTATCCATATCCACATTAAGGCTATTCTGGTTTAGACTGGTGGAAGAAAGTTCCTCTGCTGGCTGTTGTTCATAAAAGGATCCCTGCCCAAGAACAGAGCTGTCCAAGACATGGGAAAGAGAAGCTGGAGCTTGGTGCTCTCTCTGTACTCATTGGCATACTCACTTGGAAAAGAGAATGCCCTGGTTCTTGTCCCTCTGCCCGGGATCACTTCAGCATATTGTGAAAATGCTTTAAAAGGGAGACTGAAAAGCTGCCCAGATCTGACAAAGAGTTTGGAGGCCAGGGCATTCTAGTAGCTGGGGATTTGACACTTCTCCATGGGAGAAGGCAGTGAATCTAAATCTCTGGTATTTTGGGTAAGCAGCTTAAGCACTGGGTTAAACAGAAAGAGTGGCATTTCTTTGTTATTTTTCAGTGTTACCTAATGAAGCTATTCATTTCTCATTCAGTTCTTTGCTTTTATTAGAATTGTCAGCAATGAAAACAAAAATATTTTCATTGACTCATAATGACTTTTTTTCCACAGAACCACAGAATATGCTGAGTTGGAAGGGATTTTCTTCTCCAAGAGAAAGAAAAAGAAATCATTTATGTTCAAGGCTAAATGTTTTGTTTGTTTGGACTAAGAACTGAAAAGTTCATTATTTGCACAAAGTATTAACTGAGGCTAAGTGCTTAATGGGTTTCATAAAGATTTGAATATCATGTTGAAAGAAAGGAAATTCTAAGTGCTTTGGAGGACTGGATCAGAATCTGAAAGATCTTGAAAAATTGGCAGATCAGTGTAAAGGCTGATCTCTGGGGCTGTTCGGGTCTGAAGTGGCTAGCTCTGGACTCTGGTCCCTCGCAGCCTTTACAAGGAAAAAGGTAAAAGACTCAAGGTGTTCTTTTCTCTTGTGACCAGAGTCTCACTTTATTCCTAGCTAGGAGCTGTCTGGGGATCAAGGCAGCATCCCAGAGTGGAGAAAGCCAGAATCACTCATGGCAGGAGATTTTAAACCCAGGGGAATGGGGGACGGACAAGAGGGAACACAGCCAATGGGATACAAGTGATGGCAGGGACAAGGGGAGGGGGTAACCTGGGGAGAGACCTCCACTGGGGCTTGGGGAGTGAGGATGGGGGGGAAGACTGTGTGCTATAATAGGGGAATCCCATGAGCATACAAACATACTATTCAGTGCAAAATACCGACCCAGTGCAAAGTAACAATTAAATGAACTATTTATGCAATACAACTCCTCCCCCTTTTCTGTTAAGAAAAAACTAAAGGAAAAGCGTTGGCCTATTTCTGATACAGATTATGAATTTGTCCATTACTCACAATTTGCGGGCCTGTCAGTTTGCTTCAGGTCCACAAACTCTGTGCAGTTGACTTCTGAGGTAGTGGAGATTAAACCGTTGAGAGCTTTTAAAAGTACGCGATGTAGAATTCCGAATGTTAACATGATTAGAAAACAAACAACAAAAGACAACAGAATTGTCTTAATTATCAAAGTCCAGCACCCTGACAGTCCCCAGTCATTGAACAGTCCGCTGCACCAGTCCTCAGATTCCCGCTTGACTTGTCTGATCAGTCTTTTCACTTCTCGGAGAGCCACATGGATTATGGGTGCTTTTGACGTTAAGTTCAAGCAGCAAAGTCCTTCAAATTCCTGGCACTCGTGTCCATGCAGCAGCAGGAAGAAATCTACGGCCACACGATTTTGGAGTCCTCTAGGAGGGAGCTGATGGCCGTAGATGTCAAGTTGGCCTGATTGACTACCCAGCACTCCAGGTGGCTCAATTCACCTGGAGCTTTTGCTGTTACAACCCATGGACAGAATAGGGATACAGCGATTTGCTTTGACTTTGCCCAATGAAAAATTTCTGAATCACAATTTGGGTCCAAATTGTAAATGCTTCTCTTTTGAATTTTGCTGACCAAATTGTTCTTTCGAGTCCAGTCACCAATCATGGTTTGGTGGGGTGGCAACAAGGACAACTGCCCAATTGTATATGGCCCTCCTAAAAGCCCAGAAGGGATTCCTGCCCATGCCCAATCCCCACAAATTAGAAACAAACCTTTAGGGAAGCTTTTAGGATGTGAATGGTATGGATTATCTTCTGTGACACAGCCACCTTTTGCTAGTGAATTCCTCTTGGTATTGCAGTTGGTTGTTAAAAGGTTTAGTGTTGGAAAGTGAGGTAAAAATGAAGTGTATGCAGTATGGTGCAGAGGAGGAACCCAAGAGCTCTAACTCTTGGAGCTCCTGAGCAGCTCTGGGCAACTTTGGCAGCCACTCCTCTATAGGGTTCTTGATCATTACAGCCTGCTGCTGACAGGTTTTGTGTGGTGAGTGTGATGTGATTTGGGACCTGGGTCCAGCATAGATGTATCAAACTTGGCTGGAAACTCTCCAGACTGCAACAGAATTCCTACGAGGCAGGTGAACATAGGGTCTCTCGTTGCTGCAGTGGACAGGCTGGTTGATTTCTGGCGCCATTTGGGTCTAAAGTGGCTTTCTCTGGACTCTGGCCCCTCGCAGCCTTTACAAGGACAAAAGTAAAAAACTCAAGGCGCTCCTTCCACTCATGACCAGAGTCCCACTTTATTCCTAGCTAGGAGCTGCCTGGGGATCCATCTGCAGGATCCCAGAGGGGAGAGAGCCAGAATCACTCATGGCAGGAGATTTTAAACCCAGGGGAATGGGGGACGGACAAGAGGGAACACAGCCAATGGGATACAAGTGATGGCAGGGACAAGGGGAGGGGGTAACCTGGGGAGAGACCTCCACTGGGGCTTGGGGAGTGAGGATGGGGGGGAAGACTGTGTGCTATAATAGGGGAATCCCATGAGCATACAAACATACTATTCAGTGCAAAATACTGACCCAGTGCAAAGTAACAATTAAATGAACTATTTAATGCATTACAGCAAACCAGTCGAAAGTTAAACAAAAACATTCTGAGTAAAACCAAGCACAAAGTGACACAAATAAGGAGCAAATGCATCTAAAGCAGGGAGTAATTCCCAGGCAGAAGCAGTACCAAAAAATATGAGGATAACTCTGAGTGACAGAGAGTCAATAACATGAAGCTGTGACCACAATAAAAGGTAAATCTCCCTGAAAAATGCATTGAGAGGTCCTTCACTGACAGAAGAACTCAGATTCTGAGTTCTCCTTTGTCTTGGTATACAGAATTAAGTTATCTGTACATTAAAGAAGGGAGTGAGGGATGTTTTAGTTTCTTCACAATCATGTGTGACTACAGAAGGGATTGTTGAAGTTCTCACACTTTTTAATTTAATGTTATTTCTCAAGACATCCAAATCAGTGTTGGTAAGAAATGGAAATGTCCTGGAGAGCTGTGTTTGCTCATCACCACACACACAAATCCTTCCTGGGACTTCCAACCCTGAATAAGAGGTGCACAAGTGGCACAGGCAGTCGCTTGGTGATCCTTTTGCTAGCCCTCGCCTCCTGGCCCGTGCCAAGAGCAGCTGCTACGGGTCAGTCTGGGGGAAGTAGAGCAGAGCTGCCTAACTCCCAGAGGCAGCAAAGCTGCTCTGGGCAGCTGCTGAGAGGAATCCCGAGTCGAGGAAGCCAGAGCAAAGGAGTTGAGAGAGGCCACTTGTATAAGTTCTCAAGAGGGTTTAAACTCCAAGAGGGTCCAGGGGCAAGTGACAAGCTTCAACAGGGTTACAGCAACTTAAGCACAGGAGACACTGTTAGAGAAGGATAACCAATATTAGAACAGCAGGAGAGGAACATATCTTGGGGATCAGATTCTAGGTAACCAATAGGGGATAACATGGGAGGGGATCAGGCTTGTCACACCAATGGAACTTTGAGTGATAGACAAGGAAGGTTCTAGAGAAAGGGGTGGGGTTACATTTGATGAGCAAGGGAAGAGGGCAGTACTTTAAGGATTGGCAGGGAAGGGTCTGGAAATCAGGGAGGTGCAAGGGAGATTGACATGGGGACTGACATATGATTAGGCAGGAAAATAGTAGTAAACAACTTCAGGGCAAAACCATTGGGGTAAACCAAACGGGGTACATGCAACAAACCACTATAACCTCACAATAAGGAACACCTTAAGATTACAAGAGAAAAACAATCTACCACACACAATGAGGTGAAGCTTCACTTCAATCCATGCGCAACTGCAATTCCAGCCACCGAACTGCAACACTGTCCTGGGGGTAGTGCTGCCATGGCATGACATGGCATGGAATCCACACAGTCATTCCAAGGCTTCTGTGGAGAGATTTCCTCAGTGAACAGACCACAGAGAAGAGGAACAGGGCATCTGACCACTGCAAATAGACTTGGCCAGGGTTGGTGGAATAAAAATGAAGCAAACCATCTAGATGATCCCCACCAGTTTAAGAGACTTTTCTTCCTATTCTTTCTATTACTAACACACTGCTGCTTCTGTTTCCTATTACTTCGCATTCCCTTTATATCACTTGAACAGTTCAAAGAGCCCATAAAACAAGTGTCAATAATCTTTATGCATTCTTAGTCATGCCTTTATGCGTTCAGACTGCCTAAAAGGGCTGGGGGATAAATAAGAAGGCCCAAGGTGTGAAATTAAACCCTGAACTGAGGAAAAGAAAATATGTATGCCTGGTTTATGGCCTCCACAAATGGAAAGAAACTGGTCAGGATATGAATCTTCTATATTTGGTATCGGGAATATATTGGGGTGGGGTGGGAAAAGAGTGCGGAATTGTCCCTCAGTTTTATCTGCTCTCCCCTTTTCCGTATAAGAATTGCCAGGACTACATTACAGCTGGGGGGTCTGGGCAAAAGTGACCCAAGAGACGCATCCTTGGGTTTCCTCACTCAGCAACAGGTGTTATTCATGTTCAGCAACAAGACTGCCTTAGTCCAGGCCACAAGAAGACACAGAAAGTCTGAAAGCTTTCCTCTCAGCAAAGCCCATGAAGTAATTTAGTTACAACTTAGAGGGAAATAAACTCTCTTAAAACTCAGTGGCTTTCTCCCATACTGGGAGCACGGCTGCCAAGATTTCTGCCCATTAAAGCTTTTTATGAGCAGTTTCTAAAGCCCTAAAAATAGGGATTTCCAAAGGAAATACTGACCCAGATGGAACTACAGCAGTCTAAATGAGGCTGCAATAACACTGCTGGGTTCCATAAAGAAACAGGAAAGCATTCCAGCATACCTGGAATTAGATTCAGTTTGTGTTGGGCATCACATGTGCCACTCCCTTTTCACATCTTTCAGCATTTTGTGCTCAGTGCAAAGAGAACAACTTTGCTTCCTGGGCATCTTTAACATTGTCTGTGCCTGTTATCCTGGTTGCTTTCCTCAACTTTCCCGAAGACAATGGGCGTGATGTTTTTATTATTATTATTTGTTATAAACTGTAATTTTTTCTGTTGGAGCAAATTTTGAATATTATAAAACTAAACAGATCTAAGCATATCAAAATGAGACCTCAAGAAGCAAACAGCATTTGTTGCAGAGCATGTGTTGCTCAACTCTGTAGGAGGGAAGCAGAACTAGAAAACATACCAAATTTCAAAATACCCTTTATTTCTGTGATCTGGTTTAGCATTGTGGTGGTTTGACCAGGAAGAAGTGGGAATTCTGGGAAGCTGTGGTCAAACCAATGAAGGTTTTGGGTTTGAGACTGGCACCTGGTGTAGCCAGTGGGGTTTGGACACACCTCCGAGAATACACAGGGGTTAAAAGCAGGGCTTTGGCCTTGGGAAGCTCTCTTGGGACGTCGCGGCGAAGAGGTCAGATCACCCTCCCCTGTCCAGTCGCTGCTGCTGGGTGGGGGAGGGGCAGCCACGTGGTAGGCCCGGGGCCTGGACAGAGATGGGGGTGAGAAGGCCCTCAAGGATGGAAGGGTGGAGGGGCCCCAAGAGACATCGGGCAGCCATTCCCCCCCCCCCAGGAGGGAGAGAGAGGGAGAGTCGGCGAGACGGAATGTGATAGCAGCCGGCCCAGGAGGAGAAAGGGGGGAGAAGGGTGCAGCCCGGCCGGCCGCAGCAGCAGCACGTGTGGGAGTATCATCGTTCCGGGACAGACAGAGACTGAAAGTTTTAACCCCTTTCTTTCATGATTGGGGCCTTGCAAAAATGCTAATCCTCCTCGAAGCTGAATAAGAAGGGAGATAAGAGATGAGATGAGACAAGGACCTGGCCCGAAGAACGTGGAGATGATTGAATGGGGAGAGATGATTTGGAGTGGCCTTTTGGCTGGACTTTTCTTGTGGCCATGGACTCAGTCGTTCCTGTGACACAGACTGCACTTAGGGGGGGGCAGTGCCTCAGAACCAGGAGGGTTCACCGTGAGGACCCCCCGGCCCCAGGGGGTTGGAAAAATATGGGGGGGACAGATGTCCCAAAGCAGAGACTGTGCCTTTTTGGAGTGAGACAAGGCATCCTTGAAAGACAACCCTAAAAGCAGCTCTGGTCCATGCGTCAGTGGTGAGAGCACTGGGCATGGAAGGAAGATGTCACAAGCGGCAAAAGGACTTTTTCCGGGCGGTGCCGAAGTGACAGGGAAGCACACGAGGTTTCAGTGTGTTTCCAGGGGAAGCCTATGGAACAAGAAGGACTCCTTTCCTCTTCATGAACTGAAGTTTGAGTATACTAAAGTGTGGTGCCAAGGCTGGGCAGTTGGTGTTTTTGGGAGAATGTATCGGATTGGGAAAGTCAGGTAGTGGGGAGGAGAAAAGTGGTTTTTTGTAAGGTTTTCAATTTTTTTTCTTTTCCTTATAGTTTTTCCCTATTTTCCTGTAGTTTAGGTAATAAAGTGTTCTTTATGTTTAAGCTAAAGCCTGTTTTGCTTATTCCTGGTCACATCTCACAGCAGACACCAGGGTGAGGGCATTTTCATGGGGGGCACTGGCTCTGTGCCAGGCTCAAACCATGACAAGCATCAAGGATTTTGGTCACTTAATGCGAATTGAGCATGCTGACGGAGGCAGGAACTCTGTACTGTGCTATTGTTAACCTGAGGCTAATGGGGGAGGGAGAACTCACCTGACAGGAATGCAAATGCACCCCCTGCATAGCCATTCCTGTGGCCACATAGGAAGGATATCAGTGCCATTTAGTGTGGGATTAATCAGTCACAGAGTGGCTTTGAGGTTTAGCATTTGTCAAGAGTAAAGAAGGGACTGGACGCTTACGTGATGAATCATATAAAGATCAGCACCTACAGTTACACCACGAAGAAGTGGGAGAAAGAAAAATATGTCCAAGAGTTACTGGAAAGAAAAACAAAGCCTAATGGTTTAGAATATAATCTTCCCTCTAAATGAAGCATAAAGGAACCAATTCCCTTTTGGTCATCAAGGTTCAATTAGCAGTTTTCTGAAAATGAGCTGTCTAATGCAGGGCATGGCAAGAGAAAGGATATAGGGATGGCTGGGCTGGTGACCCAGTGTGGTACTGCTCCTGTGCCACACTTATTAAACCTTTCAGGTGACGCTGTGGGGACAGAAATTAGACTCTGCAAACTGCTCCTACCATGGGACAATGCCACAGCCAAACAGGGTTTGGCTTTGCACTTCCAAAGGAGGTTGTGGCAAAGTGGGAGCTGGTCTCTTCTCCAAGGCAAGTAGTGACGGGACAAGAGGAAATGGCCTCAGGATGCACAACAGGAGGTTCAGGATCGACATAAGGAGCAGTTCCTTCTTAGAAAGGATTGTGAAACATTGGAACAGGCTGCCCAGGGTGGAGTCCCCATCCCTGGTGGTGTTCCAGAAACCATTGGATGCGGCACTCTGTGCTCTGGGCTGGTTGACACAGTGGGGATAGATTACAGGCTGGATCTGATGATCTCTGAAGTCTTTTCAAATCTCAGTGATTTTGTTATTCTCTGTCAAGTAATTTGTACAGAAAACAAGGAACTTATCTCCAGGGTGAGGAAACTTATCTATGAAAAGACATCCCCATAAAGCCTGAGCACACAGGAGGCCAGGCACCCCTCTCAGCTAGGTCAATAGTGCAACAGTAGCACCAGAACTGGTCATCCCATCCCATCCCATCCCCACCTTCCTTCCCCCTCTTTAATCCCTCTCTCTCTCTCTTCCCTTTCACCCCACCTTTTGTTCCAAATCCACCACCATGTGTATGTACTTGGAGATCAGGGACAAACTCACATAGATTTGTATGGCAGGTGTGTGTGATTTACCCATAAACTTTATAAACTTTCCCCGACCCTCTGACTTTTGTCATTCCTTTCCACCAGGAGTATCTGTGGATCTTAGGAGCTCCCTTCCCTTTTGGCGAGGACACCACAGCGAGTCCTTGCTTAGTTTGCAGCACCTCTTCCTGAATTCTCCTCCTACACTGACTAAAGCATCATGCAGAGCCCACTTTGGATGCTTTGCTTGTCCTCTTGTTCCTGTTTAAGATGAGAAGTATCATTTTACTGTCCTACTGCACCTTTTCATTAACACGAACACGGAGGGACAGCATGGTGGCAGCCACCTACCCTTTGATTTTTTTTTTTAAATACACACCACACACGTTCCCTCTCTCTATCTAATGTCTTGGTTTATTTTCATGTATTTATAAATTTTCTTAAATCTTCCTTATTGCCAAATGTACTTGCCAAAACAATGAGCAGGAAAAGTATTGTAATAATTCCATCATCTTTACAAAACAGTTTTTCAGAGCATTTTTGGGTGTATTAGATTATGGTCTGAAGTGGTAACAGAGGAGATAAAGAAAAAGCTGAAGGAATTTTAAAAATTACAGGACAAATACAGAATTAGCCAAAAACTCAACAAGATGAACACTGGAAGGAAAACTATGACTTTAAGCTTAGTTTCCTTTTACTGTTAGGGAATCCTTCTTGGGAACTTGGGAAAGAATACTTTACAGGAATACACAAAGGAAACACATTAAGAACTATTCTTTTTATTTTGACAAAGAATTCCAAGAAGATTCAAAGGAACCTCATTAGAACTAACATTAACCAGAAAAACTCAGCATTAAAGGCTATCACTGTAGGAATATGTCACTGAAACATTTTTTTTTTCCTCCTTTCCATGAAAAGGTGGACCTCACATCTAGAAACATTGGTTAATGTAACAATAGTAGCAAGTTACAGTGTTGTAAACTGAGGAAATGTAAATTTTTTAAGGGGGAGGATTATTTCCTATAAGCAGCATAGTACAGTTTGTAAGGTTTTTATTTTTTAATGCACAGGTGCACCTTATATAAGGTTCATTTAGGTTTGTCTACTCCAGACTTGTTTATAATTAATAATCAATAATTTTGGGCATGATTAATCTTATGTATCCAATTTCTCCAAATGAAAAAGCATGAATACCAAATATGTATTTAGTTTCAAGCTGCCAGCATCTATGTTTGCACAAAATCTTGAGAGAAAATACTCATATTTGTCTTTGTCATATTGTCCTGGGTTGACAAGGAAATGAGTTTTTTGGGAAGTTCTGGTCACACTGTTATAGGTAAAAGTTAAGTTAAATAAGGGTATAGTTCAATTATATTGTATTAATTATGTTATATTAATTGTATTACATTAAAAGGGGAGACTTATTCGAATGTGCTAGGAGAAGGGTCCGGGCTTTGGTGGAACAGTGGTCTGGCAGGGCAAGGCAAGGTCGAAGGCGGATTGGATGGAAGATCTGACCAATCATTCGAAGCCCTGCAGAAACGATTGGTCCAGAATGAACGGCGTTAAGGACCAATGAGAAGTCTGGAAATGGACCAATCGTCATGTGGATCCAAAATGGACCAATCGTCATTCGGATCCAAAATGGACCAATCCTGGACTCAAAAGGGGCTATAAATGGGGTGGGGGAAGTTCAGACGGGTCAGGGTCCTTCTTTTGGGGTATTTGCTTTTTTTGGGGAGAAGCCAGTGCACTTGGGGGTAGCGCACTGTTCTGTTTTTGGCTCGCTGCGTGGATGCCTGGGCTTATCCTGGTTACTCTGTTCTTGTGGCTATTTTAATAAACGAGAACCTCTTTCTCTGGAGAAAGTTTGGCCTCATTCATATTCATAACAACACCAAGAGGTGCTCAAATTTGAATATTGGCACCTGGTGTGGCCACTAAAGACATGGATACGCCTCTGAGAACACAGGGGGTTAAAAGCAGAGAACTCCCAGGGGAACTCTTTCTTGGTTCCTCCCCTTCGAAGCCACAGGCTGGGCGAGGGAGGGGAAGCCATGCCGCCTCGGCCTCGGTAGGCTGGAGCCTTGGACAGAGAAGGGGGGTGAAGCCCCCTGCAGGACAGAAAGGTGGAGAAACACTGGGATGTTCTGGGCAGCCCCAGAAAGAGAGAGCCCCCCCCCGCCCAGAGAGAGAGCCTGCCACCTTGAAATTATATATCATGTGCTGGCAGCACAGCTGGCCGGCTGAGAAAGGAGGGGGGCTGCAGCAAGAAGGTGCCTGATCGAGGTGGGAGTTCTGGGTGGGCAGAGCCCAAAGTTTTAACCCTTTTCTTAGACAATAAAAACTAGTTCTCCTTGAATGGAATAACAGACAAGACAGACATGAAATAGAAGAAAATGAGCAAGTGTAATGAAAGTCAGAACAGTAAAAAATGTCAGAAAAAGATAAAAAAGAATCCTAAGTAAGAGGAGATGATGGAGTAGCCTTTAGCTGGACTTTTCTTCCATAGCCATTGTAGCCTGCTCTGCTGCCATGGGAGCTGGACAAATGCCAGCTAGCCGCTCCCAGTGTGCGGCCGGAGGAGACCACAAGATCTGCCACTCCACTTAGGGTTCTTCTCAAGAACCCCCAGGTAGTGGTGCTGTCTGTGGCGTGGGTGGCACAGGTGAGACCATCGCTACGAAATTCTGAAATGAAGGAGAGGGTGGACACTCGTGTGGATGCTAAGGGGCTTTATTTCCCAGGGAGGACCAGGGACAGGCGTCAGAGGAGGATGGCTTGAGTAGGTCCTGATAAAGGGGATGGGCGTGACAGGAGGAAACACGAAGGAACCAATAAACGACGCTCAGGGGAGGAGTGTGGGACACAGCTGGACCAATAAGGATTGCACAGGGGAGGAAAGAGGCTCTGGAGGCAAATCATACATCGACTAAGGGATGATTGACATGGAAGGTTCTCCAAATAAAAGGGGGTTGGTTACAATGATAGACAGGGGAAGTGGGCAGCCCCAGGAGGAAAGAAATAAACCTATAAGGGCATAAAAGAAAGGATCAAGGGATCAGTCGCCTTGAGGGACAAGCCATTGGCAGGAAAACAAGGGGAGGAACCATTATGAGGGAAGTACATGGGGGGAACTGAGGAATAAACCATATTTTTAACTTATAAAAGGGATAACCAACTTTACAACTGAACTCATATAAACACGTTAAAACACACAATGCCACATAGCCATAGAGTAAATCAATTTTTCCTGTAACACAGAAACTGCAGTTAGGGGGATGCAATAGCTTCAGCCAAGAGACTGACCTGCTGCAGTGACGCCAAGTGCAAGAGAAGAGAGAATGAGAAAAAGATGAAGAGGGTGTAGTAGTGCCCTCTGGCTTCAGGAAAAAAGAAGAAAATCTCTGTTCTCAAGACCCGTAGCCCCAAAAAAAGTGAAAATAAAGGGAAGACTGTTCTTCACAGATAAGAGATAGTTATTCTTTAATACTTAGCAAAGCATCCTTAAAATAGAACCCTATAAGCAGTTTTAGTGCATGAACAGTAGTGAAAGCACTGTACGTAGAAAAAAAAGTCACGATAGCAAATTTTCTCCAAGCAGTGCCATGTGTGACATAAAAACACAAGAAGTTTCAACGGTGTTTCCTAGAAAACCTACAGTACAAAAAACGTCTCTCCCTTAATAACTGAGAATTAATTATCTGAGGAGCAGTGATGAACTGAGAATTAATTATCTGAAAGATGGTAACTTGATTGAGAATCCAAAGTTTTGTCTCACTGTGCTGTGTTAGAAATTGAGTGAAGGGAGGAAGAATATTTTTAAAAGTTTTCATTTTGAATTCTGTGTGTTCCTTTTATTATAGTTGTAGGTTAATAGAATTATTTTTTCTTTATTTCTAAGCTTAAGCCTGCTCTGCTCTATTTCTAGTCGCATCTCACAACACTAATTTGAGAAAAATATATTTTCATAAGTACAGTAGCATTGCACCAATGTCAAACCATGACAGATATGCAGGACGAATGTTGGAATGCATGGACATACTTTCATGTGCAAATGAAAGCACATGCAGTGGCCTAAGGGACAGTGAGAATGACTGGTAATCTGAAGTACAACAGATACAACGATCAGTGGGGAGAGGGTGAGAAATGACAGCGACTCTTTCTTCTTCGGGGAGCAAATGGAAAGGAAACAACCTTTCAAAAGTCATCCCAAGGAGGAAAGGGAGAAATTTCTTGCACAGCAAGGACAGGGAGCTGCTGGAGCCAGGCCAGAGCAGGGACACCAAGGGCATCAGAGGGATGGAGCAGCTCTGCTGGGAGGAAAGGCTGAGGGAATTGGGATTGCGCAGCCTGGAGAAGAGAAAGCTTTGGGGTGACCTCATTGAGGCCTTGCAGTGCCTGAAGGGAGCCTCCAAAAAAAATGGAGAGAGACTCTGGACAAGGGCCTGGAGTGACAGGACAAGGGGCAATGGGTTCACACTGACAGACACTGACAGACAGCAGGTTCAGATGGGATGTTGGGAAGAAATTCTTTCTTATGGGGGTGCTGAGGCCCTGGCACAGTTTGTCCAGAGCAGCTGTGGCTGCTCCATCCCTGGCAGTGCCCATGGCCAGGCTGGATGGGGCTCTGAGTAGCCTGGTCTGCTGTAAGGTGACACTGCCCTTGGCCACATCCTCAGGTGACACATCTGTAAACAAAGGCAGTGTTAGGCACTCTGCATTTTTGGACCATGAAAATTATGCTGTGTCTTCTGTTAGGTATTTCTAGGTTTCAGCATGCACATATGAGTTATGCTTGTGGCTAGGGCTAAGACGGAGTTGGCAGGAAGCAATACAATCCCATAATAAGCAGTATTGTATCATATCTCTGGAAAGTAGCAATACACTTGGAAAACATAAAGTTTGCACATGGGTATGAAGATTAATTTTAGTATTTTGTTCTTCTTTTCAAAAATCCTCTAAAATTAAAAATCTGTTTTTCTAGAGAAGTCTATGTTTAGTGTTTTTGGAGCAATCCATTTAATTGAGTTTAGTTTTAAGCCAAAGGAAATAGGCCCTTCTTTACACCCAGTTGACCTCTTCAGGTTAAGTGGACATTTACACGTGGACAAAGGGCATAGATTTGTTTGGGCTGTTTTATCTAAATCCATGAACCAACTATCACATAACTGTGTCTTCCCACAGGAATCTATCCAGCCTGCACAGCTAAGATGTGGTAACCCACAGGAGGTAAAACCCATGATGAGGCAGAGTAAAGTGGAGCTTCAGGAGGCAACCTCAAGACTGAGAACTGCAAATGACTTTGTTGTGGTTTAACCCCATACAGTCACTCACTTTCTCCTATCCCACTGCGAAGGAAAAAAGCTGGAACAGTCTGGGTGAAAGCCAGAAATCTCGTGGGTTTAGACAAGGACAGTTTAATCAGGAAGGCAAAAGCTAAGCAGCCAGCAAAGCAAAACAAGGAATTAATTCACCACTTCCCATAGGCAGGCAGATGTTCAGCCATCCCCAAGAGAACAAGGCTCCTTCAGACACACCTGGGGAAAAAACTGCCATCACTTCAGACATCCCCCACTTCCTTCTCCCCAGCTTTATAAGCTGAGCATGATGCCAAAGGGTCTGAAATGTCCCTCTGGCCAGCTGGGGTCACCTGTCCTGGCTGTGTCCCCTTACAATACATTGTGCACCTTACTCGCTGATGGGGTGGGGTGACAAGCAGAAAAGGCCTCAGTGCTGTGTAATCGCTGCTCAACAAGAACTAAAACATCCCAGTTCTCAGCAAGAACTAAAACATCCCTCGCTTCCAGCATAAATTCAAAACACAGCTCCCTGCCAACTACTGTGAGGGAAATTAACTCTGATCCAGACAAAACCAGCACATCCTTCAACTCTGAATTTCCACATGCCTGCTTACAGCTCTGAAACTCTCCTGTGACTTCTCCATGTACTTGCATTGAAAGCCAGTTTAAACTCCATGAATTGAAGTGGACCCACCAGGATTTGGGTATTATGCGATATAATAAGCGCTGATAACAGAATACATGGAGTTGAACTAATTCCAAGGCCTTTTTCAGACTCATACAGGATCCACAAAATTCACACTTCCATTGCAATGCAGTATCACGGCAAGTCCCTGTACTTTTGGCAGAATATACCAACCTGTGTCTTTATGTTCTTCATTGTCAGGATAATCCTCTTAAAACCTCTTTTTGCAAGTGATTTTTTTTTCATGGATTGTATGTATTTTATTGGTGCAGTAATCATCTTGGTTCTGAATGTCTCATTCCCTTCCTCAAAACCTGTGGGGTGGTTTCTGGAGAGAATCCTTCTATTTCACCTGTATACACGTGTTTTGGGGAAACAAAGTGACATAATGCTTTCAATAATTAGTAGTAAATAAATTTCATAGAATATCCTGAGTTGGAAAGGACACACAAGGATCATCGAAGTTGCACTCCTGGCCCTGTGCAGGACAGCTTTTAGTTATGCTAGTAAAGAGCAGCTCAGCCTGGGAGAGATCCTTTATAAATGCATAAACAAGGATTGTATCTTTTCTAGTTTTGAGTCTGGCACTTATTTCCAGAGATCAAATTTTCTCTTGTCTGTCATTTCTAGTCCTGCAGGTCCAGCTTTTCTCATTTATGACCCCTAAATTCATTTTTCCTGAGGGAAATGTCACAGTATAACATAGAATAATTATGGTTGGAAAAGACCCCTAAGACCAGCTAGCCCACCCACCAAGCCAGCACTGACCAATGCCCCCATGTGCCACATCTACATGGTTTTGAACCAGAGGGACAAATTTAGCTCTAGTGAAGCTCTCAGGGGTTTTATTTTGCACAAGAGCAGCAGCAAAGACTCTGCATTACACCTGATCCTAACTCACTCCTTCCCCACACTGCCAGTGAGCTGACGTACTGGGAGTATTCACAGTTTAGGGTTTCAGAATTCCTGTGTTCCTGCTTTCCATAAAGGCAGCCCTGCTGCCTGGCCATCTGCACTGCCACTGGCTGGAGACAACAGCAGCATCACAATCACCATGGTGGGGTTATCTGATAGCCATTAAATGGAATCCAGATTAGCAGAGCAAATAGTTGTGAGTCTGCCTGATGGCTTTGCACTGCAAGACTGAGCTGTGGCAAATCTGGAACTTGGTGCTGGTGTTTTTGCTTTCTCACTCAGGTGCCACATAAGTGCCCTCATCCAAGGGGACTTGGAGGCAGCTGAAGTGACATTCTAGTCACCTAAAAGCAGTGTTTGGCTGCATATCTGTGTGCATCTTGACCTTTTCAAAGGCAAGGTGAGACTCTTAATTTTACACAGGGTTTGTATCTCCTGTTCTTTAAAGCAATACTTTTTTCATCTGCAACATCTATGGATTTAAACATTTTTTTCTTGTTTCACCTCTGTGAGAGATCACAAAGCAGACTGAGGGCTAGACTGAGAAGATAATGTCTTCAGCATTTTTCTAAAAGATTAAGAAGGTGCTTTCGCATGTTTAATTTAGACTACAATTTCCTCACTGGGCTTGTTATTCAGATGTTCAGATCCTCAACCTACAGTGGAGCAAGACATACAATCAAAGATATATCTTGCTCTCAAATGCTAGAGATTAGCATGATTAATTGCATGGAGCCTTCTAACAGCTCAAAAGTAACTTTCCCCTTGAAGCTCATTTTTCTCACTAGCTGGAAGCAGAAAAACATGCATTTGTCACCGGGCAGAAGAATTCCTAGAGCTGAACACGCAGGTGTTTGTTTTTTTTTCCCTGAAGGATCCCAAGTGCTGTAGAAGAAGGGCTGTCATGGCCCAATCTTTCTCTTTGGCTTGTGCTGTTGTACCCTCTGCTCTGCTTGAGGGCTGCTGAATTGGCATAGAGCTTGTTACCTCACTGGAGTGAGAACAAGCTCTTCCCTCCTCAGAATTATCAGTCAGTGATCTCTTCAGTTATGTTTTTATCCAGGGCTTCTTCTCAGCCTTCAGAACCTTTCTTTTGGCTGCTGAGAGATCCTACCACCCAAGTACAAGGGAACATGATTAATAGGTTTATACATCAGCCTGGGATGACAGGCTGGAATTTCCCACTGTTGCTAAACTGCTCTGGTTATGGGCTTTTAAAATTAATTTTTCCCACGGACCCTGATAATTACATTTTCCATTTAGCTCTACTGGTCAGTTTGCACTCATACTTGCAGCTTTCTGAAAAGTATTCTTCAGCTGAGACCAGCAAAGCCGGCTGCTCCTATCCCAAAGAACCAAAAATTCCTTTGGGCTTCCCTGAGGATGCTTTGCCTCAGTTTTGAACCTCCTGAAAAGCCAGGCGTTCGTGAACCCACGATGAATGAGGGCTGGCCAAGTATGAATGATGGAGACATTATACCCTCTAGTGGCTGGAATATCTGTCACTCCAGCGCCTTGGCAGAAGCATTCCAGGATTCTGGAGGCTCCTAAGGGACAGTGAAATAGGTGGTGAATGTCACTTAAACTCTTGTGGAGCAATCCTTTATAATATATTGACAACTCAAGAATCAAATAGAAAGATTTGCCCAGAAAAATGAATGCCAAATTCGTGTCCTTGTTATCATCAAGAGTTCCCTTTATTGCTGGCAATTTCAGCACAACACAAACCAAGAATAACTGTAGCAAATCACTTTTTTGTTGTTATTTTCCCCTTTTTTCTTTATTTTTTCCTTTGGTTCTTAGATAATCTCAGCTGCTAACCCAGAATTACCACTAATTGTATGAAATAATGCAGCCAAGTATCAGACACTTTCCATGCTTGGTTCACATCAGCAATATATCATTCAGGGTTAAACAAAAAACAAGGTTCACATCAGCAATATATCATTCAGGGTTAAACAAAAAACAATCTGCAGGAAGCAAAGTATCCTAGGTTTTGGCATTATTAAAAATATAAACTTAAAAATTGACTGAGAGCAGGAAGGGTTTATTATCTGACATTTGAGCTCATATCCCTCAAGGTAGTTTTGTTCTTATACAACAACAGTTGCCTCAGCAAAGCCATGGGAGGGATAAGCATGTTTAATTCATGCCTGCTCATATAGAGGAGGTTGCAGAAAGCTGCTTACAAGTTTGCTTTTGAAAGTCTGGTGTTTGGGGTTTGCTGAGCTATTTGCCTACGGGCAGGATGACATTCCTGTGGCATGTGCTTTCTTGAATTCCACACAATATGCTGTTGGTTTTTTTTGCCTAAAATCAGAATTAAAAAAAAAGGAAAACTCCTTCAAGAAATAGTAAATGATAGCAAAAGATAATAGGACTTTAACTGGTTCTGCTCTGTGATGAAGCATATATTGTTTCTAAGGTTTGGCAGTGGCAAACTGGTGTAATAACCCATTATTTACTGCAGGGTTGATCCAAACCACCATCCCATTTTTGGGTTCCCCATCACATCATTCAAAGCAAGGTCATTGCATTTCAGCACTTCTGACAGAGCTGACAGAGTCACAGGTTTGTTGTTGTCACATGTTAGTCCATCCATTTCATATTGAACTAATTAAACCAGCATTTCGTAATTTATTAGACACATCAGGCTAATTTCTGCTCTGTTCATTATGGAGCTCCTCTGAAGAGGATTGACTCAAAGCTGGTGTTCAGTTTTGTTGCTTCTTCTGCTCTTGCCATGAGTCAAAATGCTTCAGTGAACCCTATCACCACGGGCGCATAGCTCTGCACTAATTGTTGCACAGCCATCCATGTGTCAGCACTGGCCAATGAAGAAAACAGTAACTCTAAAACAATTACATAAAAGAAATAAAATTTCTTTTGCCATACAAAAATAGCACGAAATGTCCAGGTGTCTTCAGCCATAATCTTGTGTCCTTATCAAGAGCCAGATTAATCAACATATGAAATGCAGAGTTTTCAATGACTTCTTTTCCAGAGCTGTGCTAATGGCCCAGCTGCAAGCTTTGGCCCGATGTGGCAGGCTGGGGACATGCATTTGTGTGCCTCCCCTGTGTCACCACCACCAGGTAGCCAAGGGTTAAATCTCAGAAAAGGCCCTGGCTTGCACAAACAGGGACAAGCATCTCTCCTAAGATGATAAGGGGTAATAATCACTGGGACATAATACAGACACTAATAAATGGCATCTGGGGAAAGACAAGAGATTCCTCAAGGAGTCCTTTGGGGGAAAAACTAAGATGACTTTTTGTTTTATTAGGCATCAGAGATTCTGCCCAGTTGAGCCTTATGGCACAAAGCCAGTAGGAATCATGCTTCAGTAGTCCTACTGCTTGTGAAATGGCTAATTTCACAATGTATTTGGAAATCCTTATTAAGGCTAACATTGTTTACCCTCCTTTACAAGGAGAGTTCAAAATCCTTGTTATTGTTCAAAATCCTCATTGAAAGGTTATACACTGACTGAAAAACAACAAAACTGAGAGCAAGGAGCAGGTCTGGCCATGTATTTGTAATGTAAGGGAAAGAAAAATTCAGAGACTTGGGCAAGAAGTAGAGAAGAGACATTAAGGAAACAAAAATTCATCAGGGAAAAAAGAGTCCTAGAGAAGAGGAAAAAAGGATTGAGGACATCCACTGGCAGGGTTGAGGGATGCGAAAACATACAAAGGACAGGTGAGCTGTGAGAACTGAATATCGATGGAAAGACAAGGTGTCAAGACCAAGAGAAAGGGCCTGGGTGTTACTTTTGAAGCTTGGCTGATGATGAGGCACCGGAACCCTTCTTACTTCAGAGAAAATCTGTTAGCAACTGAAAACCTTCCAGGGTCCAAACTTCCCTGGCTTTTTGCATCTGGTAGGAAAAAAAAAACCTGAATAGGCTACAAGTTCAAGATGGCCTTTGGAGATATACCTGTTTTTTACAAGAAATGTGGGCATTTCTCATGGCCTGCACTTTTTTCAAATAGCAAACTAAAGCAGGCCCTGCTCCCTTTTTAGTTGATAGCAGTTATTCAATTGATATTGAGGGACTTAGTCCAGAATGAGACAAAACACTGATGCTCCTCTAGGTAGCTACACTGGCCATAAAAACCACTAATAAGACAAATAAGACTCCCAACAATCAGTGTCCTATCTATCACCTTATGCTACTTCTTGGAATATTGTTAGAATAAACCGTATGAAAAACAAAATGTCTTTAAAGAAGTGCAATAATGTCTCATGGGCAGAAAGGGGTGAGGAAAACATGTGAGAAGCATCCAGCAGACAGAAGGTGAGAGCAGGAGGAGGGAGAGGCAGGGCTCCAGTCACCCAAGCAGAGATTGCCCGCAGCCCATGGAGAGGGCCACTATACTGACTGCCTAAATCCTATGAGCTAAGCCTCTTAATGAAAAGTTCTATTAGAAAATGAGAGTGAAATAATTTCAGTTACTTCATCAGTTCATAAGCTGGTACCACAGCTTATGGACTGGTGAAGGTGAGGACTCATGCTCTTTTTCCAACAATTTCTTTTCTTCTCTTGGGGAAAAATATGTTCTTTAATTTTCTCTGAGTATTTCACTGCATTCTCTGTGGCATTCCAGAAATCATTGATAGATTTTTAAGATACTTTTGTGTCAGCTCCAATTCTACCCCTCCCTCTGTATTCCAAGAACCTGTTTTCTCTTCCTAGATCTTCTTTTCTTTTTTCTTTTTTTTCCCCCTCTGAACCCTTTGCTAACATCTGCAGTTTCTTCGTCAAGGTGCTTTGACAAAGAAATTTATATAAAAATCTGGCTCAGCAATGGAGTGGCCAGCAGGAGCAGGGCAGTGATTGTCCCATTGTCCCTCTGTAGTGGGCAGTGGTAAGACCACATCTCAAATCCTGTGTCCAGTTCTAGGCCTGTCACTACTAAAAGACATTGAGCTCTTCACTGAATGGCAGGAATGGGCTGTACAGGGAGGTGGTGGAGTACCCATCCATGAAGAAATGACTGGATGTGACCTTCAGTGCTTTGGTTTAGCTGACAAGGTGGGGATTGTTCAAAACTTGGACTTGATGATCTTGGAGGTCTTTTCAAACATTGATGATGCTGTGGCAAATACAAGATTCATATATTTTCTTGTTGAATTCTATGTAGTGCTTTTACTCTGTACTCAGATTTCTTTTTATATGAAGTGGGTCTTTTTCCTCCTCCCCTCTTTTTTTTTTTTCCCTTATTTCAGGAGCTGATGCAGAGACAATTTTTATCAGATCAAATATTCTCTGTCAGGCTGAATGGGCCCATTAAACTGCCTCTTCAAAAGAAAGTTGTCAGAAAATGAGCATGTGAGCCACACTACTATGAGTAGATCTGTCTTTCTTAGCCACAATAATTTTATTTTCACCAGTGCCACCTCAGCAGAGAGATAAAGAGATTCTAGGAACAGATAAAAGGGACAGCAGGCTCCAAGCTGGAACAAAGGATAGCCTTGCTTAATAGTCTGCTGATTTCTGATTTCTACTGGATATAACCTAGGCACTAGGTTCCAGGGAAAGAAGAGCATCAAACTGAGTTTATTGGCTCCTGACAAGGCTTTCCCAAAGTCTTTCTGGAGCTGGAAAAGCCCTGGCCTCCCACAGAGGATTCTGTCACTTTAGGGAAAGAGAGGGAAAGAGATCAGGATCATTAACTTAATTTCCTGTCTTTTATTGAAATCAGTTCTACACGACGACCTTCAAGACAGGTGGACCATGTTAAAAACAAGGCAAAACAAAGCTAAACCCAACAAGGACATCAATCTGATTCTGGATAAGAGAAGTCTTTAGAAAGTATTAGAAAGAGAAAATAGTTTCCTCAACATTTGTTTGCAACATGGGAATCCATATTTCATTAACTTACACAACTTTTTCCATTTGGAAATGTTTTTCCCTAGTTCTTGTTCCATCCCTTGTGTTCTGCATTCTTCTCTTCGTTTCTCATTTCGAGAGCTGCTTCTTCCCTGCTCAATTTTTCCACATTTTAACAGTGCTGAGAAGTAGCCACACAGTACTGGACAGACAGAAGCATATTTAGGGACTATCAGTGCAGTTAATATGGAACAGGTGGGAAAAACTCACATTAAAATAACAACAATCTGTCTAAGGCCCAGTTCCCTGCATTTACAGCTGGATTGTGTTTCACTCTCTGAAATGTAGCAGGGTCTGCTCTGCCCATTGCTGTTGAGGGATCTTCCTTTCCTGCAGGCCGTAAAATACCTGGCAGAGATCTCAGGGAAAGAGGTTTTTTGCCTTATCTTGTGTAAGACAACTGCCCCATGTTAGAAAAGTCCGAAGAGAAATTGAAACACCTGGAAATGTTTAACTGAGATGAAAGACAAATATAAAATGTTTCAAGCTTTGGAAAAATAAGGAATTGTGTGAAGTGATTATGTTGTTCATGGTAGTCCATAACAAAATAATGATGGGTATCTAATGACATTTAGATGCAGGAAGCTTCAAAGTGTTAAAAGCTCTAAAAAATAATGTAAGGCTAAAGTACAGTGAGAAACTAAGAGGCAGAGAAGCCAAAAAATTTAATCAAATTCAGAAAAAGATTGAATATTCATATGCATAACCATTTGAAAATACAACAAATATTTTGTCACACAACAGATCAAGATTTTAATAGGAGAGGAGAGGAGAGGAGAGGAGAGGAGAGGAGAGGAGAGGAGAGGAGAGGAGAGGAGAGGAGAGGAGAGGAGAGGAGAGGAGAGGAGAGGAGAGGAGAGGAGAGGAGAGGAGAGGAGAGGAGAGGAGAGGAGAGGAGAGGAGAGGAGAGGAGAGGAGAGGAGAGGAGGAGGAGAGGAGAGGAGAGGAGAGGAGAGGAGAGGAGAGGAGAGGAGAGGAGAGGAGAGGAGAGGAGAGGAGAGGAGAGGAGAGGAGAGGAGAGGAGAGGAGGCTGGAAGGGCTAAGGGAAAACAAAAGCTCCTCCATCTTAAAAAAAGACGAATCCCCTGAAGAAAAAGACAAAAACCCAAGAAAAACTAATCTTTTCTAAAGGAGTTATTTCATTAAATCATTCCAAACAGGGCCTCTGCCAGACTCCACTCCCTTGTAGTAACATAAATAGAATGATTCACTTTCACTGAGTCAAGAGCTTGGAGGTTGCCAGTAACCACTGTGTTTCATGGGCTTTTCAAAGTCAGTAGGAAACAGCAAATTAAGGATCAGTTAAAGCTTTTATATACATGCCACAGTATAGAGGAGGGATCACACATCCTTGCAATTGTGGTGGCTTCCAAACACACCACACCGAAGGAGGGCTCCAGTGGTTTGTGGAAAAAGATGTTTCCCCTTTTTCCTGGATGTAACACTCGCACATTGCTCCTGCTGTGGCTTTGATCCCCCCAAAAATACTTCCAGCTTGTTAACAGTGGCTATCACATATAAATTTCTGCTTTTCCACTCTTTCCCTGGACGTTAACAGGTGCAAAATGGGAGAAGGGATTCTTCTAAGTCTTTTCCTCATTTATTACACCTGCACATAGCTCAATGCACAAAGTCCTTCAGAAGCTGGTATAGAATCACAAAATAATTTAGGTTGGAAAGACTTGTGGCCCCTGAGTAGACCGTGAGTAAATACTGAATTTGAGCCCTTGCTCAGGGCTGTGTCCAGTTAAATTTTGAACAGCTCCAAGGACAGAGCCTTCACAATTACTCTGGGAAACTGTGGCAGTGCTTGACCACCCTTGTGGTCCTTTTATCTGATCAGGCTTTCTTTAGCTTTAACAAGACTTAACAAACCAGGAAAAGAAAACAAATCCCTCTGTAGTTTCTAGATGTATCATTGGAAAGACCCCATGAAGACCCTGCTGATTTCCCATGCTAAATGAGACTCATTTGACTTGGTTTTACTTTGTCTCCTCTACATGGCCCCCTTAGCACCTACAACTCCCCAGTTTTAAAAGAGATGCCGTGGGCAATATGTCCGTGGGCCAGAGTAGTTTCCCTGTGGGAGTCACTCAGACTTGGCTCTGAGGGCACAGCCTGAGTTAAGAGTTACTGTCTGATCTCAATCCCTTCCCCAAGGGAGCAGGATTACAAGATTAGCTGATTACCCTGCTGCAGGGATTGGGGGTTTAGCAGGAATCCAGCAGTGGTCTGGCTGGCATCAGTGTTTACATACTACAATCAGTTCTATGTGAAACCACTGCAAACTGTTTTCTTTATACCCTGCATTTACTACAGCTCAATAGAGATATTGTGTTCTAGTCTTGGCATTGTTAATTTGAATCTTGACACTCTTAATTAAAATAAAAAAGATAAATCAGTTGTCGTGTAGAGAAACCCAAATTTCAGTTTTCAAAGACGCCAAATAGTAAGAATCTATTTAATTAACAGCAGCAGAGAAAAGTGTTTTAATGTGCACAGGTTTTAGGTTTTTGCTTACTATTTGACATCAGCTTAGCTGTTCTCAATGTCCTGGTTTAATAAGTCATTCTGGACAGTGGAAAAGTCTCAACATCATTAATACTGCTCAGAACAACTTAAATCAGGGAAGAATCCTCAAATTTGGTGATTTTCCTCCCTACATTGGCTGCTCCTAAACACATCCCCAAAATGCTTGTACCATACCAGGCTTCAGCAAAACAACAGAGAGGAACAATCAGCCAGCAGCAGCTCAGGACCAGCTGCTGTGGGATTCCAACTCAATTTTCTCCATTGAGGAAACCAAGTCTTTCCTGGGATGTGCTGTGACACAGGCACATTTAATTTGCTGCCTTTTCTGTTCCTCCTCTCAGCACTTTCTACACATGTAAATACAGATAGATTTGCCCTTGGTTTCCAAACAACAGCAATTCTAAAGTCCTTGATAGTTCTGAAAGGATTAGAAAGGCTGAGCAGTGCTGGGAAAAAAAGAGCTCCTCGGGAGATTTGAGGATTGCAATGATTTCTGCCTAGACAAACCTTTCTGGGTTTGGTTCCCAGCTTCACAGTTTGCATGCCGGGGAAATTCTGTCATTACATTAAAAAAACTCCCAAAAAATCAAAAAGCCAGCAACAAGAAGGAAAATGTATTTATGACTGGGTGAATAAAACTTCTTTAATTGTGCTGGTGGGTAGAGCTGTCGTAACTTAATAGAAGGTGCTCAGAACTCCAAGCATTTAAAAATATTTTCCTTAATAACATGTAAGGCAAGGAGGTGAATCTGAACTAGAGGAGAGGTCAGGCTTAGTCACCTAATTTTCTATCCCTCCCACAGGAGTCCAGGGACTTAGACCTTTGCTTTCATCACTGAAAACAGTGCTTGGCAGAGATCATGAAATTAACAAGAGGATGACTCCCAACTTTAAGAGCTTAGCAAACTTCTCTTAAGGTTAGAAAATTGATTTAAAATGCAACTGCTGAGTTTTTAAAATAGCTATCACAAACAAAAAATCCCAAACCACCAACATATTTATAAGACTTCAATTTGCTTCTTAAAAGCACTATTATTATTTCATTTTGAAACACTCTTTTCCTGTTGTTGGTGTATCACAAAAGAGCTTTTCCACAGCAATTTGTGAAAATTTAGAATTCATGTTTTATTTTTCTCCAGGAAGTTTGTGAAAATTACTTTTGATCCAGCATTGTGTGGTAAGATCAAATTTTCTCTTAACTTACTAAGCTTTCTAATTTAACTTTTCTGGCATTATTCAAAGGCAGCTGAAATGGTAAAATTCAAACTTGACCTATTTTTCAGTCTTTTTAAGCCAAATCTAAGACTATATAGAAAATTATTTTGAAAGCTGTTCATTTTATAGTTTATTTTCTAAACATATGTATTTAAACTTTACCAGTAACACCCAAACTTTGTCCCAATCCCTAGATATGGAGACATCCACTTTGCTGTCATTGCTAGACTGTAAATTCTAGAAAAAAATTCTAGAAACTGAGGATTCCACATTCAAATATCAAACCAAGCAGCAAAAGCTTAATGTATTGTACTGACAAATCCAACTACATTTTTAAGCAGAAAAGAAATAAAATCATAAAATACATAATGTTAGGTGATCAATAAAGAGCTGAAACAATATATTTGCATAAAGGATGTGTTTATGTGTTTATGACACATTTCTTAGGCAATACAGCTCCAGTCTAGTGAGCATTAATATAAGGTCTGTGATTTGGTTTGTAGGATCTACAGTTTAAATTGGAATAGTTGAAAAATACTTCCTCTCCAAAAGGTAGGAGAACAGTTTCTTCTTCCCATTGTTCCTTTAGATAGAAATCCTGATTTAAACTGCTTTCAAATGCCTAGTGTTTTAACCAGCTGGAAAGAAACAAGAAGTACCTCAACTCCCTGCTCTTGAATTTTCAGCAGAATCTAGAAGAAAAAGTCGGAGTATCCCCACTGGGTCCAAAAAAATCTTAGTGGGTTTTTCCAGATAAAAACTGAGCAATTATTCAGACTTATTTAGAACAATAGCTTAAAGGTTAAAAGTCTCGTTTTGGAACAGCTCCAGATTTGAGACTTAAAGAGGAATAAAGCCAAGAGTTGTGCTTTTTACATTTTCCCTCTTGGTTAAGGTGTGTTCAACAGCCATTCCCAAGACCTACTCCCTCCGTTATGAAATTGATATTGGTCTGCCTCCAAAGCCATCCTCCTCCATCCTCCAGAGATGAGGAATCTCAGCATGGTGAGGGGGGTTGACAGGACTGATAGCAATCACTTATTCACTCCTGGGTGAGGGAATTGGTAATAAGAGTGGCAAGTTAATGAAGAATTAAGTGTTGGATCTGAGATCTGGGAAAGATTTCTCCAGAGATTATTAAAAAACATGGTAATTCTTTCACTTGGCAACAAAATCACCACCTGAGTTGAAGGGGCATAAACAAGGAGGCTAAATCACATCTCCCACCTACCAACTTTTCACTCAGTGGCTCCCATCAAGTCAGCACAAAAGTATGTCTTTGTAAACAGATTGTGTTCAGTTTCTAAAACAAATAAGCATGCAACCAAATGTCTTCGTTGTGTAAAACACTGCAGGCTGACATTTCCACACCTGCTCCTGCCAGCAGCATTCTACTCTGAGGACAGCGCTTCCTCCTGCAGGATGAGGGGGATCCAGGTTGCTGGCAGCCCAGTTGTGATTTCCAGCTCCCATCTGGGATCCGGGACAGGGCTGAGAACTCAGGTTTAGGCCTTACATGGGTATTTCTTGTGCCTAATGTCTCACACACCTCTGAAACTCAGAATCTTAGAATCACAGAACAACAGAATGGCCTGGGATGGAATGCACCTTAAAGGTCTTCCAGTACCAACTCCCTGCCATGGGCAGGGACACCTTCTACTATCCCAGGTTGCTCAGAGCCCCATCCAGCCTGGCCTTGGACACTTCCAGGGATAGGCCAGCCACAGCTTCTCTGGGCAAATGTCCCTCTTGAGCTTCCCTGTAGGCCCTCCAGATATCAGGAGGTGCTATGAGGCCTCCATGCATCCTTCCCTTCTCCAGGCTGAATAGCCCAAATGTTCCCAGCCTGTCTCCATAGGGAAGGTGCTCCAGTCCCCTTGTCACCTTTGTGAACTCCTCTGGACTTTCTCCAATAGTTTCATCTTTCCAAACATATTCTGGTTTTTGTACACGTATTTCCAAACATAGGCTCTCCAGACTAAGCCTCTAAGCTGAGCTGAAGTCATCTCCTTAATCAGACCACACATCAGTAATGAGTTCAAAAGGAGATTGTCACCCCAGGAGCCTTGTCTTTGGCACATGTAGTTCACAATCTGACACTTGTGTGGCAGACAAAAAGTCCCCAAGAAGTGATCTTTTAGGAACTATCCCTCACATAGTCATAGTCCATCCTGCTTTAAATCAGCGTAAAGGTTTAACAACATTTTTCTTTATCTCACCTTGAAACATGAATGAGGAAACATGGCAAGGAGCAGAACAACTTCTAAAAGCAAAGACTTGGATGTTCCTGATGTTTAAGGACTGAATCCTGAGCTTAGTGAACCCAGCCTGCTCTGTTTCCAGGAGACAGCTCCTATTCTCTCCCTAAACAAAGAGGTATCAGTTCCCAGAGCCAAATTCCCAGAATTTGGGATCCAATGAGAACACAGACAAACAGAAAATAATATGTCAAGACACTTGGCATAACATAACACATAAGCATGGAAATTCTTCCCATTTTCACCTGCACTGTTATTCATCATGAAGGCGGGAAAAAAGGCTGTATTCAATGGCTTGTAGAGAATTTCTGTCACTTACATTGATGCATATCACTCTCAGGCCTTCTTTAAATAAAGACAGGAAACAACACAGATATGTACAAAACAATTCTTCTGAATGTTGCAAGAGGAAAGGCAGAAAGAACTGGGGGTTGTTTAGCCTGGAGCAAACAAAGATTCAGGGTGACCTCATTCCAGGACCTGAAAGGAGCCTGTAGGAAGGATAGAGAGAGACCCTTGACAAGGGCCTGGAGTGACAGGACAAGGGGGAATGGCTTCACACTGACAGAGAGCAGGTTTAGATTGGATATTGGGAAGAAATTCTTCTCTGTGAGGGTGATGAGGCCCTGGCACAGGGTGCCCAGAGTGCTGTGTCTGCCCCATCCCTGGCAGTGTTCCAGGCCAGGCTGGATGGGGCTCTGAGCAAGCTGAGCTAGTGGATGGGGTCCCTGCCCATAGCAGGAGGGGTGGAACTTCTTTGAAGTTTTTGCAACCCAAATCATTCATGAATCTATGACTTTATGGAAGTGGTGTGTTAGTCTCAGCAGTTCAATCATCTTTGTCAACCACTGTCTTCCCCTCTGCTTTTGTCACCTCTGCTCTACAGAACGGCTGTGAGATAGTAGGAACAGGGACATAAGGTCTTAGTACTATTTCCCATAATCCCCCTTTATTAGAACAAATCCCTGTATTCTCAGGGATTAGGGTCAGGCAATGTCTGTTGAGCTCTCAGCCACACTGCTGCTGGTCCTGACACTAAGGTGTGGAATGGAGAGTAAAAAGAAATTCTTTACACCCAAATCAGAGATCAGACATTAAATGGCTCAATGTACCATATGCCAAAACCTCTTTAGTGCTTGATGAACAGTTCCTGTGAGTGCTGTCCTAGGGACAGCCACTGATTTATCTTGATTATTTCAAGCTTCTTTTATGGAAGCTCCAGGTTTCCTGAAGCAGAAATTTCTTCTCAGCAAAAAGACAGGGTAGCAGCACAGGCTCAGAAGACAAACGCCAGAGAAAATAATCTGCCCAGCAGCCACACCACAGAAACCTCTGGTTTGTTGGAGTTTTTTATGTGCTGATAATAAAAAATCTTGCTACGTTTTAATGTGAGAACCATGTGGGGATGTGGGGGTGATAGGTATTCCCAAACAGAGGATACAGTAAGACCAGAGTGTGTTTTCCTCAGACAGTCTGCCCTAAATTGCAGCTTGAGTACCTGTCTGAGAGCAGATGATGGGATCACAGGAGGAATAAGGAGCAGCTGGATGGGTATTTTCTGTGTGTATGGGTGGTCATCTGACCTTGGCTGGACACCAGGTGCTCACCAAAGCTGCACTGTCACTCCCCTGCTCAACTGGACAGTGGAGAGAAAATACAACAAAAGGCTCATGGGTTAAGATAAAGACTGGGAGAGATCAGGCATCACTTACTGTCCTGGGCAAAATAGACTCAGCTTGGGGAAATCAGTTCAATTATGTACCAGTCAAATCAGAGTAGGATAATAAGAAATAAAGCAAATCCTGAAAACAACTAAAACAACTTCCCCCCACCTCCCCCTCCTTCCTGGGCTCTACATCCTACCCCTCAGTGGAGTAGGGAGATGGGGAGTGGGAGTTATGGTCAGTTCACCACATTGTTTCTGTTGCTGCTTCTTCCTCAAGGAGGAGAGTCTTTCCCCTGCTCCAGAGTGGGGTCCCTGTCTTGGGGAACATGAACTTCTCCAGCATGAGTCCTTCCTATGATCTGCGATTTTTCACTAACTGCTCCAGCGTGGTTCCCTTCCATGGGGGTCAGTCCTTCAGGAACAGACTGCTCTAGCCTGGGTTTCTTCCATAGCGTCACGAGTGCTGCCAGCAAATCTGCTCCAGCCTGGGATCCTCTTTCCACAGGAGTCTGCTCCAGTGTGGGCTTCCCTCAGGGTCACAGCATCCTTTGGGCATCCCCCCACATGCCCCCTTTGGGCAGCAAGGGCTGCATTGGGGGCTGCAGGCGGATCTCAGCACCCCTGTGGGCTGCACCATGGGCTGCAGAGGAATCTCAGCTCGGGTGCCTCTGCTCCCTCCTCACTGCCCTGGGTGTCTGCAGGGGTGTTCATCTCACATCTTCTCACTCCTCTCTTCTCTGGTCACAATTACCTCTTTACTTACTTCTTAAAAAATGTTATGGCAGAGATGCTCCCACCATTCCTGATCTGCTCAGCCTTGGCCAACAGCACATCCATCCTGGAGCTGTTCCATCCATCTTGGAATTCGTTATCTTGAACATGGAGGGAGCTTCCAGCAGCTTCTCACAGAAGCCACCCCTAGGGCCTCCCTGCTACCAAAACCTGGCCATGCAAACCCCATACAGTGTGTATGCGGGAGAGAATAAATATGACAGAGCCAAACTGTAATCAGCCAGCTGGAGAATAAAATAGTTTTGACTCCATGAGATATAGCCTGTGCTTGAAATAAAACACCTGTGCTGAAAGGAGGCTCTCCATGGAGCAGAAAACAAACAGATAAGCCTTGAAATTCTGGTATCCAGAGCATTATTTCTCCCTTACTCATGCTAAGAACTAAAGACGGCTTTTGCTCTTCTCTCTTCTCCATGAGATGTCATCACCTCTCTCCCACCAAAGACAAATTCCTACCTACCCCTGGCTTCCAGTTCTTAAAATTGATTACATTTTCAATGAAAGAGGAGCACAAATCCAGAGTCTCCCTCTGCTGGGTATCACTAACATATGAGATCATGATACATCTTACCTCCTGCTCCAGAAGAACATTTACCTCCTGTCAAAAGGGCAGCTTCAGCAATGAAGCCCATGCCAGAGTAAGTGGCGATTATGACATGAACCAGGATACGGGAGACTCTCCCAGAAGGGCTTGGAAACTTAGTCTCCCATACGCCTGGTGAGTGTCCTAAATTTTAATTTTACCAAATGGGAATCTGGGCCTGGGAATGTAGATGAAAATTAATATATCTCTAAAAAGGCGGGAAGGAAGGAGGTGTCGGAAGGGAGGGAGGGAGGGTGGGAGAGAGGGAAGGAAAGAAGTGTCGGAAGGAAGTGTTGGAAGGAAGGAAGTGTCGAAAGGAAGGAAGTGTCGGAAGGAAGTGTTGGAAGGAAGTGTCGGAAGGTAGGAAGTGTCGGAAGGAAGTGTTGGAAGGAAGGAAGTTCGGAAGGAAGGAAGTGTCGGAAGTGTCGGAAGTGTCGGAAGGAAGGAAGGAAGGATGACAGTGACACTCCAGTCACACACACTTCAGCTGGGAAGACCATGCCCTCCTCCTAGAGCATTTCCAACATTAGGCAGTCTCAGATATTGATTACCAGATGTTTTCTGACCAGATGTTTCCTCATCTCACTCCCAGCTTAGCAAACCCTCTAGCATGCTTTTGGTGGAGCTGTTCTCCCTTGTGAGACAGAGAAAGGAGTGAAGGTTTCCTAAGATAAACTTGTGATAAAGAAGTGTTTATCACATAGTTCTGCAATTTCTCATGCATCTCTGATGAAGTCACCTGTCCTATGCTCAGTAATCCACCTCCCTCAGGCTGCTTGGAGCCTGCCAGACCTCTGAGGAGTTTTCTGCAGCTGCCATTTAAAAAAAAAAAAAAAAAGTAAAGAAAATAAAAGACTGCTGAGATGTTTTCTCCTTCTGCCTTTCAATGAAAATTCCCCCAAAATACAGCAATGGTCATTCCCAAAAATAATCTGCCTGTCAGAGCTCAAAATAAATACAATTTTAAGAACATCCCATCCCTTGAACACCCATAAGGTGTTCAAGGCCAAGCTGAATGAGGCTTGGGACAGCCTGGTCTAGTGGAAGGTGTCCCTGCCATGGCAGGGGTTGGATGGAACAAGTTGATCTTTAAGGTCCCTCCCAGCTTAAACCATTCTTTGGTTCAATGATTTGATAAATAAGAAGGGAAAATGACATGTGGAATCTCCTTACACTCCTGGGCATGCCTAAGGAGTTTGTTCTTAAAGCTGAAACATGTTCAGGTCTCTAATTACTGGTTTTTTTTTTTTTCGTTTTTGGCCCTTACTTAACTCTAAAGAGCTGACTTCATAAAACTTGAGGAAGTTTATAAACCCTAGGTTTTATAGGGTTAGAGATGCGACTAAAGGAAACAATTATAGTGTAAAAAATCATATATATCTGTGGTTGCTTTTAAAACTCTACAGCTTTTCTGAGCCATATTTCTGGTAAATATTCAAGCAAATACAGAGTATTTGTTGATAAAATGAAGGGTATATGGTGTATTGGCCCATCTCAGAAACTTTCTGAATAATTTACAGTAAGTTGGCATGCCAGGTACAATTGTCCATTATTTCCAATCATTCCTATAGGTCATTGTGCAAATTGTCTTTTTACCAAAATGTGACGATTACAAGATGATATTAAAATAAACTATTTTATTTTACTTCAGGTCACAAAATTAATCCTCATTTTCATTAAGAATTTCTCTTGCATTCCAGAATTGTATTTGTATCATGTTTGGTTAGACATCATGTTGACAGTCAATAGTGTCACGGATGCAATTCCTGAAGGCATTTATTCCTATGACTTCTGTTGGAGTTTTATTGGTAATCTCCATGGAAGAAAATAGGCAGTTTCTCTTAGCAAAACTGTGAACAGATGTCAGGTTTGTCATCAGGATTTGGGTCTGTCACAGCACAATGGGTTATTTATTTATGGGTCTCAGTCCTGTCACATTGTCACCATCTTTAAAGAAAAATTTGCATTGACTAGAGCCAAAGAAGAGATATTGCAGAGTCACAGAATATTCTAAGTTGGAAAGGACCCACACGGGTCATCAAGTCAAACTCCCGGCCCTGCACAGGATACCCCAACAATTTTTGATAAGGCTAGAATACTAAATAAAATGTAGAGAACACTTGATTCTGTGAGGTAAAGTATAGACTTTCTGCCTGGATCAAAACACATCTCTTTTCAGCTTTGAGTAATTTCCACTGTGCTCTACTTTCTGCTCCCCCTACATCAGTCAAAATTACGATCTCTGATTTCCTGGTACTCTTTCAATCCTTTATCTGCTTGAGAGCTTTTATTACATTGCAAAGCTTACATTTTTATCTCTCCATGTATATTAGATAGAAATGGACCCTGAGATAGTACTGTTTGAGATGTGGTGTTAATATGATAGGTACAATAATCTTACAAGTAGCTACAAAAGGTAGATAGGGGATGATGTGATTTTAGGAGCTTGTTGAAATGTCACAATTTGTCATAATATTATGCATTTGAATAGCATAAGCAATGAGATCCTTAGCTGTGTGGTATTTTCTGATTTATTCTTTCCACATTGTCCATGAAAGAAAGAGGTTTCAGAAGAAAATTTAGAATCACACCACTACTTAAACCACTGCATTGGAATATTTCTGTGACTTTTTCTGCTTCTAATCACTGAGAACTGGCACTTTGAACTTGTGAAAGTCTCTTTGACTGCACAAGAAGAATTCATGTGTAATACTGTAATGCCCAAGTGCCTTATGGGAATGAGGTAAATCTCATTAAGTCATTTCCATCACAGCCTGACTATCCACGTGGGCATAAAACATAAAACATCAAGTTTACAGCCCCATTGGAATGATATAATTTCATTGCCATCCTCTTTTTTAAAGCACCTTTCATCTGGCATTATGTTAGACAGAAGTTGAAAGCAATGCTGATAATTGGGTTGGTGACAGAATATATCCAAATACCGTTCACTCCCAATACAGAATTAAATTCCTATTTTAGACAGACATGTCCACCTTGGATACATTTATCAAAAGTCTGGGGAGACAGCTGAAATTAAATAAATGCCACATGGTTTATGGGCACTGGCTGATGTCCAGAATGCTGAAATGGCAGTGCAGAATTCGAAAGGCTCAAGCACGTTGTTTATATGGGCTGGCTTAAATCCAAAATGGCTACAGTAGGAGAATAATACATTGGTAACAGGGCCTTCTACTCCTCCTTGAGGCCAGCAAATGCAACACTTCAGCTGGGAACATGTGATCATTATAAAACATAGGCACATAAACCTCCAGGCACAGATCCGTCATGATCCTGAGCACTCACACCTGGCAGGAGAGAGAGCAAGAGGCATGGACACTGCCAGTCTCTCAAATGGATCGATGGAACCATGGCTTAGCTCTCTGCCATGAACTGTGACTCTTAGCTGAGACAGGCTGCTGATAGCTTTGCAGGGCTGGTCTGCTGGGTGGCATTTGAATTTACAGTCTGGAGGTTTGTGAGGAACGGTGCTTAGAAGGAGTATCCCTGCTGTCTGCAGGGTCTGCAGCCCTAATGCAGAGCTCCTCAAGACCTTTTCTGTTAAACCGTTTAGGTTTAACAGAACCGTTTAGGATGGAAAAGACCTCCAAGATCAAGTCCAACAATCCCTCCCCAGCCTTCTTCCTGGTGTAACAGATCTATAGCAAGGTCATGGACTTCATTTGGCATTTTCAAAATGGGTTTTCTGGAATAAAAATAAGTCCGCAGGTGCAGGGCTTCGTCATGTTTTATGGCCATGCAGTGCTGACAATGCACAAAAAAGGGGTATGGGTAACCGAGGCTGCTTTCCAAAGGTGGGGAAACACGGGCCATTAGACACATACAGATCCTTGAGATCCACATCTCAGAAAGGTCATCCCTAATTCCAGCTGAGTGCAGAACTAGCAGAGATCACACTGATTTTGTAGCCGTTAATTTATTTTTCATATTTATTTGCCATTGGGAATTCTTGCCCAAAATCTTAATAATAAATCTGGCCCAGAGAAATAGAATCAAGATCCCTTGGAAAATGTTAAGAGACTGGAAAACAAGTTCATATTGATTCTCAATAAGCAAAACAAAACAGAAACCCCAGGCATTGTTCATGAGACAGGATTTCTAAAATACTCTGTTTGGGGAGTTTGATGGCTTGCTTGCTGCCCAGCTTGAAAGCTTTCAAGCATTTCTGCTTTCTCAATGCAGGAAGAAAGCTGCAATAACTTAAATTAAAAAAAGAAAAAGCAAAAAGCAGCCTTTCATGTGCCATTGTGAACCTCGAAACTTTGCCTTCTTGATCATCACCTTTTTTCTACCTTCACACTTGTGCTCTGCTCCTTTACAGGCAGCATTAAGGTCCTTGCTTTTCTTTAATGGAAGTGAGAGAAATAGACCAGCATCTTCAAGGTAGTCTTCTGGGGAGATATTGCTTGGATTTTCCAAAGAGAAAACAATGTTCCAGTAAAGGAGTAATTTTCCCATACAGCATCATACAGTTGTTCAAAAACAGAGTTTTTTTCATCAGGAAAATAACTCTCCAATAAAGTCTGCTTCATCCCAAACAGTCTAGACAAGGGCTGTAATTAGCTTCTGGCCATTAGATGATTTACAGACAATTCCATCCCAAAACCTGACATGTAAAACTCAAACTCTTCAGATTTATTTAATGCAGATGTTTTAAAGATGAGCAAAGGTAAATATCTCTGAGAACTGTGTGAACCCTGCTAATGCTTTTTTATCTTGGTTTCAAAAGCTGCAATTCAACTGTGTGTACATGAGAATCTGGTGCAACTTGAGACACTTGAAGATTCCAAAGACATTCACCTGAGCTGGACAGAAATGACACAGGGTAATGGAAAATCTTCTGAAGCAGTAGATCCAGACAAAAAAGGATACCACAGAACAGCTCAGAATATGTTACATGCTGATATTTTAATAGCTGAGTAATGCTCCAAACCTGCATTCTAAATGAGAGCTTTTAAGATTTGATTTTTCAAGTATCTTGATGCACATGTGTATTTATGAGAATCTTGCCCCACAAAAAAGCAACTGAAAGTGATTCCAGCTCATTGACTTAGAACCAGATTATGAATTTCTGTAAGGACAGTCTCTTGTGCAAATTGCTGCCTTTAACATTAGTCTTCAGGGACATCAGTGAAACGTTGGTACCACAGAGGCTTTGCAGAAGAGCACTTTCCTGGAGCAGCTGCTTAACGTGCTGCAGAACTCACATTTGTCAGCATGGGAAGGAGATCCCACTCTCTTTTGGCAGTGTTGAAAGGAATAAAGGCTTACTTTTGTTCCCAAAGAAAGTATATCTCTCTGGTTGCACACATGATACAGCAGTGCTGAGCTAAGGGAAAGGACTGAATCCTCAAGGATCACTTTTCAGAACGAAGACAAACTTTTACTATCCCTCAGTATTACTGATAGAATCTCAGGGTGCTCCTGAAGAGGACAGGCTCTGACAGCTGTGAGAGCGTATCAATCATATGGCAAATTTCATACCCTTATCTCTCACTAAAATAAAGGTAGGAACAGCAAAGCAACATCTGGATTTATAAAAGCAGCACTCAGACTGAATTGTAAAAACGGGTTTGGAATTCTTACAAGGTTTGACACTATTATAAAATCAGATTTGTGCCATATCACAAAAATATTGTGGTTTTTCTCCATCTAAATAAACATTTTTACTTAAGCAAATGAGATAAAGAATATTTTATCTTTCTGAGGAAAATAGAATGAAATAGAGACTTAATAACACACAGCGATAGCAATACACAGTTTGACCACTTTAAAATAAAAATGGATAAAGAGGTGGTATTGTGAGACTACAAGAGATGATTCCTGCATTTCTCTGGAATGTTAGGAAAGTAGTTCTTCAGAAACATGCAGTGTCCTGGGGCAAGAGCTGCTTGTGATACATCTGTGATGACAGCAGTTTGTTAGAGACCCAGATTAGAGGGAAATGTTCTGGCATGCAGAGACTTTAAGGCTCTAACACTACAAAAAGGATGGTAGTGGCTCAACAGAGCAGAAATCTTAAGGGGAGATATAGTCAGGGCTGAAGACATTCAGGGTACAGCCCAAGAAGTGGTGGAGGGAGAGCACATTTACATAAACAGATGGTACAAACTCATTGCAGGGCCTCCCTTTTTTGTTACATCTCCCACTTCAAAGCTGCCCTGCTGAACATCCCTGCCAGGCTGCACGGGGCAGCTGGGGATGAGCTGGCATTGCCTGTCTCACATACACAGCTTGTGTGCTCAGCTCAGCTCCCAGCAGGGAATGGGATGATTCTCCTTCCCCTGCAAGTGTCACTGCAGCTGCCACCCCTCTCGGGAGCTGGAAGGGCCATGTCCATCCACACCCCTCTCTCACAAGGAGAAGGGCAGCATCACCACTGCCACTTTTCTCAGCCTTGATCTCATGGCCTCTGGAAAAAGTTTCTTTGCAGTACTTGTTTGATACCTTATGGTCATCTTTCATCCATCTGATGCTGCTGTGGGAAAAGGCAGATTCTCTGTTACTCTGCAAACTTTTCAACACCATCTTCCTGTCTGATTTGGAGGTAAAACAGGGCATTAAACACAAAACAGATCCTTTTTTAACTGCTGCATTCTGTGTCTCCCATCTCTTCTGCTTTAGTGTTTGGAGAGTGACACGTGAGGAGCAGCTGAGAGAACTGGAGGGGCTCAGCCTGGAGAAAAGGAGACCCAGGGGGGCCCTTCTGTCTCTGCACAACTCCCTGACAGGAGGGGACAGCCAGGCATGGGTTTGGCTCTGCTCCCAGGGAACAAGGGACAGGCAAGTGGAAATGTCCTCAAGCTGCACCAGAGGAGGTTAAAGAAGAATTTCTTCACTGAAGAAGTTGTAAAACATAGGAATGAGCTGCCCTGAGAAGTGGTTAAGTCACCACTTCTGGAGGTTGTTCAAGAAATGACTGGATGTGACACTCAGTGCTCTGGTGTAGTTGACTTGTAGTTGTAGGGTGGTGTTTGGACTGGATAACCTTGGAGGCCTTTTCCAGCCTTAATGAATCTGTGGAACTCATGCCTTTGCTAAAATAAGTTCCCTTCCTCCATTATGGCAACTTTGATGTGTTAAGAGGTGTGTGTGGATACACTGACACCTTGCTCATGTCACATCCCTTCCTGTCACCTTCCTGCCTGCATAAAACGGAGAGAAACAGGCTGACAGTGGTTGCACTCCCTGAGTTGGCCCAGGATGCCGAGGCATGAGGATCCATGAAAAGGACAAGGAGATGTTTTCTGCTTCCTAGATTATTATGACTGCAGAACATGTGAACTGTTCTGCAGACGGGAAGATGGGCACAGCATGGAAAAAGAGACTTCAGACATTGAGCTTTCTGTGTTTGTTATTCATCACTTAATTTATACTGGAAATGAATCTGAGAGGAGGAAACCTTACTCAGCTTTTAGCAGAATTCATCCCTTTAGTAAAAACATGAGATCACCTAAAATGTACCTCTGAAGGCCACCAGAAAGGAAGATAAAATTTGATATGGCATTCTTGAGGTTTTAGACTGAAATAGGGTAAGAATAGGAAAGAATCCTCTATCATCACACCTAGTCACCTCCAGTCTGTGCCTTTGTACTTCATGAGGGAGGAAACACAGAAAAAATAGATGTACAATGGTCCAATATTTTCAATGGCCCTTGTAAAAGAATTAGTCCTTTCTTTGAGGGTAAAGTTTTGCTAAATGTCCATGAGAAAATGAGGTCAGGCTTTGATTTATTCTAGTCTGGACATTTATGTGACTTTGTTTCTTCCTCCTAACTTGGTGTTTATAAGAGACCACCCCTGAAATCTGAGAATGTTGCAAAGATTACCCAGGCCCTTCTAAAAGCATCATCTCAGTGGGTGTGAGATGGAATAAGATGATTTTGAGATATCAGTAGCCAAAGAGAATTTCAGTCTAATCAGTAGCTAAAGGGAGTTTAAGTCTAATATGTGGATGCTGCAACTTCTGCTTGTAGAAAGGAAGCAAAAACTACCAAACCAGGACTATGATGTGCTTTGTCTGCTCGTCCATTCTCCAGTAGGATGCTGGAGATGCTGGTGCTAGGAGATGCCAGACTTCTCTATCTTTTCTTTTAAAACTTCTTGTAATACCATAACCAAGACTTACAGCGCTTTAAGTTGAACTGAACCTGTGATGAATGAATTCAAATATGAAACAAACCAAGACTCATTTTTACAGTTTCTCCAAGGAGGGACATGCTAAAGAATCATTTGGTGAGTTGCTGCTCTCTACTGGGAAAAAGATGTACGAAAGACTATCCACATGGCACATTCCCTATAGTGCATGTTATTCCAGTCTTATCCATGAACTGATGTACTAATTTAAAGTGATCTTGACAGTGAATTCCCAAGTTAATTTGCCTAAATAATTTCCTACATGATGTCACATGCATGTGCACTCCTATCATAAAATTTCAATAGACTGATATCCCAATTTACCTGTTCTCCTTTCCTCTCCCAAACTCATTCATTATCCTCATTTACTGCTCCTTCCACTAAGGTCCCTGGCATCAAGTCCAGTTCAAAGTGCCTTGTCCAGCTCCCAGGGATGTGCCTGGTGCCTGTCACCAACTGCCAGCCTAATTTCTTCCATGGTGAAAAGATCTCACATAGCTGTGACACTAATTTGAGTAAACAGAAGACTTGTCATCACAGAAGATGGACTTTTCCTGGAATAATATGAAGTTATAACCTTTCCAGGAGATAAAAAGAAGGAAGAAAGTGTTCCTAACACTTTATTCATTACCAGCTACAAAATTCTTCCTTTTGTATTATTTTTCCTCTTTTTTTGGTTTATTTCTTTCCTTTTGCTGTCTTTTTATTCTTCTTCCCTCCAGCTCAATTTTCGCTCAATAGTTTTCTCAAATACACCAGTATACCACAAGAGTATAAATGCTCAAAACTACACTTTTTTTTTTTTTTTTTGCATTAAATAGCTGGACTGAAACACTTCTTGCTGCAGGAGATTTTACACCAGGAGATGCAGATAAACTTGAGGTGACTCTAAATGCTAGAGCTTCACTAGAAATGGAAGCTGGGGGAGACCTGAGCAGAAATGCCTAAGATAGCTCAGGTGTCCAAATAACCTTGGAACTGAGTCAAGATTTTGTCAGGAATTATCAGAATAAAGTCTAATATTTGGGGCAGGAATCTGATGCAGGAATCTGCTACAGACCACCTGCTTGGGAAGAGGAAGCAGATTAAACCCTCTTCAGCTGGTAGAAAAGTCTCGAAGTCACGGGCTCTGAGACTTGCTGTGGATCATCAGGATCATTGAAGTCCAACTCCTGGCCTTGCACAGGACACCCAAAGAATCACACTGTTATTATTTCCTCATGATTGCAGGAAGAAGACAGTTAGGGAGCACTTAAGCCAATTGTTCATGGGAATAGTTAATATGGCTGTGATGTGCCAAGGGAACTATCAGTGTCGCTGTGAGACTCATCATCTTCAACAGCTCATGGCAACCAGAAGTTACTTTTGACTGAAAAGGGCCAATGTCACACCCATTTCTGCTTGTCGAGAGAGGGGGAGAGGCAGAACTGCTACTTAGGCCTTCTTATTTCTCCTTGTGCAGAGAGCACCTTGCTTTCACTAAATGCAGACTTCTGACTTTGGGAGGGGCATGTTTGAGGCCTCTTAGAGGTGTGACTTGAACAATCAGCCCTTGTAAGGCCTCACCTGCAGAGCTGTGTCCAGTCCTGGGCTCCTCAGCACAGCAGGGACATGGAGCTCCTGGACTGGGGCCAGCGGAGGCTGCAGAGATGATTCAGGGCCTGGAGCATCTGTGCCAGGGAAAGGCTGAGGGAGCTGGGGCTGTCCAGCCCGGAGAGGAGCCCCAGCTGAGAGGGGCCCTCAGCCCTGGGTGTCCCTGTGTGCAGGGAGGGCTCCGAGCAGGGCCCAGGCTCTGCTCCAGGGCCCAGCAATGGCACCAGAGGAACGGGCAGGGACTGAGGCCAGGAGGTTCCACCTGGGCAGGAGGCAGAACTTCTGTCCTGGGCAGGGACGGAGGACTGAACAGATTGAACAGAGAGGGTGTGGAGTCTCCTCACTGGGGATATTCCAGACCCCTCTGGACACAATCCTGTGCCCTGTGCTGTGGGATGGCCCTGCTGGAGCAGGGAGGTGGGACCAGCTGCCCCACTGTGGTCCCTTCCAGCCTCAACCAGTCTGTGCTTCTGTGATCAGACATTTCTCAGGCTACACCTCAGCAGGTTTCTGCATTTCTTCTGGGCTTGTTGAAAGGAAACAATGATTTCTTATCCTTCTTCCACCATATGGGGAATGTAGGATGATGAAGAGCTCCAGCCTGAATGCATCACATGTTTGTGACTCTCTGGTGTACTCTGGTGTACATATACACCAGCCTGCCATAGGTATCCTGACACATAAATCAGCTGGGAACCAGATGCAGTTTGTCTACAAGAGGGAAGCAAAATCTGGGGGCAATTTTTTTAGGATGCTGGAAAAAATCTCCATGCAGATTGGTTATTAACATAGACTGCAAGTTGGTCTAAAGAACTAAAGAAACAATCTTTAGCCATAACTCATTCCTTTCCAGAGCTTTTATAAAGATCAGACACCACAAATAAAATCTAACACTTCCCTAAGTGAGGAATATCAGTTATAAGAATGATGGTAACTAAAAACTGTTTCTATAAATGCTTTTGAATTCAAATATGTATCTAATGCGTATGTTACGTAACTATAGTGCACACACCTGGCTCGTGAGTGGGTATATGCATGAATTCCCACTTTCAGAAATGTATTAAAGACTGTAAAAGATGTTAGGTCAAGCACCTAAAAGAGAGAAAATGTCAGAAATTAAGTACATCCTGGAGAACTATAGTTCATCTCCTGTGAGATTGTAATGTGATAAATTCTGGAACTGAGTGATCCTAGACCTTTTTTATCTTTTCCTCTTAAAGCACTTCTCTCTCTGCATGCTCTAAGTGCTCTGTATTTGTTCACTACCAATTTACTCGCTCACTTCTCATGCTGTGTGTGGCCTCGGGACACACATCAAAATCCTGTTCTGAAGACAGAAGGCTTCATTTCCCCATGGAAATTCCTACAAGAAGCAAGCATAAATCACCTCCCTGAGTCCTTCAGTGCCACAGTGAGGGAAGGGAAAGACATGCTTGACTGAGCATCTTGTACTCCTTGTACTTTAGCAGCGTGTCTGAAGGCTTCATGAACAAGAACATTTATTGCCAAAAACATCCCTTACTGATGGGGACAAGAAGAAGATGTTAAAGTAAGAACTATTGCTCATGTGACAATTGAGTCTGAAGGCTCCAGTTATTCAGAACATTCTTAGGAACATTAGCATGCTCTGTATCTGGTCCCCTTGTATCCACAAGGACCCAGAGCTCCCACAAATCCAAAACCGGGATGCAAAGCAACCCACAGCAGCACCTAGTGCTGGATCAGATTACAGGCTGTGCCATGAAAGATGGTGCTGTTGTAAAGCTCCTCAGACCCACCCATTGCACTGACAGCAGCCACGAGGAGTCCATCTCAAGTCTCATGTTTGGCAGAAGGCAGCTGAGCCCATGCGTGTGACCTGCCGTGTATCGCATATGACATCTGCTCTAAAATTACTAAGGCAATAAAAGGGACATTTCATCAAAGGGCATTTTTCTGACACTTGTGTGAGTCATCTCAGCCTAATCTCAGTTCCTGGAGTTTAGGGAGCAGAGGACAGCTGCAATAGTTTAGCATTTCTAGTATGGACCATCGCGTTTTGCCAGCAAACCACAGAACTGTGTGCTGGCATGGCTCTTGGTTCCATTCCAGCTCCAGTAGGGAGTATTTTGTTGGCTTTAATTCCTGCAGCTAAACCCAGGCCACTTGTTGCCTTTAGGTCTCTTTCTTCTTTCCCAGCTACTTCCAACTTCATCATTTGCCTGCAGTCTTTTCCTTATGGTGCCTGCTGTGTTTCCCCTGCTATATCTTCACTCTTCATCACACATCTGATCAGTGCTCACCAAATTTACACCTACCTCTCCCAATTCCTAATCCACAGATTCATGAGGAAACTGGTGAATTCATGTTCTGAACCATGTATTATAAATTGTTTCTGTGTTTTGTAGGAAAAATCTTCCATTAAAAGCCAGCAACTTTCTTAGAAACCACCCAGAACTCAGGCAACAAATGTGCTTAATTATTGCAAAGGCATAGAGGGAGCAAATAAAGCAATTTATCAGTTCCATTCACATTCATAGACAAGACTAGCCTTATGCACAAAGAGGTAACATTTTGCCCCCTCTGAAATAGCTGCAGTGAGATGGGATTTTCCCTGTAGTCTCTACTTTTAAGTTACCAAATGCAAAAAGCTGTAAATTAGGAGCTTTTAAATGCCATACTCCAAGAATTTATCAAATTGTGCCTTCTGTCTCCTGGACTGTTTTCAATATTTGACGTTCATACCCATTATGCACTCTCACATGTTGAATAAATACTCCCCTTCTATGTTGTGTACACATTCTCAGTAAATTTTACTCATTTGAGCCAAATGGCTCTGGTACAAAGGCACTACTTGCTGGAACTTTTGGGATACACAGTGACAATATCAGGTATTGAGGCAGACCAGGACTTAATAAGTAAGATAATGAAAGCCTTCAAATCACACCAACTTCCAGATTCAGGCTTATGGTCCTATTCCAAGAGTTACCTATGATAAAATTTTGACATTGGAAAAATAAATTGCAGGTATCTCATAGCTGAGACCTGATCCCTTACTAAGACACATCTACTTAAAGCAGAGGAGTTCACTGAAACCAAAGGAGTGACACCAGACCAAGATCCAGTGATGATCCTGAACTGGTTTATTACTTCAGGGTGGATTGAAATAAGGAGCCAGCCACTGCAGTTGTCCAATATTTTTGTCCAAATTTTTTTTCTTTATTTCCCTGCTGTTCCCATCCTGAAGCCATTAAATGTCAGAACCACTGGTTGATGAGTGATCTCAGAATAGTTCCCAGAACAACCAGCACATTGACCAAAGACATCAGCAAATCAACACCTACCCAGAAGGGAAAAAATGGACCACTGGAAATCTTTTCCTCTGTTTTGTGGTTGGAGTCAGGCTTCAGCCAAGTTTTCCTTCCGGATAAACGCCAAAATCCTTTTCCGAAAGGAAAGAAACTAACCCTGTTTCTTCCCTGGGGCACACACAAAACTTAAACCAATGTTGTCTCCAGGGAAAGGAGTGGCTCTTTTTGACAGCAGTGATAGCTGTTTACAGGGGCACCTTGGTTCCAAAAGCTATTTACTACCCCTTGTACTGAGCAAAGTGATAGAATCTTGTTCAGGATTCAGCTTCCACAACATGAGCCCTGCCCACTGGGGTGTCACTCCACATTTACCTGCAGTCAGACCTGGAAGCCAGCTGCCCAAAACTGTCTTACTCTCATACACATGCAAACAAGCACACATTTCACTGCATTCCCAACACATACTTTGCCTAATTTTACAATGACCCAAATCTCCACTGGGCTTCCAAAATTAGTTGTTTTCTCCAGTTTATCTCTGTATCTACTGACAATCTTTCAGCACCCTCTTCATCTACTCAAAGCAGAACTTAAAGTTCATCTGCTTCCAAGACACTTTTCCTTCTGCCTCCTCAGGGTTCTGACAACAAGCAGCTCATTGTTTGTTGTTATTACCTTGGCAGAGACTCTGCTGAAAGAGCTGCTACTTTCAAAAATCTACTCAGTAGCATGGTCTCCCAGGGCTGCAGGTTGTCATATTTGCCAAGAATGCATACAAAAATAATCCAACATTCATCACAAAGAGAGAATTTGTGTTGATGCTGGAGCTATTTTTGGTTTTTTGTGGGTTTTTTTGGTGGGTTTTTTGGGATTTTTTTTTGTTTGTTTTTGTTTTTGTTTTTTTTTTTTTTTTTTCAGAAGTCCTCAGAGTTAATAGTCTGAAGTGGTTTGGAAACCTGAGAAGCCGAGTCCTGAAGACCCTTCTTTTTCTTGGCAGAAAGGTAGCTCGTACATGTGTGACTAGTTGGCTACAAGTGGAACTGCACAAAAAATTGTCGTGAGAACTTGAAAATCATCTGGCAGGTAGATGGGCCTCATGCACAAGATAATTGATAGCGTGGATGCAAAGTTGATGTTGTTATAAATGATCAATCAAAAGCTAAATTATCAAAAACACGAAAAGATTTTATTTTTTTCTGCTACCAAAATACGATCCTCAAAACCACCACAGCCAAAGAGACAGTGTTGAGCCCAGGGTCAGCGCTGGTGAACCTGGATCCGACCTCTATCACATTGAATCCCCCCTCGTTCACGAGAGCTGCTTCTAGCAGGGATGTTTTATACAGTTTATTATGCCCAAGGCAGAGGAGTCCCAGTTTCTTTTGTAACTCTGCATAGTTGGTTCTTTCACTGTGCAGAGCTGGACAATTGCCGCTTCCTGGTTGATAGTCAGCGATCGAGTCCAGGGAAGTCGTGTATTCAGATGTGTCTATCTGGCGATATTGATCGATGTTATCAACAGGGTGATGATGGTTCTTAGGTGAAATAAACAGGGCCAGGAGACTTCTTCTCCTTTTTAATGCCTTTATTAAAAGTGATCTCAGGATTGGGCAGCTCGGCAGGGCTGCAGTCCCCGTCGTGTCTCCCAGGGCGACTCAGAGGAGGAGGATATGCACAGCTCTGTCCACCAGGGGCAGAGCTGGGGGATCCGGTCCTTGTGGGAGCCTTTAGGGCGTGGTGTCCCCCGTCAGATCTTGCCCCTCCTCGCTTATTCGGCTTGGTCTCTCCGCTGGGGACGACTCTCATGGTCAGGGCGAGAGGGACTCCGCATGTCTGCAGGCTCAGCACTTGGCTCCTCATGTCCGGACATCACTTTAGTCTCTCAACTCTTAGGTGGCTCGTTGTTTTTAGGGTTTTCTCGTTGCATTTTGGAGTCGGGGTCCCAAAAGCATGCTAGTCTTGGAGTCACTTTGCATAACTCCCCCCACCCTCTCAGGTGTCTTCCCTATGCTGGGAAGAGAACACAGCCTCGGGGAAGGGCCATCACCCCACCCTAGCCAGGGCCTTTACTAATACAAAAGGGGCGATAAGCTACAATGACCCGTGATTACAATAACAAAGCATGCAGAACCCTGGCAGGGACAGAGATCTAGCTGCCTCCCTGTAGCTCTTTCTCACAAAAAAATATTAACCGAATTTTTGTTCATAACATTACGGGTCTTCCGATTACTCAGGATAGCGGTGATCATCATGCTGGGCATGTCTATTCATAAGCTAACTGCGAATTGTTCTCCTGCCATGTCCAGGAACCTCAGAATTCAAGTAGACGTCTGCCTTTGAGCAGCTTGTGGTCAGAGAATCGTTTGGATTTCACAATCTTTATAAAATGCTTTCTTTTATAGCATTAATTATTTCCCAACATATGTTACAATGTTCTTGAAAGTAAGAATTTGTTTAGTCCAGCCATGTATCCACCAGCTTTGCCAGTGTCACCTCTGATGTAGCAAAGGGCTTTCTTCCAGGAAGTAAGGAATTCAGTTTAATTCCTTTCTAAGCATGAAGAGGTTATAAAACCTAACCCGTCATTTTAAAAGTGGTTCACCAGGGAAAGTCAAAGAAGTAGAGGAAATTATAGAAGAAATTCTTCCCTGTTGGGGTGGTGAAGCCCTGGCACAGGTTGCCCAGAGCAGCTGTGGCTGCCCCATTCCTGGAAGTGTCCAAGGCCAGGCTGGATGGGGCTCTGAGCAACCTGGGATAGTGGAAGGTGTCCCTGCCTGTAGCAGGGGGTTGGAACTGGATGTTTTTTAACATCCCTTCCATCCCACACCACTCTGATTTTGATTTTCATTTCATCTAGTGAATCACTAGGTGAAAATAAATAATCCATTGCCTCAAAAGCCATGTCACTCCAGGTTAACAAATTCTTTTCTAGCATTTAGCTAACTGTGTTTTCCACCAAGACAATTGTTTTCCACTGTCAAATCACACCAGGGAAATTTTTAATCCAAAACAGCACAAAACCTGGATTTTCCTGTTGATCAGTACAGTTAATTATCTAACAGCATGCAAATGTTTGACTTAGTGACAGCACACAAAACAAAAAGCCTTAAGTTTCCAGTATGCAGTGGGAAAGAGCTCGTCTATGTGTCAATAGGCTTTCTTTTGTACCTTTTATTTCTGCTTTAACACCTGGAAAAGAATGCTGCAAAGAGCCTTATTTGTAAAGGAAAGGCCACCGTGGTGAAGCCTGTAGAAGTGGTTGGGATAACACTGTCCTTGCCACAAAAGACAGACAAAGCCTCTAGAATTCTATCTGTGTAAACTGATCCAGGCTTGACCCTCCTTCTCACAACTCTCAATTTGGCAACATGAAAGAATTTAAAAATAGGCAGAGAGTTTCACTGCCAGGACAGTAGGACTGGGCAAAGAGGGTCTCAGCTTGAATGTGACCCAAGCCCTGAGTGAATGGAGGTGGTTCTTTCACAACTGTCTAAAAATGTGTGCTTACATGTCTTTCTTCAGGGAGCTGAGGGGTTTGCAAGAGCTGGACATGTCCCCACAGGGCTTTAGCAGGGACTTGATCAGATTTCTTGACTTTGCTCCAGTGTGAGACTCAGCAGCACTGTTGTGTTTGAATTTTCATCATCTTTAACTAAAGAAAAAGGTCTTGCTTTTAAAACCATTTTCCAAAAACATTTTAGTCTTCCTGGAGTCTTCTTAGTTGTTTGTTTTTTTTTTTTCTAAATGGCTGTGACAAAGAGCAGGGTTCTCATGGTGATAATCAGCCACCAGGTCTCGCGGGGAATCCCTACGTTTAATTTACAACCACTCCCTGGTACCCATAAGCGGCCCCATGCTACCCCATACATGTCATTTCTGGAGGCTGTCACGCTCTGGTCTGCAAGGGTCACTCAAACCCCCAAAAAAGCACAGGAGTGGTCCACAGTTTCTGATGCTAGCCTTCTGATTCTGAGGGTGTGAGTAACTTCCTCCCCCTTGCTTCTGCAGCTGGGCTCGCCTGAGCTGCTCCACAGAGCAGCTGGGGCACTCCAGCCCTATCCCTGCTGCTTGAATCAAACCACACTGCCCAGTCAATGGGTGCATTCATTACCCTACTCTGCAACATGTGTGGGATGGTAGATTCCACACTGTGTGGTCACCACCCCTCTGCTCAGCCCTGATTTAGAAAGCTTTCAGGCACAGCCTGCTCAGATGCCTTCTCAGTTGTCCCCTCCCACTGGCCAGCAGCAGAGCAGCAACTTTTTTATGGGTTGGCTTAGAGCACTGTCCCATTGCCTGAGCGTGCCCTGGGGCTCACACTGATGAATTCACCACGAAAGCACTGGGTGGCCCATACCTGGAGATTCTGGGGTTTTCCAAGGGCCTGTACAAGCCTTGCCTCGGCAGGAATTTTAGGGCTTCCAAGGAAGAGAGCAGGGCTGAGCATTGAAAGGAATGGGCATGACAACAAGCATTCAGGGATCAGGTGTCCTCCAGACTGACCCCAAAAGATTTTCTTCACTCTGGTTTGGATTAAGTAGTATTAAGAACTGCCCAACAGCCTAATCAGATAATGAGAAATAGATCCAACATCACCTACACAGGCTCCCAAACAATACCTGGGGCCCATTGGCATCCACCATTTACATAAATCACAGAATCACAGAAGTGTTTGGATTGGAAGAAACCTTAAAAACAGTTTCATTTCAACCCCCTACCATGGGTTTCATTTCAACCCCCTGCCTGTCCCGCTGCAGGGACACCTTCCACTATCCCAGGTTGCTCAGAGTCCCTTCTAACCTGGCCAGGAACACTTCCAGGGATAGGGCAGCCACAGCTTCTCTGGGCAACCTGTGCCAGGGCCTCACCACCCTCACAGGGAAGAATTTTTCCTTAATATCCCATGTAAACCTCCTCTCTGTCAGTGTGAAGCCCTTGTCCTGTCACTCCAGGCCCTTGTAAAAAAATCCCTCTCCATCTTCCTTGTTGGCTCCTTTCAGGCACCCCAACCTTACTTAAATCAAAAAGAAGGAGAAGGGGGATAAAGGGATATCCATGAGGAAGATAAAGCATTTGTCTCTGGGTTGTGGCTATGATTCGTGTTGCATAACTCTCCGAAAAGGTTTTAAGACAATCCTATCTCCTGCTCTTTCCTGTAACACCAGGCTTTTGTAAACTTATATTTCTTTGTGCAGGAAGTCCTGATTTGTAGGAAAGCAAGAACATTATCTTTTCAAAAATGCCTGTTACAAATAAAATCTTACTCAAAAAATCTATATTAAAAGAAGCTATTTTCAAAACAGCTCTGACTCATTTGGAAAACACACAGAATTTTGAAAAAGTTTGATAGAATTGAGTCAAACAATCCTTTTATAATATGGATTTTTCTGCAGTAAATTCTGTACATATCTGACATGAAGTTACTTTATAAGTAAAGTATTTACTATTTGACTTCAGGTGAACTAAATCTCTTTTAGTCTAATGTGTCACTTGAAAAAAACTCCAGGTATCATGCCAACAAATGTGGGAACACTTTAAAGTGTTCCCTTGCTCTGCATACCGTTTTACAGGTATCTCTTGGGTCAAAACCCCTTTAATTTCCAGTTAATTTTCTAAGAAGGCTGACATTTGCATAGTTTTTGAATATATGAAGAACAAAATCTCCTTTGGAAAATTCCACAGCACTAGGAAATTGCTTGATTCTTTTTCTTTTTTACTGTATTCAGAGGAATTTATATATAGAGAGAGATATACACTCTACATTTTACTTAAGGGTAATTTCAGGCAGTGAAAATATTATTGTTTTCTAAAACCTCTCCACATTTTCAGGCCAAGGTCATTCCTGAAGCAAAACACAACAAGGAAATCAATTTTGTATGAGAGATATGAGTGTCCCATTGCACAGCACTGATGAGATAGCTGTGCTAAGTCTTCAAACCTAATATCCAGTATCATGGGCATGGAAACAAAAGACAGTTATAGCACAAGTTTCTTTGGCTGGTGTTAAAAGCAACCAGTATAAAACTGCAACTTGAAAAGCTTTTAAACCTTTCTCAAATAAAGTGGATATAAACTGACTCATTCTTTTAACTGCACCCCAGTTCACACCAGATGCAACAAGGCAAACAGCTGGTCCTGCAGTCCTGAAGTCCGAGCTGGAAACACTTCTTTATTTCTAGTCAAAATCATTAAGTTGAAAGAGAAAATGGAAATAACCCATTAACAAAGGCAACCAGCAAGATAAAAGCCAGAATGGACTAAAGGGCTCTGAATACAAGCGAGTTTAGATTAAAGGCCAATGAAATATGGAACCCAGCCCCATATACATTTACCTGGCTCAGCTTGTGAAATGTCAGTGAAATAGGCTGCTGCTGGAAAGATAAGCAGGGCTATGGTCTGAAGAGGAGCTCTTAACAATAGGAACCTTGTTGGAAAAGTTTTCTATTATACACATATATGTTAGCTGCTATTGTCTTCCTTTATCAGGAAAATCTTGTCTTGGATTCTGAGATTGCAAAATCCCTGTCAGTTGATTCTGTTCTATATTTTAAACTATGTAATATATCCTGTGTTTTAACTGGATAAAGCTTCCTAAAAGGTCCCAGCTAATTCTTGCTGCTAGATACAATGAGGCACAAAAAATGAATGCAGTGGGCACATCCAGATGGTGAATCAGTTTTGTAGTGATAGGAATCAGTGAAATCCCCATCGTACTTCAAAGGCTGTGTGGAAAGCACTGGGTGTTTGTGTCAGGGAGAAGAAATATTAGATCTCATTCCTAACCAAACCACTGGAGAAGCACAAAAGGTGCATTTGGAGTCAGCCCCAAACAAAGGCAGAAAATCTCTTCTTACAACAACAAATTTGTATTCAGTCTATGCAGCAGAGTATCAAGTGAGCCGAGTAAACCAGTGAATCTGTTCCCAAAAATATGCTTTTCTTTTCCACTTTTGTTGAGGAATTGCCTTCAGGAGGCCCATGTATTCCCATTTACTATGGCCCTGAAAACAAAGGATCATTCTGCACAGTGATGAACCCAGACTAGGAGTTGCTTGGCTTTCCTTTTAAAGCAAACAAAAATAGAGAAGATGTTTATTATGACATCCACTGTAAAGTGTTAAAATAAAGAGGTTTTAGGTGACAGAGCCTTTATCAGGTACTGATAAAATGTTCAATTATATCACCATTCATAGCTGGAAGCAGATGAATAATACTCAGGTATATAACTTTGATCAGCCTGGAACTTAGTGTTCATTTTAACCAGGCCAACCATTTGAGATAGTAAAATTAACCTTTCCAGCTATGTTACCTCTTCAGTCATTGTCTCTGTGTATTAATATATGGATAATACATATATTGACATATGTAAAATGCATGATCCATAAAATATCTCAACAGAGTTGCAATGTATGGGCTGTCACTGCATGCTGCTGCACAACATTTTTTTAATAACAATACTGGAATCCAATTTATTTAAATCAAGACCCTTTAAATCAGTGACTTCATTCAATAACCTAAATCATATTTATGTAAATTACTGGTTAGATTTTATTTTTTAACATTGCCTTTATGAAGTGTGCCAGTATTGGTAAAAAAATCTGTTCAGATCTCAATTTGCATCTTTTCCAAATGTGAAGACTTTAAATGTGAAATCTTCAGAATCTTGAAAGCTGGTTAATGACATTAAATAACATTTAAAGGTAATAAGTACACTGCTACTTTGAAAATAGAAAATTTTGACACATCAAGAAAACAGCAAGAGCCTTGCAAAAATCTAGCAACTAATTAGCATTTTTGGCTTCTTTCAGTTAGGTATGGAAAATTATTTCTTTATTTCCTTATTATTTGACAACACAATAGTCCCTGGACATCACCATGCAACATCTTCTGCCTTTCCTTTGATACTTCTGTAATTATCCCATGATTTATTAGGTCCTTTGAAGTACCAGGGGTTGGAAAACTTGTGCCCAACTCCAGTCTCTACTTCCAGAGCTAACTTGCCATATTTCCTTTCCTAGCAGGAAAAAAGTACTTGAAAGTACTTTTAGGACAGTAGTACTAGTGCTAAGTACTTAGCAGGAAAAAAAAAAGAGCTTTTCAGGAGCAGCCCTTTTGTCACTCTGGCTGCTCTTACCAGCAAGTGGTTGTCTGGCCAGGGATAACATGACAGGAATAATCTGTAAAGAGGACACATCTTATTAAAGTTGTGGCCACCCACTTTGCTCCCTTATTCCATCTGGCTTCCCACACAAACTGTCTGCCAATCCTTTATTGTGCTAACAGGAATAAATAAGAAACAAACATGAAATGGCAGGCATAGTATTTCCCTCTCATCACAGGAGACATAAAAATTGAATTTTCACAGGTGGAACAAACAGAAGGTCCCCATTATTAAGTTGGCAATTGGTTTTTACAGGGAGCGCAATGGGAAGTTGAAACTTACCTTTCCCTTAAAAGAAATAGATTTGTACTTAGCACTGATCACCATTTGTGTCTTTTTCTCATGAGGTGGAAAAGCACATTTTTTCCACTGCTTTTGGTTTCCCTGATTACTTGAACAAGTTACTTCTTGAAATTTTTGTGGTTTGTGGCATCACATTACACAGACACGAGTTATTATTGATGCACCATGGCTTGGAGCCTCTGAGAATGATAAGTAGAAAGAAAATCCCTTTTGATGTAGCAGTTGCTGAAAATTCCTTCTGAGGTCACTCCTCTGAAGAGCAGCCCTCTGTTCACAGCAAGGACAGACTTGTCAAGGGGTATTTTTAATGCCATGGATAGTTCCTATGTAAATATTAATTGGTGGATCCTGCACAAGCAAGAATACCACTAGGTTTCCACATGCTAATACTGAGTAATCCAATGAGTCAGCACCAGTTACAAAGACTTTTAGAGGCCGGACATGCTGCGTTCAGTACCATTTCCCCCCACCTCATGGCAATATTGCAAATTTCCAACAATTTTTACAACAAAGCTATGAAAAGTAGACCTCGTATCAGGTATCCACATCTGGTTTTTCTCAAAGTAATTGCATGTAAATGGACCAGGGGCAGAGGATTTAACTACAAAGCAGCAGCCCATGTTTCAGAGGTGAGAGCAAACACTCAGCTTTGGTCCTTTGAACAATAATCAACAGCAGTCTGTGTACCTCCAGCTGGAGATTGAAAAGGAGGAATTTAAGGAGTATGCCCAGTTTCCTGTACAACAGCATGATGAATACGTGTGCATAAATATCCACATAAAAAGCCTGTGAGAATTGTGGTTGTTCAGGCTTTGGGGTGACCTCATTCTGGCCTTGCAGTGCCTGAAGGGAGCCCACAGGAAAGATGAAGAGAGACTCTTGAAAAGGGCTTGGAGTGACAGGACAAGGGGGAATGGCTTCATACTGACAGAGAGCAGGTTTAGATTGGATATTGGGAAGAAATTGTTCCCTGTGAGCATGGTGAAGCCCTGGCACAGTTGCCCTGAGAAGCTGTGGTTGCCCCATCCCTGAAAATGTTCCTGGTCAAGTTGCATAGGGCTCAGATTAACCTGTGCTAGTGGAAGGTGTCCCTGCCCATGGCAGGGTATTGGAAGTGGGTAGTTTATAAGGTTCCTTCCCACCTAAACCATTCTGTGATTCTATGATTTGTAGAAAAACACCCTCACACATCTCAAAGTCCATCAGCCTCAGAAATCTGCATGAGCAGCCAGCCCAACAAAAGTGACATTCCACTTTTCCAGGAGTGCAGAAAAGAAATGCATTGCGCTAGCTGTGTGCTCTGAGCTGTAAAACTCCAAAATCTGAATTACAGGGATGTTACAGATAATGGATATACCCTATCAGACTGACCTTGCACAAAGGTGGGAGGAAGGCAAGGGACAAAGGACCTCCAGGATGAGGTGGAACCTCTTTCCCTGTTTGTGGCCATAAGGGCTGAGAGGTGAAGGACTGTGGGTGGGTTCAGAGCACACAGCCCCATGGCAACAGCAGCAAGAAGAGCTTTAATGAGAGAAGTATTAAGTGCCTTTGTAACCTATTAGTGAAATGAGGATAAAAATAGTGTCAGGTCATGTGAAACTGCACAGAACAACGTTGTGTATATTCAGGCAGTTGAAGCAACCAATGAACTGTGAGGTTTCAGCTGCTTGGTTTGTTTCAAGTGTGATGATCCTTAAAATAGATGAAAATATATTTGTTGATACTGGGCATTAGACACCCTTCCAAGCCACAAATGCACCCCCCTACTTCTAACCTTCCCAAAGAGGCACAACTGAGGCTACAGATTTAGGTGCTGCCATTTTAGATGGCTGGTTTTGGAAATTATAGAAAACTCACAAGGTCACCTGAGTGATTTTTGGTGAAGCTCAGATTAGACTCAGGATGATTTGATATCTTAGAGCACCTCACTCAGTTCAGCAATGGTTTTACTGGGATCATGAGTAAAAACCCAATTGTTTTGGAGTTTTTTAGTCTTTTTTTGCTTTTTTTTGTGGTGGATTTTTTTGTCGGTTGTAATAATATGGAGCTAACCTGCTTTCTATCAGATAAGACTGTTTCTTCTTAAAAATTGCTCATGGAAAAGAAACCAATCTTTAAGAAGTCAAAAAGGATTTTCTCAAACAGATTTCACATTACACAAGATAAATTAGCTAATAGTTTTTTTTCTGAATGTAGGTTATCCTTCTAACCTGTTTTCCTGAAAGTACAGCTTCACTGGAATGGTAAATCACAGTAAATAAATGTGCATATCAGATCTGAATAATACATCCAGTTCAAAACCAGAAATAAACATTTTCTTTCCTGAAGCACTTAATACATTTTTCCTAAATAAAAAACATCCTCTTAATATACTCTGAGACTAACATGTTTGGGATTTTTTTGTTTGTTTCATTTGGTTGTTTGTTTATAAATTTTATTTTGAAGTCAACTAATGCATGCCTGACCTCAGAAGAATATTTTCTTTAATTAGAAAATGCTCCTAGCTAAAGATGTCAAACTCTAGTTTCAAATAAGGAATGCCTAGCTAAACAAGCCAAAGAGGAAAATCTCTTAATCCATAACTTTAATCATAACAGATATTTTACATAACCAAAAATGTACTTAAATCAAAATGCTGTTCAGTTCCGGGAATAGGGAATAATTTACTTGAAGTGAACCTGTAAAGAATAATCTGACTGCTGTGTTTTAGCCCATGGAGTCCTTACTCTGAAGAAAATCAGCACATACATACAGGCAAAAAAAAAAAAACAAAACTTTAGAGTCTTTTAGTAAATCTCAGAAGAAATTGATTTTTTTTTAAAGGTGAACTGGGAACTAATGAGATAACAGACACACATAATTCAATGTCCTGTCATAGCCGTCATAGAGGGACCTGAATTTTCTGACTAGCTTTGTCTGTCCAAGCTCAGTGTGGTTTCTTTTCTGGTAAGAGATGCTACTCCCTGGCTGTAATGAGACCAAGCAACTTGAATTGAGAATCACTGGGCCAATTACAATGAACATTTTGTACTGCAAAGCTTTTACGGCCAAATGGGAGCTCTAGTTTAGGAGCAGAAACATCACACAGACTGAGTTTTACGCTACCTCATAAACCTTGAAATCTTTGGGCAAGATAAAACAATTCCTTCCCAGAATCCCATGAGAGATCCTGAGACCTTGATGTGAGGGCAGGTCGTGGTAGGTGACTTTGAAAAAAACACTGCTATTATTAATATAGGATAATAAATAGTTTTGCTAGGAAAGGTGTAGGGTTACATGGAAACAGGGAACAGCTGAATAGTATTAAATCAACAAAGTCAGCCTTGTGACTCCACCAGCCCTAATATTTGTGAGCTTGTGTATCCTGGAGAAAACCTGCCATGCTCTTCCCTTGCTTTGCCTGGATTTGGAACCCAGGCACCACCCCCATGCCTGCCCCATTCACTTCCACCCCCTCAGTGCAAGGTGAGAGTGGCAAAAAAGTGTTGGACTGGCAGGCAGGCCAAGGATTGTGTTCCTTTTCACCCTTGGACTGCACAGTGACCTCTGAGAGTTTATTTAGATTTCCTTGGCTGTTCTTAGCCCCAAGGGGAGTTTCTCTGGCCCCCTATGGATCTTCAGCCCTGCTTTTCATATAAAATTATAGCATACAGCCTGTTCTAGAAATAGCTGAAAGACTACAGACAAATAAATGGCAAATATCTACTTGAGAAAAAACAAGAATGACCAAACACAGAGTTCTTCCTTTAAGGTGCAACATGGAATTTTGTTCACACATAACTAAGCAGAAGGAGAAGACACTTTAAATATCTCCGTGATTGCAACAAGGCTTCAAATATGTTTTCCCTGACAAGTTAATTCCAATTTATTAATTACGTCTATATCTTAATTGGCAGTCACAGAAGTGAGTATAATTGAATGTGTCCACACTTCGGCATCTTTAAATGGTGTCATCACTGGGGCTTCTGTGGTCCTTGGGGCTACACATACCTGAGCCCATTTCAGAGCTTTTCCTGGGGTCTTGTGGGAAGATCCTTTTACCCCTCCAACTCCAGAGAGGAAAGGAGATTGATTTAACCCCTGTCCTCCTTGCAAAGCACTGAGCTCTTTACATCCAGCAACAGCATTGCCAGGCTTCTACCTTTCACCTCACCCTCCATAAGAAGCTCCACTTATAAAACACAGCCACGGTGACATGAGGCATTTAAGTGCATGATCAGAATCTGGGTTAAAGAAAAATCTGTGTCCCTTCCATGCCTCTAGCATTTTGTTGGACATGAGCACCCTGTGTTAAGACTAAGTATGTTACAAGTCTTTAGTGATTTCTCTACATAAAGAATTACACTGTAAATTAAAAGGATGGAAAACAAAAAACACCAACTATGAACAGTCAGTCACTTTGATGCCCCTTTATCCTGGAGCATTGGAAAAGCATTTCTAAGTGTTATTTCTCACAGGAGCACTAAAAGTGGTTTTAGAACACGGGGAAAACACACAATCAGTTTTCAGACAGACTTTTCAAAGCACAAAGTGAACCCTGGCATCAGTGAAATGTCTCACCAGAGGAGTGAGTGCTCCCGAGGACATTATTTCACCTAAATCATCCAGAAAGCATTTCAGGGCTTACTTGCTGAAATATACATTGGAAGAAGATTTCTTTTTTTGGAGTTTGGGGCAGGAGGGAGATTGTGCTCTTATTTTCCCCCTTTATATATCTAACATTTATTTTACTGCAATTCAAACACACAACATCTGAAAAAAAGCAGAATTTATCAGTGAGACATTGTTATTCCCCACTTTTGCCATATTTGTTTGGATTTATGAGTGAGGCATTGTCTAGCCAGGAAAGTGCAGATACCAATTAAATCAGTTTAAAAACTGATACAGCAAACACTTGGACTCACATTTGAGTAGGAAGCAGCTGCACTGTGTCAAGATGTCACTGACCTTTGTTACTTGTTAGCAGTGTCCTGGCCAAGTCTCTGCTTTCACAGCAGTGTCTAGGAAATGGCATGTGGGAGCATTTCTCACATGCTTCAGGGTAACTTTCAGTGCTTCCACTCCCGTATGCACACAAAGAGGCAGAATTTCTCTGGAATGCCTGAGAAGAACACGTGGATTCTGATCAATGCATATGGTGGGGAGATCCTTCACAGAAGGGGCAACAGCATCACAAAACACTGTGAAACATTGTGAAATGTTCACAGAAAAATCTCGAAAAAAATTCCAAAAAATCAAACCAACAAATACAAACAAACAAAGCTTTACTTCAGCCCTTTGAAGGTGTGACCTCAGATAAATAATTAATTAACTCAAGATAAAATAAAACAAATTCTATTAAACTGGGACAGCATGAGATGCATTCATTTAATCACATAGGTATTGAGCTTGTTTCACCAGTCCAGTTTTAAATCAGCATCACACAGACCAGGTCCAAAGTGCTGTAAATTTACAGGTAGAAAAAGAAGTGCCTATTTGTCATAAAGAGCATATTGTTGGGCCTCATCTGCACATAATCCTCCACCAGGAGAACTGAAAGGGTATTTTTAGATTAATTTATTAATTAATTTATGTGGTATATTGATTTTGTTAGCTGTGGTATTATATCCATAAATCTATGGCCTGCATCTCATTTATTCTAATGTGGGGGGTTTTTTTGCACTACTTGGCAATAAAAAGCAGTCTTGAAACAGGAAACAAGCACAATTGAGGTCAGTGGGGTACCTCATGTGCTTACAGCACTTTCAGCACCTCTGAGAGCTGGATAAAAGTGCCAAGTGACACAGAGCAGAGCACCACTGTGCTACACCCCATGTCCACACCCATAGGCCTGTTCTGCTGGGGCTCAAAGAAGAAACAAAGGATGGGTACAGCTGAAAGGGAGAGAACCCAGAAATTGTGCCAAGCTAGAAATTGTTCTCTTTGCTAAGTAGCAAATCCTTGAAATGGAAGAAGAGAGAAATGAGACAAAGCATAATATATGGCGTGTGACTCCTTCTAGCTTTGAAAGGCAGGCCAGAGAAGGGATGTGGTCATCTTTTGCACTAAATCCCACATCTCAAGCATCTTTAGGTAGACTTGAACACTTTTCTGTGGAGCTCAGAAGACAAGTGTCCCATGGAGCTGTGGCTTAGCAGTCCTTGCTTTCTCGGTAGGAAAACTTGATTTGTATAGTGCTGACTTTGCAGATGGGCCGTGAGCACCTGGGATTCAACTTGTGTCCATACTGTTGTAAAATGTTAAGAGTGAAAATATGGTATTAGCAGGAACAGTTTGTGGTCATTCAATGGTAAAATGTCTTCAGCCATGGCTACAAATGTACCTGCACTTTCATGCTCAGGATAACAGGCAGACTGTTAAATGGTTATATCTTTGTGAGAAATGGCTACTCACTTTTCATAAATTTAGAAAGGTTTATTAAACCTTATAAAAAATACAACAGAAGACTGAATAGAGAAAATGTTACGGTGCTGGGAGCAAAGGATTTTCCCCACCATGTGCTTGCCCACACAAAGCAGGTTTTGCCTTTTAACCCTTTTGCCCCTCCCAAAGTTCTGTCCATCAACTCCTGCTTTGCTGTCCAATGGTGGAGTTTACTTCCTCAAATCCTGACTGAAGGTCAGATGTCCCCATAGTGACAAGGCGACCCTCCTAAATGTCCAAGCCCTGGCTGTCCCTTGATAACAACACAAGGGGTAAAACATCTATAAAACTTTTCTTAACCTATATCCATAGTATTTGTCTGTTAATTGTGAGAGTCAATAATTGCATACATTCATCTATCACAATCTTTGATATTAAGAAAAGCCAGGCTGTTAGGAGATAGAGCTTAAAAAGACTGTGCTAAACTCTGTGATCAAGCACCACATCAGGGTATTCACATCTCCTTGGAGCAGACCGAAAAAGGAAACATAATTTTCACAGGCATTTCTGTCCCATCTATTTTTTCCCACCGCCTCCTGTGTATTGTAACAATGCATTTGGGAAAGTAGGTGTTCATCCCATACCTCCTGATCAAATTTTGTTTACTGCCTTCTTTCCCAGACTTCAGATGACTAATGGAGATGCCTGCAGTGGCCATGAAAAGCTGAGTGGGGGTGGTAATGGGGGCACCAGGGAAAGGACACACAGGGCTGGCAGCCGTGCCCTCTAGGCCAGACAGGCCTTTACCTTTCATGGAGCTCAGCACCCCATCTCCACCTTAGGAAGGAAATGGATCAGCGCAGGGACAGCCCAATCCCACTGGGGCACACCCAGGGCAGCAGCTGCTAAATCAGCTCTGAAGGCAGTCAAAGGTGGGGGAGGATGGAAAGAAGGACATCTTGGATCCTTGGGAAAAGGGAGCAGAGTGTGCCCTCTATGGCTCAGCCACCCCTGCCAACCACAGGGGACAATTCAAGATTTCAAATTCAATACAGAGCACAGCCTGCCTTCATCATGAAGCTGCAGAAAGGCAGAGGCCAATTCCATCCACTTGCAGCCTGCTGGGATTTCATGGCCTTCAATAGTGCATTAAACAGGATGGCTGAACCCCTTCCTTGAGCATCTCCCTCCTTGCAATTCCTCTTTCACACCTTAATCCCATTTCTATCCAGGCTGCTGGATCAGCAGGTAAAATGCCCTTTAACTGAGCCCTTAGCTGGAAACATCAATGTAAAAGATACTGTTCTGACTAATAGGGTGATTTTACTCACATAAAATCAGTTTAGTAATTTCAGAAAAAAAGTTTGAAACAACGACAACAGTGGGGCCTTGGCATGGTACTTTGTAGTATCAGGAGAGGATCTTTAAAGAGTGAAAAGTGATTGGAGATGCCTGTGAAGGAAATGCTCCTTTCTTCCTGTGATGGATGATCCCAGCAGCACTGAGCCATGACATAGGTAGAGATGGAAGGAATTATTTTGTACCAGATGAAGCAGATCAATGTCTTATTCTTAATGTGAGAAAAGCTCAAGAACTTAAAAGGGTTTTGTATTCAGCTGTTAACAAAAGTAATGTTGGTAATGTAAAATAACTTGCTGTAGTGAGAACTAATTTACATTCTAAATAGGGCTAAAAACGTGGGGACTGAAGTGATAAATATTAGGAAACATCCTTCTGGATTGACTAACAATTCAGAAAAGGAAATCTCAGGCAACCTAAAAAGCCATGTTTCAAAATGTGAGTCCTGTATGTCCTGCATCCAAAAATCCACACAAACTTTTTTCTTTCTTGTACTGATTCATCCTTGCAGCATTTCATTTAACACACTGGTTTGTTACAGTTAGAGTCTATTATGAATACAGTAATATTTTCAATAACATTTTAGAATTTGTACTCTGCTTGTGCAAAAAAAACCCCAGTAACTGAGGTGCATTTACTTAACATACCATCAAACTCACAATTTACAGAGGAGTCAGACTACGTGTTCACTTATGGTTTACTCTCCTTTACCTTGGGTGAACTTTATGTGGCTAGCACTTTGCTTCTTGGTTAGTAAATTGATAGGAGTGACTCTAAATCCCTGTACTGCCAAAAGCTGCAAGTGATTAATTCTCTGATTCATTGCCTGGTAAAACAGGGGTTGTGACAGCTCCCAAAACACATCAGTGTCTATTTTAGGAGTAACAAGTGTGTATTAAAAATGTATGGAGATGTAGAAGCATGGATAAGGAGCAGCAATCATTGACTGGACAATCAGCCACAATCCAGAACATGTCAAGCCCCTTAAATTTGAGAATGTGGATGAAGGAAAATTACTGTGCTGGTGTCAAGTGGTGCCTCAGCTGGGGGCTGAGGCAGCTTCCGCAAATTCACCTCCTGTTTATCCCACTCCTTGTTTATTTTCAGAGCGTGCTTGGCTTGTGGCTGTAAGAGGGGATGTTAAAAAGCAGCTGCCAGGCTCAGTGCGGTTTTCCCAGCTGGCTCATGAGGAGGACAAGTAGGACAACAAGGGGAAAGGGGAGAGCTGTAGGGATCAGCACCTCCTGGCTCACTGGGCACACCTTGGGCTGAGGGGCTGCAGGGCAGCAGAAGTCACAATCACTGCCTTGAAGGCTCAGCTGCCTTCAGCTGAAGGCAGAAGATGGTGCTCCTTTTTCCAGGCCACTGTGCCAGTGACAAAGAGTGATTCCTGCTTTTGAACTTGGGAAGAGAAGATGAAGCAGTGACTCAACCAGCCTGGGCACTCCAAATAATGCCATCAAGGTGAGTCATGAACAGGTGATGTCTGAGGACTGCCTGCCCCCAAAACATCCAAAGACTGCAACTCAAGGAATTAATCTTTCCTCTGAGTTTAAGGAACCATTTGTGTCTTTTTTCCTATTTTCCTGCAGGCTGGACTATCCCCTGTTACCGTTCTCTCTGCCATTTTTGAAGTTCTAAGCATGTGTCTGAGCACACACAGACAAGCTCTTACAAAAAAGACACCTGTCACCATTTCCTAAACTTATAAGCTATGCAATTCCTGCTTTCAAAATTGCCAGGCATCTAGCAGAGAAAAGATCTGGCAAAGACCATGCTGTACTCTGCAGGAGGAAGTGAAGTCACCTAAATACTACAGGATCAAAAAGCAAGTAAATTGAGAGAGGTCACATCAACCGTATCATATTCGATGCATAGAGAACCGAAGTCTAAATTTGCTTCAAGTACCCTTGGGTAAACAAGTTTGGGTTTGATGTTAAGAATGTTTAATTAATTCAATCAATCATTTTGCTGAAAATGTTCCTGTCAAGGGTTTAGCATTAAATGAAAAAGTGTCTTCTCTAAAGATTAGTGTTTTACAGATCTGTCTTCATGCCCTGTTGCTTTCATTACATAATTATTGACATGATTATATTCATTTGATGTCTTTACTAAGGGACAGATCTCCCCAGTTTCCCAATTGATTGATTTTCAGGCAATTGCAATTGTGACTGTTATCTGCTCAAATTATTGATTAGCATATCTGAACATTGTAATACATTTGTTTGATTTTCAATGATTTTATAGATTAGGAGGTAATTGAAAAAGTAATAGTTACTTTCAGAGATGTTTTTCACCATTTTGAATTGTCTTGGGCTTCTAGGAAAAGATCAGCAGAACAAGAGAGGCTGGGTTCAAAGCTTTTTCACTCCCCAAGAACAGTCTCAAGTACCTACAGAGCTCTTCTGAGCTACCATCACCCATCAGCCTTGCTGAGACTTGTCACCAGCAGAGCTCAAAGCAGCTTTTCTGAAAACTTCCAGGGAATTTCAGTGCAAATCCTATTCAATTTGACAGAACAAGTGAAGTGTAGAATGTATTAAGTAGGATTGTTTCACCCTCTGAATAAGATTATGAGAAGGAGAAAGTTCATTTGAGAAGTAAATAGGACTACAAAACACACAAAGTTCATTTTTAGTAAGGGGGAGTTTCTTTGTTTAATACAAATGTGGCTATAACTGTGTTCAAGACCTTTGGCTGAATTAATTATCCTTTTAAATCATTCCAGACAACAAAGCTACAAATTAAGAACCCTTTTGTACCAGATAAAGCTGCGCCACCTTCCTCAGTCCTGTGAGCCAATCCACTACCATACCTGGAGCCAAGAGCCAAAGCTGAATACGAAACTGGGAAATACTCAGGAGGACCTGCAAGACTTGAGCCAAAGAATGGAAGAGCACTTGGGAGGGCTTGAAAAAAAGCTGGAGATATCCTGAGGGTCTAAATTATTTTAATGGCTAGAGACAGGCACCTCCTGAAAGTGAAAATTCTCCATAGGGTGCTGAACACAAGAGACCTTTAGAGAGGGAGATGGGTTTGAGGAGCTGGAAGTCTGATATGTCAAATCACACAGAGAAAAACAAAAGAAAAGCCCACAGTTATCAAACCAAGCACAGATGGTTCCTCTCAGGCCACAACATTGACACTTCACTGTAACAAAACACTTAATCCTGTGAGTAAGGATCAGGACTGCACAGGCCCTGTCCAGAGAATTCTTTGCTACAGATTGTTTAAAATTAATTGATTTCCTTTCATCAATACTCTATAAAAATGATTAGTTTTGCTCCAGACATCTAAATTTTGCTAGGAAGGGTTAGGTTGTACCAAGTAAACACAACCAAATTGTGATAACTTGGGGAAAGGTTTTCACTGGAACTGTGATTTAAAGATTTTTTTTTCTTTGCTAAGAATGAAAAATGTTTTGGTTTAAAATACTGTTACTGACAATATGAAGGACTTGTGAGGCCTTGATGGATATCTTGGCTGTTCCATGTACCTATATCCTTATATAAGAATGGGGACACCTGGCTGAACTGAGTGCGCACATATCCCCACAACCTGTTCCTCTACACAGCCAGAGCCTGGACACTGAAGTCCTTCCTCCTCCCCTTCAAATAAAAAATGAGGGACAACAAAAGATTTCCAAACACAAAAATTATGGGTTTTGTTTAACTGTTCTGACAAACTGTAACAGAATGCAACTATTTGAATGAGGAAAAGTTATTTCTTTCCACCTAGCACAAAGCCTTATTTCAGATCTGCCCGTGGCATGTCAAGGTCCCTTATCCCTTTTCCTGTTCTGGTTTAACCCCACCCAGAAGCCACTTACTCACCCTTTCACCACAGGAATCTGGAAGAGGATCAGAAAGGTAGAAGTGAGAAAGTTAATGGGTTGAGACAAAGACAGTTCGACAGGAAGAGTAAAAGCTGTGTGCACAAATAAACTAAAACAAGGAATTCTTTCACCACTCCCCATGAGCAGGCAGATGTTCAGCCACCTCCAGGAGGGCAGGCGTCCATCACACATATTTGGGAAGACAAAAAGCCGTCACCCCAAACATTTCCACCTTCCTCCTTCTCCCTCCCTTTTATATACTGAGCATGATGTCAGCCGGTCAGAAATGTCCTTTGGTCAGCTGGAGTCACCTATTCTGGCTGTGTCTCCTACCAAATCCCCAAGCATCCCCAACTTCCTTCACCAGCCTGACACTAGGAAAAGAAGAAAAGGCCTTGGCTCTGCGCAATCCCTGCCCAGCAATAACAAAAACATTTCTGTATTTTCCCCTCTGTTTTCAGCACAAATCCAAACCACAGCCCCATTCCAGCTGCTGGGAATAAGATTAACCCTACCCCGGCTAAAACCAGCAATGTTGCTTTCCAAAATCACAGAATAAAACACAAAGTTTACTGGAGGGATGAAACACCTCTGCTGTGAGGAAAGGCTGAGAGAATTGGGATTGTTCAGCCTGGAGAAGGGAAGGCTTTGGGGTGACCTCATTGTGGCACTCCCTGAAGGGAGCCCACAGGAAAGATGGACAGGGACTCTTGACAAGGGCCTGAAGTGACAGGACAAGGTAAAATGGCTTCACACTGACAGAGAGCAGGTTTAGACTGGATATTGGGAAGGAGTTCATCTACCAGACCAGGCTGCTCAGAGCCCCATCCAGCCTGGCCTGGAACACTGCCAGGGATGGGGCAGACACAGCTGCTCTGGGCAACCTGTGCCAGGGCCTTTCCACCCTCACGGGGAACAATTTCTTTCCAATATCCAACCTAAACCTGCTCTCTGTCAGTGTGAAGCCATTCCCCCTTGCCCTGTCACTCCAGTTCCTGATGAAAAGTCTGTCTCCAGCTTCCTTGGAGGCCCCTTCAGACACCAGAAGTCTGCTCTCAGGTCTCCATACAGTGGCCTTGCTACCCAAGTGTGGGCAGCACTCAACACCCGCAAGACATCAATGTAAGAATGATTTGTAAAGAAGCTTGAAATCTCCATATTCCCTGCATTTCTCTGGGAAAAAAATTTAAAAGGGTCTCATTTTTTCCAAAAGCTCCAAACACACATAATTAACCTTTAGATAAATCCATAGCATTTATATGGAGTAAAATTAAAAAACACATAATTCATGTGATTAGTGTGTCCTTGCCTTGTCCCACTCCTGCTTTCTCCTGTCCTGTGTCCAACCAATACTTACACCTAATTATTATTGGCCCCTACTATTCTTAGTAGACCACAGTATTTCTGAAGAACTCCAAGACACCTAAATAATTACATCTCCTTTGGGTAAGATGCAACTCAAAATGCAACTTTTTCAAGTGTGTAGTCACCATGCTTTTCCTTCAAGCAGAAGTTACTCATTACAATTCCTTGTATATTACCCCTGTGTTACACAGTACCTAGGAGCCCTAGGTGAGGCTTATTAAGAGAAAAAACACATATTTAACTGGGACACGAGGGTTGGAAACCAAGTCCCTGTGCCTCTACATGTCCTCAGCTGCTCTCAGGGTTTGCCATCTTTAAGTCACAACCATGATGGCTCTTTGGATTCCTGAGATTGGAACTTGGCAAAAAGGCAGCTGAGGGTTTTTGGTTTTTTTGCTGCAGGAGGTGTAACCTCTCTGGCCTGTCTCCCAGGCAAACCTCACAAATGAACCGTGTCCAGCCATATGTAGAGAAAGGCAGAGTTTTGAGGGTGACAATCTCTGAAGTGAGCTGGTAATTGTGGCCCATTGTCAGGGGCAGACACCACACAGGCATTTTGTGCACTCCTGCATTCTTGGTTCTGAGCCAAACAACTGCTGGGAAAAGCCAGATAAAAACCATGGCCTGCTGGAGGCTGAGATGCAGTCTGGTACAAGTGCCTGGCAGCCTGGACATATTAAATGGGAAAAGAAGGCATCACTAAGCTCCAAAGTGAGAAAACAATTCCCATTAGGCCTAATAAAAGATGAAGAAATTAAAGGTCTACCAGAACAAATGAATTAGATAATGAAACTCTGGAACTAGATCAAAACTAGCAGGGGGAGGAAGGGGAAAAGAGCAGAACTGAGATCAAATAGCAGCTGTGGGATGCAAATCAGACAGAATATCCTCAAGTCAGGCCCAGAATGAGGCAGCATCTGGCAGAAGGAGGCAGAAGGGCAGTGGGAACCAGGAGAGAAGGAATGCAGAGTTTGGGAAAGCTGGCTGGATGACATAGCATAGCAGAGAGTCAGCGCTCCAATGCATCCAGCCCATTTAGGAAGCAGAAATACAAACTTTCCACCAGAGGAGGAAGACAAGGAAGAGAAAGGCAAGGAACCAATGAAATGTGAATCAACAACACAATACCAGGAAGCAAGCTGGATATGCTGTTAATATTCTGTGGGATAATATTTACACCGAGAAAGATCAATGTTTTATAGTGAACTACAACAAACATGGCACACTGTAAATAGGGACTGATTTCCCTCAGAGTGTCATATTTGTTGTTGCAGTGTCTTTAAGGCCAATTAAGGCCAATTCCTTTCCCATTAGCCAGTTTTGGGTAATTTCCATTACCCAGTTTTCCATTACCATTTCCCAGTTTTGTGGGAAAGCATCCAGGATCTGTTGTGCCCAGAAAATGCGCCCCTGATGAGGGGAAGAGTCACAGGTCACATGTTCAGGAATTATTTACCAAAGAGAGATGTGGTCCCAGTTTCTTGAAGATACTCAGGTACCTCTTCAGGTGCACGACACAACGTCTTTTACAGGTTAGGCTTTCTAAATCACATGAATATTTTAGGGAAATTAAGGCTGAGAGTGGTTAAATATTTTTCACCGGGACTTCAGATAACAAACTACCTAAATTCTATTTAAAATTCTAATGTAAGGGTTTACTGAGATGCCAATATGTTCTGTCTTTCTAACACTGGTGGGATAGATTGAACTTTTACACTTCTGCAAGGAGTTATCTGTGTGTTCAGGATGAGCCAGAATAATCTTTAAACAAGATTTCCTAAGTCAAGGAAGTTAACACAGTCACAGCACAACAGCTGACATCATCCTTTCCCTTTCTCTCTAATTTCTCTCTGCCTATTTTTGTCCGAAATCATCAGAAGAATAGAAGATACCAGGAGAAAGAAAGGCATCCTGTCCTATCACAGCAGAAATGAGATGATTGGCCTGAGATCACAAAGGAAAACCCTTGCAGTGAAAATTTTAAACAAGTAAAATTCAGGGTTTGTAGCAAATACAGCCTTATTTTATTTTGCTCCATTGATCCCAGTAATATTTATCTGAAGCATCATATTTTTTCTATTCCTTGTTTCAAATAAAGTTATTTGAATCAAATAAGCACTATTAAGAAGTGAAAGTGGAATATGATTTTATGTTTCATGCCAGAATTTTGTTCTTCCATAGACTGAAGATTGAAAGTTCCAGCTAAAAGGATCAAAAGAAAAGAGAAAAATTAAGCAGCTGGTGAAAGAGGACAAAGTCTCTGCATCAAGGGGTAAAGAATGTGGCCTTCAGGAGACAAGCATTTAAATGAGAATTTAAAGCTTCAGAGCATTAAACACTAGAGCACTTTACTTTCAAAGCAAAAGAAACCATACCTGTCATGTCACAGAATAAGATGTTTTGCAAAAGAAACAATTGGGCAGTGGGCATAGGTGGTACTGATTAATTATTTGTATCTGTACTTTACTTATCCTTTGTTATCAGTCTGTACAAATGCTGAAGGTCAATAACCTGTATCACAGGCTGGAAAAAAATGAGATAAAATTAATATAAAAATGGGTATAATAAAGGACATGGTGTGTACACAGAGTAAATGGAATCTCAGCAGTGAGGTCTGAGTTCCCACAATATTCCCACACATTCACTGTCATTTCGACATTAGACTGTTGCAGCTTCCTCTTATATTTGACACATCACAGCCTGGATACATGAGCCAGAATCACACTTACATCTCCTACATATGGAAAGAAAACATTCCAAATGTCAGGATATATATATATATACACACCCTAAATTGTTCTTTTTATGGTAGCAGCTCATGTCTCTCACCATCACCTTTTTGTGGCATGAGACACAGTGTATATTCTCATTGATTTAGTGTTGAAGACAAGACTTGTGTAATCTTCACTTCTTCATCTACCACTGTCTCTTTGCAGGGTCTTAAGTCACATGTTCCCCTTAGTGCCTCAGTTTGTCCATCCAAAGACATCAGTGGGACAAGGAAATGTGCAACAAACACAATAGAGGCATTTCAGAGGTAAGGAGAGAAAGTTCACTCATGAGCCGGGGCAGTCCAGCATTAAATAGAAAGTTCTGCAACAGAATATCTCGCTCACAGAACAGGGGTGTAAAAGATAGGTACAGTAAATAATTATGCATGGTGGAAAACCTGATTAGGAAGGACACTTGGTAAGTTACTAAGGGACTTGGCTGATATGCCCTCCCTCATCAAGAAGAAATTCTGCTACCACATCAAAGTACTTAAGCACTGTCCTTGAAGGAAAAACTGAGTTCTCTCAGTTCTTTGTTATGCCTATTTCCTTTTCCTTCATGTGGAAATATGCCTTCCTTCCACTTAGAGCTTCCTGAGGGCTGTGAACTTGAGTCAGAGCAAAAACTGTTGCACAGAGCAGTCTTTCCAGCAGAAAAGCACCAGCACATTTTATGCAATCACATGTCCTAAAGGACATATTAAATTTGGTGTTAAAGCTCTGAAAAATCTATCTCTGACTGAAAGAAGAGAACCACTTTTGCCATGCCAAAATTGCAGGAGAACTACAGGGATAAGTATTCCTTTCATTTTGTTGTTTGTTTAGAGAGTCCCTATAACTGAATTAATATATCCTTTCCTTACCTCCTTTGACCACCTTTGCTTTAGCATCGAGTCCTAGTGAAGACTTAAAGTGTAACAACATCACAAAAAAAGAGAGAGAAAGTCTGGGGTAGGAAGAGGAGAAGAAAAGGCAGGTGTGGCTTGACAAGTGATGAGGAAAGAGGCTTTCAGGACACAGAGACTCAGGACAACTAAGCTGATCCTGTATGGCTGAGAAACAAAGAAATCCCACGCCAGGCAGGGAACAGCATTGCTGAGCCACTGGAGCATACAGGAGCGAGCAGCAGGCACACTGGCCTTTCAGAACAGGCAGGCTGAAGTCATGAGAATGTGAAACACCATCTGAGAGCAGGCATTCTATACCAAATGCAAGGAAATCTCCATGGAATCAGCTCGGAGGCATGTCAGGAGCATGACCAGCAGGGCTGGCCAGAGTTCAAAAGGCTCGCAAAAAGCCTCCAAGTGTTGTCTCACAAGTCAGTGTTCATTAGAATTCCATGATTCCCACCCACCCCTTTAATCCTGAAGAGGTGGCCTCTAGCACCTACCAAGGTCACAAGAGCTCTGCATCCATGATTCCCTTGGGAAGGGCTAGCTTGACAGACAAAACCAAAACCACCACCTGCTTGCTGAAGGGGGTGCTACAAATCAGTGCTGGACCCTACAGGGGTCTTTAACTACTTCAACTGACAGTTAAGTTTAACTACTAACTGAGAGTTCTCTCAGTGTTGTACAATAAGGAGAGTTGTTCATTCTTTCCTGTTACCAGAATATTGCCACTGGGCAGCTTTCACAAACCAGTGGAAGTAAATTAACTGAACCAGAAAAGTGGCCCTGGCAGCATCAGGAGCACAGCAAATCACTGAGTGCTTTACAGCCCCCATTTGAGAAGTAGAGTGATTAAAGCATTATCCAAATGAGAGGCAAAACAAGTTGCTGGGCACAGCTCAACTGCAAGCAAGGCCTTCTGAGCAGGTGGCATGGTATCTGATAAGACAAGGGAACAAGTAAGTCAATATGTAAGGCTAGATCTCCATAAGCCATCCTAAAAGTGCTAGAATACCCTTCCCAAGGCCTGCATCCCCATTCCTTCTTAATAGAAAATTCTTGCATTGCTAACACTTTTGGAATAAGCTTCACAGGACAGCATGTTTCTCCTAAAATGCTGGGCACTAATATAAAAAATGCCACATCACAAATTCAGCTTCTCCTGAATAAGCAGTAACTTGACATAGGAGAGCCCCCCAATTTTGAATAATTGCTTGAGACAAGAGCTGAATGAAAATTGAAAGCACCTCCTTCTCAGGAGAAATAACTAAATAAACGTTTGAATACTCTCTTCATTCTCAGGCTGTAGGAAACTTTAAAAAGTGAGAGACTGGAAAGGAACATTGAATTCACCTCCAGCAAAAGCAACCACTGGTGGATTCCAGAAATATGTATTTAATGAACTCTTTTCCCTGGAGTTAAAAAAAGCTCTCAAAGTATGAAGCCATAACCAGAGAGTAAAAAAAGACATCTTCCACTCAACACTAATGCCCAAGGCTTTATCTAAACTAATATAACCTTTGATTTTCAGAAATGCTTTTGGACAAACAAGTCCTGCTAACTCATTGGGAGACTATGACATGTACCAAATTCAATTCCCTGGATGTCCAACCCTCATCACTCAACCAAAGATGCTCTGGTGCAAGACCCTGAGCATTCACCCTTTCCTGGTGCTTCCTGTTTCAAAGAAGAATGTTTTCTTGGGTACAGCGCTCTTAACTCCTGCTAATCAAAAGGATCTTAAAAGATCACTCTGAAGAAAAATAAAAACCACACAAATAAAATAGATAATAAAACTGGATTTGAATATGGAAAAGATGAGATTAACTACATACAGAGCTTGAAGTAGTTACCCTACAAATTGTTGCTTCATGAACTGTCATTGCTGCTGGTGTTTTGCTTCTGACAGAAAGGGCATTGAAAAAATGAAGTGTCAGCAGAACAGTTCAGCAATGATTTTAAAGGCAAATACAGCCACATGGTCAAATTCAGGCACAACTGGAGATGTCTTCTATATTTTGGAGGTAGGCCAGGGTACTAGGACTGTGGTAAATATTTCCAGAGGGATAAAACTCTCAATTCAATCGAATTGAAATATCAAGCAAGTGAGGGACTGCAGTGTATAGACCCAAACCTTTTCCAGGCGCCTCTTACAGGGAGGATCAGCCATCCATATAGACAATGCAGGGACGTGGGAGGACTGGGATGGACCTTCAAGCAGGAAGGTTGCCAATATTTTGAGAAACCAGCACAGGATATGTCCTTTCTCTGCTCAAGCTGCTGTGTGCCTAGGCCTGTTAGTGCACGGGCACTAAAGTCACTGCACAGTTTTTTGGGACGAGGAGGAATAAAAATATTACAACACTACAGGAGATTGCTGGTTGTGGAGTGGGCAGCCTTCTGTAAATACACTGAGAGACAGGATCTACCCTGCAGGATTGCACACATGGGATTCAGTGACTTTTGGTCATTTTTGACACCTTGTGTCATTCAAACATACATTGCTTTGAAATCAAGGAAGGAGCTTTCCAGATGTCTTACTGCCCAGCCAAAAGTTCCAGGTTCATTGCTGAGCACGGCTTCACAGCACAAGTTACAAAGGAAGTCAAAGCAGGTGTCTGGAGATTCATCCCTTTCCGGCCTTAATGACCCAAATTCTCTCACCCCTCATAATGACACCACAGTTACCCCAATTGCCCTTCTATCTGTACAAAAATATTTTCTTTTCCTCAGCCATGTTGGAGGCTGCCATTTGCATGATTCACCTGTTCTCAGCTCATCCTAGCTCCAGCAGTACTGTTTTTCCTGAGATTGGCAGTGTAGAGAGATCTAGCTGTGCATAACTCAGCAGACACAGTCTGTCAGCTAGAAAAGAGCTATAAAATCCAAAATGTCCTGTTCTTCTCCAGCAAAAGGGGCAAAAAGAGAAAAAGCATCTATTTATGGCTTCCAACTGAAAAGGTCAAGGAAAACAATCCCATTTGCTTTCACGGATTTTGGAGGAGATCCACAGATCTTTATTTTTAGATATGAAAGGATCTATTGCTGGTTGCTTAAAATATACCATGACTGACTCCTCATCCACGGGACAATGTTCCTCCCTTGCCTTTGTTGCTCTTTGATAATCAAAGGTCCTTTTAGATTTTTTTCCCAGAACACACTTGTTTTCCCCACCACACACTAAATACTTTGTTTAGAGAGGTTTTTTGGAACAACATTTCTTCCCCGTCTCCAAGGAAAAAGGCTTCAGTGTCCCTTTAGAGAACCCTCCCTTGTGTGGCAGAGCAGCTGAGCCTTCACCCATCCTCTGGCCACGTTTCTGAGTGTCAGACTATCACAGAATCATAGAATCTTCAAGGCTGGAAAAGACCACCAAGATCATCAAGTCCAACCTTATTCACAGAGTACAGCAGCTGTAATGTGCTCTGCAAACCACAGTGTCTAAAAAAATTTGCTGCCTTGCTCGGATTGCTCACTGACAGGAATCTCCTTGGATTTCTGGGCTGAATCAAACCCACCAAGTCACTTGCACTCCTAACAGCTGAGGGCCTGTTTTCTTTTCATTAGCTGTTCCAGGAATTTGTTTTGTACTGCAAACAACACAAACAACACACTTTATCCAAAAATCTCTTCCCATATGGAAGAATGTACTTTTCCATTCCAGTGTAAATAAGGTGCTGCTGTGGGAAGTCCCCTGAGGCTTTAAATCTAATCCATATTCTGCCCACTGGGGCTATTTGGTCAAACAGAAATTAGACATCCTGGGACATGAGCCCCCAGGACATCTCAGTAACAAGTGAAAGGATTTAAAGATTTGTCATAATTTCGGTGGGCAATAAATAGCTGAGCAGAGTGGCAGATTTCTGTGGGATAGGGAGCGACCCCATTGGGAGCTGCCCATGATTATGCGCCCTATTCTTCCCCTTTTCAGCCTGAGGCTTATGTGCACCAAGAATTTTTATGAATCAAGAACCCTGTTTTGATTAAAACTGCACGAAAAGTGAAAGCACAGTTTATCCTAAATTCATTTATTCCATTCTGGTGGAAACAGATAAACCAAATATTTAAAAAAATACTTAATATAAAAATTATTATACAATTCACCAGGGTCTTATGACTGGAATAAAAATATCTTCAAGCATCCTTCCAACTGAATTGTGCTGTTTATGCTGTTAGCAGACAAGTGTTTAGTTTCCATGCTCACTCAGGGTCTGTGGATCAGCCTCATTTTCAACAGTGGCTATCATTCTTAAGGAAATATTTCTTTCTTGTACTGCCAAGCTGAAGTCAAACCAGCCTTCCAGCACTTCAGTATGTAAAAATGTGCATTTATTCTCCCATACACTTTCTGTCAGACTGCATTCCTACAGCCTGAGAAAACACTGCACAAGCTAAATAAAAGATAACCCAAAAATACTTTCATAATGAACTATTAAAAATCTTTTACACTGGCAACTACACTGAAGAATTCCCTTGCAATAAGAGTACCAACTCCTTTTCTTATTAAAGAAGTTCTGAGCTCTAACCGATATTTCCTTGAGTTTTTGTGGGATCTCAGCACCTCAGGACTGAGGTGCCGAGTCACCGAGACCACCCTTGGGGGGCTCGGGAGTCCTGGAATGTTGCCAGAAGTGTCTGGTGGCTGGACTTTGATCCTACACAGGAGACGACACTTGTATGAGGATAGGAGGATTTCACCGGGGTGAATGGTGAAGGGATTAGCTAATTAGAGAGTGAAACACAGGGTTTAGGATTTCTGTACAGGGGGGTTTAGAGAAGTAAGATGGAGGAACTGGGGCGTGTCCTGTCCTTCTTCTTCTTCTTCTTCTCCTCCATCTTCTGTGGTGATGGTGGCACTTTGGGATTGGTCATTACTAAAAGTGCACTGGGCAATAAGGGTGAAAGGTATTGGGGAAAAATGATAAATATTGTACACGTAACTTTGGGTATAAAGATAGGTGACCGCCCGGAGGGCAGGAGAGTGTGCTCATGGCTGGCTGCTGAGCAGACCTCTGTCGGGCCGAAAGAAAATCTTTTAGATAAACAATTAATAAACACAGAGACCGAGAAAAGAACTGAAGCCTCTTCTGTTCCTTTGAAACACGGACTGCCCCAAGGCCACCCCGGGCCTTTCCAGGCCATCCAAACAGCCGAAAACCGGACAAGTTTTGAGTTGTGTTTTACTCCTGATGGAAGGATCAGAGATGCAATTATGAGTGAGCAATTCTTGACAGCTTTCAGGGATCTCAGATACAAGTCAAGGGAGATATTTGAGTCTTCCCTGAAAGGTGATAGGACAGCTGGATGCTACAAGAAAAAAAAAATCTGTTCTGATTAAATGAGGACATCTGGTCAGCTTCCTGTGGGAAATTATTCTAATTTTAATACCAATAAAAGCAATCCAATATATCTAGAAGGTTGACCCTTTAAAGAGCCAGACACTGAGTGTTGAAGGCTCGGGGTCATCTCAAAAGGAGATCAGTAGCAAAAGTCACTGCCAAGGCCAGGGAGTAAGACGTGATCCCAGCAAAATCCTGCTTGAAGGATTCACTTTTTAATGATGTCCCAATCAATCTAATTTTATGGGCACTGCACTCACAACACCGAGAGGCTGCCAAGGTCCCACTACTAGTGGACATTTAAGGAGAAAACAGCAATTCCATAGGGACTGATACTGCAACATTTCCTTTCAATAGGATAGTATTGATGGTATTGTTTCTTTATAACATGGATGGCCCTGGCTTCCCACTTCCTGCTCCCACTGGGAAGTCCTCAGCGGTACTTGGAACTTCATCCAAAAATAGATTACACTGTAATTATATTATTTATATTTATGCCAGAACTGCTTAGAATGAAGGGAGTGTAAGAGAAGATTGGCTGTAATCGCCTGCTATTGGCATTGTTAATTATTATTGAGTGGCTGTACTCCAGAACAAGAGAAGTCATGTGAAAACAAGAAAAATCAACAGGAAAGTTAGTCAAGAGGAAGAGCTGTTCTTTCTAGCACAGACACAACAACAAGGGACATTAAGAACTGGAGCCATCTCAGACTGCCTGTGGGTGCCCTGCCAGTACTCAGAGCAAAAATAGGACTCATAATACCAACATCTGACTTTCAAGACTCAAGGCTGCAAAGGCTTCTGCTGGCAGCTGCAAAAAAGATACAGAAATAAAAATAAATATATAGCTGAAGCAGAGGGGAAAACAAAGGAGAGTCTCAAGGACATTTAAGTACTCCTCATGCCTGGGAGAAAAGCTACTTATTTCGAAGAGGAACTTTCTGGATTGCTGTAGAGCTGCAGAATTATCACTGCTTACTAGCACCAGAGATATCCAGACAGAAGAGAGAGGTGATCCCTCCTTCAAAAATAGAAGCATGGGCACATGCAAGTGAACAGATGGGAAAGGATTGTTGGGGTGTGTGCCTGCTGTCAGGATCAATCCAGCTAAATATCTTTTAAAACAAAACAAAACACCACCACACCATCCCCACCCCCACTCCCTCCCCCAATAAACAAACAAATAAAACCCAAACAAATAAAAATAAGCTCCTTTCTGGAGCTATGCTTTTATCACAGGTTGTAGGAAAAGAAATGTCACAATGTGGTGACCAGCAGGGACATTGGGTCTTCTTGACTCAGAAACATGAAAATTCTCAGAAGCATGGAGCCATTGATTGAAAAATCAAATCCATAAAGAGAATGGAAACAAAATCTCCACAGAGCCCCCTACATAAACAAGCATAGCAAAGCAGCACGACAGGACTCTGGCTTAATTTCATGCCCTACATGTCCCATGTCCATCACCCAACTCTTCAGCACCCCCCAAATCCCAAGTGTCCTGCTCAGAAACACAGGTCAGATCCTATTCCTGCTGGGCCAGTCCTGGGCAGGACCTCCAGGGAACAAAGAGAGAGCCTTTGAACATCTGTGGGGTAGGAAAATAAGGAAATAAGTTTTCTAAAGGTAATAATTCCTTAGGGAATCTTTTAAATTTGTGTTCCCCCACAGAGCTTTGGAGGCAAATAATCCCAAACCACATCTTCTGGCAAGATACCAGCTTTTTAGGTAAATAATTTTCCCTCAAAATTCCTTAGCACAAATTTATCACTGGGAATGGGAAGGATGAGAGCTTGCACTCACTGAGCTGAAGTTCAAATCTTTGGTTTCTTTCAGGGGGTGACATTCATCTACATAAAACAAAGTACCTTGATATTGTGCACGGGGATTAGAGGACTATCACCATGATCTAAAGACAGAGCTGGGTAATTTTATATTTCGTGTACTTCCCAGGAGCCCTCAGAGACTGTGGAGATGGAAAACCAATACAGCAGATACTTTGTGACTAACAAAAAGCAGAGACAAACAGCCCCCCAGAGCACACTGAATTCCTGATAAGAGGCAATTAATGCAGAAGGAACTTGGGGAACAGGCAAGGATTTTGAAGAGCGACACTACAAAAGAAACATGTCTCCAATTAAAAGGATATCGAACTCAAAGTGTTTGTGAGAAGCAGGGAAGGCTCAAAAACTTGCTGAATTACATTAGTAACACGATCTGAAGGACGATTTGCCAAGTCCGGTCAATGTGCTCAGGAAATATGGCCCTGCTTTTTATTCACATTCCTCCCATCCTTTCACAGATGAAAAGGGAACAGAAGGTATGACACCAACAGGAGTAACATAAACAGGCTGAACAAGCTTCATCCCCCCTCCAACAATCCTGATCTGAAAGGAAAGTGAAAAATTAGGGCTCATATTTGCAACCAGTGCACTCAGAATATCCATCACCATGGATGGAATGAAAAGACAGCAAATACTCCTGATATAGATCTTCCTTCTTCACCTCCAGAGGATAAGATGGTTTCTGATGCCTTCACCTCCTTTTCCCTTCATGAGATCTGTTAGGAAAAATTAATTCATCTCATTTCATCATCCCACAGACCTCTTTAAGTCTGTAAAAGAGTACTTCAGGTGACTCAGTCTGGAACAACAGTAACAATCACTTGTTGGAAACCTCAAACACCCTTTTTGAGAGGCCACTGTCCTGGGACAACAGGCAACCAAATCATATTTCTCCTCTAAATAAAGAAAAATCCTGACTTGATCCAGAATTTTCTGTATAAGGACTTGCAGTCACAAAACAAAAATCTGGGCCAACAGACTCAGGTGCCCATGGCTGCAGCTGGGAAATGGTTTCCTATCATACTCACTATTTGGTATAGTGATTTTTACTGTTTTCCTTCCTGAATTAGGATAAAAATCTCAAGATTTCAAACTAAAGATATTTTTTAACAATTAATTAATTAGACAAAAGTGGTTTCAAGCAGGGAAAAAAAGAAAAAACACAATGAAAAAGGCTCAGAACTGTTAAATCGTAGCACAGGCCATCTTAAAACTTTTAACTGACAATGTAGTTGAATATTTTTCCAAAGCTAAACTTTTCTGTAAACATCTGAGTTTTTTTAATCAGCATATTTCAGAAATAAAGACAGACATCAGCAAATATTTTGAAGTGTAAAGCTGCCATGCTAAATGTGGAAGAAATATAAAGTGCTTATATTTAAGAATTCTCATGACAGGTGCAGGTTAAATGTTTCAGAACAGAGTGAGAATGAGAAAGAAGTAGAAATTTACATCTTTATTTGTCAAAAACTAGTCAAACATTGTTATTCATATTGCATCCTATACAACTGCAGTGTTTCGTTGTTGGGATTTTTTTTCTGATTGGAATTGTAATATATGGTAGGGATAATTAATGCTACTAATGTATGGCATAAAATATTATGAAATCCAAAGCATGTCTTTTGACCATCCCGACCGGGAACAGCTGTCTTATTTAGATTCAACGGGTTCCCGGACACAAGTTAAAATAACGAGTGATGCCCTAACATAGGAATAGAAGCTTCCAGGGCGATGATCACCGGTATCGTGAGTCGTTGGGAGCCACTCAAGAGCGATTATCACCCTGCCGATTGCATCTATCAAGATAGTCAGCAGCGGCCAACCTGATGCATCTGAATACATGGCTTCCCCGGAGCCCATTGACGCTGACTACACACCTGGAACCGGCTTTTCTTTCCATGTCCAGCTCTGCACATGGAAAGAAACAGCAATGCATGTGAAGAGATACAAAGGAAATTCGGTCATCTTTGCCTCAGGCACAATAAACTGTATAAAACCTCACTGCAAGAAGCAGAGAGCGTGAACGGGGGAGAGTCTGACACCCGGGAGGTCAGATCCGTGTTCACCCAGCGTCAACCCCGGGCTCGATGCTGTCTCTTTGGCTGTGGTGGTTTCGAAGACCAAACTTCGGTCTCGCAGACAAATTAATAAACCTTTGCTAAATTTTTGATAATTTTGGCTCACGACTTGATCATTTATAAGAGAATTTTACTTTGAAAGCTGCTTTTTAGAGGTCCCATCTAGTAGAAAGTCTGCAAAGATGATTTTTCTGTATTGTTTTAGACACAAAAATCACCATAATTTGAAATCATTGACCACTCAGGTTCACCATATTCGTGGGTCTCCTTCCCTGGAGTCCTGGGAGCCATCTCCCATTTGGGAAAGTGTGGTGTGGGAAGGAAGAAAAATCACTCCACACTGAACATGTCAAGTTACACATGAAGAGCTTGAAGGACTCAGGAGGCCTCACCTGCCATGCTGTGTCCAGTCCTGGGCTCCTCAGCACAGCAGGGACATGGAGCTCCTGGATTGGGGCCAGCGGAGGCTGCAGAGGTGATTTAGGGCCTGGAGCATCTGTGGCAGGGAAAGGCTGAGGGAGCTGGGGCTCTCCAGCCCGGAGAGGAGCCCCAGCTGAGAGGGGCCCTCAGCTCTGGGTGTCCCTGTGTGCAGGGAGGGCTCCGAGCAGGGCCCAGGCTCTGCTCCAGGGCCCAGCAATAGCACCAGAGGAACGGGCAGGGACTGAGGCCAGGAGGTTCCACCTGGACAGGAGGCAGAACTTCTGTCCTGGGCAGGGACGGAGGACTGAACAGATTGAACAGAGAGGGTGTGGAGTCTCCTCACTGGGGATATTCCAGACCCCTCTGGACACAATCCTGTGCCCTGTGCTGTGGGATGGCCCTGCTGGAGCAGGGAGGTGGGACCAGCTGCCCCACTGTGGTCCGTTCCTGTGGGTTTTCGGGGTCCAGCTAACTGCCGGGAGCCCCGAATCTGGGTCGGTGCCGGCTGGCCCCCTCCTCAGCATCTGTTGCCGTGGAGGGATCCAGCTGCGGTCACGGGCACGCGCAGTCCCGGATGTTTAAGATGGCTCAGCTAGACAGAGAGGTCTCGGTGACTGCAGTATAATTCCAACAGGCTTTTTAATCCCTGGAAGTCCGAGGGTGCCGGCGGGGAGGGAAAGAGGGGCACGGCTCTGTTGAAGGGTACCAGAGCCGAGGTGCCGAGCCCCGAACCCGGGGGGGAATGGGGTTTATAAAGGGGGAAGGAGTAGGTGGGCTCGGGGGTGCCCCTTGACCACTAAGAATGGGTTACAGAACGGGTCTTCTAGTGAGGTGACTGGGGTACACCAATAGGAGAACAGGGTGAGGATGGTCTTTAGAGAGGGATCCAATGGAAAGGTGGGGAACCCGGAACCTTCTGGAACAAAATGTATGTTTTACTTATGATTGATTGCTTCGTCCCAGGATGTCCCAACTTCATAATCTTTGTCCCCTCCCCCCACACGTTCCAGCCCGAGCCATCCTGGGATTCTGTGAAGCTGCCCAAACGGAGAATCTACACAGACATACAACTTGTTTTGCAAGGAAAACCAGAAGCTTTTTTTTGACTCTTCAATCTCTATCAAAGAAAAAGGGGAAAAAACTCAAAAGCCAAAACCAGCCAAACAAAAAAACCCCAACAACAACAAACCCCAAACAAACAAACAAATAATAAAAAAAACCCACCAAACCCAAACAAACCCAGAGAAAATAAAAAGACCAAATAAACCCAAAGGAAAGAAAAAGACCATGGCTATATATACCAATGGCCTACTACAGTGTAATGTAGTGTAGTGCCCTTTCATGGAGTGGTTTTTTAAACTCAGTCTGCTGCAGAATCGTAGTTCATCCACTTCATGTCTTGAATAAAAACAGAACCAGGTTAACATAGGGCAGATGGAGGAGGAAGAACACCTAGCAATGCTGAACACCTTCATAAGGGTGTTTTCACACCCGGAGAAAATGTTCAATTATTTTTGGGGCAAGTTTCTGAAGGTAAAGGTGCTGCCTGTTTTCCCTGTCCCTCTGAGACCTCCTGTAGAAGCCCAGAATAGAAGTAATGTGTCTGTCTCGAACATGAGTAACTGGACAGCTGTGGAGCCAAGCAAGGGCAATTGCTAACATGCTGTGAGACAGAACTAGACGCTCTCTCTTCCTGCCTCCCTCCTCCCTGCTTCCTTTCCTTTCTTCCCTGCCCCCTCCCCTCCCCTCCCCTCCCCTCCCCTCCCCTCCCCGCTCCTTCCTCCCTTCCCTGCTTCTTCTTCTCTTTCTGCCCCCTTCTCTTCCTGCCTTCCTCCTTGCCTCGTTCTCCACCTCCTTCTCTCTCTCTTTTCCCTCCCTCCTTCCCTCCATCCCGACACCGGGAGATGGCGCCGGCTGCCCGCGGTAGCGGCGGGTCCCGCTGCTCTCGCTGTTGCTGGGGGGTGCCATCGAGCCCAGGGCCGCGCTGGGAGCAGCACTGCTGGGATCACCGCAGCCTTGGCACAGGCCTGGCACGGCCTGGCCTGCCTGCGGGATCCCTAGACACGAGCGGCGTCTCCCCCCGGGCTGTCAGGACCCGCCAGGTTTCGAAGGCCCCGGCACACCGCAGGCTGAGCTCCGGGAAGGGCGCACGGGAGCGCTCGCGTTTCTGCGGAAATCCTGACACGCCAGCCTCGAGCCTGCTGCGCGTTCCCAGCGCAGAAGTTCCCCACGCTGCTGTAACACCGGCTCTTTCTCCTTGAACCAAAGCCCTAAATCGGGGATATGCGTATTTCCCCACTTGAAACCCATCTGCCACCTTCCTCCCTTTTCCTGCAGAGGGTCTGAACCTGCTCCTCCTCCCCGCACATCCAGCCGTGCGAGACCCCGAGTCCGCGGTATAAGCTGTGGTATTTATGCCTGGCCAGCCATGCTCCGAGCCCTCAGGCCAGCTTGTGCATCTGTCACCCGCTCCTAATCCTGTCCAAGCCGCCCAGCCTGGCTCCAGGCAGCCACAGCTCCGGCATCTGCCTCTCACATCGGGATGCCCCATGCCCTCATGGCAGAGACCAGCAGAGATGGGGCCAAAACCGCCCACGGTCTCTCAGCCCTTTAAGGGGAACACACCCTGCACTATATCCTCTGGATATAGTGGTGTGTGGATCACGGAACAGGAGAGGGCCCCAGACCGAGATCAACATAGCTGAGTGGCCCTGCAGCTCCTCAGACTGCAGCCTGAAGTAACTCCCCACCTTTCTCCCCATTATCTGACCCCCTCTTTCAGCCTTCTCTTTGCTCCTCATGGTGTGTAAAAGACAAGGAGAAGGCTGCAAACCACAGAACCCAGCAGTTTTGTTTCAAGCTGTGAGGAAAATGAAAGGCTTTGACTTCATTATTGCTGAACTCAGGGAGCTGCTTTCAGTCATAGAATCATCTCAGAATCATGGACTGGTTTGGGTTGGAAGGGATCTTAAGGATCATCTCATTCCAGTTTCCTAGGCACAGGCAGGGAGACATTCCTCTAGACCAGGTTGTAATCCCCGTCAAATCCCTTTGATGGAGACCATTCCTGTGACTAAGAGGCAGTGGCAGGTCTTAATCATCCTCCATTTCCTGTTGTCCATCTAAAACATCATCAGAGTCCCCCACAGACTGGTGTCATGTCTTGGCAAAGAGGCAGCATCAGCTCCCTGATCAAGGTCGATTTGCAGTTCAACCATCTCTGGTTCACAGAACAAACTCCAAGCACTTCAAGGAAAAGATCCTATTTACATCCTTTTCCATGGGTGACATCTGTGCTGAGTTGAGGAAAGGATGAAAAACTGTGGGTTTAACACCCTAGAATCATGGAATGGTTTGGGTTGGAAAGGGACATAAAAGATCATCTCATTCCATGCCCCTGCCATGGGCAGGGACACCTTCCGCTATCCCAGGTTGCTCAGAGCCCCATCCAACCTGGCCTGGAACACTGCCAGGGATCCAGGGGCAGCCACAGCTTCTCTGGGAAACCTGTGCCAGGGCCTCACCACCCTCACAGGAAACAATTTCTTCCCAATATCCAATCTGAACCTGCTCTCTGTCAGTGTGAAGCCGTTGCCCCTTGTCCTGTCACTCCAGCCCTTGTCAAGAGTCTCTCTCCATCTTTCCTGCGGGCTCCCTTCAGGCACTGCAAGGCCACAATGAGGTGACCCCAAAGCCTTCTCTTCTCCAGGCTGAACAATCCCGATTCCCTCAGCCTTTCCTCCCAGCAGAGCTGCTCCATCCCTCTGATCCCCTTGGTGTCCCTGCTCTGGCCTGGCTCCAGCAGCTCCCTGTACTTGCTGTGCTGGGCCCAGGGCTGGATGCGGCCCTGCAGGGGGGCTCAGCAGAGAGGGGCACAGGGGCAGAACATATCTTAGTATATAGTAAGATACAGTAATATCTTAATAACAAGTTCTTAAGACAATCTTCACTTTTTATATAACATTAAATATTAATGTACCTGATTTTTTTTCAAGACATTCCATTCCACACCTTGGGATGGTGCAAAGACCACAATAGGGTAGATTGAGCCATGGGGGTTCGGGGCTGATTATCTAAATAATGCAATGATGTTAAAATGTCTATTCTTATGTGGAGGTCTAGGATTTCATAGCAAGATATGCATTGTGTTCCCTAAGGGTTTCCTTCCTTCATACAAGCGCTGTCAGGCAATCAGTATTGTCTGACAGGGGTAAATGAAATAACCCCCGATTAGTTTCCTGTTTGTGTCTCAGCACAAGAAACCATACACTTGTAGTAAAAGAGATGGTTTTGATAGCTTCATGAAGAATATTTTATAAAGAAGTGTTTAAAGATATCAAGGCAAGGCAAATCTGTTCTCAGCATTCTCATTCCCAGTTCACAGATACTTGGGTTCTCATGATTCCTCTCTCTGGTTTTTTAATTTAATTCAAGCAGCATGTATCACCCTATTTTAAAAACACTCAATTTTAAAAAAATGAAGTTATATTTGTATCAATTTAACCTACTTTTCAGGTATTTTGACAGAGGCTCTGGGCTTAATTCAGACTGCTGCAGAGGGATTTTTGGTTGCAAAGAAGAAATCTGCTTATGATAGGTTAAAACAAAGGAGATAGGTCAGACTACTCTGACCAACTGCCCCTTTAATCAAATATAAGCTCAGTTTAGGGGATTTTTTTGTAAATGAATTTATTCTGATTCCTAAGATAACTTGGCCCAAGAAGTAGGATGCAGTATCCTTTCTACAACACTCCTTATCATTAACTATAATTTTAAATAACAACCTGGGTTATTAATATTGCTTCCCATATTAAACTCTTTCAACAATTTCCTATCTCCTATTAAAAACAAAACAGAACAAAATGTTTTCTATTTCTTTCCAACACCATTGGCCTTCTCCTAAGTTTTGTGCCTTGTTTTGTTCTTCAAGTTGGAGATTCTTGCAAATAGGATTGTGCAGTTTCTGCTCGGAGAACCATTCCTGCATTTTTCCCTGCATTCGTTTCCAGTGAGGAAAGATGGATCACAGACTTTTCAACAACTGGGAGATGGAGGAGACAGGAGCAGGAGAGTGGCTGAAACTGGAGAGGGAAGAAAGTTATTGCAGATAAAATGATGGAAAAAAAACCAGGAAATAATTTGGCTGAACTGCAGATGTTTGGTCAATGGTTTGACTCGATGATGTTTTGGGTCTTTTCTGACCTTAATGATTCTCTGAAAGACTGAAAAGCAATAACAAAAGGCAGAGAACAACATGGAGAAAGAACAGAGGTTTATTCCTAGTCAGTACTCAAGCTCTTAGTTAAAAGCTTTTCCATCTACTGCTGTAGCCAAGCTGTAAATGAGGACATCCAAAAGAAAAGATGGGGATTGTTTCTGGAAAAGAAAAAGAACAGTTTCTGTTGGATTTCGTGCCAAGAAAAATCATGTCACACCATTCAATCCCTCAGTTAAAATAGACACATCACACAAATCTGGAGAAACTATTTAATTTTGAGTATTATGAATGAAGAATAAAGGGAAAAGGGCCTATGTGAGCACTATTCCAGTATTGTCTGGGTTTGTGTGCTAACACTGGATCCTGCTAAAACTTTCGTGAAGGTGGAGTGCTCAGGTACAGCTCAAATCCTTGGGACCAGCCAGAGCTCCAAGCTCTCAGGGACTCAACACTCAAAGCCACCTAGATAGTTTTTGAGTAAGAGCTAGAATTGTATATTAGATACACAGAAAACCACCAGGGCAGAAGTTACCACAGTAAAGGTTGGTGAAGAAAAACAACAGAAACCTCCAGAAATGTGGACCTGCCCCTAAACATACCATTTTCCCTGAGGAAAAATAAAAAGCTTGAAGAAAACAGATACTTCCCAAAAAGTTTATCATGCCACTTAATGAAGGTGCAGGCCCCTACCTTACACTGACAGTGGCTTGCTCATTATCCTCTGACAACCATTTTATGTTTAGCTGTACTGACATTCTAATTTGCTGCTAAAAATAATAGTGATTAAGTAAATAAATAGATTTACCTGCCACGTTAATTTCACTGAATCATGATCAAACTGACAGGTTTAGATTGGATATCAGGAAGGATTTCTTCCCTGTGAGGGTGGTGAGGCCCTAGCACAGGCTGGCCTGAGTAGCTGTGGCTGCCTCATCCCTGGAAGTGTTCCAGGCTGGGTTGGATGGGGCTCTGAGCAAGCTGGGCTAGTGGAAAGTGTCCGTGCCCATGGCAGAGAGGTAGAACTGGGTGATTTTTAAGGTTCCTTCCAAGCCAGGCCGATGATTAATTAAATTCTTTTGCATGATTTTTCTTCCTCAGAAAGACACAATTCCTGACGATCTCCATACACATCTACAGGTTCAGGATAAAAAATGACAAAGCCGTCACCTGAAGTCACAAGATTGAGCAAATCTGACTTCATTGCTCTGAAAACTGCACATGCTGGCTCAATCTCAAGATATGCATGTACATTATTTATCTCAGTTGAGATTCAACTCCTGCCCAGAATAAAAATACTAAAAAAATTGGCCAAACATGGATGTAAGCATATCAGCTTTGATACTGGGCACTGGATTTTCCTAGAAATTAATCCTCCATTAAAGCAACAGATGGCCCTGTGTTGTTCCAGGGGCTCAGGGCACACATGAGGGGCTGGGTGACTGATGGACTTATGAATGACTGGGTCTGCATAAACCTTAAGTTGGATTAGGATAAGCCCATGCATGTCAGAAATGGTTTGCAGTATTGACATTTCATGTCAGCTTTGTGAATCCAGACTTGTTTCAGCCCCACACAGGGCTCTGTCACGTGGAGGGGACAGCATAGGAATATGTAGGACTAAACACATCCTGGCAGCTTTACTGACTGTTTGGATGCTCTCAGCCAGCAACAAATGAAGTCCCTGCTGATTCATCCTTTAAATCAGTGACAGCTACTTAATTAACAGGACCATAGCCAAGCTGCTTAGGACTAGCACTGACCCTTCTTAAGAAAAGGAAAGTTGTGCAGCACATTTTGAAGGGCACCTCCCAGCAAGCCCAGATTTTGGGTGAGCTAGGTGAAGAATGGTAGCAGAAAGAAGCACTAGGGTGTCCCTGCACTTACAGAGCTGGGAAGGACCATCTGAGCACAGGGGGCTCACAGCCCTCTCCTACCTGACTCCATGAGGCACACAGATATTCCTTGGATAATGCCATGACCTTCCATGGACTCTCACAATTAAAGTGTTGGCTGTTACCCAAATGCTTTTACAGTCCAAAGAGCATTTACAAGAATTATAAAGGGTCAGTAACATGCTCTCCAAAGACCATGACAGCCTCTGCTATGGGCAATTAAACTCCCCTCCCTTGCACACTTTTTTTAAAAAGTTTTCACCTAAACAGTTCTTAAATGACAGGTTCAAAACCTGCCAGCTGCACTAAGCTGCACTTTAAGGTACAAGTTATCCTGGTTCCAAGGACACCTCATTGAGGGGCTAAAAAGTTCTGGGATAGCCTCAGAGGAAGGATGTGCAGTGGCTGGAGCCAGGCCAGAGCCAGGACACCAAGGGCATCAGAGGGATGGAGCACCTCTGCTGGGAGGAAAGGCTGAGGGAATTGGGATTGTTCAGCCTGGAGAAGAGAAGGCTTTGGGGTCACCTCATTGTGGCCTTGCAGTGCCTGAAGGGAGCCCACAGGAAAAAGGGAGAAAGACTCTTGACAAGGGCCTGGAGTGACAGGAGAAGGGGCAATGGCTTCACACTGACAGAGAGCAGGTTTAGATTGGATATTGGGAAGAAATTGTTTCCTGTGAGGGTGGTGAGGCCCTGGCACAGGTTTCCCAGAGAAGCTGTGGCTGCCCCTGGATCCCTGGCAGTGTTCCAGGCCAGGCTGGATGGAGCTCTGAGCAACCTGGGATAGCGGAAGGTGTCCCTGCCCGTGGCAGAGGAGGCACTGGAGTGAGATGATATTTAAGGTCCCTTTCCAACCCAGGCTATTCTGTGATTCTAAACCTCAGCTCATCTTGCAGGCCTAAAAAGCTTCTGTATTCATGTGAAAGATGTATACAGGCCAATAAAGCGCATAAAAATTCCCCACCACTAATAAAAGTCCTTCCAGTCCATTGCAGAAGCAGCTGTTCTGGGATGGATGGGGTCAGCAAACACAGGGAAGAGACTAGAGTGGCACAATGATGTTTGCCAGGAACGTGATTCTGCATTCAGCCAAACACTTGTCAAGATCAGTAAAGGGGGGAAAAGGAGACCTTGTCTTGTTAAATTTACAACTGTGGGTAGAATGAAAACAATTTACTTCGAGATATTTTGATTCAGTCTTTTAAAGAAGCCTAATATTTAAATACTTGTGCTTAGTATGGCTTTGAGAGAAGCTCTGATGATGGCAATAATAAAAAGAAAGAAATTGTAGTAATTTTTCATGCACCAATGTTTAGCTGTTGCTGTACTTCATGAAGAAAAGCACAGTTAACCTCAGCTTTTATTTCCACAAGCACAAATATCCCCTACCTTACTCCCTACCTTCTTTTTCTCCCTGTGCTTATAGGGAAAACAGGGAGGGGTAAGGGAGAAGAGAACCTTTTCCCATGAAATTCTTTGCTGTAAAACACAGAATCACACTTTCTCCACAGCTGGAAAGCAAAAACCACCTCCAACCATCCTTATACCATCTGCACTCCCACAACTCCACATCATATTCCTCCCCAAGAACAGAAGCTGGATTTATTCTTTTTCCCCATAACTCTCTAAAACCCTATAAAATCCTGGCCACAGGTGCACACAGAGCACTGCCAGTGTCACTCAGAGGTTCTTGGCACCACGTGGGCTTCTGCTGTGGGTAGCTTGCAATGGGCCTTTCACCTCCCTGAAACCTGGGGGGGAAGAACACAGAGAACTGGTCTTTTGGCCATTAAAGAGAGGAGAAGTGCAAGCTGCCAGTTTATTTGAGACAAAGGAAACAAGCAAATTGATCTCATCTAAACTATCATAGAAGACTGATGTTGAAGATCACACAAGCACCATCAGAAGGTTAAAGCTAGTCATGCCAGAGGCCTGAAAAAAACCTGGAAATCGAGGCAAAAGCTAATTCATCTGATGAACTATCAGCAGAGTTTATTTTCACAGCAAAAAAACTTGCCAGTGGCAGAACACAAACTATCCTGCTGGCCAAAGGAAACATCATTTGGCATGCAGATAAATTTTAGTTACCAAAACAACAAAGGATCTCCAGACCTGAACTCTGGCATCACAGCAGTCCCATTGCTACAGGAACAGGGGACTGGGGGACTTGTCCATGCTGTGTTACAGCTGACCCCTGACTTTTACAGCCCAAGACTCTATTCCCTCATCCTGGATATCATCTTAGATTAACTTTTTTGCTGTTTGTATTTTAGGACACAGATAGTTGCTACAGGCACTGCTAGTTGGATAATAAAACATACATATATTTTTTGAGTAAATGAAAGAGGAGACTGGGGAGGATTTTAATCAGCCCACAAAGATAAAAGGTATGCATTTAAAAAAAAAAATTGGTTATAGAGACACTTTGGTCTTTATTAATGGAAATCCCACGCACTTCAGATATTTAGGATTAAAAAAAATGCTCTGGAATGTTCAGGAGTGACTTTCTGCTATTGTATTTAACCTCCTTCACTCCGGTAATTAAGACAAGAAACTGGCATGCAATTTAGGAAGAAGAGCAAAGCAATGAAACTTAACAGTCCACAAACAATCCAGAGGTTGGAAATGATTTAGCTGGAGTATTTGCTGGGTGTACATGTTACACTGGAAGAAAATGAGACGCAGAAAAGTTTTCTGCGGTCAAAAAGGAAGAAACTCAGATAACAAACCTTCAGTTATAGATTTCACAGCCAATATCAATTCCTGCCTTTGCCTTTGCAGATAGAAATTCCTGTCTTGTCTGTTAGATTTCCTCCCAATTTTTTTATTCTACCCTCTATGTATGGGGAACGCTCCCAGTCATAATGTGTAAATAGCATTCCATGTCTTTCTTGGTATATCTCTTTAAAGTTTACTCCCTGCTCGCTCCTTTCTAGATGAAGGACAGACAGCTGGTGTTCCATGGCTGCTGCTAATCTCAATCAGTTCACAGCTCCATGCGGCCCTCCTGGCAGCTCATCTCTCCCTGGACATGCAGAGAGCTCTGGGGCAAGCAATATTTATTATCAGAGCACCAAGCCTCGTGTGATGGAGCTCGGATGTCTGACATATCTAGATGCTGTCAGATAAGCAAGGGAATCATTTGACACAGCTTTTGTCACTACCGTTAAATCATCTGAATGGCTTTGAAGAGCTCAGCAGCACATTTCTGCCATTATTTTCTTCTATTTTTGTTTGCACAAAGTGCTCTGCATTGCTACATCGGAGGCACAGATGTTGTGCTCCTGCTTTTGGTGGAGTCAGCCCCCACAAATCCAAGAGCAGATATTGGCAAATTTGAGTTTTATTCACCTGTTTGTAGGCTGGGATCTTGTATAGTAGCTTGAAAATACATGCACACAGCAGAAGAAAAAGAGGCAGACAGTGTTATGAAGGTCAGACTTTGAGCTAGGACCAGAAAATCAGATCCTGGTGGAAAGTATAATGTTGGTAAATCTTGGTTTAAAAGGTTTCCCTTAAAGCCATCTTTGCAACATCCTGATTTTGTGGCATGCAGCTTCAGCCTGACCTTTTCCCTTGCTTGGCTCAGAGTTGTGCTTGCCAAGGGAGCATTTGCCCTGCAGCCACTCATAAGCTCCTGAGCAGTGGCTGCAATCAGCTGATGGTGTGGCTAGGGGACAGTTTGCTCAGAGACAGGAGCATCCCCTTGCCTTAACACTTCTCAAGTGCTCTCTCCAAGTTTCCCACAGAATAGTGCTTCAATGGAGACCGAGGCTCAGTGTTGTATTGCACTAAATAGTTTATTTACTTGTTGTTTTGCACTAGGTGATGGGAAATTTGTGGTGAGTATGGTATGTCATGTAGAGTATTTCCCCTCTCCCATCACATGGTCTATCCCCCATACACTCCCCTGTTATCCCCCCTGGTGGGGGGATGTACCCCCATCCTTGGGTGTAAAACTCCACTGCAGGTGTGTTATGCCCTCCTTTCCACCTGGGTGGTTGCTGGGCCCACAGCATTCTGTCCCAAGCCAATAAACAGGACTCTCATCCCCATGCGGAGAAGAGCACTTCTCGTCTTTTATTTCTGTCTATGCAAGACCATGTGGGCTAGGGTTCGAGCTAGCTGGATTGGACCCAGACAACAGCCGAGAGACATGCAGATTCTTGCAGCTCAGAGGCTCTCATCAGCCAGTTGTCTTTTTGCCTGCTGGCATCAGTGGCCAGTTCATTGCTGAGCAAAGGAGCAGCTCCCCAGCTGTTCTGTATGTGTTCTGAGGGAGTAGCAGACGCTCCCACTCACCTTACTCGGAACTGAAGGCACCATCCACCAAAAAATCTTTACAGATGTGACTCAGCCTCTCTCCAGGAAAATCCAAAGCTGTCTGGTCACACTTAGAGGAGATTCACAGCACACTTCAGAGCATAGCGAAGTCAGACCTCATTTTTCACAATGACCCACTATTAGTCTCTAGTCAAAATTCAAACTGTGAACTTTAGAAATTATCCCCTCTCTGTATCTTTGGCTAACTAATTGGTTAGAGCAAAATGGCTGCCAGTATCCAATCCATAACACTGATATTATACTTGGAGCACCGTTTAGTGAGTGCAGGGCCTTCAAAACAGCTGCCATTTAGAAATGTACAGTCATAATTCAGTGCAGTGTTAAAAAAAGAGGCCCTTTAACCACTAGATGCCTATTGAGAAATGGAAAGTTTTGGTTCTGTTTGCGTTTTGCTCATAAGAAGAACCACTCTGCAGAATAATGAAATCCCTCCCACGTGCTATTGCCAAGGCTTTTAAAAACACTGCCAGGGCTACTTATTTTTTTATATTAAACAATTTGTGTAATCTTACTGTGGACAAACTGAATCTTACACTGACTCTGTGCAGAGGATGACTTTGTCTCCCAGCAAAAAGCCAAACAAGTACAGAGGGTAGGAATATCTTTCTCACATCGAAGGATTCAGAACATAGGGTTGATGTGGCTGTAGTAGATGCAGAAGCACCCACAGTATCACTGGATGGGAGTTCCTTGTAGGATTATTTTTTATTCAAAACCCAGAATTAAACAGGGAAGGCTTTCTGAGAGCAAAGAGGACACGAGTGGTAAGTCCTCTGGTCCGAGAGTAAAATGTGCCATTGGACTTGAGATGAAATTTGCAGAAAGAGGACTGAGGGACACTGTGCTCACACACAATGTTAGAAACAGAAGAAATTCTCATTTATCGTGTCTGTGGTTGGAGCATGTCTTGCTCAGTCCTGTGCTGGTTGACAATTTCCAGCTCTTGTAGATTCTCTTAGCAGTGTTTTTCAGCTCAATTCAACACCTTCTCTTTATAGATTATTTTACCATTTTGTTCTCCTTATCTCTTCCTCTTAGATTTCCTTTTCACTCTCTCAAAAGCAGCACATTTATCATGACACTCATGAGACTTTTTTCTGCCAGTGTAGTCTGCTCCCTCTCTGTTGCTGCTGTTCACACAACCTAGTTTGGGGGCCCTACCTTCCCAGTGTCCTCTGTAGAGACAGGGGGGAATAAAGGCATCCCAGAAACATAATTCAAACTCCCTGAGAACAGAACAGCCCCTGCATGTACCTGACTCTTCCAGCAGTGACTGAAGAGGGGTCTAAAGGCACCAGACCTTCACCAGGGAGCAACAGGAATAGAGCTGCTCTGTGAAGGACAACAAGAAACCAAGGGTGACCACAAGATGGGCAGATGCAGCACGCACCTGGCCAGAGCACTGTCCCCCAGGGCCTGAGCTGAGCAAGCAGGATGGGTGATGGCAACATGCTTATTTGATGGTGCAAACAAATCAAGATCAGCCCTGAAAATTCACTCAGCATGATGGGGATGGGTGCTGGAACACTTCTAACCTAGCCAAAGCCACAGATGGGTGCTCAGGCTTGGGCTCAGAGAGGTACTGGAGCAATGAGCAGATGGTGCATGTGGGGAAACTGCAGCTGAGGGCAGTGAAAGCGTACATGCTACTCAGGGCCACAGTAACCAAACAGCACTGTCAGGGGCCCAGAGGTAGGTCCTGTATCAGGCAGCCTCACTTGCCGTCCTGTGTGATGCGCCAGACTTCCTGGGTGGATGGCACTTGTGCTGGAAGCACACAAGTGCCAGAGCGCAGGAGCATCGCCCTGCAGCTGGGGTTCATCTGGGTGCAGCTGCACAGTGGCAGTGCCTCTGCTCTGCCTCGTGTCCCCTGTGTCCCAGTCATTGCCTGCACCTGCTGCTTTGATCTCAGCCTTGCCTTGCTGCTGCAAACATGTGGGGGGGTCACAGGATCACAGAGATTGGAAAAGAGCTCAAGGATCAATGAGTCCAACCTGTCACCAAACACCACTGTGTCCCCCAGCCCAAGAGCACTGAGTGCCATGTCGAGTCATTTCTTGAACACCTCCAGGGATGGGGACTCCACATCCTCCCTGGACAACCCATTCCAGTGTCTAACAGCCCTTTCAGTGAAGAAAGTCTTTCTGGTGTCCAACCTGAAACTCTCCTGGCACAGCTTTGAGGCCATTTCCTCTTGTCCTGTCCCTTGTTTCCTGGCAGCAGAGCCTGATCCTCCCCAGCTGTCCCCTCCTGTCAGGGAGTTGTGCAGAGCCAGAAGGGCCCCCTGAGCCTCCTTTTCTCCAGGCTGAGCCCCCCCAGCTCCCTCAGTCCCTCCTGGTGCTCCAGCCCCTTCCCCAGCTCCGTTCCCTTCTCTGGACACGCTCCAGCCCCTCAATGTCCATTTTGCAGTGAGGGGCCCAGAAGTGGACACAGGATTTGAGGTGTGGCTCCAGCAGCGCCAGCCCAGGGGACAGTGACTGCCATACCATGGCTTGCACAGCCCAAGTGCCATTGACCTCTTGGCTATCTGGGCACAGCTGGCTTATGTTCAGCTGGTTGTCAATGAGTGCCCAAAATCCAGTGCTAATCACTGGATTCTTGCCTGACCCAAGAACCTTGGTTATCATTCCACGTCCTCTCTGATGTTGTTTGGTTCTGTGGGACTGTTCACTGAATGGGAGTGCTACTCCCACCTGCCTTACCCTTGCTGCTCCCTGACATATGGGAGAAAAAAAAAAGATTTCTGGAATTCTAGCAATAGCAAGCAAAGGTAATTTTGCTGGGGTTTTGTCACTCTGTCCCTGATCTTGACATCCATGTGTTCACATGGACACTCACAGAGCTGCACACATCATCAAAACATTTCCACGACGCTGCATGCAATAATGTCTAAGAGGTGAGTTTGAGGGTAGGAGTCAGATGTCACAGGCATATTTTCATAAAAATCCTTTCTTTAGGATTTTCCCTTCTGGGAAGCTAAGGCCCCAGAAAAAGAATGTAAACAATGGTTATCTGCTGTTGTGGAATGCAACAGGTGCACTGTGATTGGCCCCTCTTGGATGTGTATAATTAATGGCCAATCAAGGACTGAGCTCTCTCTGGGACAGAGTCGGAAAGGGCTTCTTTGTCATTCATTCTTTTCTATTCTTAGCTTAGCTAGCCTTCTGAGAACTTTTCTCTCTAGTTCTTTTAGTATAGTCCTAATGTAATATATATCATAAAATAATAAATCAGCCTTCTGAACATGAGGTCAGCATTCTCGCCTCTCTCTTCACCTGCAACCCTTGTGACCACCATCACAGTCAGGATACTGTTTTATGGAAAACAGGAATCCTGGAGGAATAACTGAACTCCTGTGTGGGAGAGGTTGTCCTGCTGCTTCACAAGGAGAATCACAGTCTAAAGATAAAATTCATTCCCTCTGCTCTTTCTTTTCAGAATTATGTTTTGCTCACAAACCAAAGAAATACTTAATGGAAAATAATAACATTTATTTTTTTTTTTAAATTACACAATCTTAAATCACTACATACTGAGATAGAGTGGTTATTAGAAATTTAAGGACTCCATTTCCAGTAAAGCCTGCATTAAATTTGGCCCATCTCAGTTTCCCTCTGAAATGGATAGCAAAAATTACAGAAAGGAGAGCATTGGCACAGATCACAAACCAACTGAAAATGGTCCCTTCAAACCCACTGTGAGGTGACTGCCAAAGGATAAAAATCAGACAATTGGTCACCCTTTTGTGACATTTTAAATTGGCTAATTGCATCACTTTCATTGACTTTCTTTTCAGGTGCCATCACCCCCACTGATTTACAAAGTCTAATTAATTCAGGGAATGAGGTTTGGCTGCAAAAAGAGCCACCTCAGAAACAGATTAGTCATGAGAATTTGCAGGAAATAACCACAGGAAGGAACAACCCAATAAAAGGCAAAGGAAAATGACATTGTGAGACATAAACTTTAAAGAATTTAGGGATTTTAGAGGAGCTGAGGTTTTAGTTAGAGATAAGCTTTATTGGAGTTAATCAAAATAAATGGGTAGGCCTTGATGAAGTTAAGAGTTGGTAGTTAACTAATAATTGACTGCTTGTCAACATAATGTTTGGTTAGCTGGGTTTATAATGAAGAATATAGAAACTGATAAATAGCATTTAGGAATATAAGACAATTGTATGCCTCCTCTGTTCTGAAACTACTGAAGATGGGAAATGGGAGTTCTACCAATGGGTTCATTTGTCATATTTGCATTGAAAAGGTAGAATGGCTAGAACTAGGAAGACTTCACTTACTTCCTCATTTTGGGACCCCTCCCCATGAAAGAGACCACTGACCCATTTCAAGGAACAAACTACGCATGCTTAATAGCTTTTGGGCTGATTACCATATGAAGCGGGGAATGGGATGTACCAAAATTATGAATATGTATTTGTATTTTGGGTATTCAATACTTGTATAGATAAAAGGACTATGTAATCACCTGTAAATCACAGTGTGTATTTGGGAGCTGTCCCGCACACTGCCCGGCGTTGCAATAAACATACACTTTCTAACTTTAAACTGTTAGAGAGTCTTTTTCCATCACAGTTGGATATCGGTACTAGATCAATATCCATATTTTTAATAAATCAATTGCACACTGACTCTGGGTGTACAAAACTATGCAAATCTATCTAATGGAGTGGCTGTTGGTCACATGGGAGCCTTAACTCCCCTAAGACTGTTAACTTTTGCATGCACATTTGATAAGGAAAGATTTATTTTTAAACAGTTTTAATCACTGACATTTGTTTCATTTTTATGATATAATTGAGGAAGTACAGAGAAAAGGTTCCTAATATAGATGTTTTTCTATTAAAACATGTCCATCAAGATCTTCCATCCTGCCAACTGCTACTTTTCTAGCAATTAGTCCTAGTGATTTCCTAGCAGTAAAGGAAATCACTTCAAAATATGTACATACAAAAGCATATGTAGTTAAAATATTAATAAGCAATATATTATTGTAATTATTGCATATAATTAATATATGCCAATAATAGAATGTGTATAAAGATATGATATGCAAAATCCCCAGAGGGAACAGATAGAATTATTTTCCTGGATTTTAAATTCCTAGATTTCACATTTCATAATACAGATATTAGATAATTATGATAAAGAGCATCTGGTCAAATTCCAACAAATTTCCTTTTCATTTCTTTGGGAAATATTAAAAATCATAACTAGGACAGCAAGCAAAGAAACTTGGCCTAAAGTAATGTATTTTACAACTAAGATCAACTTTTCAACAGAATCTGGAAATTATAATAATGTAATCTAAATTATTAAAAACAAATAAAAAGCAAAAAGGCAAAAGAGAAATACGTTTCTCTCCCTTTCAGCCTAGTAAGACCAGCCATAGAGTGTTCCAGAACTACACAAGGGGAAGATGAACCCAGATGTGTCTTTGCTTTTATTTGAGCAAAACTCAAGAGAAAGTTACTTTTTGTTAGCAGAGGTGATTTTCCTAGGCTGTATTCCTCCACAGACTCTGAAACACCCAAAATCTGGCTACAAATTCGGAAGAGAATTACAAACTTTCTTGGAAAGACCACCAGACTTTGGGACTTGCTGACAGTGGACACTAGAATTCCAGAAATAAAACCCATTGATAAAACTTCCAAATCTTACCCAGTGTTAGGGTGGAAAATGAAGCTTCTTTGTCATGCTTTTTCCACAGGGTGTCCTGCCAAGCTCTTCCAGCTTAATACCACTGGCAACTCTAAGAAAAATATGAGCATTACTGAGCAGGGATGACAAGTGGCATTCACAGGGCACTGCCTCCTACTCCAGACACTGCCCACTTTGACCTTCACAAGTCTGCTAGAGTTGTCCTTATCTACAGCAGCTAAGTCCTCTTAGGTGCTATTTAAATAGCAATAAAATCCCTTATTTCATATTTTGCATTTATCCCAAGGAAAGAAATCACAGCGGATTAAAAAAAAATCAACAAAATAATGAAAACCACATGGAAATATGCTAGGAGTTTCCTCATCCTTGAAACTTGACAATAAGCACACTTGAAACACTCATGTTGTTGCTGGGAAGGAAAGAGTGGTTTAGCCAATATATAAAGAAATGTTTCAAATCTGAACAGAATAAAGAGGGTTTGTAGCCATGGCAACTTCCACAATCATTTATTAAAAAACTATAATATCCCTGAAGAGTTGTGACATGATGCAGCAACCATGTCACATTGTGTGCGCTGATGTTATGTCTTGAAAGCCTGAGTGACTTGATGCGACCTGGCATGATGCTATGGATATTTGAAATTTTTCAAGGGAAATTCCAGTTCTAGTGGTAGGTAGAAAGAAACAAATTTTCACAGGGGGTTGGAAAAGGACACAAACAAATGACAATCGTAAATAATTCCTAAAAATTTGTGCACTTGCAGAGTAATTTCACAACATGGAAAGTGAAGGATAACAGAACATTGTGGCTGCACAGGAAAAACTTCTTATCTGGAGTAAGTAGGCAGTGTCTTATTTTTGGTAAGCATAAAGATACCATTACTATAAAAGTGTATTACAAATTCAAATGTAACCACTGGAAAGAGATTATACTTTGGATTTTTTTTACTATTTAGACAGTGACGTTTGGAACTTTAGAGCACTAATTTAAAATGACAGCATAAAATCTTTGTGCTTTGACATATTTTTTCCTATTTTGAATGAAAATTAAGACTTGAAAATAATTTTTTGAGCATCTGATCATGAAAAAAAAATCCTCTCTGCCATTATTACAGCTTCAGACAGTTGATCAGACTGTTCTTTTAATGTTCAGAACAAGCACAATATGTGAGATCAGGTGATTGCCAGTTGAAAAAGTGGATAAAGTTCAGGACTGATCTGACTCCAGTAGGAGAGGGAGAGGATTCCATGGGTTATTACACCTATGCATTGCAATGAGACATCTCTGACAGAGATATAGTATTCCCAAAATAGCATTTGTCACCACATCAGAGCAGGCAATGGCTTGGTGCAGAACACTTTCTTTTAACTTAGTATTTTTTTAAGTTGCCTGAGAAGTATTAAGGAATGTGAGATCGTTTGAAGCCAGTGTACTTATTAACAAAATAGTGGTGAAAACCAAAAACATTTCTCCAGAACTCTCAGAATAGCTTTCTCTCCCAAAATAGAGGTACATCAGTTTTATGAGTACTCTTTTATAAGAGAGCTCCAAGAAACTCCCCTTGAAAACTGTCTTTCTTAGAAATTTCTGTCTTAGGAAAAGTTTGACAAAATACATTTAGAAAAGCATTCTGCATGGAAGAGTCTTCACTGGCTCTGAAAGGATAATGATGATTTATTCCTTGGAGGGGTATGGACTTTGAGAGTGTGGATCTATCAAATAATGGTTAGGAAAGATCATCTACTGCAGTCTTGTTGGACTTGGTCCCAAAGGCCTGAGTTATCTCCATCACGTCCAGGGACATTATTCTCTCTGCCTCTGAGATGAGCTCCCTGCCTGTGCAATGTGTTCTCTTCATTGCAAACAGGCTGCTGAGCCAGAGCAGCAGGAAGTCACAATAAACTTTTTTTCTCTTATGGACAAGTTGCCTTGTCCCAGGTACTTGTCACCAGTGTCACTTATGAATGTTCAGTGTAGCTCAATCCATATTTGTGCTCTGCACCACCATGGGCTCATGCACGACTGGTTGGAGAATGGTGAATGAACTAATGAGTCTTTTCTTCTTTCACAAACCTCAGTCACAGTGATTTCTCTCAGGACCTGCCAGAAAATGTTTAGATCACCCACTGGCAATAGGCTCTGCCTTAACTGTCTAAGTGCATGACCACTGCATAAACTAAAGGCAGATTTCCACTCAATAGACTTTAATAGCTAATATTTGCTTGGAGACCTTTTGTCTGCCCTCCACGCACAGGACCTGCTTCGTTTTGGAGATAAGTCATAAAGAGGTGAGCCATAACTGAGACAGAATCTGTCCATTTAAATTTCTTCTCTTCAACATGCAGAACTGTCCAGAACATGCCACATGCTCACAGACACCGACAGAGATTTGAAACACAGAAAGACGAAGAGAGAATATTGGCCTGGCTTGGAAGGACCTTAAAGATCATCTCATCCTAGACTCCTGCTGTGGGCAAGGACACCTTTCACATCCTGGTCTTGGACAATTCCCGGGATGGAGCAGCCACAGCTTCTCTGAGAAACGTGTTCCAAAGCCTTGCCACACTCACAGGGAACAATTTCTTCCCAATATCCCATCTAACCCTGCTCTCTGTCAGTGTGAAGCCATTGCCTCTTCTCCTGTCACTCCAGGCCCTTGTCAAGAGTCTTTCTCCCTTTTTCCTGTGGGCTCCCTTCAGGCACTGCAAGGCCACAATGAGGTGACCCCAAAGCCTTCTCTTCTCCAGGCTGCACAATCCCAATTCCCTCAGCCTTTCCTCCCAGCAGAGCTGCTCCATCCCTCTGATCCCCTTGGTGTCCCTGCTCTGGCCTGGCTCCAGCAGCTCCCTGTCCTTGCTGTGCTGGGCCCAGAGCTGGATGCAACCCTGCAGAGGGGGCCCAGCAGAGAGGGGCAGAGGGGCAGAATCACATCCCTTGATCCCCTAACTCTTCACTGACTGTGTACTGAACCAACTCACTCATCTGACTGCAGCGCTGTTTTGCCATTTTAAAACCAATAAATGTTTATTGTACTGTATTTTGTTTGATCTGGTTTGCAACAAATAAACCAGTTAAGTTTTATGATATGCCCTTTGAGATATTGTTTTTCTTTGGAACCTAAATTTAATCTAAATCAGTCTCTGGTTCCACCAAGGACAAATATTTTAAAACGTCTGCCAGCCATGCCTTTTAGGCTGTTGTCTCCCCTTTATAATTATTGATGTTGGCATTATACCAAGAACTCTTTTCTTGGTGTATCAATAGAGCTGTGTTTAATTTGACATTTTACTTGCTGAATAAAAAACTGGTCTCACTCACGGCATTAGTTTCAGTGGGTGCTTTCAGGCAACAGAATCCAGCATTTCTGTGCTTTAACAGCATTTTATTTCACTGATAACATTTTGAAAATCATTCAGTAATTCTACACTACATGATATCCAGGAGGCAGGAGGTTATTTGCAATAGAGCACATTACACTGAAAGACTGTGTCAGGTGCATGAAGGAAATCTCCTCACCCTTATCCCTGGGCTAATGAGAAGGTCCCTGAGCAGGGGAGTGCTATCCCTGTAGGAAACTACACCCTCTTGACCTTAAAACATTTTGGCCTCATAGCCCCGCTGTCTTCCTTAGGGCCTGCTCCACACCAAGCTGCTTCCAGATGCTGTGAATTACTGAACCCTAATGAGAATTAGGCTTTCAGTCTTGTTCTTATCTGAATGCACACCTTAAAGTGTGAAATTAATGTCTGGTTTTGTCTCATGTGTTGTGATGCAGTCTTTCTGCCACAGCCACCTTCAGGACATGAATTACTCACTAGAAATAATAAGAGACTGTTACTCAATAAAAACTTGTCAGGATTCCATTCAGAGGCTGACATTAGCTTTCATCTTACAAATAATACATATTCAAATTCATTTGCTAACCTGTTATTCGGCAAAGGAACCACAGGTCACATTAAAGTTAATTTATGAAATCACTTAAGTGAAACTCTACACCTGCCTTTACCTTTCACTTCTGCAGAACATTAGCAGGTTGTATTACATATCATTGCAAATGTTTTTCATTAGAACCAGCAACAAAGGTGTCTAAAGTGAAGCATAACAGCTGGATTTAAGAAAAGTAAGTCTTGGTCAACTTAATTGCAAAGGCCTTTGAAACTGGGCTTTGCCATCTCGGTGCTAATTCTCGAGTCATGGTGTGTGCATTTGCATGGTGTGTGCATTTGCATGTTAGAACCCTGCTTGGAAGGCATTGGAATGCCTCATCGTATCAAATATTGAAGAAACATGATCAGCTTGTGCTGCAGCATGGCCGGACCACTGAACTAACCAATTCCTCCTGTCACCTGTTAGTATTAAAATCAGGAGGCTGAAAATGTGGAAGTGTTTCTCTAAAATAATAACCACAACTTTCCTGAAGTTCACATGATCATGGTCAACATGTAAGGAAATATGAACAGGCTCCTGTGACCATAGAGACTTGCATATTCTCATTATTCCTGCACACGTAGTGAAAAATCAGAAACATCCTCAGAAAAAAAGGCTGTCAAAATACAGCAGTAAATTTGCTCTGATTTTCCTCAGCATAGCTTTCATATTTCCATTAAGTGGGTAGACAAGCAAGAACTGACAGTTTGCAAGTATTTGTAACTTCCCCTTCTGTTTCTACATTTGCTGAGGGAAATTTGTCACTTTCCCCCTTTTAAGATTTTTACCTCCAGCTTTGGCAAGCTTCAAGTATAGAAAGAGGGTTTTTTTCCCCCTTCATTCAAGGGAGTTCCAGATATTTATGGGCTTTCATGCTTCTCCTAGCGTGGTAGACAGTTACTACTCATGAAAGAGGTTAGGATCATTCTATGTTATTAGATATGGCATATTTATCAGCAAAGTTACCTGCACACTCTTCTTCTTGCTGATGTCCAACCTGAACCTCTCCAGGCACAGCTCTCATCTTGTCCCTTGTTCCCTGGCAGCAGAGCCTGATCCCCCCCCAGCTGTCCCCTCCTGTCAGGGAGTTGTGCAGAGCCAGAAGGGCCCCCTGAGCCTCCTTTTCTCCAGGCTGAGCCCCCCCAGCTCCCTCAGCCCCTCCTGGTGCTCCAGCCCCTTCCCCAGCTCCGTTCCCTTCTCTGGACACGCTCCAGCCCCTCCATGTCCATTTCTTGTCCTGAGGTTCCCAGAAGTGCCCCAGGATCTGAGGTGCGGCCCCAGCAGTGCCAGCCCAGGGGACAGTCACTGCCCTGGCCCTGCTGCCACACCATGGCTGGCACAGCCCAGGTGTCATTGGCCTCCTGCCCCTCTGGGCACACCTGGCTCCTGTCCAGCCGCTGTCCCCAGCACCCCCAGGGCCTTTCCCATCTTTCCAGCCCCTCTGCCCCAGCCTGGAGCTGCAGGGGGTTGGTGTGACCCAAGGCAGGACTGGGCCCTTGGCCTTGTGGAATCTCAGAGCACTGGCCTGGGCCCATGGATCCAGCCTGCAAATCTCAAAATAAATTTACACCTGATGATGACATTGCTGGTAGTGACCAAATGCCCATCATGCTGAGCCTTTCAGTAGCAGAAACATCATTACGAACCTGTCTCATATTTGAAATATCTCTGAGTTACCTTTTGGCCTCCAAACTGTCACTCGATCTCCCATTGCACAATAACATGAAATGATCTGTGATACTTTGTGCTGCCTCACCCTAAAGAATTCTGAGGACCAATACATGACTGAGAAAGGCTCATGTGTCCTCTCAGATCCACTGCCACAGGTTCAGTGTCTCCATCTACACTGCTCATTAATTCTGAACAGAGAACTGAAAAAAATTGGAAGGTAGAATTCCTCCTTTGGTGCCTTCTCAGCAAGTACAGACTGCTTGCTTTTCACAAGGCAAATACAACCCCGAGGTTCCCTAATTTCTGGCCAGTTTTCTATTTCTTGATCCAAAGCTGAATTTACTCTCCAATTTTAAACGATTGCCAAGTCTGGAATGGGCTGTCCAGCGTGTGGTCAAGTCCCCATCCCTGGAGGTGTTCAAGAAACAACTGGATGTGGCACTCTACAACTGGATGTGGCACTCTGTGCTCTGGTTTAGTTGACAAGGTCAGAAGTTGGCCGTGATATCTTGGTGGTCTTTTCCAACCTTAATGGTTCCATGATTCTGTGGTTCTGTGGAGGGGACCTTAAGGACAGTTCTTTAAAGAAGTCACGTATCAAAATGCCAAACCAAACCAACCACAACGAAATTACCAACCAAAACCCCGCCACTAACCCAAAACTCAGGAAACAGAGGAAAGTCTCACTCAGAAAGTCTCCCTATAGGGTCACTGGAAGTCTGATACTGTACTTGTACATTATTAGATTAAACATTAAGCCATAATAAATATATTAGACACAAAGTAATCCATAATTGACTGATTTCTTCAGATACACATTTTCTTGGAAATTTTCTCCAAAATTTCTTTAGATACACATTTCATTCTGAAAGTCTTTCCTCTCAAGTGCACAAAAGAAGAAGAATGAGACCAAATCCCAGATGAAAATCTGTCTTCCTCACCCTAAAGTGAAGAACACTTTGGTAGTGAACCACATAGAACTTGCAGCAGAGACAGCATTGCTTTGTCACAGTGCAACCCAGATGAAATTGGGAAGAGAGAAGATGGCTACAAAGAGGTTGTGCAATAGAGAACTGTTAAAACAACCTGTTAATATTCTGGAAAAGCAATAGGCAATGTGCCTGCGAACTACTTACCCACAAAAAGAGATACAATTTTAAGTGAATCTACTTGAAGTGATTTTTGTTGAATATTCTCTCCCAGGAGAAGAATTCACCCCGCCTCAACTCCACTTCCCAGACCTTAATTTTCTGAAACATACAGGAAGATTAGTGCATAAAGGAGAGACCATCTGTTTCCTTTCATCACTAAACTAAAGATGGTTTCCTCTGTGCAGAAGATTGCAACCCTTAAGATGTTGAGACTGAAAAGCATTTGTATTTAAATGCAAGCAAGGCAGGAATCCAACAGGTCATTATTTCCTTTTAAAATGAGGGAGGGAAGTTGCATCATCAATCCTTACCTCACATTATTTCAGTCTTATCTCTTTTCTGGCTTTAACAGGCAACCTCAGGCACATGGCCAGCAGTATTCAGTTTCAACTAGGATTTTGTTTTGTTTTCCTCCTGGAATACCTGGGTGACTCCTGATATCGAGACACATTTTAATAGACACACATGGGAACCACTGGAAAAATCCTGTTGGAAGCAAATGTGTGTTTGGCACATACTATTAACACTATTTTATATGGTTGCAGATGATGAGCTCTTTCCTTTCCATGGGATTGGCATTGTTAGAATAGATAAATAACACAAACTCAGGAGCTAGTCTCCTTGAGACTTGATGTTCTCAATTCTCACACTACTTAATTTCATCTACAAGAAAAAATGGGGTTTTGCTTCCTTGGATTGATCCATTTTTATGGCCAACATGTTTTGTAGAGATGGGAAAGGCTTTTAAACATGGGCAAGAAGAAGCTGGAGCTGTCCCTCTCATGGATTGATTTCTGCAGCTGGGGAATTGAAGGTGCTCAATGCCTAAAGTGTATGATTGAACCCATGTATCCAAGGTCCATTGGAATTTATGATGTCACTATCTGGAATTCACTGCTTCAGCCCAGAAAATAATATTTCCCTTCTTATCCATAGCTATCATAGAACCACCAAAACGGTTTTACACATTGAAACATTGAAAATTTGAAAAGCTATACCTGAGGCCTACATGTGATATAATTTTATCTTCAAAATCCATCCAAATCGGGCAGGAGGGAATGATATGACTCCACATGGGCCAAAAAGGTCTGCTTACAGTTTTTTAGATTAGCTTAAAAAGGTCTGCTTACAGTTTTTTAAATTAGCTTACAGATTGCAAGCTAAAGTCTCAAAGGAAAACAAGCAGAACCATCTTACATTCCAGCTATTGCTACTGGGTACCCATTTTACAAAGTGAATTTTGCAACTATTTATAACAAAAAAAGCCTCAAAAATACCCCCAAAACACCAGACTATTAGAAAGATATCAGCCCAGCTGTATGCTTAGCCTGATTGCAGGTTCCTTTCTTTACACTCAGCTGGACACTCTGAGAATGATGAGAACCTCTGTGATTACAGCTCTCCCATGTGTTTTCCACCTATTTCACTGAGGAATAAAAACACTACAAATGAGTCATTCCAGATTTCCTATCGTGATGTTATCTGACTATCATGCCTCTTCCTAATAATTATTGTTGCATCCTGTACCCATGCAGATCTTCCTTTCAGTGGCATCCCTGAAGTCTCAGAGAGCAGAGGACAATGTCCCTCATCCTCTTCTTTTTGTCTGCCTTCCTCCTTCCCAAGTTTGTATTCCCAAGTTTGCACCCTTGCTATTTATCTCGTGTACCCATTAGGGTCTGCATTCCCTCCTTCCACTTTCAAATTAATAATATTTTAACTATTTATCTCCCAGGATTATACAGAACCTTCCTTCTCCAGCCCACAGCTGTCCTCATGGTGGGGATTTCACCCTCACAGAGGAAACCAAATAAAAAAGGAGTGTTGCCTTTGCCAAGAGCCACTTCTGCAGGGACCATTTGGAGGGCCTCGCTATCCCACAGAACTTAAATTGAAAGCTCATTGGAACATTTCAGCAGCTCATGATTTTACTTGAAAGAGAAGGAAAAAAAAACCAACAACCCAGAGCTGTTGAGAGAAGTTTCCCAAGTGAAACTTGAGTCTCAGAAGGCAAGGAAAGGAGGTTCTTTTTTAAAACATAAACTGCTATAAACTATAGCACTATAAACTGCTGCTCTGGAATCGGGATAAATTTAGTATGGATTCATCACTGAGAAGTAACTTCTTCTGGTATGTGAGTTATCTGTGATCTTCTGAAGCTGTCTTCACTGGACTCTACAGAGGAATAAACAGGCTGGCAAATCTCACTGTGTACATGCTCTTGCATGGGAAAATCCAATTTAATCCCTGGAATTTCAGCTTTCCCTGTTCTGTTCTTAGCCAGGCAGCTGCTTTTAGGAAAATCTTTTATCTTCAGCAAGACAAGGAGCAAACAGTATGCACTGCATGTGATTAGAAGCAAAATTTCTACTGCAAACACAACTGCTTTGAGCTGTTTCAAACACCTGATTTATGCTAAAGAGCGTTGTGGGAGCAAAGGACAGTGGACAAGACAAAAAGGAATCAGAAATTTGAGGGCTAATTAGAGATCTAATAATAACTTTTTTTTTTTTTATCACAAATTCTTATAAAGTTATTTTGTGGTTTTCAAGTTTGAAGACCCCATACAGGACAAAATATCTCCTTTGGGAGATCAACTCAGTGAGTCAAGAGCTTTACATTTGCAATATTTGTTTTCCATCTTTCAGTGCTCTGCTGGCTGTCATAGCAATGCACATTTCATGGAGCATGAAGAGAATCACTGGAGAGAAAGGGGAGAGAGCCACTGAGGTCACTGATGTGAGGGCAGATTTTGGGGTTGTCAGGTCAAGTTTTTATCATGTGGTGAGTGGTGCAATCTCTTTGGCCTGGAATCTTCTACCACTCACCTAATGTGAACTGAGTGGATTTATCTGTAGAACAGCACTCAAACTTATCTAAGTGTGACAAATGAAGAAAAAAGTCCTTACTTTGCACTTTGACTGAGTGCAAGTTTGTGGTCTTTCACACTCATCTTGCATTTGCTTATCATCAGATAAATGTTAGGGTGGAGAACAATCTAAATTTAAATCCTGTGTGGGGAAAAAAAAAAGGACTATTGGGCCACCTTAAGCACCAGACATTAGTAGGGAACCAGGATCATTCAATCTAACTTTTACAGCCAGAGATGGAAAGAATAATTTCCTAAACTTCTGAGCAAGTAAGAAGAACAATCCACAGAGACAGAGGCACTTCATGGCATACAATAATCTGGCAAAGTACCCAATCAGATTAAAAAAAAAAAAATTCTTATATTTTAAGAAGAAAGGATAAGTAACTACAACCAAGAGAAAAAAATCCCATATTTTGAAGGCCATTAGGAAGGGTGAGGGCAAAATATCTTACCAAATTTACCAAAGTTCAGAGACTAGGTTTTTGGGAAAGTTGGAGGTTTGGAGGATGATGGGGCCTTTGTAAAAAATGTTCACTGTAAGAGCTCTGCCCTGGTGCCACACTGTTTTAACCTTAAACTACCTAAAGGAATGAGATGCAATCATACAATTTTATCTTAATTTATCTATAGCAAAGGCATTTCTGTGCTTCATTTTGTGACTAAGATAAATCCTCTGAGTTGTTGCAACTCCAAATAAAATGAGATCCAAACTGGATCAATGCTACTGAAAGAAAATTGTATTATTTCCCTGAGTTATGTTCTGTGGAATCTGAGATATCAAAATAAAATTTCAAGTACTGATAAAAACCTTAATCTCCGTTAAGCTTTTCTGGCAACAGAGAAACAAACACAAGGCCTGTTGCACCAGGCTGAAGCACAACAGAGTTGCTACCTCAGTAGGGCTGGTATTTTAAAAATCCTATTCATTATTCTTAAGTCTCTTAAGCATCAGTTGCTCCATACTTTTATTCCTTGTATGATTAAATGACAAACACACTTTGAGATATGGGCTCTAATTTCAGGTATGTGAAAAACAACTGCTCACTTTGAAAATTTAAAAAGGTTTATCAAACCTTAACAAAAATAGAACAAAAGGACTATATAACAAAAAATTTGCAGTGTGGGGAACTGGCCTCTGTTGGGGAGGATGGAACAGGAAAGCCTTATAAATATGATTGCCTAGCAAAAGATTTCGAGAATATAGAAACTATAAGTGAGATTGAAATGAAAGCAAGTTTTGAGACCCCTTAGTTACTGAACAACTAGAAAACAATAGTGTGGCCAGCCGAAAGTAATCCCCTCTTGATGAAACAATATCCTCTGCAAGCAAGCAAGTTCAAGGATCAGAGCAGACCCTGCAGCTTGGCAGAAAGGGTCCAAAGAGTAAGATTTAGAGTTTAAAATGTAAAACAGTATGGTAATGTAGTGATTCTTATAAGTTGTATAGAAATGTTATAGGATATGCATGTATATTAGTTAGTGAGAATCTGAATATTCAACACTGAAGATGATTTATTGTATTGTAACGGGAACTTCGCTCTCTTCCGCTTCTCTCTCTCTCTTTTCTTTCCTTGCTCTTCCACTGCCCTTCCTCCACTCTTCCTCTTCTCTTTTCGCGCTCACCTCTGCACTTCTTCACCCCCTTTTTTCTACATGCTCTCCACTCTTAAACCTTTAATTCTCTTACACTTTAAGCCTCTCCTCTCTGAACCCTGCTCCGAGCTGCAGCTGGCAGCTCGCAACAAAGCCCTTCACTCACACCCTTTGTAATAAACCGATAGTTCCACAACTTGGCTGCAGAGATCTCTCGTCCCGTCCGTCCCGACCGTGGGTGACCCCCGACTCTCCTACAGACTCTCTCGTCCCGTCCGTCCCGACCGTGGGTGACCCCCGACTCTCCTACAGACTGTCTTACAAACTGTCCTACAGGCCTTATGGCCGGTTATCTTCAAGATGGATGCTCAGTCTTTTATACCCCTGGGGGTTGCATCAGCCAGCTCTGGCCCCTCCCAAAGTCAGTCAGTAGCTCTTCTGTGCCATTTATCAGTGGAAACTGCTTTCTTGTAACTGGATTGGAGGTCAGGTGTTGCCATGCTGCCCCCCTAAGCACCAAGCTTTTCCATTCCCAGCTGCTCCATGCCAGGGATACCTGTGCAGCCTTCTTAGCCTTCTGCCCTAGACAGCCCAGCTTTTGTCTGATGGCAGAACACAGGGGGAGAAAAGGGAACCATGGGGAGAACAGAGGGCATCTAAACTACAATAACATAACTATACATCACTAAAGCTTTTCTTAATAGTCACACAATAGTTCTCCCTTAATTGCAAGAGCAAATTAATTATTTATTATATAAATAAATATATTATCTCATTATCCAACTATAACAGGTATATCTGGAAGGAAGATTGTCATTTCAAGAATGGGGATTAGAAATATAAAACTACCCTCCTCACAGATTATTCTTCATATTTTCACATCACTCTTTCAGCACAGAGTTGTGTTTAGTGCAGGAGCTGTTATTCCACAGCTTCTGATGGATTGCTAGAGGTGTTTTGGGAGTACAAGGACAAACTCACAAACAGGCTGATGGGAATCCTGGATGGCAGCCACAGAAAGATGACCACATACATCAGACCAGATCATCCTCCACAGTCAGATAAATTCACACTTTATTTATTGTCAGTTTCTATCTTGATCACCTATGTGGTTTTCTCAGCCTTTACTCCCTGGAAATGGGAAGTGTCTAATGGATTTTGAGTAAAAATGGAGTTAGTGGATAAAATTATAAGAATGTTCTGCTGGATAACATGGTTTAGGTGACAGGAAACATCTCATCCAGAGCAATAAAGATTTGTTTCACCTTCTTGTCTGTTTTCTATGATACTTTCTACAAATAATATTATTCAGAGATAACTATAATTTCCGATCTATTCTATTCATGGCACTCTGTGCCATTTCAGCTAGGACAAAAATTGCTGGTTTAAAAAACATTTCATTTTGAGCTTTTGAAATTTTCAGTTATTTCCATTAAGTACTTTTAATTCTAAATTTTGGACAAAATGTAAGGGGGAAAATAGAAAAAAGATAACTAGAAAAAACAGAAATTCTTCCTTCAACACTTAAAAAAATGTTTTAAGTGTTGGAACAAGTGACAATCTATAAACTGCTCTTATGCATCAAGCTACATCAAGAGAAAGCCAGAAGTATTTCTGAAAACAGTTTGTGTTTTATGTCCCACACACTTTGGTGTGCTTCACAATCATAACTTTATGTTGGAACAGAGCTGAGGTCTTTATATTATTTCTAACTCTTTTAAAAAGTGGTTACACTGCTAATGTGGCCCTTGAGTGAGTTGATTTATTGACATTTCTTTCAGAAATGTCACAAAAACTGCTCTCGTGCCATGGCTACCTGAGACAAAAGAGGGATGGAAATTTCCTGCACATCCTGCAGGTTTTTCACTGGCTATATTACCATCAGAATCCCGTTTAGAGATATCACTTTAGTCAGGCCCTTTACTGAAAGGGAAAGCCTGATGAAATCACTTCACCCCATGAAAGGAAGATAACGCTGTGCTGGCATCAGCCTGTTAAAATTCACTGGGATCAGTGGCCATGGAATCAATTGGTCACAGAATCCTAGTCGGTGCAGATTTTCCTTCTTTCCCCTTCTCTTATGTGCAGTTGTTCTGTGAATAACAGAGACACATTTCCAGCACAAAGCAGATAGGATAACGGTGAAGGAGCAGAACTGGGGGTGATTTTCACTTCATCCCATCCTCATATCTTGGGAGGTTCAAGCTGGTCACTAAGGGCTGTTCTCACTTGCTGGACTTGAGTACTCTCTTTGGGAGATTCATTTCACTGAATTTTTGGAGCTTCAGGGTTTGTTATTTTTCCTAAGTCATTCCCTATTACTTTCTTCCCTCCTGTACAACCTTCTTTCCCCAAGCCTTTCATACCTTCCTTATAAGGCTGCTAGCAGCCTGTTCCTTTAGGAATTTGGTACATTTTTTGGCTAAGATGGATCTTTGGGGCTCACTTGTACACAGAGGAAGGGAGGTTGTGTAGCCTGGAAACAACTTCCATTTAATCAAAGCACCTTCCTCAGAACGGACTCCCTGTGTCCAAGGGGAGAATAAGAGAATAATCTTACCTCATTTTCACATGATTCACCTGCTTATCAGCAATTCCATCTTCTTGGCCTAGAGCCATGGCAAAAGAATTCATTATTTTTCCATGTCCCATCCATTCTTTTATAGTGTTTCTGCTTTTCCTTGGACTATATCTCTCCAGAGAATGATTTCCCCTCATGCCTATCCTCAAACTATGGGTACCATAAAAAAGATGAACATTCTTTCACCACACAACCACTTGTAAAGACCCTTCTAGGCCTGAGTTTCCTTTTTTTTTTTTTTTTTTTTTGAGGGTGAGTCAGGAGATACTTAGCTAGATTTTATTCTTAGAACCTTCTTATATCGTGAATAAAGTCAGTGGTGAGAAGAAATTTTTATTCAGATTCATATCAGTGCAAACACAGAGAATAGCAAAGCTTACCATGAAGTTCTGAAGTGTTCATCTCAGAGAAGGGAAGTTTTACCAGCAATTCATATGGACAGAGCCAGGGAAGTCAGAGTGTTAGCTGTCACATTTACTCAGCTGCACTAGTCTGGATGGTCAGTTTTAAAAATTGCCATTAACTGTTGCCTGTCCCTTTCTTTTTCCCACCAGCTCTTGCTCATATTCCTCACAGAAAACCTATTAGATGATCAAAGGTAAGTGCTAAAAGCTGCCTTTCTGCACTGCATTCTGGTGTAGCAAATGCTTTAAACACACCTTATTAAGGAAAAGAAAAAAAAAATTATGTTAGAGTTTTTTCTTCCAGAATCTCAAACCTTGCCTAGCAAAACACCAATTTAAGTGAAGAAAAGTTGGGACAGTGTTATGGTTTGACACTGGCACATTGCCAGTGCCTCTGTGAGAATACCTTCTCCTTGGTGTCTGCTGTGAGATGTGACTCGGAATAAGCAAAGCAGGCTCCTACTTAGAGAATAAAGAAAACTTTATTAACTAAACTACAAGAAAATAACTAAACTACAAGGAAAGAAAAAAAAAACCACACAAGGAAAATGAAAACCTTACAAAAGCATTTTCCTCCTCTCCCCACCAAATTCCAATACAATACATCTCTTAAATCACTAACTCTTGGTCTGGCACCACTCTTTAGAATACTTAATCTTCAGTTTATTAAGAGGAGGAGTCTTTCTTTGTGCTATGGGCTTCTTGTCACATACGGCACTGCCTGGAGATCATTTGCCATCGTGACATCTTCTTTCCATGCCCAGTGCTCTCACCACTGCGCATGGATCAGAGCTGCTTCTAGGGCTTCTTCTTTTAAGGATGCCTTGTCTCACTCCAAAAAACAGGCACAGTCTCAACTTTGGGACATCTGTCCCCCCCATATTTTTTTCACCCCCTGGGGCCAAGGGGTACCTACACTGAGCCTTCCTGGCTCTGGAGCATTGCTCTCCCTGCACGCAGTCTCTGTATCACAAGGAAACATGGTTCTGTCTATAGCTATACAAAAAAAAGTCTAGCAAAATATGCTACTCCATCTTCTCCATTTTTCTAACATCTCTCTCTCGCCTAGACCTTCATCACTTGCTCATTTCTTTCTTCATCTTCTACTTTTATTTCTCTTTTAATGTTCTGTAAAGTTTTCATTGTCTACAAAGGGTCAAAAATCTCCTTCAAACGGCTGGACTCCTCACTGCCCCCCTTCGATGCAGGCCAAGCCATGCCGGCAGCACACAATACCAGGTTTCACAGTAACAGTCCCCAGCACGGCTCTCTCCTCTCTCCTCTCTCTCTCTCCAAGGAGGCCCGGGGGGGAGAATGGGCTGCCCGGTGCCCACCGGTACTTCTCTCTTCCACCCTTGGGCCCCTCAGGTCAGGCCCACCTCTCTCGGGCCGGTGGCTTTCCCCTTCCCCGCCCGGCCAGCAGCTAGGCGGGGGGAGGAATCGAACTCTCTCCCGCCAGAAATCCAAAGAGAACCTTCCAAGAAAGCAGCTCCGCTTTTAACCCCTGTGTGTTCTCAGAAGCATGTCTAAATCTCAGTAACCAAACCAAGTGCCAATATTAAAATCTGAACACTTATTGGTGACCACAGCATATTTCAGAAAACCGACTTCCTGTCAATGTCAAACCACCACAGACAGCTATGGACTCTTGGACTCATTCTATTCATAGTTATTTGTACTTAGAAGCTTTTCAGTATGGGCTTTATTTGTGGCAATTTCCCAATGAGGCTGACAAGGGAGTGCCAGTTTGGCAAAAGAGGGTAAAAAAAGCTACTGAGGAAACCATGTCCCTCACATTTAAAGATCTGTACTCTTCCTACTATGTCTAACAAATATGTGCTGGGAGCAGCCTGGTTTTTTGTCACACTAATGAAGCACAAAAAGAATGGAAGAATCAAGGAAAGTTAAAGCAACCCAGAAATTACCCTGGGTGTGATGTTGAGCCTGGGAATTCTCCACCTCTCCACCTGCATAGCCAGGCATTGCCAGTGGGGCTCAGGGATGCATGATAGAGGATGGAGAATGGCATTGGGAAGGCTCTGAAAGGAGAATTTTGATCTCTAGTCCATCATTCTCCTAGCATAAGAGCAAAGTATACCTGAGCAAAGGTAGCAATTTCTGTAACCAGACAGGAAAGGGTTTGCTCTTACACCCTATTCGCCTGTCAGCCTGAGCTGTGCAGGGTCAATGAGAGAAGGAGTTGAAAGAAACTTGCCCAGAGATGTTTCTGTGGCTGCCCCATTCCAGGAAAAGTCCAAGGCCAGGTTAGATAGGGCTCTGAGCAACCTAGTGGAAAGTGTCCCCCACGGCAGGGGGTTGGAACTGGATGGGCTTTAAGGCTTTCAACCAAAGCCGTCCCATGATTCTGTGAAACTCATGGAATACAAGGGTATGGAATTCTAGCAATTAGGAGGTTTTGTGCAAATTCTTCACTGACAGATGGGATTTCTTTCCCCCCTCAGTCTTGTTTGTGACTCTCTGCTGAGGTGTTCACACAGGTATCTTGGCTCCACACTGTTGCAGTGAGTAGTCCTGTTTAAGTCAATCCAAGTAATTGGTTATCCTCCAGAGAGGTTTGTAACCTCCAAGCAGCTGAGGGATGATAGCTGTGCTCCATTTATAAAACGGTTCTTAGCCAACACACAGACTGCACTAAGGCTGCTGCTGCCCCTTCAGTCCCCAAAGGCTGCTCTGCTCATTCCTCACCCTCTGACACTTCTCCTTCCCTGAGCGCTAGAATCCCCGTTCAGATGTACAGGAGGATGGCCTGTGGCAGAGAAAGAAGCACTGTGCTGTGCTTCCTGAGCAAGAAGGGAAGCAGTCACACATCATTAGCTACTGAAGCACACATTTGTGCCCAGCTTCCACACTGGCATCCATCTCATCGATGGGCAGGAATGAGGCAGACCCCAGAGTGAGCAGAGGAAAATTAATTTGTGCCTTCTACCCCATCTTCTTCCCAAAAGCTGCTTTGAGCTTTGCTCTTTAATGACAGAAACTACTGGCCCTTGACTCCGCCAGGATTCGGCAAGGTTTAATAAGGTCACAGAACGGTTTGGATTGTAATGGACCTTAAAGACCACTTCATTCCATCCTCCTAGCCTGAGCAGGGACACCTTCCACCAGACCAGGTTGCTCAAGATACTTATTCCTTCCTTCCCCTGGTTGGCAGAGAGGGGATAAGGGAACACTCTCCCTAGATGACCCCTCAGCAGCAGCACTGATCCTGGCAATGCTAAAGAGACCGATTTTGGCCAGTCATGTGCAAAAAAGCTCCCACACAGCCACATTCCCCCCAACACATTAACTTAGCCTCACTCCAAACACCAGGTTCAACTCTGGCCTGAAAGGCACTTTTAAACCCAAAAGCACATGAGCACAGAACTCCTCTGCCCTGGCATTGTGTGTGAGGCAGGTTCAGGGCCTGGGTGAAAGATTTGACTACACCTGAAGTTGAAGCAGGATGCTCTCTGCAGCACTGGACCTGCTTATCTCTGCCACTACGAAAATCTGCGTGACCCTGTCTAGAATCTATTCAATATTTTCTTCCTTTGCCTTCTGCATATTACGTAAGTGGGGAGCCCCTTGGAGGCAGAAAAGAGGGGCTGTGGTGGCAGCTGCTGCTCCCTAGGAGGGAAAGAAAAGGGAGCAGTGAGTGGAAAGGGACTGTCACAACCAGAGTGGCTTTGCTGCAAGTAAAGGCTCTCCAGCTGGGTCTGCGTGGGAGGGAGCAGAGATTCTGCCAGCAAGCAGAAAGGTGGAGGATTTGTCGTGATGTGGTTATGTTGGTTTTTTTTAAACACGAGCTAGTTTTATTTTTCCTGTGGCCCCTTCCTTCTGCAGAGCTCCCGAAGTTGAGTTCACAGCTCTTGAGACAGACTGGGCAAACAGGGGTTGCATCAACAACTGAGCATTTTAAACCAAGAGCAAAGAATCCAACCAAAAGTATCCCCTCTATATCACCAACAAAACATTTTTGGTTATTATCAGATTACTCATCTTACAACAGCTCTTGTGTTGTATCCACAGAGCCAAGTGTGTGTGGGTCCATGCATGAGACACAGCAAAATGACAGCTGAGATCCTTTGAAAGTTGTCAAAATCCATCAGGATTTCAAAACGATGTTTTGGGGTGAAAGAATAATAAAAATACCCCTAACAAGTTGAACCCTTTGTGCTTCTTCCCACCGTCAGTTTGTCAGCACTCTGAACAGGGTGAGAACAGCTCTCTCAGAGCACATAATTAATATTTTCTGCCTGCATCTGCTGTACCCAGGCAAAAACTGCTTCCAGCCCTGCCCCAGCCTCACATCTCCCAGTACAGTTAATGTGCTGAGAGGCGCTGTTTTGCCCTAGTAATCTTGTTTACACGTTTCCTCTGCATTTTATTTTCTGTAATCTCATTTGCCAGCCTGAAAAACAAAACAGAATGAGCTACTAAGAACAAAAAAGAAAAGGCAAGAGGCTTGCAGGAATGCCGCTGCTCATCTCACATAGGCAGGAATGTGCTTTTCCACCACTGCCACGTGAGGAATGGCACCTCTGTGCTCGGTGTTCCTGGGTCCTGCCTGAATTCCCGAGTGGGCAGCACAAAGTGCAGGGATTTGCAGGCAGTTAATTCAGATAATTGCATTTTCCTGCTGCCCTTGGAACGGAAACACCGGAGCTCTGGGGGCAGAGGATTCCACGTGCGCTCGACTGCTGTATGTAGTGCACCAAATGCCTGCAGCTGCCCTCCCCTAGTCCCATCTGTTGGAGATTGATGTTGATTTTGCTCATCTTGCCTCCTGAAAAGCCAGCAATAATAATGAATGAACTCGGCATTCAGCAGAGTGTTGGCAGCCGAATCAGGCTGATGGCAGGCACATGCTCTGCAAGGTTCTTTTGCTGCAAACATGCTCACAAGGGGATGGGACTGAATCCTGGGATTAAGAATCCGGTCCTAGACAGGTTTTTGCACCACCTTCACCTTGGTGGATTTCAGTCCATCACTCTTCTTATCATTAGGTGGCTTCTGTTGTGTTTACCTTGGATCTTTTTTCTTGTAAATACAGGCACAAAGCTCAAGCAAAGAGCTAGGTGCTGGTTAAGGACAGTCAACTTCTAAGCAAAATCTCCTTTTCAGGTTGAAGATATTTTCATCTAAATTTAATCTTTTATTGCAAATTAAAAGCTGATAAATGGAATAAAAATTATTTGATTATCCTAGTCTGAAACTCAAGCTTATTAAACCATTGACTTGCTTCCTATGCTCTAATAATGACAAGGAGAAGCTGAAAAGAAATTAATGAAGATGCTTTTGGCAAAACAGCAGCAGTAGCTCACCTAAAGAAGATGCCTTATTAATAGAAACCTTAATTAGAAGCCAGCCCCAGCTGTTTGTTTACAGGAACAAATCTTGTTTCTGATTGGAGATGTCTAGATGTGTATACTATTCCCCCAGGATGTAAGAGGAATCAGGAGCTGTCATTCTTGTGGACATGAGAAAATAGAGCTCCACTCAGTTCAGTGATGGAACTGTAGGTAGGTCAGAGAAGCCACCTGTCCCCATCACCACTGTCACCACTCACAATCCTCAGGCTTCTCCCTGGAGGTCCTATTGCCCGTTCCCTGTGTTAAATAGCCCATAGCTTGAGTTGGTTCAGCCTTTGTTCTATTTAAATGGGACATTTTGCAATTTGTATTATTTAAAATCCTCAACGGAGGCTTGGCATACAGCATTAAACAGATAAGGACCAGAAATGTCCTTCTCTCTTTGCTTTGTAAACAGTATTTGATGGAGTCTTACTTGCAGCAAGGACATGTTCCCAACACACTGAAAATGACAGAAAATTTCCCACTGACTTCACTAAACCTTTGAGACCCAAAGGAATATTACAGCAATAAAAAGCCAGCATTGTACAATGGCCTCAAGTTTCTACTGGCACTGAATGTCTTTTCCAAAGAAAAAGCCAAAAAAAGCTGGATTTCCCCAAAGCAGGAGAGGCACTGAATGGTTTCATGCCCTTGCTCTGAGGGACTTTAATGCCCATGAATGCTCAGAGCACTCAGAATTTTGATAAGTTGACTCTACAATCAAAGCCTGTTTCCAGACTCAGAAATCTCATTAAAGCCTCAGTCCTGCATGCATTTGTGCATCTGTTCATGTCAGTCAAGACTATGCCTCAGCACAGAACTGAGCACCTCACTGGATCTATCCAGCAAAAGAAAATCAGGGGAGTTGCAAGGAATGGGAAGATCCGCATGACAAGGATGAAGTTCTCTAGTTAAAGGCCTAAGGCTTTCATCAGCCCACAGATCTCCTAGGTCATGGTACTCTTTTCCTGAGTAGAGAGGGTTACAAAAAAACCCAACCAAATTCCTTTAAAAAGTTTGTGATTCACAGAAACAAGCTGCATTTAAATGCAGGTAAACTCTGAGGCATTCAGTGAGCAAAACCAGAAGAGCTCTACTAATGTCAAGGAAATGAGGCTGGTTCATGCCAGCTGAGAATCTGCCTAAAGGACTCTCACAAGGCAGGGCCAGGTCCTACAGCATCCAGTTCCAAGAGCTGCACAGGGAAGTACTGTCCTCACACAAATTCCTGGTGAAATGGGTGACACTCTACTGATTCATGTAATATTAGTTCTAAATTTAGCCAGGGATGAGAACTGAAATAAAGAACATAAACCTTTATGGAGCAGGAAAATCTACCTTTCAAGTCCAAAAAGACTTATGAAGAATTATTCCTGAGCTGAGCTTACCACTTGCTGGTAATTTTTCACTGTCTCAAATCCCACATCAGAAGAATTTCAGGCTGTGACAGACACATATAGACATAGAAATAGATATAAATATAGATTAGCACATTTAAAATTATGTCATTATTATTCAGAAACTGTTATCACTGTCATGCACACAGGACATGGTTCTGAAGAATGGGGACATTATTTTATTGAGTTAGAGAGATAGGGAACAGGCATAAAGAATACAGTTAATGAACATATTTGAAATAGCAATATAAACATAAACAGAAAAATGTTCAAGTCAAAGTCACATGAAAAATTAGACTAATCTTCAGATGCATTCTAGACTTGTACGTACAGCATTTTTATGGTAAAAGCAGAAATACAAACTCCAGAGATGCAGCACATCTCAAGAATACAAAATAAATAAAGACAAGCGCCAATAAAAGAAAGAGAAGGAACACTTGAATCTTCTTCCAGAATTATGAGAAAGTTTGATATGTAAGAAGCAGGGGATAAGATGCCCAATCTACGACAAGAACTCAATTTATTTCCAAACAAAAGCTCAAATAATAAAGTCTTGTGCCTGAGAGTGAGCCCTAAAGCATTTAAACTTTTCTCACTCCTGTTGTGAAGCTGAACTATTCTTCCATGAGAGAAACCTTGGAGCAGACCAGTGTTTCAGCAATCCCAGTGAAGGAATCCAATTCTGGGGATGATGGGGACATCACAGTTATTTATCCAGAAGGAAGTTTTTCAGCAGCTTCTAACCCAAGATGACTTGAGAACAAGGAATAGGCTGGTTTGGTTTCAGACTCTGCAGCAGTGTCTTCCTAATGGTCAGTGTCTGCAGGAGGAAGGCAATCAGGACAGTGTCATGCAAAAAGCTGCATTAATTAAGGAGGAAAAACCATTAGGCTCTACAGTGGACACAAAATTATGGCTTAGAACAAAGTGGAAGATGTCCTTTCTCGTGGTGGGGGGTAGGAACTAGAGGATCTTTAAGGTCCTTTCCCACCCAGGCCATTTGATGATTCTCTGATTCTCTGAAAGATTCACCATTATTTCACTTCCCTTTCAAGAGTGTTACAATTAATTGAGTGACACTGAGCACCAGCAACAGTTTTCCTGCTGGAAGTTTCTCCTTCATCAATTTGTTTGCATAACCAAATATCCTAGAGACAAAAAAAAAAACCAGCCCTGTTTCCACTCCCACAATCCTTGCAAATTAGATTTTTATGGTAGATTTTTCCTCTCCAGAAAAATAGGTCAGTTCCCCTGAAGTAAGGCACACAATCTAAGGCCCATGTTTCTGCTTGGAATGAGCACACATGGAATGCAAGTGCCCCTTGAAGCTGGGCATCTGCACATGCCACCCTCTCCTTTAACTGGTCAAGTAACTATTTGCAGATTTCCCCCGCCTTCAGAGCTAAAGCAAGGCCTAAATACTTAAGCCTTTTTCTACTTCCAATCTCCCTCTCTGAAAATATGGACCATAAATATCCTCTCCCAGGAGATTAGTCCTGAAACCTTATTGGGCTTAAAGTTACATTTGAACAATGTCCTAATAAAACCAAATAGTAAATAAAGTGTGCTCCAAGGACATCAAATAATGATTACAATGACTTCCATTTTTGTACAACTTCCAAAATAAATCTTTCTTTCTTTATGCATTGGAAAATAAAAAAGACTTGGTATGAGGGAATAAGTTAAATAGATGGAAATATAAAAGTAAAAAATAACAGGAGATTGCTTAAGAAGAATATTTAAAACCAGAAAAGTTATTCCCAAGCAGTTTCCCAGGCAGCTTCTGTAGGACAAAATAGAAGAGAAAGAAGCAGAAACAAAGGGATTTTTCAGCTCAGTGGGATGAAAGAGGTTGGTTTCAATGGGGTCTGAAAGCGAGCAAGGAGTACTGTGGCCATAACTGCACACCTGAACCACATGATTTTACACATACACACAACCCCCCTTAAATCCATCATAATTGAACAGTGCCTTCTTTCAGCGTGTGTGCAAACGCTCTGCTTCATAAAGCAGCCCTGAAAGGGCAAAGAGGAGAGAAAGCCCTACAAATATTGGTCATTCACCCTGTGGGTCCTGCAGCGTGGGCACCACACAGCCACATCCCTGCCTGTCTCAGAAGGCTGTTCCCCAGTTTTGGTAAAATTTTAGTCTTAAAAGTGAACTTAAGCCCAAAGGTGACATACATGAAAAAAAAAAAAAAGAAACAACAAAAAACCAGCAAAATTAAATCATTTGGAAAGGTTTTGAAGTGAATCTGTGTGAAATGAAATAAACAGCTCCACCACTCTGAAATACCAAAAGCAGTTTCTGTCAGAAGAGCTCCCCACATGTTAATCTGCAGTGAAGCCTCAGTGCCAGAGTTGGCACCCTTTGAAGTTAAAGGAAAAGCTCCTCCTGTCTTTATGGTGCCCAGATTCCTGGCTGGATTGAAAAATATCAGAGGTTTCCTAGGCTCCCAAGAGCTCTCTGAAGATCACTGTCCAGTGATTAGAGGAAATGTCAAGGGGACTGGGTTAGAAACCCACAGCCTCACAGTGGCTGAGCTGGAAATGCTCCCTCGAAGGGATCCTGATTTGGTTGTGAATGATCTTGGAACCAGGCTTATCAAATCTGATGGCAGATTTGAGTAGAAAAAGAGAGATTCACATCTCAAAATAAAATACTTGGTGCTTTCTTTTTTAAATTTTATTTTACCAATTCTACTTTTCTTCCTTTTTTCCTCCTACTGATTTATGTTAGCTAGAATCAAACTTGAGTATTATGTGGGTTTTTCATGGTATTTTCATAATCTTTTCCTTTCTTTTCTCCTTTTGAAGGAAGAAGGAGAGGAAAAAGAAAGGTTGGAAAATGAAATGGACTTCAGTCATTTAAATTTTGAATAAATAATTTTTTTCAGCTGATGTCAAACTAACTGAAATTCAGATTTAATTAACTGAAATTTACATTTCCATGTAAACATGAAAAATATTAATGTAGCGTTTTGACACTCTTTGATTACGTATTTTCTACAGCAGGAGTGTCGTGATTAAGAATTTTCAGCCAACTTGAGGGCATGAGTATTAGGAGTCCCTGCAATCTGGCATCCTGAGCCATAATCTTTCTGAGTAGCACAGAGGGATCTGTTTTGAGCAGCAGAGCATCTACACTACAGCAGAGTGCTGCCTGTAGTACAAGTGAGGATAACACAGGGCAGGAGATTAATATTCTGCATCACACTGGGCTCTGTTATTTTTATCCCACTATTTCCTTCACTCACCATCTCATGACTCACACCCTCCCCACACTGGAATTTCTGCCTCAGTCTCGTGGCTCACTGGTGTCTTAGGGAAGCCGTGGAGAGCTGTCTGGAGAACATCACTACTGCTTGAGATCCAGGTCACTCTGGAAAACACAGAGAGGCAGCAGAATTTACTGGTTTATCACACACCTCCTCTGGCTGTTGCAAACTGTCTTCAGCACTTGTAAGGGTTGCAGTTCTTCCTTGTTTTTACAGCCTTAGTGACATGTCTGGATGCAAGTCCCAGTTCCAGACAATCTCATGGATAGCTGGCACTGCACCAGCCTTTAGTAAAAGTACAGGGCTCAACCTGTGAGGGGGAAAAAGGCTCTTGAGAGACAGGTGAATGTAATTCAAGATGAATAAAAGAGCTGCCCTTTACATGTTTCTTGGTTATCACCTCAGGGATATGGTCCTCGATGCCACACTAGCAGGGTTGATGCTTCCTGAGGCCAAACCACAATTCCCTGATGTGGTATGGGAAGGCCAGGTCACAGGAGGAACTGGATGTTGAAATCCTTACTAGTTGCACATACAGCTATGGTGATCCCAAATGCAGAATATCAAAACCCCAGTACAGCAGGTCTCCTGCTGTAGAATCCTGCACTCGCACTTCCCAGGGGATTCAGTTCCCCAAGTGCCTGGACTCTGGCTTCTCCTTAAATCCAGAAGTAACACGGAGCTTGCCAGTTAGAAACCTAAATTCTACATCCTCCCAGAAATTAAGCTGATCAGAGGAAGCATAATTATTTTCTCTTACCTCTTCATGGAGTGATGACAGCTCCTGCTCAAGAATCCAAATTCCCTCCTTTTCCTCTATCTGAACTTCCATCTCCATCTTCCTGAGGGCATTTCCAAACCAGTCAGAAGACAACAGCACAGAACGTTTGCTCTTTATGTGAACAAGCAAATATTCTCTAGGCTAGAGGGAGTACTTCAAGCAGCAACTGGACACCATATCATTCTTCAAAAAAATATTCATACTAGAAAATAACAGATAAATCTCAATCTACATGTTTCCTCCTCTTTTGCCCTGCCAGTTTCAAAAAATGAACTTTATTGAAAGGTGCCAAAGAAGCCTTGTCCACAGAATGTTTACCAAAAAAAAAGGCATTTATTTGGGGAAAGGGGAATAAAATCCTAACTCAGCTGTGGAAATTCTACTCAGTAGCAAGATTCCCCTCATACAGATACTGAAGCAATGGGCTCTCCAGTACCTTTGAGTGTATCTAGCCAAAGTAATGCCCTTTTTTGCTGAGAAGGTAGGTAGGTGTCAGCTTGGTTCTAGAGTCAGTTTAGCAGAAGGATCACTTGTGATCCACAGTGTTATTCCAGCTTTCCCAGGAAAAGGTAGCAAAAGATGTCAAAGAGCCCTTTCTCACAAGCTTTTAAATCCCCTGGCCTCCTGCTTTTTCTTTTTGGTCCCATCTGGCTCTCCAGGTAACACTGGAAAACATAAAGCATGTTTTATTTCTGTGGATGTTTTGTTCTCCAGATTTGTCCCAGGGCAAACTTCCTACCCCCTCACATCAACTCAAGTCCTTCACATGGACTCTTGATGATGACTCAGAACAGTCAATGAGCCTTTGTTGGTGACACAGCCTCATCCAGCAGAGACTTTGCTGCTCAGAACCCAAACACCAGCTCAAGGCACCCATCACATGCTCTGCCCTCTCCTCTTGTCTCTCCCCAGCGTAACTGGCTGCCTGGAGGGGGACAGATGAGCGTGATGGAGCAGGAAGGATGACAGCTTGCACACCCACACCACATCCAAATGCCAGGTCTCCCCCGAATCCAAAGGGCAGAAGCTTCCCTCAGTCTAGAAATGTGACCTCAACACAACAGTCATGCCCTTCCTCTCAGACAATTCTTCCAGCTGGAGGATGATCAATGTGAGAGCCCCAGGAGAGGCTGAGGAGGATGTGATTACTGACCTGAAATGAAGCTTGTGCACACTGCAGGAGAAGCTTCCACTAAAATCTCTTCCACTGGAACACTGGAATCAGCACCTCAGGACAACAAATGCTGCTGCAGTTTGAAAGATGATTACAAAAAAAAAAAAAAAAAAAAAGCTAAAGGGAATTGGAGCAGTCAGAGAAAATCTTGTTAATGCAGCAGTGTCCTGCTGTGAGCTTTCTGTTTAACAGAGAGGCTCCTTGATACTAAAGTTTTTGCTGTCAAACACCTGTCAGCAGTCCTTTAGAGTAAGGTTTGTCCTGAGCTGCAATCTCCTGTCCTGAACCTGTGTTTGTCTGTGTTTGTTCTAAGCGGACTCTATGAATCCAGAGGAACCCTTTCCATATCTTACTTCTCAGCCTCTGTCTTGTCACCTGAGGTGCATGGAAGGTCAGGAAAGCACATAAAAATATCTCAAAGAGGATGTCAAGAGCACGGTACCAGGCTCTCTTCAGTGGTGCTCAATGACAGGACAGGGAGCAATGGCCATGAACTAAACACAAGTTCCATCTCAGCACAAGGAAGAATTTCTTTCCACTGAGGGTGGCAGAGCACTGGAACAGCTGCCCAGGAAGGGCCTGGAGTTCCCCCTCTGGAGACATTCCCAACCTGCCTGGATGTGTTCCTGTGTCACCTGCTCTGGGTGACCCCGCCCGGGCAGGGGGGTTGGACTGGATGAGCTCCAGAGGTCCCTTCCAGCCCTGAGGATTCCATGAAAGCCGTCACTCAGAACAGTCAGGAAATGACTTGCAAAGAGCAGCTTTTCAATCACGTGGAGCTGGTCTCTGCACTTCCTTCCAGTCTTTTCCAAACACAAGGAAAAGAATATGCAGGGACACTTTTGCCAAATGGAATAGAGCAAAGCAAGGGACTTTCTCCATTAACTGTTTTTTTTTCTGGAGGATGTTAGGTGCTTGGAAGATACATTTTTCATGGAAACATTTCTGATTCAATCCCGAGTTCTCTGGCAAAGGTTTCCTCAATCATATGGGAGATGAACTCTTTGCCACCTCTCACAGATGGTAACCTGCAGTTCCTACAAGCTAGAGCAGGGTGGTTCCTTTTAAACAAGATTTTTAATATTCCAGGAAAAAAAAATAAAACTAGTGTGATTTCCTTCTAATGATTCAGAAGAAGGAGTTGCAATCCAGAGGGTAAACGAACTACTAAAATGCATATAATCACTATGATTTCCAGAGAGCAATGATCAAAATTGCCTCACATCTATACACTGCATTCCTGGAACTAAATCTTCATGGCAAATGAATGCCTACCATTGGATAGAAATGTCATCTGGCACTGAAAACAACAAAGAAGGATGGTAGTTGCTCACTCAGAGCATCACTGAAAAGCACTTAAAATTATTGATGTAAGATTAAAGCCTTAAAAATAAACCCACATCATTAGAGAGCAGGAATTTTGACTTGAACGCAACGTGTCACCAGTTTCAAGACAAGTATAGCTCTTTATTTAGAACAAGAATCAATGGGAAAGGAATCTGAAAAACCCAAATATCACTACTCGATATTTTGTCATAAGAAACGTGTGAGATATTTCTCCATCTCACAAAGAGTTTCTGTCCTAAGAGGAAAGGTTCACAGTTTGCTTTTTCAAGAAACTACAAATTTTGTACTTTCTAGTATTAACTGATTTATGCAAATTTTATACTTATCCTGTCCATAAATTAATGAGTTGCCAATCTTGCTGTATTTTAAGTCAGATCAGCACCAGATGGAGAGCAGACTTGCTTAATAAGGGGTTTTATCAAAAGAGTAATTAAGCAAATATACATCTGAAATCCAGTGTCAATACTGACAAGTCCAACAAACTTTCCTAAGGAAC